>NC_134354.1:544127503-544811670 GCF_048569485.1 Anomaloglossus baeobatrachus | reverse complement strand
GCGACTAGATGTGGCCCTTTGTTGTGGCGAAATTAGAGCTTGCACACAACCTCGGTCTCTGCCTGCACCACCATCACGTCCACTTCCTTGTTCGTTGACAACGCCCTTGCGCATTTTGCAATGCTGTGCTGATGTGTATTCACTAGACTTGTGCGTTATATCCAAGTTTTTGCAAAACTCACACAAATGCAGCGGAAAGCTGCCACCAACAGGCACACACGTGTGGTTTTTAAATGCAAGCACGGAGGCACTATAACCTAACAGGTCTCTATCCAGGGACAACGTGGAGCCTCCCAATTTTTGGCTGCCCTGCCTAAGGGCTATACTATAATACACCCACTTCCTGACAATGGGCACTTCAGGTTTACAGGCCCTCATGCACGTCTCTATCCAGGGACAACGTGGAGCCTCCCAATTTTTGGCTGCCCTGCCTAAGGGCTATACTACAATAGACCCACTTCCTTACAATGGGCACTTCAGGTTTACAGGCCATCATGCACGTCTCTATCCAGGGACAATGTGGAGCCTCCCAATTTTTGGCTGCCCTGCCTAAGGGCTATACTATAATACACCCACTTCCTGACAATGGGCACTTCAGGTTTACAGGCCCTCATGCACGTCTCTATCCAGGGACAACGTGGAGCCTCCCAATTTTTGGCTGCCCTGCCTAAGGGCTATACTACAATAGACCCACTTCCTTACAATGGGCACTTCAGGATTACAGGCCATCATGCACGTCTCTATCCAGGGACAATGTGGAGCCTCCCAATTTTTGGCTGCCCTGCCTAAGGGCTATACTATAATACACCCACTTCCTGACATTGGGCACTTCAGGTTTACAGGCCCTCATGCACGTCTCTATCCAGGGACAACGTGGAGCCTCCCAATTTTTGGCTGCCCTGCCTAAGGGCTATACTACAATAGACCCACTTCCTTACAATGGGCACTTCAGGTTTACAGGCCATCATGCACGTCTCTATGCAGGGACAATGGGGAGCCTCCCAATTTTTGGCTGCCCTGCCTAAGGGCTATACTATAATACACCCACTTCCTGACAATGGGCACTTCAGGTTTACAGGCCCTCATGCACGTCTCTATCCAGGGACAACGTGGAGCCTCCCAATTTTTGGCTGCCCTGCCTAAGGGCTATACTACAATAGACCCACTTCCTTCCAATGGGCACTTCAGGTTTACAGGCCCTCATGCACGTCTCTATCCAGGGACAACGTGGAGCCTCCCAATTTTTGGCTGCCCTGCCTAAGGGCTATACTACAATAGACCCACTTCCTTCCAATGGGCACTTCAGGTTTACAGGCCCTCATGCACGTCTCTATCCAGGGACAACGTGGAGCCTCCCAATTTTTGGCTGCCCTGCCTAAGGGCTATACTACAATAGACCCACTTCCTTACAATGGGCACTTCAGGTTTACAGGCCATCATGCACGTCTCTATCCAGGGACAATGTGGAGCCTCCCAATTTTTGGCTGCCCTGCCTAAGGGCTATACTACAATAGACCCACTTCCTTACAATGGGCACTTCAGGTTTACAGGCCCTCATTCACGTCTGTATGCAGGGGCATTGGTGAACCTCACAATTTTGAACTGCCCTGGCAAAGGAAAATACTACAAAGACTCACTTCCTCAAAATGGGCACATTAGACTCAAGAGGCCTTCATGTACGTCTCTTCTCAGGGACATCGGAGTGCCACACAATGTTTTCACGTAAAATATTTCATGTATTAATCTCAAAAAGTAACATACACCAGCTCTATCTCACTATTGGGTATGTGCCCTTAACATTTCCGCCATGAAAAATCATTTTGGGGTCATTTTGGAAGGTTTTCTGGTGAGTCCGTAAAAATGGCGTAAAACGCGGACAAAATTGTTCACAGCTGTGACTTTTCAGTGATAAATGCTTCAAGGGGTCTTCCCAATGCTGTTGCCATGTCATTTGAGCACTCTTCTGAGACTTTTGTGACATTTTTAGGGTTTCTCCATGCTGCCGGGGGGTCATTTCACAAAAATACTCGGGTCTCCCATAGGATAACATTGGGCTCGTTGCTCGGGCCGAGTACACGAGTATCTTGGGAGGCTCGGCCCGAGCTTCGAGCACCCGAGCTTTTTAGTACTCGCTTATCACTATTAATTACATGTTGCTGCAGTGTAAGGATATGAATGACAGGTCCTCAAGAATGAAGTATACACTCTTTTTTCTGGTATACAGATAATGGTCTTGAACATGCCTCCTGTTAGATCAAAACTGTCTTGTGGTTCATTTGTTTTCATTTTTCTAAACCAAACAACTGCTTTAAAATATAATACATTTTTATCTGCCAAAGAAATCTATCAAGACATTTTTTTTTAATAAAAGTACTTCATGGGTTTGCATGTGGAAAGGGAAGGCTTCTAAGGCTGGGATGAACTTGTGTATATGCAGTTGGCTCAGGTACTATGTGTGAAAATTGTTGAATGTTAAATGAATGAGCAAATAAACTCACAGTACTCCATACAACTCAGATCTCTACTCAGAAATAGAGATGAGCAATCCTGATGAGAATTAAATCAGTTCGGGATTACTGATCTGATCGGCGATCCTTTCCAAACCCATTAAATCCAATGGGAGGCAAAAAAAGGCCTTTTGAGGGCTCAAAAGCTGCAAAAACAGCTCAAACCATTTTACATTGCAGCCACACTATGGTGGAACAGCCATTAGGTTTGTAGACTCTGAATATTAGAAATATTGAAGTGGATGAGTGACAGGTGTAGGCCTCTTGCTCTGAGACCCTGTCACTACAGACACCACACAAATTCGAGACCCAACTTGTAGTCTCCACATTTCCAAAAATTAGCGGGAGACAGCAGGACAGTGGCATCAATTGCCCCAAAGTACTCATAGAGTATTTTCACAGCAGTGTGGCATGGGCCTTGCATCACACAGGGCGTGTAGGGAATTGAGCACTCATACCTTAGGCAACAGCTGAAATTGCTTTTCTACTCAGCCCTAGTCCCATGACTGCAACATTATCTTTATACACTGTCATTGCTAGACACATTTAAGTATAGTAAGAGTGGTAGGTGAGTCAAAGGTAGCTGCATGCCTGCCAGTCTGGAGCCATACTGCTACAGGCAACACACAACAAAGAGACGCAATCAGTGTGAGTTAAGCCCGCTTTACACACTACAATATATCTTACGATATGTCGGCGGGGGAACGTCGTAAGTGACGCACATCTGGCATCGTAAGGTACATTGTAGTGTGTAACAGCTACATGCGATTGCGAATGAACGGTAAAACGTTCATCGCACGCACGTCATTCATTCCTCATGAATTGAACATCAGGTTGTTCATCGTACCCGGGGTAGCACACATCACAGTGTGTGACACCCCGGGAACGATGAACAGATCTTACCTGCGTCCTGCGGCTCCTGGCCAGCAATGCGGAAGGAAGGAGGTGGGTGGGATGTTTACGTCCCGCTCATCTCCAGCCCCTCTGCTTCTATTGGCCGGCTGCCGCGTGACATCGCTGTGATGCCGAATGTCCCTCCCACTCCAGGAAGTGGACGTTTGCCGCCCACAGCGAGGTCGTATGGATGGGTAAGTACGTGTGACAGGGGTTAATCGTTTGTGCGGCACATTCAACAAAATTGAACGTGACGCACATACGATGGGGGCGGTTACGATCACATACGATATCATATGCAGAATCGTAACATGTAAAGCAGGCAATCTGACTGCATTAAAATGAAGGGTACATCAAAAGTGAGGTCAGTATAATGAAGGTGATTGAAAAGTCCAAATATTGTGTGGTGTGACAGCTTGAGACAATATAAAAGCATTAGGTGAAATAACAGTAACCGTCTCCACATAAGCAAAGTTTACCATTGTGGAAAAAGGGGTGTGTCACACTGTACAAAGGGCTAGTAAGACGTAGTACAGCATATTCCCCACTAGGTGGCAGCAGAGTAGTGAAGGAGAGTCAAAGTTACACTGTAACAGAAAGGCAGCTGAAGTACAGCAGAGTAACTCCAGAAAGCAGCTAACAGGTGAACCCCCAGGGGGCATAAGAGTAGTCGAACAGTCAGGATCTAGCCGGGAAGTCAAGTCAGTGCATAGGGAGGATCAAAATCAAGTCAGAAAACACAACCAGAAGTCAGAAGTCGGGAGATCAGGAATGCAGAAAGAAACACAAACAACAGACAGGAGTGGGTAGTCAGGGACTGGGACAGATGGAGGAGGGTACAGGTCAGGGCACGACAACAAGGAGTCAGATAAACCAGGAAATCTCACCAGAGCAAGTCACAGGCTGCAGAGCAAAACTATAACCAGTACAGGAATGCAGATTCAAAGACCATATATAATGTCTACTAAAACCAGAATGAGGCTGATGGGAGTTAACCCCTGACATGATCAGGCCGGGTCTGTGAAACTCTGGAGCGGAGAATACCGGTCCTGAATCATAACAGGGTGTATGGTAAATGAGTGTTGACTGCCCTGGTAGATGAAAAAGATAGCGTAACGTTCCCAAAAAAAGGAATTTTCTATGGACATTCATATTAATGATTGGTTGGAGATCAAGGGTAGGATTGGTTGGATTTTTGCAGTGTACTCTGCAAGATAAAAAGAAACAACATTTTAAACTATTTAGCTATTTCATCACATAAATATATTGATTGGCCTTTTAAAGTTTTTTTAGGCTGAGTGGGCCAACAGTGAGGATTATGATGAGGGTGTAGAACAACCCCCCCCCAATGGTACAGCCCTCATTCACCCCTTTTTTAAATAAGGTCCGCCACAATCAATAGTGATGACCCACAAAGTCACCCAAAAGTGAACTTGAAAAATATAAAAAGATAAAATTATTAAAGAAATAAAGACAAAAGAAACCCTCAAGTCTTTAATTGCCTCCACTGCTTCTGTATCCTCCACCTCCTCTAAGGCCTCCACCCTTGCCATAAACCTGTCCCTTAATGCATTCCAACAGTGCAGAGAGAATTCCACCTCCGTATTGCGCAGCCAAGGCTGTCTGCAATCAGGCAGTGTTTCTCTAAAAATGCATTGTGGGAATAGGCGTGGTGTTTGAGGTGTATGTCGGGTAGGTGGTAAAGTTGCTGAAAGCTCTACTAAACAAACACTAGCTCGTCCTTTCCAAAGACAACTGAATATGTCTGTTAGTGGACAGTCTACTCCACTTTCTTTCTATGGCAGCCGCACAGTGGTATAACTTGTAGATAAAGCCCAAGAAGAGCATGAGCTACATTAGATGGCAAGCGCTGCATCAAGTGGCCTCTTCTCAACATCAAATACAGTACAGTTCTCAGAGGTGGCACCACAAATACCCTTGTTTTCCGTCTTCTCATAGCTCTTTAACAGCCCAACTGAGATTTCATCATTAGATTATGAAATGCTTATTTTTGGCACACAACAACATTCTCTACATTGCACTTCCCTATTCTACACTATCTCTCTCCTATCTATCTCAACTACCTATGATTAAGTATCCTTGCTAAGCTAACTGTCTCGCAGCAGCAGCAGCACCTTCCCTAAGCTTTAGCAATCACAAAATGGCACTGACACAGCATATCTGCTTTTCACATGCAGAGGAACATGTGACTTAGGCAGCCAATGACACAAACCCTGGTGTCTGAACATTGTGGATGTTTTCTGCACCCTGATTGGATGCAGGGAACATCCACACATAAAGTGAAGAAGACCTGACTTCTCCCCACTCCACTCCTCATCAAACTCGTATCCCTCACTCATCATACATCATCACTACAGAAGCCAAAGTAATATTGAAATATTAGGAAAGTCTCGAACATGTACCAATCCTAATCGAATATTTCCAACTTTTCGGCCAAATGGTCATTTTGCAGATGCCTCTAAGGATTGTACGATTTTGAAATTTTCCAATGTTTTCTAATCAGGATCACTCATCTCTACTCATAAACTGAATTGAAAAGAAAGAATGTGTCAGAGAAATTTCAATTGATTTTTTTTTTTTTTTTTAGGCTAAGTGAAATCAACATATTCTTTTTTTTATACATCATATGACTCTATATGTATATTAGGCAAATGTGTGCCCACCATTTGGATAGGTCTACTATCGACTTCCATTGTAAAAATTAAGTACCATGATCTAATTTCTGACAGTACCTAATACAGTGTTAAGTTTCACCTTTGAATATTCTCCAAAAACAGTTTATAGATGTCAAATTCTTTTGTAATAAAGTAGATTTGACCTATTGAAAACCTTGAAAAATCATAGTGTATATTTTCATACGTTTGCTTTGTAACTAGCATTAAAAATATTGTACTTATTCTATAAATTATGGGGGTGAGGACAGGCCATAGCAATTGCTTCACCGTACTACCCAATCAAATCTCAACTCAAATATTGCATGGGTGGCTTGACAGTTCACAGTACAATTTATTGTGATGTTATGCTAGGTCACAGGAAGAAAATATGAAAAATGCACCAAATACAACTCTATAAATAATATATAAGAGCAACTAGGTGAAGAAGGTCTGGATAACACACCCACAATACAAAGTGTCATAGAGATAAGAAGACCAATTGTGCATTTTTATAAACTCTGAATTTTAGCCAGATATAACTTGTCCTTAGAAAATAATTGAATGTTAAATGAATATAATAAAAAGGTGAAATGAAAATTGTACCATAGTGATGACTGCCACTGATAACTCCCTCCCATAATATCTGGCTGTTTTCAAGAACAGCATAAAATTAATCCCCATAAGACCTGAATTAGATAGAATTCTCATGCTATAAAGATAAGATCATACAGTAAAACTTATTTTTTAAAAAAATAAGATTTGCCACTGCAACATGTTTAGTTTTTGAATCAACTAATAAGAGTTATTGGTTTTGTAGAGCAAACATCTCAGCTAGAAAGTATTTCCTGATTTTATTTTTGGAGACATGTAGCTTAAGCTGTTCTCAATAGAAAATCTTTTGAATTTGTATTGTATTTACCTTCTGATAGTAACCCTATGGCCCCTTCCTGACAAAGCTAAATTTAGTTTTTTTGTTTTTCATTTTTTTCCTCGCCCTTCTTCCAAGAACCAGGAGAAAAAAAATCCAAATACGGTGAAAATGTAAAAAATACCCCCTGCGATTCTTACAATTGATTTCATGCTGTAAATAGTTTGGTAATAGTTACCTGACAATATAATTGTCCTCATCAGTATGATTAAGGAATTACCACATATGTCTAGTATTTTTGTTGTAATTTCAGTGATGAATAAAAATCAGAAATGTGAAAAAAAAACATTTTTGATTATGTTGTCATTTTTCGAGACCCATAATGCTTTTTTGAATTTTTGGTCGATAGTGCTGTGTAAGGGCTTATCTTTTGTGTGGAGAGTCATCCATTTTATTGATGCCATTTTGTGATAAATATGACATTTGATAGCTTACAGCATTTGTTTTGCTGTATTGTTGGGAGTAAAAAAACACCACAATTTTGGTGTTTTCAATATTTTTTTGTTTATGGTGTTTACTGATCGGGTTCATTAATTTTCTATTTTGATGTAGTGGACTTAATTGGATGTGGAGATAGCACATATGTGTATTTTTTATTCTAATGGGGAAGAGGTGGGTGATTTGAACTTTTTTAAATATATTTTTTAAAACTTTTTTTCACTTTTCACTATTTTTATTAACCTCCTTAAGGGACTTGAACCTGTAATCATCTGATTGCTTGTACCATACACACTAAGATCACAGTATTGCTACAAATATTAAAAATCATGGCCTCCTTTGAAGACCAGTGACAGGCAGGATTTCAAGGGAGCTCTGTGATAACATAGAGGCATTGAGGTATTCAAAAGACCCCGAGCTCTTATAGCAACACATCAATGCCCATGTTTGTGTTACAGGAGCTTTGATAGGCACATTGAATATTGCTCTCCAGTGACAGGCCACTGTTAACACCACTGTTAAAATTTAACAGTGGCTTTTACCAGGTTAACAGTAGAGTTGAGCGCGGTTCGCGGTTCGAGGTTCTCCAGTTCGGGGCTCGAGTGATTTTTGGGGGTGTTCTAGATCGAACTAGAACTCGAGCTTTTTGCAAAAGCTCGATAGTTCTAGATACGTTCGAGAACGGTTCTAGCAGCAAAAAGCAGGGCTTTTTACAGCTACAGTGTGCAGGAGCCATCGCTGGCAGCCTGCCACAAGCTGGTAACCAAGATAAACATCGGGTATCCAAGCAAAGCGCTTTGGTTAGTAACCCGATGTTTATCTTAGTTACATGCAGGAAGCCCACACTTCCCTTTCAGCTCACTCCGCCCCCTCCTGCCCGCGGCATGTACACATATACACACACACACGTACACATACATACACACACACACACACACACACACATCCCCCCCCCCCCGCTCGGCTTACCTGCGGTGATGAAGTCCCGCCATCCCGACCTCAGCGCTAACACTGTCCTCCATGGCCGCCGCTTGTCACATCACCTCTCGCTTCCGACCCGAGACTAGCGGTGACGTCACGGACCTCTCGCGATATTTGGCTGTGAAGGCGCCGGTCACTGAACTCAGTGACAGGGGCTGTCGGCAGTGCTGGAGATCAGCGCAGGTAATGTACCTCGCTGACAGCAGCACTTGTCATGCCCTGCAGTGACCTGGGCTGACCCATTGATGTTAGCTCAGGTCACTGCACTGCTCTCCCAGCCAATGGGGAACATCCTGATCTTCATTGACTGGGACAGTGTGGATCGTCATGGCAACCCTTTGGATTACAGCAGACCTGGATTTGTTTTTCATTCTAATAAATTGGTTAAAGAGGGAATGTTTTGGGGAGTGTTTTTTCAAAAAAAAATGTGTTTGTCGTCTATTTTTTTTTATTACTGACTGGGTTAGTGATGTCGGGTATCTGATAGACGCCTGACCTCACCAACCCCGAGGCTTGATGCCAGGTGACATTACACATCTGGTATTAACCCCATATATTACCCCGTTTGCCACCGCACCAGGGCGCGGGATGAGCTGGGGCGAAGCACCAGGATTGGCGCATCTAATGGATGCGCCACTTCTGGGGCGGCTGCGGCCTGCTATTTTTAGGCTTGGGAGAGTCCAATAACCATGGACCTCCCTAGTCTGAGAATATCAGGCCCCAGCTGTCTGCTTTACCTTGGCTGGTGATCCAATTTTGGGGGACCCCTACGTGTTTTTTTTTTAAAATTATTTATTTAATTTAAAATAACAGCGTGGGGTGCCCTCAGTTTTGGATTACCAGCCAAGGTGAGGTTGCCAGCTGTGGTCTGCAGGCTGCAGCCGTCTGCTTTACCCTAGCTGGCTACAAAACTAGGGGGAACCCTACGTCATTTTTTTTTTCATTTTTTTGGCAAAATACAAAGCTAAGCACCCCTTAGTGCCACATGAAAGGCACCAAAGGGTGCTCCACTTTTTCTCCACTTTTTCTTTACTTTTTCTCCACTTTTTCTCCATTTATTCTCCACTTTTTCTCCACTTTTTCTCCACTTTTTCTCCATTTATTCTCCACTTTTTCTCCACTTTTTCTCCATTTATTCTCCACTTTTTCTCCACTTTTTCTCCACTTTTTCTCCATTTATTCTTCACTTTTTCTCCATTTATTCTCCACTTTTTCTCCACTTTTTTCTCCACTTTTTCTCCATTTATTCTCCACTTTTTCTCCACTTTTTTCTCCACTTTTTCTCCACTTTTTCTCCATTTATTCTCCACTTTTTCTCCATTTATTCTCCATTTATTCTCCACTTTTTCTCCACTTTTTTCTCCATTTATTCTCCACTTTTTCTCCATTTATTCTCCATTTATTCTCCACTTTTTCTCCACTTTTTCTCCACTTTTTCTCCATTTATTCTCCACTTTTTCTCCACTTTTTTCTCCACTTTTTCTCCACTTTTTCTCCATTTATTCTCCACTTTTTCTCCATTTATTCTCCATTTATTCTCCACTTTTTTCTCCATTTATTCTCCATTTATTCTCCATTTATTCTCCACTTTTTCTCCACTTTTTCTCCACTTTTTCTCCACTTTTTCTCCACTTTTTCTCCACTTTTTCTCCATTTTTTTCTCCACTTTTTCTCCACTTTTTCTCCATTTATTCTCCACTTTTTCTCCACTTTTTCTCCGTTCTTTTTCTATGGTCGGTCTACCCATTAGCTCTGCCATGCATACTGTAGCTCTACACCTACTGCACATGTTACTTTATGATTGACATCTCTTTCGTACCAGAGCTGTCTAAGCCTACTCTGACCCCATATTTGTCATTACTATATTGTCCTTGTACTGTATTATGACATTTGTATCATGTGTTTCATTTCTTGCTGTGTTGCAATTTTTTTGCTGCATCCCAATTGTACCTCTACATTGTTCGAGTTTATGTTATTGTTCTCTCACTCTTATGTGATACTGATTATTGTCATTTTTCATGATTACATGCAGATAAGTCCAATCTGACGAAGGCTCAGGCCGAAACGTCATTTGTAACTTGTTTTGGACAAAAACATATATGCTTATGAAAAAAATGTTTTCTTAATACGGACCAATAAAGAGTGATTTTGCATTACTATCCATTGTGACTTACTGACTTAGTCTGGGAGATATAGCGTGCCGAGGTTACTCACTAATTTTATCTATTATTACCTCTTAGCACCTATATACCAGTGAGCAGAGCTTCCTCTACAGTAGTTCTCCTGATTAGGCATGCCCTTACCTCATGAGCAGGGCATTGCAGCTTTGGTAGCAACCATTACAACATGGACTCTGCTGCTGTGGACCCGGGGAGAGTGAGTGCAGATTCATTGCACCCACACTCCTCACATGAAGGGTCCGCACTCCTAGAAAATGGGGGATACGTTCCCTGAGTGTCTCCCCCCCATATTCTAGACGGTCCAGAGTCGTCGTGGGACCCCTTTATTTTTTTTCTTACAATAAATTGGTGAAAGAGGAAATGTTTTGGGGACTGTTTTTTCAAATAAATTTCTTTTGTCGATTTTTTATTTTTGTTAGTACTGACAGTTTATGATGTTGGGTATCTAATAGACGCCATGACATCACAAACTGCTGGGCTTGATCTCAGGTGACTTTACAGCTAGTATCAACCCGATTTATTACCCCGTTTGCCACTGCACCAGGGCACGGGATGAGCTGGGGTGAAGCGCCAGGATTGGCGCATCTAGTGGATGCGCCACGTCTGGGGTGCCTGCGGCCTGCTATTTTTAGGCTGTGAAGGCCCAATAACTATGGACCTTCCCACCCTGAGAATACCAGACCACAGCTGTCCGCTTTACCTTGGCTGGTGATCCAATTTGGGGGGGACCCTACTTTTATTGTGTAATTATTAATATTTATAAAATAATTATAAAAAAGAGCCTGAGGGGACCTCCACATTGGATCCCCAACCACAGTAAAGCTGCCAGCTGTGGTTTTCAGGCTACAGCCGTCTGCTTTACCCTAGCTGGCTATCAAAAATGGGGGGACCCAACGTCATTTTTTTTTTTAACTATTTTTTAAATAGAAAAAATTAATGGGCTTCCCTGTATTTTGATTGCCAACCAAGGTAATGGCAGGCAGATGGGGGTGGCAACCCATAGCTGTCTGCTTTATCTGTGCTGAGAATCAAAAATACCGCGGAGCGCTACGTCATTTTTTTAAAGATTTATTTTTACAGCACTGTGATGTCCAGCAATCAAAATACAGGGAAGCCCATTTTTTTTTAGTTATTTAAATAAATAATTAAAAAAAATATATATGGGCTCCCGCTGCATTTTTTGTATTGCTAGCTAAGGGTAATCCAAGCAGCTACTGGCTGCTAACCCCCACTGCTTGGTGTTACCTTCACTGGCAATGGAAAATCCAGGGAAGCATTTTTTTTTTTTTTTGCCAAAAAACTACAAAAAAAGGACGTGAGCTTCGCCATATTTTTGTATGCTAGCCATGTATAGCAGGCAGGTGCTGGAAGAGTTGGATACAGCACCAGAAGATGGCGCTTCTATGAAAATGCCATTTTCTATGGCGGCTGCAGACTGCATTTCGCAGCAGTGGGGCCCAGAAAGCTCAGGCCAACCTGTGGTGCGGATTCCAATCCCCAGCTGCCTAGTTGTACCTGGCTGGACACAAAAATGGGGCAAAGCCTACGTCATTTGTTTTCTAATTATTTCATGAAATTCATGAAATAATAAAAAAAGGGCTTCCCTTTATTTTTGGTTCCCAGCCGGGTACAAATAGGCAACTGGGGGTTGGGGCAGCCGTACCTGCCTGCTGTACCTGGCTAGCATACAAAAATATGGCGAAGGCCACATAATTTTTTCAGGGGGCAAAAAACTTCTGCATACAGTCCTGGATGGAGTATGCTGAGCCTTGTAGTTCTGCAGCTGCTGTCTGTCTGTATGGAGAAGAGCAGACAGCAGCTGCAGAACTACAAGGCTCAGCATACTCCATCCAGGACTGTATGGACTGTATGCAGAAGTTTTTTGCCCACCAAAAAAATGACGTGGGCTTCGCCATATTTTTGTATGCTAGCCAGGTACAGCTGGCAGCCACGGGCTGCCTCCAACCCCCAGTTGCCTATTTGTACCCGGCTGGGAATTAAAAATATAGGGAAGCCCGTTTTTTTTTAATTATTTCACTTATTTCATGAAATAATTAAAAAACAAATGACGTGGGCTTCGCCCTATTTTTGTGTTCAGCCGGGTACAACTAGGCAGCTGGGGATTAGAATCCGCAGCACAGGTTAGCCCGAGGTTTGTGGGCGCCTCTGCTGCGGATTTCAGTCCGCAGCCGTCCCAGAAAATGGCGCTCTCATAGAAGCGCCATCATCTGGCGCTGTATCCAACTCTTCCAACAGCCCTGGAGCCGGGTGGCTTGTTGGGTAATCATGAGTTAATACTGGCTTTGTTTTACCAGCCAGTATTAAGCCAGAGATTCTTAATGTCAGGCACGTTTGACCCGGCCATTAAGAATCTCCAATAAAGGGTTAAAAAAAAGACACCACACAGAGAAAAAATACTTTAATAGAAATAAATACACAGACACATTAGAGACTCCATCTTTATTACCCCCTGTCAGCCCTCTACGATCCTGCTCTTCTGTCTTCTTTCTTTCTAGTGTAGTAGTAGTGACGATTGTAGTGAGGATGAGATTCACCAGCTCATCACTTGGGGCTGGGGAACCTCCATCCTCACTACAATCCTCACTAGTGTAGTAGTAGTGACGATTGTAGTGAGGAAGGATGAGATTCACCAGCTCATCACTTGGGGCTGGGGAACCTCCATCCTCACTACAATCATCACTACAATCGGGAAGCAGCGTGCAGCCTTCACTCCGTGAGTGATCAGTGCTGGCTGCTAGCGGTAACGCTGACAGACGCGTTACCATAGCAACGGTGCTCTCGGAGCCGCGGTTAGCGGTGACGTCACCGCTAACTGCGTTGCTATGGCAACGGTGATCTCCGTTAATGACCGGCTGTGTCAGCCGGTCACTAACGGAACGGGGAGTCGACCGTGTGCTAGAGCATGTCGCCGGTACACGGCGATACACATATGTGCACCGTGTACCGGAGAGATGCACTCGCAGGTCCTACATGACGTGTCATAGTCATGTGACCAGTCTGTAGCCAATGAGATAATAGCCACGTGGCTAGTCACATGGCTATTTTGACGTCACGATAGGTCCTGCATCTCTGCTGGCAGTGCAGGTCACCGGGAGGATTCAGCGATCATCGGATGGAATAGCGGCAGGAGACAGAGTGCAGAAGGAATCGCGAGGACCGGTAAGTGTTATGGCAATGTTTATTAACTGTTTGTGTACATTTATAATGCATTTTTATGTGTTTGTGATTGCCTCCCATTATAGCCTATACGTTCGAGTTCGGTTCGTCGAACGTTCGACGAACCGAACTCGAACGGGACCCCCGTTCGGCGAACCGGCCTCGAGCCGAACCGGGACCAGTTCGCTCATCTCTAGTTAACAGTAGTGTGTGAAGCTCTGTACGTGGTTTTTAAAAGCAGTTCTGGGTGTAAAGACTCATGCAGATAACCACATTTTGAGTGCAAATGCTATCTGACAAAACAACGGATCAATGTTGTTCAATGAGGCGGTGAACACTTACGATTTTTTACTTGAACTGAAAGGTCTAAGCAAAAAAATCACAGCATGCAAGATTTGTCTCTGAGAATCGGATGGCACTCAACTATTCATGCAAATGGGCGAATGACAACACTTGACATCCGAGTTTGGTCTGATTTTTAAGGACTGACAGAATGGAGAAGGTGGAGAAACTTTTCTTTTTATTATTCTTCAAATCCCAAAAAATGGATCCCACTCTGTTAAGACTCTGATCCAACTGGGATCAGAGTCTGGTGAGAGTCCGACAAGCGTAATCAGATAATTTTAGTCAGATGGAGAACATACATTCATCTGCATGGGTTCTAATATGCAGCTATTTCCTTACAGGTATGGGGCAACGCATATGTTTGTAGATGTGCACATAAAAATGTAAAATAGCTTTATTTTCTATTTATTGCATTTTTTATTGTTTTTTTTTGTGTTTTCCCTTTTCTCTTGTGTTAGAAGTGAGGTCTTGTTACCTGCTTTTTGATGACTTTTGATGACTGCAGAAATTGTATGATTCTTCTTAAAAACTTGTTTTTTTCAGGCACCCCATAGAAATCTATGGGGAAGTAGACATTAAGAATACAGCTTTAAATACCTAGTAGGCACATCAACTTTCCTTGAACGGCAGATATATTGCAAAAAAAAAAACCCTTTAAACATGGACTTTAAACCCATCACTCCATGGCTATTTTCCCTTTTTGCGCATTTTCCTCTCCTTTTTCTAAGAGCCATAACATTTTTACTTTTCCGTCAATATACAGTGAAGAAAACCTCATCAACAGCTACAAAAAATGTCTGACTGCTCTGCTTGCCAACAAGGGTTTTGACACCAAGCATTAAGTCTTGTTTTCCAGAGGGATCAAATACTTATTTCTCTCTGCAAAATGCACATAAATTTATATAATATATACAATGTGATTTTCTGGATTATATTTTTGATATTGTATCTCTCACTGTTAAAATTAACCTACACCATATAGTGTACTGGAAAATGGGAAACTAAATTATAAGTGCGGTGAAATTGCAAAAAAAGTGCAATTCCATAATTGTTTTTTGTTTGTTATAATTACCATGTTCACTATATGATAAACTGACCTGGCATCATGATTCTCTTTATCAGTAAGAGTATGTAGATACCAAACATGTAGTTTTTAAGTTTATTTAAGTGGGGAGAAAAAATCATAAAATGTGTAAAAAAAGTTTTTATTGTATTTATTAGTTGAAGTTGAAATCATGATTTCCTATGAACGCCAGCTCGCAGTTCAAAAAATAGTATTGAGGATGCTTTTTTTATAAACTACTGTCATACAGTGATTAAGGTTAAAATTTTTAGAGGAAAACTTTTTCTACTTTTTTTCAATCAGAATTTAACGATGTTTATAATTTTTTTTTATGTAAATGTCTGCTGTAGGACATTACTCAATGTTCTAGTTTTTATAATGTATTTTTATAATGACACACAGTTTTCTCATTTCTTACAGTGGTTTCTCCATTATTTTCTTCACCTTGCTTTATTAACCCCTTCACGACCTTTGACGGATCTAGCCGTCATGGTGCCCTGGTACTTAAAGACCCATGACGGATAGATCCGTCATGGCGAAATCGCGGCCCCGGAGCACCGGGCACCGCGATCGGTTTTAAAAAACTGTAGATTCGGGAAGGAGAGGACTTGTACCTGACCTCAGGAGGGGTGGTGTCTCCTTCCCGGACCTACGGAGGCTTTGATTGGCTGAACGGCGTTCGTCAGCCAATCACAGCCAGTGTTATGTTTCAGCCATTGAAAATGGCTGAAGCATTGAAATCCAGCTATGTCAGTGCTGCTGCAGCACTGGCCATTGGCTGGAGCTCAGTGAGCTTTACTGCACCCGCCCCCAGCTCTGATTGGAGAGATCGGCCTTGTGACCGATTTCTCCAAGCAGCACCGTGCCTCTGGGACCGGGTGAGCTTGCTGTAGGAGATCGCTCTCCTCAGCGTCTCCCTCCGTGGAATCTGAGGAGAGCGATCCCTGCGGGTGCCTATCTGTGAGTCACAGCCCCCGATCCACCGCTGCCCTGCTCCATGTGCTTCGCCCCTGCTCTCCCGCTGCGCTCCTGCATGTGACGCCGCTACTCAGCAGTAAGAGCAAGTGGCATCAGATGCAGGGGGTGGCGCAGCGGGAGGAGAGCGTCACGGCGGCCGCTGCACTCTCCCCATCAGCCGCTCCACCGTCCCAGCATCTGCCGATCCACCGCCCCAGCATCTGCCGATCCACCGCCCCTGCATCTGCCGATCCACCGCCCCAGCATCTGCCGCTCCCCTCTCCCCATCAGGTACTGCTCTCTCCCCATCTGCCGCTCCACCGCCCCTGCATCTGCCGATCCACCGCCCCTGCATCTGCCGATCCACCGCCCCTGCATCTGCCGATCCACCGCCCCAGCATCTGCCGCTCCCCTCTCCCCATCAGGTACTGCTCTCTCCCCATCTGCCGCTCCACCGCCCCTGCATCTGCCGCTCCCCTCTCCCCATCAGGTACTGCTCTCTCCCCATCTGCCACTCCACCGCCCCAGCATCTGCCGATCCACCGCCCCAGCATCTGCCGCTCCACCGCCCCAGCATCTGCCGCTCCCCTCTCCCCATCAGGTACTGCTCTCTCCCCATCTGCCGCTCCACCGCCCCTGCATCTGCCGATCCACCGCCCCAGCATCTGCCGCTCCCCTCTCCCCATCAGGTACTGCTCTCTCCCCATCTGCCGCTCCACCGCCCCAGCATCTGCCGCTCCACCGCCCCAGCATCTGCCGATCCACCGCCCCAGCATCTGCCGCTCCCCTCTCCCCATCAGGTACTGCTCTCTCCCCATCTGCCGCTCCACCGCCCCAGCATCTGCCGATCCACCGCCCCAGCATCTGCCGATCCACCACCCCAGCATCTGCCGCTCCCCTCTCCCCATCAGGTACTGCTCTCTCCCCATCTGCCGCTCCACCGCCCCTGCATCTGCCGATCCACCGCCCCAGCATCTGCCGCTCCCCTCTCCCCATCAGGTACTGCTCTCTCCCCATCTGCCACTCCACCGCCCCAGCATCTGCCGCTCCACCGCCCCAGCATCTGCCGCTCCACCGCCCCAGCATCTGCCGCTCCCCTCTCCCCATCAGCCACTGCTCTCTCCCCATCTGCCGCTCCACCGCCCCTGCATCTGCCGCTCCACCGCCCCAGCATCTGCCGCTCCACCGCCCCAGCATCTGCCGCTCCCCTCTCCCCATCAGGTACTGCTCTCTCCCCATCTGCCGCTCCACCGCCCCTGCATCTGCCGCTCCACTCTCCCTATCAGCCACTGCTCTCTCCCCATCTGCCGCTCCACTCTCCCCTGCATCTGCCGCTCCACTCTCCCCTGCATCTGCCGCTCCACTCTCCCCTGCATCTGCCGCTCCACTCTCCCCTGCATCTGCCGCTCCACTCTCCCCTGCATCTGCCGCTCCACTCTCCCCTGCATCTGCCACTCCACTCTCTCCTGCATCTGCCGCTGCGTACTCCCCAGCATCTGCCGCTGCGCACTCCCCAGCATCTGCCGCTGCGCACTCCCCAGCATCTGCCGCTGCGCACTCCCCAGCATCTGCCGCTCCACTCTCCCCATCAGCCGCTCCACCGCCCCTGCATCAGCCGCCACACTCTCCCCATCAGCCGCTCCACCGCCCCTGCATCAGCCGCCGCACTCTCCCCATCAGCTGCTCCACCGCCCCTGCATCTGCCGCCGCACTCTCCCCATCTGCCACCACACTCTCCCCATCTGCCGCTGCGCCCCTGCATCAGCCATCTCACTCCCCCATCAGCCTCTGCGCCCCTGCATCTGCCACCTCACTCCCCCATCAGCCTCTGCGCCCCTGCATCTGCCACCTCACTCCCCTATCAGCCTCTGCGCCCCTGCATCTGCCACCTCACTCCCCCATCAGCCTCTGCGCCCCTGCATCTGCCACCTCACTCCCCAATCAGCCTCTGCGCCCCTGCATCTGCCACCTCTCTCCCCAATCAGCCTCTGCGCCCTTGCATCTGCCCCCTCCCTGATCTGCTGCCTGCTCTCTCCCATCCCCTTAATCCTCTGCCCCCTCTTCCCCCCCTCCTGGATCTGCTGCAATCCTGCTGCCTAGATCCATTCTGTAAGGTAGCTATCCCCAATCTCATCTACCACTCCCCTTCCACCCTTCCCCTCGCCCCCCTTCCTCCGCCGCTCCTGCATCCGTTGTGCCCTCACCCATCCTCCACCGCTCCTCCATCCGCCACGCCCTCCCATCCTCCGCCGAGCCCCCTCACCCATCCTCCGCCGCTCCTGCATCCGTTGCGCCCTTCTATCCTCCATCCATCTTTTTTCCATCTCACCTAGCCCCCCCCTTTTGCAGTACATCTGTGCGTTCGTCCTAATTTTTTTTTCTGTAAACTAAGAAAGAAATACAAATAAACTTAGTTTAGGGCCAGTAAAATTATACTGTAGTAATCATCAACTACAGTATTTTTTACTGAATATTGTAAGGGTCAGCCCAGTGCCACACATGAGAGCGATGCTCGAGTCTCACACCGCATCATCCGGCACGGTCGCTCTCTTCCAGACAGGAGTGTGCGGCTGTGTCGGGTGATGCGATGCGAGATTTGTGCATTGCTCTCACGTGTGGCGCTTGCCTTAGTGTCAGTTGCAGGTGCATATATTTTTTTTTTTTTTTACTGACGTCTGTATTTTTTATTATGCCAAACTAATATTTCTTTGTATGGGGGGGGGTCTAGTTTCCAACATGGGGTCACATGTGGGGGAGCTCCACTGTTTGGGCATATCAGGGGGATCTCCAAACACGACATGGTGCGGCTAATGATTCCAGCTAATTTTCCATTTAAAAAGTCAAATGACGCTCCTTTCCTCTGGAGCTCTGCCGTGCACCCAAACAGTGTTTTTCTGCCACATATGAGGTATCAGCGTACTCAGAACAAATTACCCAACAAATTTTGCGGTCCACTTTATCCTGTTACCCCTGTACAAATTAAAAAATGGAGCCTAAAATAACATTTTGTGGAAAAAAAAAGTACTTTTTTGTTTTTATGCCTCAATGTATGAAGCACGTGAGGGTTCAAAGTGCTCATTACCCATGTAGATTTATGCCATGGGGGTTTAGTTTCCAAAATGAGGTCACTTGTGGGGGAGCTCCATTGTTTAGGCACCTCAGGGGGTCTCCAAACGCAACATGGCGTACGCTAATAATTCCAACCAATTTTGCTGTGAAATGGCGCTCCTTCTCTTCTGAGCCCCGCCGTGTGCCCAGACAATTACTTTCCACCACATATGAGGTATCTGTGTACTCAGGAGAAATTGCACAATACATTGTATGGTGCATTTTTTCCTGATACCCTTGTGGAAAAAAAGCTACCTGGTTGAAATAACAATTTCATGGTAAAAAAAATATATATATATTTTCACGGCTGAACATTCTTAACTTTTGTGAAGCCTCCAGGGGTTCAAAGTGTTCAGTAAACATCTAGATAAATTCAATGAGGGGTCTAGTTTCCAAAATGGGGTCACTTGTGGGGGAGCTCCATTGTTTAGGCACCTCAGGGGGTCTCCAAACACAACATGGCATCCACTAACGATTCCAGACAATTTTGCGTTTGAAAAGTCAATTGTCGCACCTTGCCTTCCGAGCCCTGCTGTGCGCCCAAACATTTGATTTCCACCACATATGAGGTATCTGTGTACTCAGGAGAAAATGCACAATACATTTTATGTTGCAATTTTTCCTGATACCCTTGTGAAAAAAAAAGCTACCTGGTTGAAGTAACAATTTCGTGGTAATTTTTTTTTTTTTTTTTTATTTTCATTGCTCAAAGTTATTAACTTTTGTGAAGCCCCCAGAGGTTCAAAGTGCTCAATAAACATCTAGATAAATTCCATGAGGGGTCTAGTTTCCAAAATGGGGTCACTTTTGGGGGAGCTCTATTGTTTAGGCACCTCAGGGGGTCTCCAAACGCAACATCGCATCCGCTAATTATTCCAGACAATTTTGCTTTCAAAAATTCAAATGATGCTCCTTCTCTTCCGAGCCTTGCCGTGCGCCAAAACAATTGATTTCCCCCACATATGAGATATCTGTGTACTCAGGAGAAATTGCACAATTAATTTTATGGTGCATTTTTCCTGATACCCTTGTGAAAATGCTAAATTTTATGGCTAAAGTAACATTTTTGTGTAAAAAAGTAAAAGTTTCATTTTTTCCTTCCACATTGCTTTGGTTGCTGTAAAGCTCCTAAAGGGTTAATAAACTTCTTGGATGTGGTTTTGAGCAGTGTGAGGGATGCAGTTTTTAGAATCGGGTAACTTTTGGGTATTTTCTGTCACCTAGGCCTCTCAAAGTCACTCCAAATGTGATGTGGTACCTAAAAAATTTTTTTTGTAAATTTTGTTGGAAAAATGAAAAATTGCTGATGAACTTTGAACCCTTCTAACTTCCTAACGGAAAAAAAATTTGGTTCGAAAATTGCACTGGTGTAAAGTAGGCAAGTGGGAAATGTTACATAGTAACTATTTTGTGTGACATATCTCACAGATTTATGGGCATAAAATTTCAAATTTTGAAAATTGCGCAATTTTCAAAATGTTCGCTAAATTTCCAAACTTTTCACACATAAACGCAAAAAATATCGGCCTAAATTTACCATTGACATGAAGTACAATATGTCACGAAAAAACAATCTCAGAATCGCCAGGATCCGTTGAAGCGTTCCAGAGTTATAACCTGTCAAAGTGACACTGGTCAGAATTGCAAAAAATGGCCGGGTCTTTAAGGTGAAAACAGGCTGGGGGCTGAAGGGGTTAAATACTGTAAAATAAATATAAATTTAAAATATAATTCTTGAATAAAATTAGTGATCCACTTCTTATACTATTAGAAAAGCAAAAAAAGCAAAAGTAATCCTTCACACGGTTGTCTACAATTACCATTATGGCCTTTATGTACGTAGGGTAGATTTAACCAGAATTCCAAGAGATATAATTGACCACTTCCCGGACAATGCTATATCTTCCTTTTACTAGGGTCTATGTTAACCATTATTCTGTTATATTCAAGACCTGCATGATATGCATCATTTTCCAATGAGTTACCTTAAATAAAAACTAAAGGGTGCTTTACACGCTGCGATATCGCTAAGGAGATTTCGTCGGGGTCACGGTGGTTGTGACGCACATCCGGCCTCGTTAGCGAGATCGCAGCATGTGACTCCTCTGAGCGACCATTAACGATCGCAAAGGAGGGAAAAATCGGTGGCCATGGAGAGGTCGTTCTAAAACAAAATATCGTTTTCTGCTCAGTAGCAATGTGGTTCGTCGCTTCTGCGGCACCACATATCGGTGTGTGTGACACCGCAGGAGCGACAACCATCACCTTACCTCCGTCCACCGGAAAAGGAGGAAGGAAGGAAGTGGGCGGCATGATTTCTATTGGGCGGTGGTTCAGTGACGCTGCTGTGACATCGCTGTGACGCTAAAAGAACCGCCCCCTTATAAAGGAGGCGGTTCGCCGGTCACAGCGACGTCGCAGAGCAGGTATGTGCATGTGACAGTGCCGTAGCGATAATGTTCGCTACGGCAGCGATCACCACATATCGGCCGTACGACAGGGGCGGGTGCTATCGTGCTCGACATCGCTAGCAATTGCTAGCGATGTCGCAGTGTGTAAAGTACCCCTAACTCTTGTACTTATTTTTGCTCATGGATATTCAAGAAAACATTATTCTATGTGTGTAAAGGACATCCCACCCTATGAAAGCACAATTTGTAGAACATCCTTTACAAACACACACAGTATATGTACTACAGTAAAATTATAAAATCCTATTATTGGATATATACTAGCAGTTTTTTTTGTAAGGTATTTAGAAAAAAAATGATTGGTATGATAAAATAAAATGTGTGCATATTATAAGTATAATATAAGTATAAATAAATATCCTTTGGCTTCTACTTTTTATTTTATTATTTAATACTACTCAGTATACATTTATTGATTACTTCACTACATATGTCGATATGTTGGTGCTTCTGTACTTTCAGAAAAAAAATTACCAAAATATACCAAAATTGCCATAGTACCCACCATCTGTCCTCTTTATCTGAAGGTCACTGACTGACCTTGTGTCATTTTACTTGCTGTCAGCTGCCAGAATACATGATTGGCAGCTCAAATAGATTATACAACAATGGCAATTTGGCTTGCTCATGTAACATAATGATTCAATCTGTTTACAGAGCCCACAGCTTTACTATTATATTGTGTATTTACATCATGTTTCAACTAGTGACTGACTGAAGCTGAATAATCTAGACACGCTCAACACAAAACTAAATTATACTTTGCAAGTAGATTTTTTTGAACAAAATGCACTTATAGCATCTTTAAAAATATAAAACTTAACTTTAAAGTTGTTTTTAATGATATATGTAAGAACAGACACGTCCCATAACAAAATAAGTAACAGTCACGTCCCATAACAAAAAGTAAATTTAAGGGATCATGCATATGGCGAAGCCCTGTTCACAAACCCAGTTTGGCAACATGCTTAATACTTCATGAGGCATCCTCCAACAATGCTTTTAGGCTATGTGCCCACGCTGCGGAAAATGCACGGATTTTGCCGCGAATTTCTCGCGGAAAAGCCGCGGATTTTCCAGAAATCTGCAGCACAGCTACTCCCCAGCCATTTCTATGGCATTTGGGAAATGCTGTGTCCACGCTGCAGATTTTTCCGCAGCGGAAATCGTGCGGATTTTCGTGCGGAAAAATCTGCAGCATGTCAATTATTGTTGCGGATTTTTGTGCGGATTTTGCCTATTCAATTGAATTAAAAAAAAAATCGCAAAATCCGCAACAAAATCCGCGTCAAATCCACATCAAATCCGCACCTATGAAAAGGTGCGGATTCCGGGGGTAAGCTGCGGATTTTGATGCAGAAAAATCCGCAGATATAGAGTCCCGTGGGCACATAGCCTTAGAGTGCTTACTATGGCCCTTTTAGAGCCGCAAACATTTTGTGCCCATTGAATTGTATGTGGTTCGGGGTCAAGTTAGGTGTCAAGTTCGCACGTCGAACCCAATTTTTTTTCACATGATGATTCAGTGTACAGGAATATCCATGGGTTTGCTCATCGCTAAATATTATTCATCTGTCCGATATGAATTTGTGGCTGCACAATGATACAAGTAATTGTGTTGTGTTTGTCACTTCACCATCATGCTGGAAACATGTCCCCCATAACTATAGGATCTAGACCTGTAAAAAAAACTAGTATTCATAACTGGTATCTGGTGCTGATGAGTCTAACATATTTTCTTTGAAGAAGCTCTCCATTAGATAACCTACTTCAATCACCTGGACACAGCAGGAAGTCGTAAAGCAACAGGGGTCAGATGGAGTGTTATAGTGTTTGCTCTTTTGCACTTTACAATTTATGATAAAACCATGCTTCTGTGGTCAATATGAGGGTAACACATCCCACTCAAGAGATGATTTTATAGATTATTTCTTTTTTACCATTACATTTATGACAATCCACCATAGTATAATTGTCTATTCCTTTATTCCTCCTGTTAGTTTTGGTGTTTCTTATGTTATCCTTGTTTTTTTTATGTCTTTGTGCTTTGTACCATTAAATGATTATTTATAAAATTTTTGGCTACATACAAGTACCTCTGTAGGTTTTCTAATTTCAAAAAATACAGCAGTACAAATTAAGAATATTTAAGTTTGTAAAATACTTTTTTTTTTAGCAAAGTATTAATAATACTATTTAAAATTAAAAAAAATAAAAATAGAACTGTTTAATCATAAAGACACGTTTAGGGGCCTTGTTTGTTTAACTTAAATGCATATGTTGTTTTGGCTACAAATAAATTCTTTAATATGAGTTCTTCAGTCTCTGTATATTAGTGTTCATAGACTGTAGAATGAGTTAATACTAACAGTGAAATCCTTCATTGAGCTTGATTGAGGGCACCGTATGCAACATTGATCTCTCATTGTTTTTAGCAATTGATAAAGATGCCGGTACGACATTGAAATGCTTTGTGAATAATAAAAACTTTATTATCATCATTTTGGAAAAATCAATGTGCTATAATACAGCACCATGTGTTATTAAAACATACCGTATTTTTGGACCATAAGACGCACTTTTTTTCCCCCAAATGTTGGGGGAAAGTTGGGGGTGCGTCTTATGGTCTGACTATAGGGCTGCGGCTGGGAATGAGGGTGCTGCGGGTCATCGGGGGCACGAGCAGGCAGCAGCAGCGCCTGCTCGTGACCACGTGGGCCCGCTCATTACATATGCATGCCCATCCTCCCGCCCATCTCTCAGCGCTGAAGCCGGCACTGACAGGTGGGCGGAAGGATGAGCGGGGACGCGCGCATAGTAAAGAGCCGGCATGATCACCCCTGGCAATTACAGCCTGGAGTGATCATGTGCGGCTGTATTTACTGTCCCCCGCGCGTCATTACCAGCGCGGGGTGCAGTGAATCAGTACACTCACCCGTCCCCGTGTGTGGA
Organism: Anomaloglossus baeobatrachus; assembly: GCF_048569485.1. Lineage (NCBI taxonomy): Eukaryota > Metazoa > Chordata > Amphibia > Anura > Aromobatidae > Anomaloglossus > Anomaloglossus baeobatrachus. The sequence continues at coordinate 544,786,994 of NC_134354.1, read as the reverse complement.
GCCGCCCCCCTGCTGCACGCGATGACTTCCTGTCTGTGCCGGTCAGCTGATCTGTGCCGGTCAGCTGATCTGTGCTGAGCCGGTCAGCTGATCTGTGCTGAGCCGGTCAGCTGATCTGTGCTGAGCTGGTCAGCTGATTGGCACAGACAGGAAGACATCGCGATGCAGCAGGGGAACGACTCCACACACACAGGTCAGCGTGCCAGAGAGGAAAATGTGATCGGTGCTGCAGGGAGTGAGGAAAAGGTGAGTATAAACGTTTATTTTTTTCTCTGTGCTATAGGATACAGGCCATATACCAGGATGGTATATGAGCAGGATGGGGGGGTATGTGAACAGGCTGGATGGGGGGGGCATGTGAACAGGCTGGATGGGGGGGCATGTGAACAGGCTGGATGGGGGGGCATGTGAACAGGCTGGATGGGGGGGGCATGTGAACAGGCTGGATGGGGGGGGCATGTGAACAGGCTGGATGGGGGGGGGCATGTGAACAGGCTGGATGGGGGGGGGGCATGTGAACAGGCTGGATGGGGGGGGGCATGTGAACAGGCTGGATGGGGGGGGCATGTGAACAGGCTGGATGGGGGGGGGCATGTGAACAGGCTGGATGGGGGGGGCATGTGAACAGGCTGGATGGGGGGGCATGTGTACAGGCTGGATGGGGGGGCATGTGAACAGGCTGGATGGGGGGGCATGTGAACAGGCTGGATGGGGGGGGCATGTGAACAGGCTGGATGGGGGGGGCATGTGAACAGGCTGGATGGGGGGGCATGTGAACAGGCTGGATGGGGGGGGCATGTGAACAGGCTGGATGGGGGGGGGGCATGTGAACAGGCTGGATGGGGGGGGGCATGTGAACAGGCTGGATGGGGGGGGGCATGTGAACAGGCTGGATGGGGGGGCATGTGAACAGGCTGGATGGTGGGGGCATGTGAACAGGCTGGATGGGGGGGCATGTGAACAGGCTGGATGGGGGGGGCATGTGAACAGGCTGGATGGGGGGGCATGTGAACAGGCTGGATGGGGGGGCATGTGAACAGGCTGGATGGGGGGGGCATGTGAACAGGCTGGATGGGGGGGGGCATGTGAACAGGCTGGATGGGGGGGCATGTGAACAGGCTGGATGGGGGGGGCATGTGAACAGGCTGGATGGGGGGGGCATGTGAACAGGCTGGATGGGGGGGCATGTGAACAGGCTGGATGGGGGGGGCATGTGAACAGGCTGGATGGGGGGGGCATAGTGAACAGGCTGGATTGGGGGGGGCATGTGAACAGGCTGGATGGGGGGGTATGTGAACAGGCTGGATGGGGGGGTATGTGAACAGGATGGATGGGGGTTTATAGCAGGATCATATACAAGGCAGGAGGATCATTACCAGGATGGGGTACCTTAGTAGAGAATTTGGGGACATTACCCCCATAACAGTGTCAGCAGCAGATCCTCACCCTATAACAGTGTGTCATGACCACATTTTTTGCTTAAAGTTTTATTTTCCCATTTTCCTCCTCTAAAACCAGGGTGCGTCTTATAGTCCGGTGCGTCTTATAGTCCGAAAAATACGGTAACCTTTATTCAGGAAAGTCTAAAATAGCCATACTAGACATAAAGTGATCCTCCACCTATTTAAAAACAATTGGTCCAGCCACACAATATAATTAATACTGGGGCTACACCAATATCATAAATGAGAGATAACTATTTTGTTCATCTCACTGACCAGGTAAGCAGGAGAAGAATCAGATTGAATATATGAGATTTGTCAATCGGATCTAAAGTTTATATCCTTACTTTAGTATATACAGAGTCAGTATATTAATTGAAAAACCAGAAAAAATCTCCTCATATATACATTTTTATGTTGTTATACCCCATATAATTAGAGAGAATCAAAAAATGGCTTAATTAATAAAACCCATAGATATACCCAGGGTATCGATGCAAAGTTATATATTGCACATTCACTGCATCAGTATCCTGTGGAAAATAAAAGTATGTTATACAAAAGGTTTAACCCGATACTGACAGAGGAAATTTACCAAGACAAATTGGGCCACAGTAACATATATATATACTGTATGTCTCCATTCTACCTAGTAAGACATTTAAATCTACTGTTACTCAACAATCTTTTGACAGCCGAGATTACATACACTGCCGTACAAAAGGTGTCATTTATAAAGCAACAAGTATGTGCGTCTGGAATACGTTGGAAAAACCAGGAGGGTGTTCCACAGACGGTATAGGGGACCTCATGGGAGACATTGAACATGTCAGGGATACATCACTGTCTTGGCATGTCAATGTCTCTCATGGCGGACGCAAGTGAAGCACCCCTGAAGCCATCAGGGAGCTACAAGGTTCTGCATCCTCACCAAGGATGCAGGGCCTACCTCTTAGGGACCCGGAAGACCAGTGCCAGTGACACACAAACACTCCAGGTAATCCCAGTTTTCCCCAAAAATCCCCCTGCGTCTTAATGAAACAGAAGATGAACTAAATTGTTGAAGGACTGCTGATGCAGCCCGACAGAGGGTGGTCAGATCAAGCGAAACGAATGAAGTAACTGAATCATGTAGAACATCTAATGCTGCATGACAACGAGCAACATGCAATGCACAAACTGAGACAAATTTTCACAAAGACAAGAACTAGATAGAATACGTGTCGCAAAAGCAAGAGCCACTCGATGACGGCAAGTTACATTTGCCGCTAAAGGGCTTCTCAATCAAATTGATAACAGAGAGGGGTAGAGAGGGGTGATTTAATGCCACGCCAAATGATCACTGTTCAAATGTCAGATTAACGTGTCTTTATTGTTGGCATAGGTCTACGCGTTTCAGGAGCTCAGCTCCCTTCCTCAGGACCGTCAAGCACCAAAGAAACATCAAAACATCAAATGAGATTTGATGTTTCTTTGGTGCTTGACGGTCCTGAGGAAGGGAGCTGAGCTCCTGAAACGCGTAGACCTATGCCAACAATAAAACACGTTAATCTGACATTTGAACAGTGATCATTTGGCGCGGCATTAAATCACCCTTCTCTACCCCTCTCTGTTATCTGCCGTTTGGGTGGCTGCAGCCTTGATCAAGTTATACAAGCGAGTAAAGTAGTTGTGACTGTCACAACTGCATCTGGTGAGTAAGTTTACTCCCCCCTCCTCACCCCGCACATATCGGGGCAATACCCTATCTGCGCTTTTATCTCCACAGCTTTTTTCTGTCAATCAAATTGATGAGACACGTATTGAAGAGCACTACGCTGGCGAACTGACATTTCGATGTCAGTTCTCCCAATATAAACATTTCAAAGACGAAATGGCGCAGGACAAAACATTCCCTTCCTGCTGCAAGAGAGGGTGCAGCCAATTACATCCCATTTTTATGGATGATCAATTAGTAAAGTTGATGAAAGGATAGCATCGGCACTCCAATAACTTTATGGCTAATATAAGGCAATACAATTGCTCTCTTACTTTGGCATCAAAGGGAGCACAAGTAGCGCCACCTCCTGGGCATTGTCTATACTGTTTCCAAATTCATTGACAAATTTACCACAGAACTGCCCCATTGCATCCCGCTGTGGGTAGCACTCCAAGTTTGCCCAGATTTATATCTTAGACAGTGAAGAAGCATTAAGTACAAGAAGTCAAGCAAATAAAAATTGCCTCTTAGCACTGCTATATTCTCTTGGAGAAAAAAATGAAAGCAATTAACCCACTCGCAAGAGCCTTCACAATGATGAGGGAATTTGAAATAGAGGAAGAGAGGATTGCTAAATTAGAAAATCGAGATCCACTCGAAATAACAATGTCAAATATAAATGACTGCAATGATGACCAGAGGCGTTACAATGCTCCAAGGTGCAATGAAATAGCTATAATTTATCAAAAGGCAATGGGTGAACCCCCATTTAATAGGGAAATCAGAGTTAACCTGAAAAGTGAAAACCAAACACTTCAAATCAGCTTTCTTCACAGAAAGTGTGATGCAATGACATATCCACTTCTATTCCCATATGGGGACAGTGGATGGACAATAAATTTAGTAACTGCAATTGCCCTAAGTGTGCAACATCAAGGAATTGGTGAAATTAATCTACCATCCATACCAGTAGATCAAGATCGACAAGAAAAAATCCCCCTGTTGCAGTACTATGTATACAGGCTTGCCATTCGTGACAAACTCAATCCCCTTTTAAATGCTGGGAAGTTGATGCAACAATTTATTGTTGACAGTTACGTCGAAATTGAATCCGACAGGCATTACGCGTTGACAGTTATGCCGACGCTATGGATCACATCCATAATGCTGCGTTACACCAAAGGCTAAAAGCTGCAACACCAGTAATTTTACCGTCCAGTTTCATTGGAAGCCCAACAGCTATGCAGCAACATTACCAAGATGCCATGACAATTGTCCGAAAATTCGGAAAGCCAGATTTTTATGTTATGATGACCTGCAATCCAAAGTAGAAAGAAATTGATAGTGCTACTCCTAGAGAATGGATAGCGCTATCCGGATAGCGCTATCGAAAAAATAAGCACTAATAGCACTATTCCCTCTCTTTTTCATACACAAGGTAAGAGTGGCAGGACACATACACCAGGTATTTATGTTTACTGTTAGTCTGCACATACCCAGTCTGGTGCATGGTTACACCCCATTACGAGGTCAGTCTGATGCGTGGTTACACCCCATTGCATGGTTTGCAACTCCACTCCACCTGAAGGGCGCGCAATCACTCGTATGTACTAAAACGGAACTATTAGTCAATGTTACATATATTATATGGATAATGATGAATACATTAAAATTACTATTAATATGCATATGTTTGATTCCACTTGTTGAAATATATATATATATATATATATATATATATATATAAATATATATTACTGTGGCACATTCTATTTGTTGTATCTATTGCCTTGGTAAATTTCCTCTGTCAGTATCGGGTTAAACCTTTTGTATAACAAACTTTTATTTTCCTCAGGATAATGATGCAGTGAATGTGCGATAAATAACTTTGCATCGATACCCTGAGTATATCTATGGGGCCTTATTAATTAAGCCATTTTTTTATACTCTCTAATTATGTGGGGTATAATAACATAAAAATGTATATGTGAGGAGATTTTTTTCTGGTTCTTCAATTGATATACTGACTCTGTATATAGTGATTGGTGAACCCCCCAATGATCATGTTCGGGAGACTCGCCCAAACGTTTTGTAAAGTTCGAGTTCGGGTTTTGAGATAACGCGAACTTGCGTCCGAACACAGAACTTGGTCTTTACAGTTGTGTGATGAGGCGGGGGGGGGCTGTACAATAATGAATATTGTTAATAATAAACATTGTCATTATACTTACAGGTCCCGTGCCGCGTCCTGCAGACTCTGTCTCCTGGCCGCTGCTTCCGAATCCAATCATCGCTGTGCCCTCCCGGTAACCACTGACAATAGGACCTTCCGTGACGTCATAGCCATGTGACCAGTAACGTGTGAATGTTGTATTATCTCATTGCTAACAGACTGCTCACATGACTATGACTTATGCAAGGTCCTGTACTGTCAGTAGATAGGGATGGACAAGCATGCTCGTCGGTACTCGGTGCTCGCCTGAGCACCTCAGTACTCGGTATACTCGGCGAGTGCCAAGTACTGACAAGATGCTAGGGCACATGCTCGGCTCCCCCTCCCTGCATGTTGGCGCTCTTTACAGAGTCAGCCCACATGCAGGGATTGGCTGCCACACACTGTAATGCCACAGCCGGTGAATAGCGGCACCAGAAATCAGGTGATCAGAGATCACCGTTACTATAGTAACTCACTCTTTAGGTTACTATGGCAACAGTGACAGCGATGACATCACTGCTTACCAACCAGCAACATCTACTCCCTCATTGAGTGATTAGACAGCACGGGGAGCAGCAGCGTTCTTCCTCCCCCCCATACTTTCTGATATAGCAGAGCTAGATCAGTTGAAGACACCAAAAGACAGAAGACCAGGATCGTGGAGGGGTAAGAGGGAGTAATAAAATATGGAGTCCCTAAGTGTGTCTGTGAATTTATTTCTGATAAAGTATTTTTTCTCTGTGTGGTGTCTTTTTTTAACCCTTTATTGGAGATTCTTAATGGCTGGGTCAAACTTGTCCTGACTTTAAGACTCTCGGACTTAATACCAGCTAGTAAAATAAAGCTGGTATTAACCCCTTATTATCCAGCGTGACACCCGCCACCAGAGCCGCTGGATGGATACAGTTGGATACAGTGCCAGAAGATTGGGCTTGTATGAAAGCGCCATTTTCTGGGGCGGCTGCAGACTGCAATTCGCAGCAGGGGGCCCAGAAAGCTTGGGCCACGCTGCGCTGTGGACTCCAATCCTCAGCTGCCTAGTTGTACCTGGCTGGAAAACTGGGCAAAGCCCACGTCATTTTTTTTTTAATTATTTCATGAAATTCATGAAATAATTAAAAAAAGGGCTTCCCTATATTTTTGATTTCGAGCCGGGTACAAATAGGCAGCTGGGGGATGGGGACAGCCCGTACCTGGCTTTTGTACCTGGCTGGCATACAAAAATATGGTGAAGCCCACAAATTTTTATTTAAATTATTTTTTTAAATAACTAAAAAAAAAATGGGCTTCCCTGTGTTTTGATCATCAGTCAGGTAAAGCCAGGCAGCTGGGGGCTAGGATTCTCTGCAGCCCGCAGCCACCCCTGGAAATGGTGCCTTGTTTCTTAGCGCCATTTCCAGGCGCGTTACCCAGCTCCCCAGCGGCCCTGGTGCCGGGTGGCATGCTGGGTAATAAAGGGGTACCAGCTTTGTATTCTCAAATGGTACTAAGTCCGAAATTCATTGTGTCACGCCAAATTAGACATGGCCACCATGAGTTTCTAGGAAATAGTAAAAAAAACCACAACACAGAGAATTTTTTTTTTATTAGAAATATAACAAAAAAAACATTTAGAGACTCCATCTTTATTATAAAAGCAATCCTTAGTCTGATGTAATCCACAGAGACAGCAATGCCAACTCTGCTTCATCACTGTGCACAGACAGTGTCTATTCAGAGTGAGAAGCAAAGAGATCCATCTCAGCTCTGCTTTCTCACTCTGCACAGAGCGATGTAGCAGGGCTGACAGTGAGGGTATGATTGCACTTACGTCTCGCATTGCATCCCCCCACTCTCAGGACAGGAGCAGCTCAGCTGCATGTAAATAAACGCAGCTGACGCGCTGCTGTTGGGAGATTGTGTGCTGTGATGCGACACTCGCATCATGGCGCATCAGGACCTTTGATGACGTCAGTCACGTGACCAATCTGTAGCCAATGAGGTAATATAAAATGCACACCTGACTAATCACATGGCCATGATGTCATAGAAAGTCCTTTAGTCATTGTGGTTACAGTGAGGACACAGCAATGATCGGACGGACGTGGAAATGGCCGGGAGACAGAGTCTGCAGGATGTGTCGCAGGACATGTAAGTATGATCATAATGTTTTTCAATAATGTGCTTTTTTTTACAGCCCCTGGACCCAAACTGTAACACAAACTTCCCAGAAAAGCTCGTGATCGGGATCGTGTGCATGAACACCATAGACTATCCTGAATAAAGGTTATATTTTAATAACACATGGTGCTGTATTATAGTTCTAATTTACATGTGAAATCTATACTTGGGTACCTATCGGTTACCAGTAATTTCTATTTCATTACAAAAATCAATGTGCTCCAGCAGCACAGCCCACCTAACGTATTTTAACCAACTAGATCCATTGATTTCAGTGCCTGAACATTTTGTAAGCTTATTTATGGCCACATCAAAATTTAAATATGTTGTTTTCATATTTCTGATTTTTAAATACAAGAGAGGTTAGAGGTGCCTGCCATCGGAACAAGCTTACAGACTCACCGTTATGTCATTCTGCAACCAGTGTGCACATAATGCATGCCCTAAAGGTGTCCACATTCTTTGTGCAAATTTGCTAAAAAGTAATTGGTTATTTAGGACTGAAACACCTTGAGTGATAATGAATTAAACCTAATCCACCTGCATGTTTTACAGAATGTCGTAAAGATTGTGATAGATTTCAAGTCTTGTTTTACCTGAGGTGGGGATCCTAGAATTCCATAGGCAGTCAGGTTAAAGAGGGGTATTCCATTTAGATTAATTTAGTTGGAATCTGGAATTGCCATAACTGGGCAAATATTTGTCTTCTTTGAATAGAGTGGTGTGCAAGCATGCATTCTATTGCTCCATTCATTTTTTTATGGGATTGCTGGAGATAGCTGTATATAACTATGTTCAGCAACTCCATAAAAAATAAATAGAGCAGCAAAAGTCAACAATTCTGATGATTAGAGTGGATCTTAGCAGTCAGAGCAATACAGATATAGTAATTATCACCTGTTTTGCAAATAAGATCATCTTAAGCGGGCTTTACACGCTGTGACATCACTAGCAATTGCTAGCAATGTCGAGCATGATAGCACCCGCCCCCGTTATACGGCCGATATGTGGTGATCGCTGCCGTAGCGAACATTATTGCTACGGTGGCGTCACATGCACATACCTGCTCTGCGACGTCGCTGTGACCGGCGAACCGCCTCCTTTCTAAGGGAGCGGTAATTCAGCGTCACAGTGACGTCACAGCAGCGTCACTGAACTGCCGCCCAATAGAAAAGGAGGAGAGGAGATGAGCGGCCGGAACATGCCGCCCACCTCCTTCCTTCCTCCTTTTCCGGTGGACGGAAGTAAGGTGCAGGTTGTCGCTCCTGTGGTGTCCCACACAGCGATATGTGGTGCCACAGAAATGACGAACCACATCGCTACTGAGCAGAAAACGATATTTTGTTTTAGGACGACCTCTCCATGACCACCGATTTTACCCTGTTTTGCGATCATTTACGGTCGCTCAGAGGAGTCACACACTGCGATCTCGCTAATGAGGCCGGATGTGCATCACAACCACCGTGACCCCGACCATATCTCCTTAGCGATATCGCAGCATGTAAAGCCCCCTTAACTGTAAAACTTTAAAACCACATTAGGAACACTGCTAGAGTAGAGATAAACATTGATCTTCTGGTCATCGAAATAATCCTAAATCCATATCATCTATCTGATTGGGAGTGAGGGCCTCATAAAACTCACCCCATTTACCTGCAGTAATTTACTTTATATCATGCGCAATGCAACCTATGTGTTTATTATCTTAGTAAATAATTGAATATATAGCATAATAGAGGCTATAAGAATGTGTAAATTGATCACATTAAAAATGGGTGAAATAATACTATTGTTTATTTTATTATAATGGTGTCTGCTAAAGGAAATAAAAATTGCTTGATAATCTTAAATATGCAGATGACACAACATTTATAGAAACAAGCATAAATGGAATAAAGGATTTATTATGGTGTCAAGATGGAAAGCTCAAACATGGGACTCATACTCAAGACAAAGAAGACAAAGATATTGCCTACTGCCAAGTAAAACTGGGACATGTTAGAGATGGCTGGTGATGAACTGGAAGTTGTAAAGGGAATTCAAACTACTCGTATCCATGATCACTCAAGATGCAGCGACTACACCAGAAGTCAATGGAATAGCTACACTGTGTGCAGAATTATTAGACAAGTTGTATTTTAGAGAATTTTTTTATTATTGATCAACAACTATGTTCTCAACCAACCCAAAAGACTCATAAATATCAAAGCTTAAAATGTTTGGAAGTTGGAGTGGAGTTTTTTTTAGATTTGGCTATCTTAGGAGGATATCTGTTTGTGCAGGTAACTATTACTGTGCAGAATTATTAGGCAACTTAATAAAAACCAAATATATAAACATCTCACTTGTTTATTTTCACAAGGTAAACCAATAAAACTGCACAAAATTTAGAAATAAACATTTCTGACATGCAAAAACAAAACCCAAAAAATTAGTGACCAATATAGCCACCTTTCTTTATGATGACACTCAACAGCCTACCATCCATAGATTCTGTCAGTTGTTTGATCTTTTTGCGATCAACATTGTGTGCAGCAGTCACCAAAGCCTCCCAGACACGTTTCTGAGAGGTGTACTGTTTTCCCTCCCTGTAGATCTCACCTTTTATGAGGGACCACAGGTTCTCTAAAGGGGTTCAGATCAGGTAAACAAGGGGGCCATGTCATTATTTATTCATCTTTTAGACCTTTACTGGCCAGCCACTCTGTGGAGTAGTTGGATGCATGTGATGGAGCATTGTCCTCCATGAAAATCATGTTTTTCTTGAACGATACCGATTCTTCCTGTACCACTGCTTGAAGAAGTTGTCTTCCAGAAACTGGCAGTAGGTCTGGGAGTTGAGCTTCATTCCATCCTCAACCCGAAAAGGTCCCACAAGTTCATCTTTGATGATACCAGCCCATACCAGTATTCCACCTCCACCTTGCTGGTGTCTGAGTCGGAGTGGAGATCTCTGCCCTTTACTGATCCAGCCTCTGGCCCATTAATCTGGCCTATCAAGAGTCACTCTCATTTCATCAATCCATAAAACCTTTGAAAAATCAGTCTTCAGATATTTGTTGGCCCAGTCTTGATGTTTTATCATATGTTTCTTGTTCAAAAGTGGTAATTTTTCAGCCTTCCTTACCTTGGCCATGTCCGTGAGTATGGCACACCTTGTGCTTTTTGATACTCCAGTAACGTTGCAGCACTGAAATATGGCCAAACTGGTGGCAAATGGCATCTTCACGCTTGATTTTCCTCAATTAATTCACCTATTTTGCGCCTTTTTTGCCCAACACGCTTCTTGCAACCCTGTCGGCTATTTGCCATGAAACGCTTGATTGTTTGATGATCACGCTTCAAAAGTTTGGCAATTTCAAGCCTGCTGCATCCCTCTGCAAGACATCTCACAATTTTGGACTTTTCAGATCCCATCAAATCTCTCTTCTGACTCATTTTGCCAAAGGAAAGGAAGTTGCCTAATAATTAAGCACACCTTATATAGGGTGTTGATGTCATTACACCACACCCCTCCTCATTACAGAAATGTACAGTACAGACCAATAGTTTGGACACACGTTCTCATTCAAAGAGTTTTCTTTATTTTCAGGTCTCTGAAAATTGTAGATTCACATTGAAGGCATCAAAACTATGAATTAAAAAATGTGGAATGAAATAAATAAAAAAGTGTGAAACAACTGAAAATATGTCTTATACTGTAGGTTCGTCAAAGTAGCCATCTTTTGCTTTCATTACTACTTTGCACACTCTTGGCATTCTCTTGATGAGCTTCAAGAGGTAGTCACCGGATATGGTCTTCCAACAGTCTTGAAGGAGTTCCCAGAGAAGCTTTGCACTTGTTGGCCCTTTTTCCTTCACTCTGTGGTCCAGCTCACCCCAACCCATCTCGATTGGGTTCAGGTCTGATGACTGTGGAAACCAGGTCATCTGGCGTAGCACCCCATCACTCTCCTTCTTAGTCAAATAGCCATTTCACAGCCTGGAGGTGTGTTTGGGGTCATTGTCCTGTTGAAAAATAAATGATGGTGTAATTAAACGCAAACCGGATGGAATAGCACGCCGCTGCAAGATGCTGTGGTAGGCATGCTGGTTCTGTATGCCTTCAATTTTGAATAAATCCCCAACAGTGTCAGCAGCAAAGCACCCCCACACTATTACACCTCCTCCTCCATGCTTCATGGTGGGTACTAGCCATGTAGAGTCCACCCGTTCACCTTTTCTACAAAGACACGGTGGTTGGATCCAAAGATCTCAAATTTGGACTCATCAGACCAAAGCACAGATTTCCACTGGTCTAATGTCCATTCCTTGTGTTCTTTAGCGCAAACACATCTCTTCTGCTTGTTGCCTGTCCTTAGCAGTGGTTTCCTAGCAGCTATTTTACCATGAAGGCCTGCTGCACAAAGTCTCCTCTTAACAGTTCTTCTAGAGATGAGTAGGTGTGTCCAAACTTTTGGTCTGTACTGTACATCACCTGATTTACTTAATTGGTAGTTGGCTCTCAAGCCTATACAGCTAGGTGTAGGACAACATGGATAAAAAGTATCATGTGATCAAAGTACTCATTTGCCTAATAATTCTGCACACAGTGTATGGGCAAATCAACAATGAAGTCACAGGACAAGGTCTTCAAATCAAGTAACATTTAATTGGTGATGTAGGCTCGAGTTGTTCATAGTCTGGTCTTTTCTGTAGTAAAATATAGATATAAAATCTGGATGATAAAGAAACAAGGCAAAAAAAGAATCAACGTCTTCAAAATTTGTCTTTATAGTAAAAGCAATCTAAATATTGCAGGTCCCAATTGGCCTAAAAGTAAAAGAATTGTAAAACATTATAGAAATGTTTAAATCACTATACTTTTTCCGCTTCAAAAGTAGACATTAAAAAACAACAACAAAAAAACATATCTGGTATTGTCATCTCAAAAACAGTAAGATCTGCCAAAATATAAAATAATTTAAAATACCTTTAAACACTAAAAAGTATACACAAATTTGGAAACAAAAAAACACCCACCAGAATTGCCATTTTTTACTTGAAATAATAATTTTCTCCTTCAAGCTTTGCTTATGTCACAGAATGCTCCCTTTGCAGCAATTACAGCTTTGCAGACCTTTGGCATTCTAGCTGTTAATTTGCCGAGATCGTCTGGAGATATTTCACCCCATGCTTCCAGAAGCCCCTCCTACCAGTTGGATTGGCTTGATGGGCACTTTTTGCGTACCATGACGGGCGGCACGGTGGCTCAGTGGTTAGCACTGCAGTCTTGCAGCGCTGGGGTTCTGGGTTCAAATCCCACCAAGGACACCATCTGCAAGGAGTTTGTATGTTCTCCCCGTGTTTGCGTGGGTTTCCTCCGGGTTCTCCGGTTTCCTCCCACACTCCAAGAACATACTGATAGGGACTCTAGATTGTGAGCCCCAATGGGGACAGTGTTGCCAATGTATGTAAAGTGCTGTGGAACTAATAGCGCTATATAAATGAATAAAATTATTATTATTATATGGTCAAGCTACTCCCACAACAGCTCAATAGGGTTGAGATCTGGTGACTGTGCTGGCCCCTCTATTACTACATGTCCATGTGGGCTCATATACGTGGGACTGACCTCTAGAGAGCTGAGGGTCAGAATTTTGGAACACATCAGGGATATTAAAAATGCCAGTAAAGCCATCAATAGGGAGGACGTGGAAGCCTTGAAAAATATCCCTAAGCATTTCAGGGAATTCCATGCAAATAATTGGAGACTCCTGAGATTCAGGGGAATAGATAAAGTATACCCAGGAGTGAGAGGAGGTAACTTTAAAACCATTCTTGCTCAAAAAGAGGCCAAGTGGATCACCCTCTTGGATACAACAAAACCTAAAGGGCTGGATGATGCAATCAGCTTTAGGCTATGTGTCCACATTGCTTTTTACCTGCTTTTTACCTGCTTTTTTGCTGCTTTTTCAACTGCAGCGTTTAATGGCAAAATAGATGTGTTCTGCTTTTCAAGCAAAGTCTATGGGAATTTGGGTTTCTTGTGCCCACTATGCAGTTCAAACTGCAGCCTTTTTCTGGCAGAAATTTGGTCAAAAACTCTGCTTTGCAGTTCAAAACGCAAATGGCAAAAACAATTGCATGTCAATTGTTTTTGCCATTTGGGTTTTGCACTGCAAAGCTGAGTTTTTGACCAAATTTCTGCCAGAAAAAGGCAGCAGTTTGAACTGCAGAGTGGGCACAAGAAACCCAAATTCCCATAGACTTTGCTTGAAAAGCAGAACACATCTATTTTGCCATTAAACGCTGCAGTTGAAAAAGCAGCAAAAAAGCAGGTAAAAAGCAGGTAAAAAGCAACGTGGACACATAGCCTTAAACCTTTCCTATAGTTCGCTGAAACACACAGCATGGGTTAATGACTGTTTTAACTTTCCCCTGCTATTGTTTTTTAATGTGTGTTTTATATTTGTTATTTTACAGGACAGTTTGGAATGGCACAGATATCAACTTACATACTCAAATATTAAAGGACATCAGAGATCAAGCAATAATAACCCACAGACATGCTGTTTACCTCCATGATGTGTGAGCACTGCATCAGTCCGCGTGGCAGTGATCTGATTGTGATGAGTTTACAATGTATATGTGTGTGGATTTGACACATGAATACAAACCGGTATATAATAATGATTTTAAACATCTAGTACCACATACATCCATATGCTATAATGCCACTGATGTAGTCATAAGTGCAATGGTTCATTTTTCCTCATTCCTATGCGGACTGATGCACTGCAATAAATATTTACCTATTGAAGTGTTGTTGCCCTCACATTGCCCCCTAGCAAGATGTCTGCAACAGCAGCACTGTGGGTGCATGCGCCGGCCGGATCTCTCCCTCCCTCCCCGTGCCTCCTGGCGTTCAATCAAATCCACTCTAAGCGCTTGCACAGAGTGGTATCCGGGACGCCAGGTGCCGCAGTGGGTGATGGTGGTGACTGGAAGACGCGCGCCGATACACACAAGTGCATCATATCTGTTGTCCTTTAAAAAGTGCCTCCATCACTGCCCCTGCACCTCTTGGACGAAGCTTTCTTGCGAAACGCGTCGAGGTGCAGGGCAGTGTGGTCGGGTCCATCATGGCGGCAGCAGGTCTGTATTCACAGACAGCTACCTATACTTTTTGTACAGCTTAGGATATACATCTTGGCTAGATTCTTACGATCCAATGACTATGGTATAGACTTTATGGCTGGTGCTGCTCACCTCAATCTATTATATGATTATATAATCTTGGATGTCTGCAATTCTGGCTGCAATCAAACTGGTCATATTATCAGGGCTTTTGGCCAAACTGATTATATTACTGAGGCAAATTATTGCCCTTTAGATTCCTATTTAGGACAGTTTGTGCCTTTAAATAGTATTTTGATTTGTTGACTGCCAGGATATAATTAATTCATTCTAATACATGTATCTTGTGGAGCACCAACCACATATCCAGTGTATTTTATAGATATGATCACTCTGACTAAGCTGCCATGTTAATAATGTACTCTTATTCTGACATGGAATCATGTTTGTATTACAACTGTATCTCTATATACTGATATTATTGTGCATAACCAAGCTTGTGATGTATGATTATACCCGCTGCATAATATTCTATGCTGAAGATATTGTGAGACCACACTGCCCTGTTGGATTTTAAACACGGTGGTTGCACATGTTTTTTATTAACACTGTCTGTCTAAACTGTGTGCCTTCACAAATATTATTACTAATAAAAAAAATTTGTATACGATTTTTCCAACAAAAAAAGTGTCCATTTGGAAAGTTATTTGTGGTTTAGGTAGTAACCTGTGATCAAATGTAGGCTATATAAACACTAAAAAGTATACACAAATTTGGAAACAAAAAAAACACCCACCAGAATTGCCATTTTTTACTTGAAATAATAATTTTTTCCTTCAAGCTTTGCTTATGTCACAGAATGCTCCCTTTGCAGCAATTAAAGCTTTTCAGACCTTTGGCATTCTAGCTGTTAATTTGCTGAGGTAATCTGGAGATATTTCACCCCATGCTTCTAGAAGCCCCTCCCACAAGTTGGATTGGCTTGATGGGCACTTTTTGCGTACCATATGGTCAAGCTACTCCCACAACAGCTCAATAGGGTTGAGATCTGGTGACTGGACTGGCCACTCTATTACAGATAGAATACCAGCTGCCTGCTTCTTCCCTTAATAGTTCATGCATAATTTGGAGGTGTGCTTTGGGTCATTGTCCTGTTGTAGGATGAAATTGTCTCCAATCAAGCGCTGCCCACAGGGTATGCAAAATGGAGTGATAGCCTTCCTTATTCAAAAGCCCTTTTACCTTGTACAAAGCTCCCACTTTACCAGCAGCAAACAACCCCAGACCATCACATTACCTCCACCATGCTTGACAGATGGTGTCAGGCACTCTTCCAGCATCTTTCTGCTTCTCACAAATGTTCTTGTGTGTGATCAAAACACCTCAAACTTTGATTTGTCTCTCCATAACACTTTTTTCCAATCTTCCTCTGTCCAATGTCTGTGTGCTTTTGCCCATCTTAATCTTTTACTTTTATTAGCCAGTCTCAGATATGGCTTTTTCTTTGCCACTCTGCCCTGATGGCCAGCATCCCGGAATTGCCTCTTCACTGTAGACGTTTACATTGGCGTTTTGTGGGTACTATTTAATGAAGCTGCCAGTTAAGGACCTGTGAGGTGTCGATTTCTCAAACTAGAGACTCTAGTGTACTTGTTGTTCAGTTGTGCAACGGGGCCTCCCACTTCTCTTTCTACTTTGGTTAGAGCCTGTTTGTGCTCTCCTCTGAAGGGAGTAGTAGACACCATTGTAGGAAATGTTCAGTTTCTTGGCAATTTCTTGCATGGAATATCCTTCATTTCTAAGAAGAAGAATAGACTGTCAAGTTTCACATGAAAGTTCTCTTTTTCTGACCATTTTGAGAGTTTAATAGAACCAACAAATGTAATGCTCCAGATTCTCTAACTAGTTCAAAGGAAGGTCAGTTTTATAGCTTCTCTAATCGGCAAAACTGTTTTCAGCTGTGCTAACATACTTGCACAAGGGTTTTCAAGGGATTTCTAAACATCCATTAGCCTTCTAACACAGTTAGCAAACACAATGTACCATTAGAACACTGAAGTGGTGGTTGTTGGAAATGGGCCTCTATACATCTATGTAGATATTGCTTTAAAAAAATAAAAAAAACCAGAACATTTTTATTAGATTTCATTTAAACTTCAAATCAAGTGAAATAAAAAAACTGGACAAGATTGGTATTAATTGAGCTGTCCAGAAAAATCATATTGTCAGCTTTTTTTCAGAACTCAATTAAAATTGTAAAAACAAAACCCCGAAAACATGTTTTTTTTTTGCTATATCAATGTATTTAGATTTTTTTTTACATTTTACAATACATTATATGATAAAAGGAATAATCTAACTCCAAACTCGAACTCATCCTGCAATGAACAAGCCCTTATATGTCAATGAAAAAATAAAGCTATGGCCCTTGGAATAAGGAGAGGGAAAAAAAAGTTGCCAAATTTGTTTTTTTACATTTTATTTTTACATTTTCAGAAAAACTACAATATCTCCCTGCTGTACATTTAGTTATATAGCTGTAAATAGGTGAAAAAGAAATATACACAAAAATTTGGATAACTGTGTTTTATTTATCAATATTGTACATGCGCTAAGGTGGCAAAAACATCAGATAACTGTTGGCTGAAGGCTATGATTTTGATATATTTACAGGCTAACGCTGCCCATACCTATTAGATAACTGTCGACAGAAAGATGCTTCAGCTGATCATTCAGCTGACAGCCATCTCATCCAGCTTTCACATACACTGGAGCGCATTTTTGTCCAAGCACTCTTTTTGTTCTCTATGAGAAAGTGATCAACTGGTACGTTTTATGGCAGCTTATCTCAGAGAAAACAATGTGATTGGTCTGAAATCAGACATGTGCCATTGACATCTCTCTCAACTTTGGAGGTTCAATTCACAGGGCATATTTGAACCTTTGCTAAGGTTTGGTTTGTGATCCTCACTGGAGCCAAACCTCAATGGAAGTCAGTAATTGGGCAGTTTGTGTCTCCACCCACATACAGCCAGCAATAAGCAGAATACTTTCGGGGTTGGGTGGGATTTTTCAAATGTATTTATTTATTTTTTGCCTGTGCATATTACATCAGATCATGCTGATTTTAACTTCAGTGCGAGCTGTTCAAACATTGCACGCAGCTTGCACAGGGCTGATAATACCCAAGCACACTGCTGCTTGCTTGAGTGGTTTGCACTCGTAAGTCCCTTGAACTTCGAACCCAAACTTTGTTTTTTTGGAGGTTGGTTTCTGAACCCAAACTTCAAACTTTGAACCTAAGGTTCGCTCATCTCTACTCCGAACAGCTAGATTAACCCAATATTGGAGGGTTCAGCTGACATTTGTCTAATGTGTATTGTGGGCCTTAGCAAGTGTATTCATTTTAAAACTATCTCCTACTGGCAGATGTTTCAAGAAAGATGAAATGGACATGTAAGATTTTAATCTGCTTGATCTTTTGTCTGAATAGGAGATAAGCCACTGCCAATAAGGTCTAAAAATGGTTGGTCTACCTCTCTCTATTTAAAAAAACATTTGTGGGGAAGAATGAAAGGAGTAGCTGCTGACAATGAGCACTTGACCAACACATATCTAGATAATACTTGTCTTACCTATGAAATAATGTATTCATACAGGATCAAAATAAATAAAAGGAATGACATTAAACAGATAAAATGCTACACAATTGTTGCTTTATGGAGAATACAGGTATTTACTGTATTTTTCGGACTATAAGACGCACTTTTTTCCCTCAAAATATTGGGGGAAAGTGGGGGGTGCGTCTTATAGTCTGAATGTGACTGCGGGGAATGAGAGTGCTGAGGTGGAGCAGGTCATCTGTGGCATGAGCAGGCTGTAGTAGCCTGCTGTGACCACGTGGGCCCGCTTAGTTCATATGCACGCCCATCATCCCACCCATCATCACTCAGTGCTGAAGCCGGCGCTGACAGGTGGGCGGGATGATGGGCGGGGGGTGCGCGCATAGTAAAGAGCCAGCCCACATGATCACCCCTGGCAACTACAGCCTGGAGTGATCATGTGCGGCTGTATTCACTGCTCCTCGCACATCATCAGCAGCGTGGGGGGCAGTGAATAAGTATACTTACCCGTCACCGTTTCCCTGTAGCATCGCAATCTCCTCTTGTCTGCCTGTCAACTGATCTGTGTAGAAGCGGTGAGCACAGCGATGACGTCATCCCTGTGCACACCGATAGTCTCCGCACAGGTCAGCTGACAGGCAGACAGGAGGAGATTGCGATGCTGCAGGGGAACGGGGATGGCTCCATACTCCATCGGCGCTGCTACCGGCACTTACAGGAGGAGGAGCAATGCTGCATGTTGCAAGGAAAGGTGAGTATGAACGTTTATTTTTTTTGTGTGCCACATGTAGCGGGTCATATAGCATGATGAGGGTATATAGCAGGATGGATGGGGTATATAGCAGGATGGATGGGGCTATATAGCAGAATGGATGGGGTATATAGCAGGATGGGGATATATAGCAAGATGGGGGCATATAGCAGGATGGATGGGAGTATATAGCAGGATGGGGGTATATAGCAGGATGGGGGCATATTCCAGGATGGCAGTATATAGCAGGATGAGGGTATATAGCACGATGAGGGCATATACCATTATGGGGTTATATAGCAGGATGGCGGTATATAGCAGGATGGCGGTATATAGCAGGATAAGGCCATATACCAGAATGGCGCTATGTAGCAGGATGGGGGCTATACCATGATGGCGATATATAGCAGGATAGGAATATATACCAGGATGAGGGACATATATACAAGGATGGGAATCATATACAAGGCAGAAGGATCATTATCAGGATGGGGTACCATAGTAGAGAATTTGGGGACATTACCCCCATAACAGTGTCAGCAGCAGATCCTTGCCCCATAAGTGTGTCATGACCACATTTTTTGCTTAAAATTTTATTTTCCTATTTTCCTCCTCTAAAACCAGGGTGCGTCTTATGGTCCGGTGCGTCTTATAGACCGAAAAATACGGTATTAAAACCTGCAGTGAACTGCCAGGTTTTTTTAAAGTGAATTTTGTGTCTTAAAAAAAATTGTTTCAAATAATCTATTAGAAAATTGGGCTAAAACTAATGTTCTTGCTGCCGAGAATCAGAACTGAGCAATGCTTTATTTCTCCTGTGGTGGTGCTGCAGGGAAACTTAGGCGGGCTTTGCACGTTGCGACATCGCAAGCCGATGCTGCGATGTCGCACGCGATAGTCCCCGTCCCCGTCGCAGGTACAATATCTTGTGAAAGCTGGCGTAGCGAAAATTATCGCTACGCCGGCTTCACATGCACTCACCTGCCCTACGACCGTCGCTCTGGCCGGCGACCCGCCTCCTTATTAAGGGGGCGGGTCGTGTGGCGTCACTGCGACGTCACACGGCAGGCGGCCAATAGGAGTGGAGGGGCGGAGATGAGCAGGATGTAAACATCCCGCCCACCTCCTTCCTTCCGCATAACCTACGGAAGCCACGGTGATGCCGGTAGGAGATGTTCCTCTCTCCTGCGACTTCACACACAGCGATGTGTGCTGCCGCAGGAGCGAGGAACAACATCGGACCGTCGCATCAGCGTAATTATGGATTATGCTGACGCTGCACCGATGATACCATTACGACGCTTTTGCGCTCGTTAATCGTATCATCTAGGCTTTACACACTGCGATGTCGCATGCGATGCCGGATGTGCGTCACTTTCAATTTGACCCCACCGACGTCGCACCTGCGATGTCGTAGTGTGAAAAGCCCGCCTTAGTGTTGAATTCCAATACAATAAGGGGAAAACCTATAATCTGCTTATTGCTAGAGGGCCCTTGTAAAATAGAGGATTGTTCACAGTAGACAGCTCTTCTAAAAACAAGTTCCTCATCATATGCTCTCTTCTTAGCACACGCGAAATTAGTAGCAAAGGCCACTTTGGCCTGTTTGGGTAAAAGGGCAGCAAAAATTTTCAAAGCAGGAAATAAGAAATGGCACAAAATAAATGAACATAAAAATGAGGCTTGTAAAAAAAATCTTAAATAAACATATTAATGGATTTGAAAGTATAAATGAAACATAAATGGTTATATCAATTATAATCCAATTGTGTTCCTAGTAATGTCATGAAAAAAGAAAACATTAATGCAGAAAAATGTATAATTTATTTATCTGCTTTCTCAAGAACTATACACTTTCCTTCACATTAGACCCAATTCAAGGTTTTTCTTAATGTCATTTCCATATTCATCCCTTAGAAGTGCACATTATATACTTATATATGGTGATACAGTTGAAAACATACATTTAAAGTTCTGAAGCTTTCTCCTCTGTAAAGTAACCTGGAGATGTTCATATTGATTGAACAGAATGTCTCTAAGTTTGTACACTCCTAATTTACATAATCTGAGTCAGTGATATAATCTGCTACTTATAATATTCTAAATACCATATTATTTTTAAATGTAGCTGGGTTAATTTATTACTTTTTATCATCCACTGATATTACCTATGTTTTAA
Source organism: Anomaloglossus baeobatrachus (assembly GCF_048569485.1). NCBI lineage: Eukaryota > Metazoa > Chordata > Amphibia > Anura > Aromobatidae > Anomaloglossus > Anomaloglossus baeobatrachus. Next base: position 544,765,806 of record NC_134354.1, on the reverse strand, counting down.
CAAAGTAATGCTTAAGTTAATTGGCAGTGTTCATACTTTTGTTTTTTCCATCATATTTCAGTTTGTGATGAAGAAGAGCTTAGTATGCTTTACTCCTTTATCTAGTAAGCAAATGGAAACCACATAAACTAAATATACAGTAAGTGTCATGCATCTAGATTTGAATCCTTGAGTATATGCTATGTAGTCGGCTTCTCTATCCATTGGACCACAGCAGATACACATTTTGTTTCCGTTATCCTTGCTTTATTTCTATTTGGGTAACAGGTGTATTCATTTACTCGCATGTCTGTGCAATCACCTTTCGGGTGTGGTATAAATACTTTCCCCCTGCTGGTATTTCCTGCTGGTGATATTTTCATTTTGATATCCAGCCATATTACTATTTGTCTATGCCAGTCAATGGAACACCAGCTAGATACCACTCTCTGCTTTTTATGTTCTTTACTTTGCACCTATTTTATGTTTGCTGTTAGTAAGTAGGCAGCATATTGTTTAGCAATAAACACCCTCTCTTGTATTTTGTTGTTTGTCTTGCTCACTCTGGGATCACTTTCTTCTTGAGCACACCTGTCCTTCTGTAGGTAATTTGCACTCGGCTCTGCCCTCCGGTTCAGGCAGAATAAGTCTGAGTTGCTATAGATTAGTCTGTAGTCAGGGCTATTTCAACTCATGAAACAACAACTAGGGACTACTGGTGTTACGAGGGGGACCCGGGGAAGCGTGCCAAGATGGGAAATGGACAGCTTCCGCCGGTCAAGGTCCACTGTGCGGTGTAAGGGACCGCCGCTATGGTGGGTGAAGAGTGAGCGGGTTGCTGCTAGCGATCGTCTGGAATGTCACAGACGATCTATGTACACCGATCTGCCCTAACCCGTGAGGGTTGTATGGCACGGATCTCACGGCTCGGTGTACCTGTTGCACGGGGAAGCACAGAGGTGCCCACGCACGTGTGCCAGTGGAAGTCACGAGAATATGGCACGAGGGTAGCACAGAGGTGCCCACGCAAGTGTGCTTTCAATAACCAGGTGAGTCCGGTGGAGACTTGAGGAGCTCACCTGGGACAGGAACACGGCCTGTTGAAGGGGATACTGCCGGAGCAGCAAGGCAGGAACACGGCCTGCAAACGAGGTACTGCCTAAGCAGCAAGGGCCAAGCCCACAAAAGACAGTAATGCCTGAGCAGTGGCGTGGCAGCACGCTGCCAGACATCCAAACATAGAAGGACGGTCGCGCGCCGCCATGATGGCAGGAGGAGCTTTTAAGGAGGTGTTGTTCCACCCAAGGGCGGGCGCGAGGCGGAGATGACGGACTTGACCCAATCAGGGTCCACGATGTCCCAGCCTGGCCAGTCAGGATTCACCACGTCACCAGCCTTGTCATCAAGCCGTGTAACGTCAGTGGGCGAATCAGAACCCACCACGCATTGCACATGCTCACCCTCCTGCCTCTGGGACATAGAGGCGGGATCCTCGGTCTCACAATGTGCAGAGATAACGGGAGTCTCACTGCTTCCCTGAGCAGTAAACCTCTGCACATTGCGCAACCTCGCAGACCTTCGGGGCCACTGAGCAGGAGGGCCTGCGGCAGGCCAGGAATGGGAGACCGCTTTACTCCTTGTAACAGGAGAACCACTAGGCGTCACCCTTCTGCTGCCTCTCTGAGAAGGTATCTCCTGCCCACTGCACAGTCTGGCAGACCTTTGGCGCTGCTGAGCAGGAGCGCTCGTGGCAGGCAAGGAATGGGAGACTGCCTCAGTCCTTGCCTCAGGAGAGCCACGAGATGTAACATTACCCCCCCCGTCTAGGCCCCTCCCCTTGTCCATGCTCGAAGGCCGCTATCAACCCTTGGGCGCGGATATGATCCTCCAACTCCCAGGATCTATGCTCCGGCCCACTCCACGAGGTAGTACCTCTTGCCCTGTATGACTTTTGTCTCCACAAGTTTTGCCACCTCAGGGTCGTCGGACGGGGAGTCGGTTTGAGCCGGCAGGGGCCCCGAGAATTTATTAAGTCGTACGGGTTTCAGGAGGGACACGTGAAAGGTGTTGGCTATAGCCCAGCGTGGAGGGAGCTGGAGTCGGTATGCCACCGGGTTTACTTGCTGTAGTACTTTAAACGGACCCAGATACCTAGGGGCGAGTTTGGCTGCGTGTATCCGTAGGTTAACATACTTAGAGGACAGCCATTCTAGGTCACCAGGGGCGAAGGATGGTGCAGGGCGGCGGCGAACATCAGCCGTTGTCACCATCCGGTCTTTAGCCCTCTTAAGAGCCTCTTGGGTGTCATCCCAGATCTCACGGGCCTTGGTCGCCCAATCCTCCACTCTAGTATCGGGTGACGTAATGGGCATCGGAACCGGGATTCTGGGATGTTGTCCGTTATTGAGTAGGAACGGAGTCTGGCCAGAGGATTCATGGACCGAATTGTTAATGGCAAATTCGGCCCAAGGAAGGAGGTTAGCCCAGTTGTCGTGATGCGCGGAGATGAAATGGCGGAGGTAAGTTACCAAGGTCTGATTAGTCCTCTCCACTAGTCCATTGGTCTCGGGATGGTATGCGGAGGAGATGTTCAGCTCTATCTGAAGGAGCTTACAGAGCTCTCTCCAGAAGCGAGACGCGAACTGGGGACCTCGGTCGCTCACCACCTTGTCAGGCATGCCATGCAACCTAAATACATGCCGAATGAACAAGGTGGCGAGAGCACGTGACGTCGGGAGTCGTGGGAGAGGCACCAAGTGGACCATTTTAGAGAAGTGGTCCGTGATGACCCATACGACCCTGTGCCCTGCTGACTTGGGCAGATCTCCCAGGAAGTCCATCCCTACCACTTCCCAGGGACGATCCGGCACTGGCAGTGGGTGAAGAAGACCTGCCGGTCTCTGCCGGGACGGCTTATTCCGAGCACACGACATACAGGCTCCCACATACTCCTGTATGTCCTGGGGTAGTCTCGGCCACCAATAATGCTTGGTCACCAGGTCTCTGGTCCTTTTGACCCCGAAGTGACCCCCGACCTTGGAGGCATGAGCCCACGATAGCACCTCGTTCCGTAGTTCAGGGGGAACGAGGGTATTGCCAGGTGGCACCTGGTCCAAAGAAGTGGGAGTGACCATCCTCAAGCTGTCCAGGGGTAGTATAAGATGAGGCTCCTCCTCGTCCTCCTCCAACACAACCATACAACGTGACAAGGCATCGGCCCGTACGTTCTTCTCACCGGCCAGGTGGCGGATAATAAAGCGGAACCGGGAGAAGAATAAAGACCAACGGGCCTGCCTTGGGTTCAGGCGTTGTGCTGTCTGGAGGCATGTGAGGTTTTTGTGGTCAGAAAATACCTCAAATGGATGCTTCGCACCCTCCAGGAGATGCCGCCATTCCTGGAATGCTAGTTTCATCGCCAGTAACTCCCTATCCCCTATGGAGTAGTTCCTCTCGGCCGGAGAAAAGGTCTTGGAGAAAAAGAAACACGGATGCTTCCTTCCTCGTTCGTTTTTCTGGTACAGGACTGCACCTGCACCGACCGAAGAAGCGTCTACCTCCAGTAGGAAGGGTTTGGAGATGTCTGGACGATGAAGGATGGGGGCTCTGGAGAAGTAAGTTTTGAGAGTGTGAAATGCCTCTACCGTTTCCAGTGTCCATGCTTTGGGATTAGCGCCCTTGCGGGTAAGGGCAATGATGGGTGCTGCCACCGTCGAGAAGATGGGAAGGAACTGGCAATAATAATTGATAAACCCCAAGAATCGCTGGATCGCCTTCAGCGAGCGGGGCTCAGGCCAGTTCATCACTGTCTCCAACTTCCCCGGATCCATTGCTAACCCCTGACTGGACACGATGTACCCCAGGAACGACAAGGATTCCCGTTCAAAAACGCACTTTTCCAGCTTAGCATATAACGAATGAGTGCGGAGCCTCTTAAGTACTCGGATGACATCCCTCCGATGGGTGGTAAGATCGGGGGAGAAGATAAGAATGTCATCCAGGTATGCAACCACGGAAAGATACAAATCCCGGAAAATGTCATTCACAAAGTCTTGAAATACGGCGGGGGCATTGCAGAGTCCGAAGGGCATTACTAGATACTCGTAGTGACCGTCCCTGGTGTTAAAGGCGGTCTTCCACTCATCGCCCTTTCGGACTCGCACTAGATTATACGCCCCGCGTAGATCCAGCTTTGTGAAGACCTTTGCCCCGCGGAATTGATCAAATAGCTCGGTAATGAGGGGCAAAGGGTATTTGTTCTTGATCGTGATTGCATTTAATCCCCTGTAATCGATACAGGGGCGCAGATCCCCTTCCTTCTTCTGCACAAAAAAGAACCCTGCACCAGCCGGTGAAATAGACTTGCGAATGAACCCCTTCGCCAGGCTGTCCTGAATATATTTGGACATAGCCTCCGTCTCTGGAGCAGAGAGTGGATACACTCTGCCCCTATGGGGCTCGGAGCCTGGCTTCAGATCTATTCGGCAATCATATGGCCGGTGGGGAGGAAGAGTATCTGCGGCCCTTTTGGAAAAGACATCCCTGTAGGCCTCATAAGGTGTCGGTAAACCTGGCCCCCCTGTATTCCCTGAGGACCCAACCGACCTAATGGTAGCGGGTGGTTCGGTAGTCACGAGGTGCTCTCTACAGGATCCTGCCCAGGATGAGATCTCCCCTGCTGCCCAGTTGAGTATAGGAGCATGCTGTCTCAACCAGGGAAGGCCCAGTAGGATCTCATCCGTCCCCCCTGGAAGCACCAGGAAGGACACCTGCTCATGGTGTCCCGGTGGTACATCCATCCTGAGAGGGATGGTGATCTGGGTGATGGGATCGAGTAGTAGGGACCCGTCGACTACCCGGACCCTGAGTGGCTTGGGCAACAGAACCAGGGGAACTGAGTATCGGGTTGCCAGGGAGGTCGAGATAAAATTGCCTTCAGCGCCTGAGTCCAAGCAAGCCAGGGCAGAGAAGAGAGTAGTGCCGAACTGCAACTGGGCGCTGAAAGTCAACCTAGAGGGAGAAGTAGCGTCTAGAGTCCCCCCTCTGATAGAAACTAGACGCTGTCTTTTCCCGGCGGTTGGGGACATCGGGTAGCTATGTGTCCCCTCTGCCCACAGGAATAGCAGATGACACAAGACCGAGAACCTGGGGCAGAGGAGACCACCTTGGACACCTCCATTGACTCCACGGAGTCGCCTACAGGACTGGCTGGGAGACCTGTCTGATGGAAGACGGGAGCCAGACGCTTTTTAGGCCGAGAAGACGTGGGCGCTGAAGAGACCTTGAGCCTTCGCTCCGCCTGGCGGATGTCTATGCGAGAGGCAACCTGAATCAAGGACTCTAAAGTGGCAGGCACCTCACGTGTGGCCAGTGCGTCTTTGACAAACCCTGCCAGGCCCTCCCAAAACACAGGGACAAGGACCTTATCCGGCCAGTCCAGCTCTGTGGCAAGTGTCCTAAAGTGTACAGCAAAGTCCCCGACTGAAGCGGACCCTTGCCGAAGTCGTAGGAGGCGCAGCGCGGAATCGTGGGTGACTTGAGGCCCGAGGAACACCATTCTCATGGCCCCAAGATAAGCTGTTAAGTTATTCACCACACGATCTCCGCGCTCCCACAACGGCGTGGACCACTTCAGCGCTCTCCCTGTGAGCAGGGACTGGACGAAGGCTACCTTCGCCTTCTCGGTAGCGTAAAGAGTCGCGGACAGCTCTAAGTAGGTGGTAACCTGGTTTATAAAACCACGGCACTCAGAGCTGTTGCCGCTAAAGCGCTCTGGAAGCGCAAGGCAAGGAGACCTTCAGCCCAATAGCACAGCCTGGGTAGCCGCCTGGGTGGCGACTGTCGTCAGAGTAGTCTTATCGGAGGAAGACTGCTCCACTGCTGCCAATCGTGACTCCAACTGCTGCACATAACGCAGCAACTGCTGCTGCTCTTCAGCCATAGCCAGACCTTTGGCGCGACCGTAATGTTATGAGGGGGACCCGGGGAAGCGAGCCAAGATGGGAAATGGACAGCTTCCGCCGGTCAAGGTCCACTGTGCGGTGTAAGGGACCGCCGCTATGGTGGGTGAAGAGTGAGCGGGTTGCTGCTAGCGATCGTCTGGAATGTCACAGACGATCTATGTACACCGATCTGCCCTAACCCGGGAGGGTTGTATGGCACGGATCTCACGGCTCGGTGTACCTGTTGCACGGGGAAGCACAGAGGTGCCCACACACGTGTGCCAGTGGAAGTCACGAGAATATGGCACGAGGGTAGCACAGAGGTGCCCACGCACGTGTGCTTTCAATAACCAGGTGAGTCCGGTGGAGACTTGAGGAGCTCACCTGGGACAGGAAGACGGCCTGTTGAAGGGGATACTGCCGGAGCAGCAAGGCAGGAACACGGCCTGCAAACGAGGTACTGCCTAAGCAGCAAGGGCCAAGCTCACAAAAGACAGTAATGCCTGAGCAGTGGCGTGGCAGCACGCTGCCAGACATCCAAACATAGAAGGACGGTCGCGCGCCGCCATGATGGCAGGAAGAGCTTTTAAGGAGGTGTCGTTCCACCCAAGGGCGGGCGCGGGGCGGAGATGACGGACTTGACCCAATCAGGGTCCACGATGTCCCAGCCTGGCCAGTCAGGATTCACCACGTCACCAGCCTTGTCATCAAGCCGTGTGACATCAGAGGGCGAATCAGAACCCACCACGCATTGCACATGCTCACCCTCCTGCCTCTGGGAAATAGAGGCGGGATCCTCGGTCTCACAATGTGCAGAGATAACGGGAGTCTCACTGCTTCCCTGAGCAGTAAACCTCTGCACATTGTGCAACCTCGCAGACCTTTGGGGCCACTGAGCAGGAGGGCCTGCGGCAGGCCAGGAATGGGAGACCGCTTCACTCCTTGTAACAGGAGAACCACTAGGTGTCACCCTTCTGCTGTCTCTCTGAGAAGGTATCTCCTGCACACTGCACAGTCTGGCAGACCTTCAGCGCTGCTGAGCAGGAGCGCTCGTGGTAGGCAAGGAATGGGAGACTGCCTCAGTCCTTTCCTCAGGAGAGCCACGAGATGTATCATACTGGGTTGCAATCTCTTGTCTGTACAGGAACCAGCAGGGTCAGTTGCAGTTTTTAGTCTGTTACTTATATCCTTTGTGAGTTGCTAAAAGACTATAACATTATCCCCCACCCATTTTTGTGTGCTGAGAAGCCATCATGAACGCTGAGGATGCCCTGACCATGCAATTATGGTTCTTATCCTAGGAAGTGGCAGACATTAAGTGGCAACAACAGCATGAGTCATCTGCCACTACAGAGGTTTTACTTTACTCAAAAACATCTTCTGAGCCTATGGTAAATTTATCAGAGTGTTTTAATGGGGAGGAATATAACTTTTCCATCTTTCTTTCTTCATGTAAGTTGTATTTTCATTAGTGATGAGCGAGTACTAAAAAGCTCGGGTGCTCGAAGCTCGGGCCGAGCATCCCAAGATACTCGTGTACTCGGGCCGAGCAACGAGCCCAATGTTATCCTATGGGAGACCCGAGTATTTTTGTGAAATGACCACCCGGCAGCATGGAGAAACCCTAAAAATGTCACAAAAGTCTCAGAAGAGTGCTCAAATGACATGGCAACAGCATGGGGAAGACCCCTTGAAGCATTTATCACTCAAAAGTCACAGCTGTGAACAATTTTGTCCGCGTTTCACGCCATTTTTACGGACTCACCAGAAAACCTTCCAAAATGACCCCAAAATGATTTTTCATGGCAGAAATGTTAAGGGCACATACCCAATAGTGAGATAGAGCTGGTGTATGTTACTTTTTGAGATTAATACATGAAAGATTTTACGTGAAAACATTGTGTGGCACTCCGATGTCCCTGAGAAGAGACGTACATGAAGGCCTCTTGAGTCTAATGTGCCCATTTTGAGGAAGTGAGTCTTTGTAGTATTTTCCTTTGCCAGGGCAGTCCAAAATTGTGAGGTTCACCAATGCCCCTGCATAGAGACGTGCATGAGGGCCTGTAAACCTGAAGTGCCCATAGTAAGGAAGTGGGTGTATTATAGTATAGCCCTTTGGCAGGGCAGCCAAAAATTGAGAGGCTCCACATTGTCCCTGGATAGAGACGTGCATGAGGGCCTGTAAACTTGAAGTGCCCATTGTAAGGAAGTGGGTCTATTGTAGTATAGCCCTTTGGCAGGGCAGGCAAAAATTGAGAGGCTCCACATTGTCCCTGGATAGAGATGTGCATGAGGGCCTGTAAACTTGAAGTGCCCATTGTAAGGAAGTGGGTCTATTGTAGTATAGCCCTTTGGCAGGGCAGCCAAAAATTGGGAGGCTCCACGTTGTCCCTGGATAGAGACGTGCATGAGGGCCTGGAAACCTGAAGTGCCCATTGTAAGGAAGTGGGTCTATTGTAGTATAGCCCTTAGGCAGGGCAGCCAAAAATTGGGAGGCTCCACGTTGTCCCTGGATAGAGACGTGCATGAGGGCCTGTAAACCTGAAGTGCCCATTGGAAGGAAGTGGGTCTATTGTAGTATAGCCCTTTGGCAGGGCAGCCAAAAATTGGGAGGCTCCACGTTGTCCCTGGATAGAGACGTGCATGAGGGCCTGTAAACCTGAAGTGCCCATTGTAAGGAAGTGGGTCTATTGCAGTATAGCCCTTAGGCAGGGCAGCCAAAAATTGGGAGGCTCCACGTTGTCCCTGGATAGAGACCTGTTAGGTTCTTAGTGCCTCCGTGCTTGCATTTAAAAACCGCACGTGTGTGCCTGTTGGTGGCAGCTTTCCGCTGCACTTGTGTGCATTTTGCAAAAACTTGGATATAACGCACAAGTCTAGTGAATACACATCAGCACAGCATTGCAAAATGCGCAAGGGCGTTGTCAACGAACAAGGAAGTGGACGTGATGGTGGTGCAGGCAGAGACCGAGGTCGTGTGCAAGCTCTAATTTCGCCACAACAAAGGGCCACATCTACTCGCTCGCACGTCCTGTCCCAAATTCTTGGGGACCGCAGCAGTACACCGCTCTTGAACCAAGACCAGTGTCAACAGGTTGTTAGTTGGATAGCGGATAATGCTTCCAGTCAGATTGGCACCACCACAAACACTCTGTCTTCCACACGGTCAAGTGTCAGTAGCCGTGATACTGCACCGCACATTTTGGAACCTGATCCTCCTTCCTACCACCAGGCCGAGTACACGTCCACGGACATTACTGATCCCACACTTGGACACTCGGAAGAGCTGTTCGTTCACGTTTCCATTCACACATTCTGGTCTCTCGCCAGCTCCTGTTGAAGTGGGTCATGAGGAGATCGTATGTACAGATGCCCAAATATTTCAGCAGCCATTTTCTCACGAAGTTGGCAACGTGTCTCAACAAGGGGTGGACGATGATGAGACACAATTGTCAGGAAGTCAGGAGGAGCAGGGTGCGGAAGACGAAGACGACGTGGTGACTGATCCAGTAACTGACCCAACCTGGCAGGAGGATATGCAGAGCGAGGACAGCAGTGCACAGGGGGAGGGAGGCGTAGCATCCCAACAGGCAGTAAGAAGCAGGGTGGTGGCCCCAGGCAGACGTCAGGCAACTGTTCCCCGGAACAACACGACACAAGGTGCCTGTACAAATGTTAGGTCTTCCCGAGTCTGGCAGTTTTTTAAGTTGGCTCCAGATGATTCTAAAAAGGCCATTTGCAACACCTGCCGTTCCAGCATCAGCAGGGGTACCAAAACTAGCAGCCTGACCACTACCAGAATGATCAGGCACATGTCAGCCAAGCACCCGACTTTGTGGGATGTACAACAGAGTCGAGGAGCAGTGCTTGCTGATGTCACTGCTACATCTTCGCTTGTTGTGCATGCGAGCCAATCCCCTGTCCATGCTGCCCGCGAACAAGCCTCCTTGGGCCCTGCAACTCTGCGTTGCCCACGCAGAAATAACACCATCATCAAGCACGTCCTTGTCCCAGCGCAGCGTTCAGTTATCCATTCAGCAAACCTTTGAACGCAGGCGCAAATACACTGACAACGCCCCACATGCCACACTTCTAAATGCTAACATTTCGCGACTGCTTGCGCTGGAAATGTTGCCTTTTAGGCTGGTTGAGACAGAAGCATTCCGCGACCTGATGGTGGCAGCTGTCCCACGTTACTCGGTCCCCAGCCGCCACTATTTCTCCCAGTGTGCCGTCCCCGCATTGCATAACCACGTGTCACAAAACATCACACGTGCCCTGAACAACGCTGTTTCACCCAAAGTCCACCTAACCACAGGCACGTGGACAAGTGCATGTGGGCAAGGCCGCTACATCTCGTTGACGTCACACTGGGTTAATATTGTGGAAGCTGGGACCCAGTCTGAGCGAGGGACGTAACACGTCCTTCCCACACCAAGGTTTGCAGGCCCTACCTCAGTCAGTGTTTCACCCACACTCTACAGCTCCGGAATGTCATGCTCCTCAGCCTCCTCCTCCTCCTGCGCATCCTCATCCACTTTACCCTCCACACCAGTCCCAAGCTGGAATTGTCGCGGGCGGAGGAGGGGACGCTGCGCTCTCCCACTGCTCGGGTCCGGCTGCCGCTGCTCTACGGCTGCTGCTGCTCAGTGGCTCGAGCGATGGCCGGATCCCGGAGGCTCGAGCGGCGCTCCTCGCCCGTGAGTGAAAAGGGGTGGTTTGGGTTTTGGGGATATTGTCCGTGACGCCACCCATGGTTGTGGTGATTGTGTGGACACCACCGCTGCTCTGGACGGGTATCCCGGGAGCCTGTGACAGGGAGCAGCTTTGTTGTTATTTCTCCCCTCCGTGGGTAGGGGGGTTGGTTGTCCCGGGGCCCGGTGATGGGGTAGAGATGGATGACAGGCGGGTAGCGGGGCCTGATGAGGTGCAGGGTCGCAGGGGCAGCGCTGTGCCGCACGGCACGGAGGTACTCACTCAGCCCAATGATGATGACACAGTTCACGGTAAAACAAGTAACATTAAGGAATAACGTTTGGAACTCCATTCTATGTCTGAACTGGGTGCAAAAAACCTAAAAAACATCACTATGGGGAGATAAGGTATGCACACCAGTGACTATGGAAGGGGAATACATGGAATAGCAGAAACTGCTGTGTGAATACTGACATGAAAAATTCAATAGCTATTTGTAAGAATGAAATGTGAAAAATGGAACCTGCATTACTGCCATGAATATATGAATAAAGAGAAATTTAGCTACTGAATTGATCAATGCAGAAGAGCCCCAACACTACGCCAAAGTATTTCTCTACGTTGGGGTCCCTAGCTTGTGTGTGTCCTCTCATGCAGTTAAAAAACTTACCGTGTATGGGACGCTGAGACCCAGGCTATATATGCGTATAATGTGGATTGGCAATAGGTGTGTATGGGGAGGGTTCACAAACGAAAAACTACTAACATTAAGGAATAACGTTTGGAACTCCATTCTATGTCTGAACTGGGTGCAAAAAACCTAAAAAACATCACTATGGGGAGATAAGGTATGCACACCAGTGACTATGGAAGGGGAATACATGGAATAGCAGAAACTGCTGTGTGAATACTGACATGAAAAATTCAATAGCTATTTGTAAGAATGAAATGTGAAAAATGGAACCTGCATTACTGCCATGAATATATGAATAAAGAGAAATTTAGCTACTGAATTGATCAATGCAGAAGAGCCCCAACACTACGCCAAAGTATTTCTCTACGTTGGGGTCCCTAGCTTGTGTGTGTCCTCTCATGCAGTTAAAAAACTTACCGTGTATGGGACGCTGAGACCCAGGCTATATATGCGTATAATGTGGATTGGCAATAGGTGTGTATGGGGAGGGTTCACAAACGAAAAACTACTAACATTAAGGAATAACGTTTGGAACTCCATTCTATGTCTGAACTGGGTGCAAAAAACCTAAAAAACATCACTATGGGGAGATAAGGTATGCACACCAGTGACTATGGAAGGGGAATACATGGAATAGCAGAAACTGCTGTGTGAATACTGACATGAAAAATTCAATAGCTATTTGTAAGAATGAAATGTGAAAAATGGAACCTGCATTACTGCCATGAATATATGAATAAAGAGAAATTTAGCTACTGAATTGATCAATGCAGAAGAGCCCCAACACTACGCCAAAGTATTTCTCTACGTTGGGGTCCCTAGCTTGTGTGTGTCCTCTCATGCAGTTAAAAAACTTACCGTGTATGGGACGCTGAGACCCAGGCTATATATGCGTATAATGTGGATTGGCAATAGGTGTGTATGGGGAGGGTTCACAAACGAAAAACTACTAACATTAAGGAATAACGTTTGGAACTCCATTCTATGTCTGAACTGGGTGCAAAAAACCTAAAAAACATCACTATGGGGAGATAAGGTATGCACACCAGTGACTATGGAAGGGGAATACATGGAATAGCAGAAACTGCTGTGTGAATACTGACATGAAAAATTCAATAGCTATTTGTAAGAATGAAATGTGAAAAATGGAACCTGCATTACTGCCATGAATATATGAATAAAGAGAAATTTAGCTACTGAATTGATCAATGCAGAAGAGCCCCAACACTACGCCAAAGTATTTCTCTACGTTGGGGTCCCTAGCTTGTGTGTGTCCTCTCATGCAGTTAAAAAACTTACCGTGTATGGGACGCTGAGACCCAGGCTATATATGCGTATAATGTGGATTGGCAATAGGTGTGTATGGGGAGGGTTCACAAACGAAAAACTACTAACATTAAGGAATAACGTTTGGAACTCCATTCTATGTCTGAACTGGGTGCAAAAAACCTAAAAAACATCACTATGGGGAGATAAGGTATGCACACCAGTGACTATGGAAGGGGAATACATGGAATAGCAGAAACTGCTGTGTGAATACTGACATGAAAAATTCAATAGCTATTTGTAAGAATGAAATGTGAAAAATGGAACCTGCATTACTGCCATGAATATATGAATAAAGAGAAATTTAGCTACTGAATTGATCAATGCAGAAGAGCCCCAACACTACGCCAAAGTATTTCTCTACGTTGGGGTCCCTAGCTTGTGTGTGTCCTCTCATGCAGTTAAATAACTTACCGTGTATGGGACGCTGAGACCCAGGCTATATATGCGTATAATGTGGATTGGCAATAGGTGTGTATGGGGAGGGTTCACAAACGAAAAACTACTAACATTAAGGAATAACGTTTGGAACTCCATTCTATGTCTGAACTGGGTGCAAAAAACCTAAAAAACATCACTATGGGGAGATAAGGTATGCACACCAGTGACTATGGAAGGGGAATACATGGAATAGCAGAAACTGCTGTGTGAATACTGACATGAAAAATTCAATAGCTATTTGTAAGAATGAAATGTGAAAAATGGAACCTGCATTACTGCCATGAATATATGAATAAAGAGAAATTTAGCTACTGAATTGATCAATGCAGAAGAGCCCCAACACTACGCCAAAGTATTTCTCTACGTTGGGGTCCCTAGCTTGTGTGTGTCCTCTCATGCAGTTAAATAACTTACCGTGTATGGGACGCTGAGACCCAGGCTATATATGCGTATAATGTGGATTGGCAATAGGTGTGTATGGGGAGGGTTCACAAACGAAAAACTACTAACATTAAGGAATAACGTTTGGAACTCCATTCTATGTCTGAACTGGGTGCAAAAAACCTAAAAAACATCACTATGGGGAGATAAGGTATGCACACCAGTGACTATGGAAGGGGAATACATGGAATAGCAGAAACTGCTGTGTGAATACTGACATGAAAAATTCAATAGCTATTTGTAAGAATGAAATGTGAAAAATGGAACCTGCATTACTGCCATGAATATATGAATAAAGAGAAATTTAGCTACTGAATTGATCAATGCAGAAGAGCCCCAACACTACGCCAAATACTTTGGCGTAGTGTTGGGGCTCTTCTGCATTGATCAATACCTTCTGCATTGATCAATACCTTATCTCCCCATAGTGATGTTTTTTAGGTTTTTTGCACCCAGTTCAGACATAGAATGGAGTTCCAAACGTTATTCCTTAATGTTAGTAGTTTTTCGTTTGTGAACCCTCCCCATACACACCTATTGCCAATCCACATTATACGCATATATAGCCTGAGTCTCAGCGTCCCATACACGGTAAGTTTTTTAACTGCATGAGAGGACACACACAAGCTAGGGACCCCAACGTAGAGAAATACTTTGGCGTAGTGTTGGGGCTCTTCTGCATTGATCAATTCAGTAGCTAAATTTCTCTTTATTCATATATTCATGGCAGTAATGCAGGTTCCATTTTTCACATTTCATTCTTACAAATAGCTATTGAATTTTTCATGTCAGTATTCACACAGCAGTTTCTGCTATTCCATGTATTCCCCTTCCATAGTCACTGGTGTGCATACCTTATCTCCCCATAGTGATGTTTTTTAGGTTTTTTGCACCCAGTTCAGACATAGAATGGAGTTCCAAACGTTATTCCTTAATGTTAGTAGTTTTTCGTTTGTGAACCCTCCCCATACACACCTATTGCCAATCCACATTATACGCATATATAGCCTGGGTCTCAGCGTCCCATACACGGTAAGTTTTTTAACTGCATGAGAGGACACACACAAGCTAGGGACCCCAACGTAGAGAAATACTTTGGCGTAGTGTTGGGGCTCTTCTGCATTGATCAATTCAGTAGCTAAATTTCTCTTTATTCATATATTCATGGCAGTAATGCAGGTTCCATTTTTCACATTTCATTCTTACAAATAGCTATTGAATTTTTCATGTCAGTATTCACACAGCAGTTTCTGCTATTCCATGTATTCCCCTTCCATAGTCACTGGTGTGCATACCTTATCTCCCCACGGTAAAACAAGTGGCTGGATGGACGGGTCCCTCGGACGGCTGCGGTTGTTCCTCCCTGCAGGTTAGTGATGACTGTCTCTCCCTGCACCTAAGTTCAGTGTTGGTAGTGATGGTTTCCCACCGGTAACCCGCTCCCCGACCTGGATATGGGCCGGAGGAGACCCTTTTGCCCACAGGCGCTGGCCCTGGGAGACGGTTGCCCTTGGCGGTGGCGGTGTCTCCCCTTCACGGTTGGACGGTTGCCTTCTATCGTGACTTGGCTGTTTGGAAACCCTGAGGTCCCCTTCACTAACGGATTTGGCAAATTCACGGCGACACCAAGCCTTGCCGGGATCCGAAAGGCCCCTGCCAATGGTGCTGTCTTCTCTTTGTATACCGGTCCGGTACGGCCGGGTCACCACCCGTCCACGGTCCTTACGGCAGACTCCAATCAGCCTCCACTGCAGACGGTCACCACATCCTGCCAACCTTGCTGTCCTGTCCGGGCCACACACCCGGACCAACTTCAGGCTCTTTGCTGTCACTTTTCTCCTCTCTACT
Source organism: Anomaloglossus baeobatrachus (assembly GCF_048569485.1). Lineage (NCBI taxonomy): Eukaryota > Metazoa > Chordata > Amphibia > Anura > Aromobatidae > Anomaloglossus > Anomaloglossus baeobatrachus. The sequence goes on along the minus strand of NC_134354.1, from coordinate 544,750,443 downwards.
ACTTTCCTCCTTCCACTTCCTTAGCTTAACTCTCACTGCCTGTGTTTTCCCTCCTCCTTGGTGAGTGGAGACCAACCGCCTGGCTCCACCCCCTGGTGTGGACAACAGCCCCTGGGGAAGGCAACAAGGATTTTGTGTTTTGACTATGATATGCCTGCAGGGAGTGTGGGGTGTGTAAGTGTTGTGCTCTGTGGCCCCTGGCTTGTCCAGGGCGACACAGAAGCACTGCAGCACTGCCTCGGCGAAGCGGCAACAGGCTGTGCTGAAGCTAATCTGCATAGGTGACAAACCCCACAATGCAGAAGAGGTGTGTACAGCTCTGAAACAGCAGGCAGATCACTGGCTCACACCTCTGAACCTAAAGCCAGGAAAGGTTGTGTGTCACAATGGCCGGAACCTGGTGGTGGCTTTGAGGCGAGGCCAGCTGACACATGTTCCATGCGTGGCCCATGTGCTCAACCTCGTGGTTCAGCGGTTTCTAAAGTCATACCCAGAGCTGTCTGATCTGCTGGTAAAAGTTCGCCGCCTGTCTGTACATTTTCGAAAGTCACCTACTGCTTCAGCCGGCCTTGCCGGCTTTCAGCGCCTTTTGCATCTTCCGGCTCACAGACTGGTGTGTGATGTCCCCACGCGTTGGAATTCAACTCTGCACATGTTGGTCAGGATATGTGAGCAGAAGAGGGCAGTTGTTGAGTACCTGCATCACCTAAGCCGTAGGGAAATGGGTCAAACTCCACACATAACACCTGAGGAGTGGAGATGGATGTCCGACCTATGTACCATCCGCCAAAACTTTGAGGACTCCACCAAGATGGTGAGCGGCGATGACGACATTATTAGCGTCACCATACCGCTTCTCTGCCTTCTAAAATGGTCTCTGCTCAAAAAACAACCATGATGCATTGCAGGCGGAGCGCGATGAGTTGCAGCAAGAAACAGTAGTGGGTGTGGGTGATAACACACAGCCCAGCCTCGTCTCATCACAACGTGCAGTGGAGGACTATGACGAGGAGGAGGATGAAGACATGGAGCAACTCTCCGGCCAAATTGAGGATATGACATGCACACCAGTCATATCCTCGGTTCAGCGTGGCTGGCCAGAGGACAGGGTAGATGAGGAGGAGGAGGAGGAGGAGGAGGAGGACAGCATGTTCAGTCATCGTGTTGGTCAGGATACTAAAGTGATGGCTGTTAAGAGTCTGGCACACATGGCTGACTTTATGGTAAGCTGCCTGTCTCGTGACCCTCGCGTTAAGAACATCTTTGCCGACAATCATTACTGGTTGGTAACACTGTTACACCCACGCTACAAGGAGAACTTTATGTCTCTTATTCCCGAGGCGAAGAGGTCAGGCAAAATGCAGCAGTTCCAGAAGGCCATAGTCACGGAAGTAGGCAAAGCATTCCCCTCACAAAACGCTAGCGGCATAGGTCAGGAATCAGTGGACAACCAAGGCGTACAGCCGAGAGGGGCACAAGTCCAATACGCCAGAGGTAGGGGAACAGTCTTTAAGATGTGGGACAGTTTTCTCAGGCCCTCACATACCACAGCCCCTGAGGTGCGGGGTAGTGCCACAAAAAATCCTAAGTTTGCCCAGATGCTCAAGGAGTACCTTGAAGATCAAACAACTGTACTCCGACATTCCTCTGTGCCTTACAATTAATGGGTATCCAAGCTGGACACGTGGCATGAATTGGCTCTCTACGCCTTCGAAGTCCTGGCATGCCCTGCCGCTAGCGTTTTGTCAGAGCGTGTTTTTAGTGCCGCAGGTGGAATCATTACAGATAAACGCACCTGCCTGTCAACTGTAAATGTTGACAGGCTGACTCTGATCAAGATGAACAAGGGTTGGATTGGGCCAGACTTCACCACACCACCAGCAAATGAGAGCGGAATTTAAAGTTTGCCATGTACCTACACTCACCCATGGGTACACACTTCTGGACTTTGGCTAATCGCTGGACTGCTCCTCCTTCTCCTCATGCGCCATCATGATGACCGTTACAATAGTTAGGCCGTTGTTTCAGGTATACCCCCAGTGGTACATTTTTTCGACCATTCTTTCAGAATGGACATTACAACGACAGGCGACCCGCTCCTTTGCAATGGGAACAATGTTTTGAGGCCCTTATGCACATCTCTATCCAGGGACAATGTGGAGCCTTACGCTGCCACCGACTGCAACACACACGTGCGGTTTTTAAATGCAAGCACGGACGCAATAAGAACCTAACTGGTTTTTAGGAGCGACAATTACTGAGAAGTCTGACACTATCAGCCACTGCTGACTGACGTGTATTATACACTAGACTTGTGCGTTATATAATAGTTTGTGCAAAACGTGCACCTGTACGCTGCCACCGACAGACACACACGTGCTGTTTTTAAATGCAAGCACGGACGCAATAAGAACCTAACTGGTTTTTAGGAGCGACAATTACTGAGAAGTCTGACACTATCAGCCACTGCTGACTGACGTGTATTATACACTAGACTTGTGCGTTATATAATAGTTTGTGCAAAACGTGCACCTGTACGCTGCCACCGACAGACACACACGTGCTGTTTTTAAATGCAAGCACGGACGCAATAAGAACCTAACTGGTTTTTAGGAGCGACAATTACTGAGAAGTCTGACACTATCAGCCACTGCTGACTGACGTGTATTATACACTAGACTTGTGCGTTATATAATAGTTTGTGCAAAACGTGCACCTGGACGCTGCCACCGACAGACACACACGTGCTGTTTTTAAATGCAAGCACGGACGCAATAAGAACCTAACTGGTTTTTAGGAGCGACAATTAGTGAGAAGTCTGAGACTATCAGCCACTGCTGACTGACGTGTATTATACACTAGACTTGTGCGTTATATAATAGTTTGTGCAAAACGTGCACCTGTACGCTGCCACCGACAGACACACACGTGCTGTTTTTAAATGCAAGCACGGACGCAATAAGAACCTAACTGGTTTTTAGGAGCGACAATTACTGAGAAGTCTGACACTATCTGGACTGTTTTAGACTGTGTACACCAGCCCCAGATATGATGAAGGCTGGTATACGGTCACCACTAGGAATGGCTATATACCCTGCCTGCCTGCCTGCCTGTATACTGCTACAATAGTCCTGACAAGGACTCTTCTGGTCACTAGCCTGTATTCCGACCTGGCTATACCCTGCCTGTATATAGCAACAATAGTCCTGAGAAGGACTCTGCTACTGTACTCCGACCTGGCTATACCCTGCCTGCCTGTATACAACTAGAATAGTCCTGAGAAGGACTTCTGGTCACACTGTTTGCAGCCCTGCTCCGGAACTAACTATAAAGGGCCGCAAAGCTTTCCCTGAATCAGCGACACTCTCCCTGCACTGACTGTCTGGATAGCTGTGAGCAGAGCACAGCGCGCCGGCCGGTATAAAGGCTCGGTCACGCTGTGCAGGCCGGCCAATCACTGCAATTCCACAACTAACAGGGCTGTGGCATTGCAGTGGTCTGCCAGCCAATCCCTGCATGAGGGCTGGCTCTCAAAAGAGCGCCAACATGCAGGGATGAAGAGCACGAGTATCGCGAGATTACTCGGTCCCCGCCGAGCAGCCCGAGTACAGCGATACTCGTGCGAGTACCGAGTAGTTACAAGCATGCTCGCTCATCACTAATTTTCATCTCTATCCTGCCTCATCTTGAGGAGAGAGTCAATTTATGGATATTATTCTGTGATTGTTCCATGGAGAACCTCAGGCCTGGGCTATTTCTCTGGAGATTCTCTAGTTTGTTTCCTCAGTTGATGCCATTTTCTCTGCTCTGGGGCTCATTTATGATGACCCCAATACAGTTGCGGCTGCTGCATTAATGGTTGACTCAGGAAAATCGTAAAGTGGAGGACTACTGCTCTCACTTCAGATGCTGGGCAGTGGAGACCTACTGGAATAACCAAGGTATCTACAGTCAATTTTGCCTGGGTCTTTCTAGCCAGTTACAAGAGATGGTAGTTTATAGTCCATCACCATTGTCCTTGGATGAAGCTATGTACCTGGTAGTGCATTTGAACAATTGTTCTAGGGATAAAAACAGATTTGAGGGTGGTTCAATGACATCTCCCTCTCATCCTATGGAAGAAAGTGAACCCATGCAAATTGGGGCCTGCAGAGAGTCTAAGGAGTAGGGCTGAGCGGATCCGGACTGTAAAAGTCTGGATCCATGCGGTTTCAATGCTATCTAGGTGCCGAACCTGGGCGTGGGATTCCGGGTGCACGATCCGGATTCGGCAAATATAGTAAAAATAAATAAAACAACAAATAAGCGTCAGTTTCATACTTACCGAGACTCGGTGTTATGGCGGCACACTGCTTCCGGGTCGCGCTTTTACTTCCTGTACTGTGCACGCAATCACACAGCTTTCCGCATTTTCCCCGCCCACCGGCCGTCCTCTCATCTGTGATTGGTTGCAGGCTGGGAAATCTTGTGGATTACGCTGGACCTGGAGGGGTGTGTTTGGGGCTAATAAAGTGGTGAAGGAGGGTGCGTTTTGTACTTTATTTCAAATAAATGATTTTTCTCTGTCTTGTTTATTTACTGTTATTTACAGGTTTGTGTGATGCAGGTGTCTGAAAGACGCCTGTGCCATCACAACCTAGGGTTTAGTAGCGCTGTGTACCTCTATTAACCCCTGCTATTACCCCAATTGCCACCGCACCAGGGCAATTGAGAAGAGTAGAGTTGAGCGCGGTTCGAGGTTCTCCAGTTCGAGGCTCGAGTGATTTTTGGGGGTGTTCTAGATCGAACTAGAACTTGAGCTTTTTGCAAAAGCTCGATAGTTCTAGATACGTTCGAGAACGGTTCTAGCAGCAAAAAGCAGGGCTTTTTACAGCTACAGTGTGCAGGAGCCATCGCTGGCAGCCTGCCACAAGCTGGTAACCAAGATAAACATCGGGTATCCAAGCAAAGCGCTTTGGTTAGTAACCCGATGTTTATCCTAGTTATGTGCAGGAAGCCCACACTTCCCCGCTCAGCTTGCTCCGCTCCCTCCTGCCCGCGGCATGTACACACGTACACACACACACACACACACACACACTGCACTCTGCACACATGGTCCCGCTCGGCTTACCTGCGGTGATGAAGTCCCGCCATCCCGACCTCAGCGCTGTCACTGTCCTCCATGGCCGCCTGTCACATCACCTTCTCTCGCTTCCGACCCGAGACTGACTAGCGGTGACGTCACGGGCCTCTCGCGATGCTTGGCTGTGAAGGCGGCGGTCATTGAACTCAGTGACAGGTGCTGTCAGCAGTGCTGGAGATTAGCGCAGGTAATGTACCTCACTGACAGCAGCACTTGTCATGCCCTGCAGTGACCTGGGCTGACCCATTGATGTTAGCTCAGGTCACTGCATTGCTCTCCCAGCCAATGGGGAACATTCTGCTCTTCATTGACTGGGACCGTGTAGATCGTCATGGCAACCCCTTGGATTACACCAGACCTGGATTTGTTTTTCTTTCTAATAAATTGGTTAAAGAGGGAATGTTTTGGGGAGTGTTTTTTCAAATAAAAATGTGTTTATCGTCTATTTTTTTTTATTACTGACTGGGTTGGTGATGTCGGGTATCTGATAGACGCCTGACCTCACCAACCCCAGGGCTTGATGCCAGGTGACATTACACATCTGGTATTAACCCCATATATTACCCCGTTTGCCACCGCACCAGGGCGCGGGATGAGCTGGGGCGAAGCACCAGGATTGGCGCATCTAATGGATGCGCCACTTCTGGGGCGGCTGCGGCCTGCTATTTTTAGGCTGGGGAGAATCCAATAACCATGGACCTCCTTAGTCTGAGAATATCAGACCCCAGCTGTCTGCTTTACCTTGGCTGGTGATCCAATTTTGGGGGGACCCCTACGTGGTTTTTTTTTTTAATTATTTATTTAATTTAAAATAACAGCGTGGGGTGCCCTCAGTTTTGGATTACCAGCCAAGGTGAGGTTGCCAGCTGTGGTCTGCAGGCTGCAGCCATCTGCTTCACCCTAGCTGGCTACAAAACTAGGGGGAACCCTACGTCAATTATTTTTTTTTTTCATTTTTTTGGCTAAATACAAAGCCAAGCACCCCTTAGTGCCACATGAAAGGCACCAAAGGGTGCAAAATTACAAAATGCAGGAGAGTGGGACATTATGTGTCTTTCTGCCATTATAATGACAGAAAAGACTGATATGAAGTGCACAAGCACAAGAAAATCACCAGAGCGCTCTACGCTGTGAAAAGCAGTAGAAAATGGCACTGGAGTGAACATGTGACAGCCTCATGTAGGATAAAGCTATGGATCCTGGGTAAATTTATGCATTTACCCTCCTTCAGGTTTTTTGCAGTACACAAAAAAACCGGAAGGCACACGGATGACAAACAGATGACATACGGACCGTCTACGCAACGGAAACGGATGCCACACGGATGCACCCGTGAAAAAAAACGGACTGTTTTTTGCAGACCGCAAAAATGGATCGGTCGTGTTAATGTAGCCTTATTCTGATCTGCCGTTTATAAACAGCAGGCAGAAATAAGTGAATAACGCCCCCCGGCGTCAGAAAATCTCCGGGGTTTCAGGGCTAGCTGAGACCCTGGAGATCATGATTCAGGACGGTTTTTCCGGTCCCCGCTCACGTGATCACAGGTATACACCGTACACCGATGATCACGTTACAGTAAATGACAGCGCCGGTAAAAAATTATTTATCTCCCATCTGGCATGAACAAACACTTTTTCTCCACTTCTTCTCCACTTCTTTTCCACTTTTTCTCCACTTTTTCTCCACTTTTTCTCCATTTTTTCTCCACTTCTTCTCCACTTCTTCTCCACTTTTTCTACATTTTTTCTCCACTTTTTCTCCACTTTTTCTCCATTTTTTCTCCACTTCTTCTCCACTTCTTCTCCACTTATTCTCCACTTCTTCTCCACTTCTCCACTTCTTCTCCACTTCTCCACTTTTTCTACATTTTTTCTCCACTTTTTCTACATTTTTTCTCCACTTTTTCTCCACTTTTTCTCCACTTATTCTCCACTTATTCTCCATTTTTTCTCCACTTTTTCTCCACTTTTTCTCCATTTTTTCTCCACTTCTTCTCCACTTCTTCTCCACTTCTTCTCCACTTTTTCTACATTTTGTCTCCACTTTTTCTACATTTTTTCTCCACTTTTTCTCCACTTTTACTCCACTTTTTCTCCACTTATTCTCCACTTATTCTCCATTTTTTCTCCACTTATTCTCCATTTTTTCTCCACTTTTTCTCCATTTTTTCTCCACTTCTTCTCCACTTCTTCTCCACTTCTCCACTTCTTCTCCACTTTTTCTACATTTTTTTTCCACTTTTTCTCTACTTTTTCTCCACTTTTTCTCCACTTTTTCTCCACTTTTTCTCCACTTCTTCTCCATTTTTTCTCCACTTTTTCTACATTTTTTCTCCACTTTTTCTCCACTTTTTCTCCACTTTTTCTCCACTACTTCTCCACTACTTGTCCACTACTTCTCCACTTCTTCTCCACTTTTTCTCCATTTTTTCTCCACTTTTTCTACATTTTTTCTCCACTTTTTCTCCACTTTTTCTCCAATTTTTCTCCACTTTTTCTACATTTTTTCTCCACTTTTTCTCCACTTTTTCTCCACTTTTTCTCCAATTTTTCTCCATTTTTTCTCCACTTTTTCTCCACTTTTTCTCCACTTTTTCTCCACTTTTTCTCCACTACTTCTCCACTACTTCTCCACTATTTCTCCACTTCTTCTACACTTTTTCTCAATTTTTTCTCCACTTTTTCTACATTTTTTCTCCACTTTTTCTCCACTTTTTCTCCACTTTTTCTCCACTTTTTCTCCACCTTTTCTCCACTTTTTCTCCACTTTTTCTCCACTTTTTCTCCACTTCTTCTCCACTTCTTCTCCACTTTTTCTCCATTTTTTTCTCCACTTTTTCTACATTTTTTCTCCACTTTTTCTCCACTTTTTCTCCACTTCTTCTCCACTTCTTCTCGACTTTTTCTCCATTTTTTTCTCTACCTTTTCTACATTTTTTATTCCACTTTTTCTCCACTTTTTCTCCACTTTTTCTCCACTTTTTCTCCACTTTTTCTCCGTTCTTTTTCTATGGTCGGTCTACCCATTAGCTCTGCCATGCATAGTGTAGCTCTACACCTACTGCACATGTTACTTTATGATTGACATCTCTTTCGTACCAGAGCTGTGTAAGCCTAGTCTGACCCCATATTTGTCATTACTATATTGTCCTTGTACTGTATTATGACATTTGTATCATGTGTTTCATTTCTTGCTGTGTTGCAATTTTTTTGCTGCATCCCAATTGTACCTCTACATTGTTCGAGTTTATGTTATTGTTCTCTCACTCTTATGTGATACTGATTATTGTCATTTTTCAGGATTACATGCAGATAAGTCCAATCTGACGAAGGCTCAGGCCGAAACGTCATTTGTAACTTGTTTTGGACAAAAACATATATGCTTATGAAAAAAATGTTTTTCTTAATACGGACCAATAAAGAGTGATTTTGCATTACTATCCATTGTGATACAAGTAAAATATATCTTTGTACCGTGTTAGCCAGTAGAGATAAAAAAATTGTTTAAAAGAACAGAGAGTCCTCAGTGGTTGATACCTTTTAATGGCTAACTGAAAAGATGGTAATAATTGCAAGCTTTCGAGACTACTCAGGTCTCTTCATCAGGCATGGTATAACACAAAATCTGAAGAGTCACGTATTTATACACAACAGGACTTAGAATAGTGCAGTAAAAAAAAAAAAAAAAAAGAACAAGTTATATGAAACAGAACTATCTCTATGGCAGGGGGACAAGCTGTTCTAGCCATAAATACTGCTGCAGTTCAGTGTGAAAGTTTTATTGTCCTTTGATAAGGGTCTGGTCCAGGGCTGTGACACGCTCGGATGGTCAGAGGAGCACATCTTTTAACTGATGTAAAAAGACATGAATCCATGAGACACATTCATTCCTTCTCTGAATGTGTCAAAGGTCATCATAAGTTTGTACTCCCATAGTCTCCTGTCTCTCTGGGACTTGAAGTTTCCTTTCAATACCAGCAATTTCATGTCCATGATGCTGTGGTCTGGGTTACAAAAATGTTTGGCCACAGGTAGATCCATCCTTTTTTCTCTAATTGTGTGGCGGTGAGAATTCATCCTTGTCCTGAGCTGTTGTCCTGTCTCCCCTACATACAGACCCCCAGTTGGACATTTGGTACATATAATTAAGTACACCACATTGGTTGTGGTGCAGCTGAACGTACCTGGGATCTTGTAGTCCTGATGTGATCTGGGAATCTTTATCTTGTCCGTTGTCAATATTAATGGACAGGTCTTGCATTTTTTCTGGTTGCAGGGAAATGTTCCTGTTGGTGTTGGAGAGGACAGGGAGCTTCTGACAATGATGCTTCTTAGATTTGGGGGCTGTCTAAAACACAGAAGTGGGGGGTCTGGAAAAATAGATTTTAACCGGGCATCTTTTTGCAGTAATGGTTGTAGTTTCCGTGCAGCTCCTCTAAACACCTCCAGATGTGGATTGTAGGTGACTACAAGAGGGACCCTCTTGTAGTCACCTACAATCCACATCTGGAGGTGTTTAGAGGAGCTGCACGGAAACTACAACCATTACTGCAAAAAGATGCCCGGTTAAAATCTATTTTTCCAGACCCCCCACTTCTGTGTTTTAGACAGCCCCCAAATCTAAGAAGCATCATTGTCAGAAGCTCCCTGTCCTCTCCAACACCAACAGGAACATTTCCCTGCAACCAGAAAAAATGCAAGACCTGTCCATTAATATTGACAACGGACAAGATAAAGATTCCCAGATCACATCAGGACTACAAGATCCCAGGTACGTTCAGCTGCACCACAACCAATGTGGTGTACTTAATTATATGTACCAAATGTCCAACTGGGGGTCTGTATGTAGGGGAGACAGGACAACAGCTCAGGACAAGGATGAATTCTCACCGCCACACAATTAGAGAAAAAAGGATGGATCTACCTGTGGCCAAACATTTTTGTAACCCAGACCACAGCATCATGGACATGAAATTGCTGGTATTGAAAGGAAACTTCAAGTCCCAGAGAGACAGGAGACTATGGGAGTACAAACTTATGATGACCTTTGACACATTCAGAGAAGGAATGAATGTGTCTCATGGATTCATGTCTTTTTACATCAGTTAAAAGATGTGCTCCTCTGACCATCCGAGCGTGTCACAGCCCTGGACCAGACCCTTATCAAAGGACAATAAAACTTTCACACTGAACTGCAGCAGTATTTATGGCTAGAACAGCTTGTCCCCCTGCCATAGAGATAGTTCTGTTTCATATAACTTGTTCTTTTTTTTTTTTTTTTTTTACTGCACTATTCTAAGTCCTGTTGTGTATAAATACGTGACTCTTCAGATTTTGTGTTATACCATGCCTGATGAAGAGACCTGAGTAGTCTCGAAAGCTTGCAATTATTACCATCTTTTCAGTTAGCCATTAAAAGGTATCAACCACTGAGGACTCTCTGTTCTTTTAAACAATTTTTTTATCCATTGTGACTTACTGACTTAGTCTGGGAGATTTAGAGTGCCGAGGTTACTCACTAATTTTATCTATTATTACCTCTGAGCACCTATATACCAGTAAGCAGAGCTTCCTCTACAGTAGTTCTCCTGATTAGGCATGCCCTTACCTCATAAGCAGGGCATTGCAGCTTTGGTAGCAACCATTACGACATGGACTCTGCTGCTGTGGACCCGGGGAGAGTGAGTGCAGATTCATTGCACCCACACTCCTCACATGAAGGGTCCGCACTCCTAGAAAATGGGGGATACGTTCCCTTAGTGTCTCCCCCCCATATTCTAGACGGTCCAGAGTCGTCGTGGGACCCCTTTTTTTTTTTTCTTACAATAAATTGGTTAAAGAGGAAATGTTTTGGGGACTGTTTTTTCAAATAAATTTCTTTGTCGATTTTTTTTTTTTTGTTAGTACTGACAGTTTATGATGTTGGATATCTAATAGACGCCATGACATCACAAACTGCTGGGCTTGATTTCAGGTGACTTTACAGCTAGTATCAACCCGATTTATTACCCTGTTTGCCACTACACCAGGGCACGGGATGAGCTGGGGTGAAGCGCCAGGATTGGCGCATCTAGTGGATGCGCCACATCTGGGGTGCCTGCGGCCTGCTTTTTTTAGGCTGTGAAGGCCCAATAACTATGGACCTTCCCACCCTGAGAATACCAGACCACAGCTGTCCACTTTACCTTGGCTGGTGATCCAATTTGGGGGGGACCCTACTTTTTTTGTGTAATTATTAATATTTATAAAATAATTATAAAAAAAGAGCCTGGGGGGACCTCCACATTGGATCCCCAACCACGGTAAAGCTGCCAGCTGTGGTTTTCAGGCTACAGCCGTCTGCTTTACCCTAGCTGGCTATCAAAAATGGGGGGACCCAAGGTAACGGCAGGCAGATGGGGGTGGCAACCCATAGCTGTCTGCTTTATCTGCGCTGAGAATCAAAAATACCGCGGAGCGCTACGTCATTTTTTTTAAATATTTATTTTTACAGCACTGTGATGTCCAGCAATCAAAATACAGGGAAGCCCATTTTGTTTTTAGTTATTTAAATAAATAATTAAAATAAATATATATGGGCTCCCGCTGCATTTTTTGTATTGCTAGCTAAGGGTAATCCAAGCAGCTACTGGCTGCTAACCCCCACTGCTTGGTGTTACCTTCACTGGCAATGGAAAATCCAGGGAAGCATTTTTTATTTTTTTTGCCAATAAACTACAAAAAAAGGACGTGAGCTTCGCCATATTTTTGTATGCTAGCCAGGTATAGCAGGCAGGTGCTGGAAGAGTTGGATACAGCGCCAGAAGATGGCGCTTCTATGAAAATGCCATTTTCTGAGGCGGCTGCAGACTGCAATTCACAGCAGTGGGGCCCAGAAAGCTCAGGCCAACCTGTGCTGCGGATTCCAATCCCCAGCTGCCTAGTTGTACCTGGCTGGACACAAAAATGGGGCGAATCCTACGTCATTTGTTTTCTAATTATTTTATGAAATTCATGAAATAATAAAAAAAGGGCTTCCCTTTATTTTTGGTTCCCAGCCGGGTACAAATAGGCAACTGGGGGTTGGGGGCAGCTGTACCTGCCTGCTGTACCTGGCTAGCATACAAAAATATGGCGAAGCCCACATAATTTTTTCAGGGGGCAAAAAACTTCTGCATACAGTCCTGGATGGAGTACGCTGAGCCTTGTAGTTCTGCAGCTGCTGTCTGTCTGTATGGAGAAGAGCAGACAGCAGCTGCAGAACCACAAGGCTCAGCATACTCCATCCAGGACTCCAGGAGAAGGAAAAAAATCCAGCACTCGTGTCCAGAAAATATATTAAAACTTGCTTTTTTATTCAATATTCATGGTAAAATGGAAATTATGGGGATTTTTTATACCTTGTGGATATGATCCATTTCCATTTTACCATGAATATTGAATAAAAAAAGCAAATTTTAATATATTTTCTGGACACGAGTGCTGGATTTTTTTCCTTCTCCTGGAGTTTCTTGGCCGGGCCGGCTTCACCGTGCACCTATCCTTCATTGGAGTCTCCATGTGATCTGGGTGAGCTGATTTTGTTTTTCTTGTTTCACTGTTGTCATGGCCTTCGTGCTCCCCTGATTCAATGAATATACATACAATATAAAATTGTGTGTCTGGATTATCTCGACAGACTTTATTGAATATGGACACCCCTAATCCTGATATTTCCACAAATGCTGATGATTTTTTCAATGTTAATTGTCAGACAAGACTGAACAGAGCAGCAAACATCTTTTCACATAAAACTGGGGATATAACCTCACAAGATCAAAGTGATCTAAATACTTTAATGCATCAATTGGAAAAATATATGACATCTCGGTTGAAAACGTGGTGGGATTTTAAAACCTTATCTGCCTATTCAGACCAGAAAATGATCCCTAGAGGGCTGAGGATAAAAAAACGCCCCACCACTGAGTTCGATGCTGGTTTTCTGAAGGAATGGGACGCTGTCCTCTCTGAATGCTCCCTCAAACTCATTAAGCTGATTACAGAGAGAGAACTTTTGAAATTAAATGAGACGGAACTAAAAGTCAAGGAGATTGAGACTGAATTAAAAACCTTTTCTAATAATTCACAATTTGATATCCTCAAGGAAAGAATCAGCAATAATTTATCAAAATTGGAGGATTCTATCAGTCTCATGAAAGAAAAAAAGTTTAAAAGAGATGTTTTTGATTATGAGAACGATCAGGTGTACGATTGGCCTCAGATCCGGAGACAATATAGACAAACACCTAGATCAATTATTAGAAAAAGAGTGAGTTTTTCTTCTACGGAAATGGATTCCTCTGAAAATAATATTGATACCACTGATTCTGAGGGACCATCTGTATTGGACACACGGACTGCCCAGATGAATGTGTCAAAAAGCGCACAAGAAAAATTTTCAAAAAAAACAAAAAAGAAAAACAATATTACAGACGGGCCGGACGGAAACACCGCAATAGAAAAGGACATTTTCTTTCACCGAACTCGGAGGGGAATTTATTAGGGGGTCCTAATGACCTCACGGTATTGAATATGTTTTTGAAACCCTCATGGACATTAACAAATTCATTAGACGTTTAACCATTAAAAAACATTTTTTCTGTAATGATATTGAATCTGCATGTTCTGACGAAACTAATTTACCTTGTAAATTTTTTCCCACTACTTTTTCTGAGCAAATGTCTCTAGCTATATTATGTGACCTTTCTGATTCAAACGTAGAATCTCAAAACCGCTGTGATACACAGTTTTCCAACAGAGTCCCTAATCCAGACTACTATCCCACACAATCTAAAACTACTAGTATGGAGGATTTCCAAAATGTTATAGAATCAGAATTAATTAAACTGAGAAAAAACAAAAAAAACATTAAATATAATTTGAGTATGCACGAACAGACCGCCTTGTCTCAGTTACAGGATAACAATGATGTTGTTATTAAAAGATCTGATAAAGGCGGATCTGTTGTAGTTCTGGATGTTGGACTCTATGAAATGGAATTAAATAAAATGCTTAGAGAGAATTCCATCTATAAAAAAATCTCCATTAATCCTACTGATGAGGTTAAAAAGTGTCTATCTAGAATTCTGGAGGAGCGTGTGCAACTTGGTGTAATTTCGGCAAGGCAGAGTGAATATTTAAATCCACCTTCATCTATTATTCCATTGTTTCATGCTCTGCCGAAAACGCATAAAAATCGCTTTCCTCCAGAATTCAGACCTATTATATCAGGGATTGGCTCTGTAACGGAGCATTTATCGGAGTGGTTGGATATACGTTTGCAATCATTGGCCCAAACCTCCCCAAGTTATGTGAGAGACACCAAACATATCCTAAGCATTTTTTCTAAATTTACATGGAAAAAAGAATACAGCTGGTTAACTTGCGATATTACCAGTCTGTACACATCCATACCTCATGAACTAGCCCTTATAGCCTTGAAACATCACATGTCTGGATATAGTGGCTACCCATCTGATCTCCAGAATTTCATTTTGGATGTAACTTGGTTTTTACTAAAAAATAATTTTTTCACCTTTATGGGTAGCTACTATGTCCAGACCCAAGGCTGCGCTATGGGTGCGAAATTTTCCCCCTCCCTAGCAAATATTTTTTTGTCCTGGTGGGAGGAGGGGAATATTTTTTCTGTGGATAACCCCTTTTCACACAATATTGCAATATTTCTCCGTTATATTGATGACGTGATTATTGTGTGGAAAGGGGAAGAAGAGGAGATTGTGGATTTCATGGCATATTTAAATAACAACCCATACAACCTTGGATTTACATATGAACATCACAAGGAACAAATCACATTCTTGGATGTTATTTTTTCATCTAAACCTGAGGATGAGGCTGTAACTTGTAATTTGTTCAGAAAGCCGACGGCAGGAAATTCCCTGCTTCACGCTAACAGCTGTCATCCGAAACATGTAGTGGATAACATTCCCACAGGAGAGTTCATACGGGCGAGGAGATGTTGCTCATCAGAGGAAGCATATGAGAAGGAATGTAGAATCATTAGGGAAAGGTTTCTTTGTCGGGGTTTCTCTGATGCGACTATCTCTAAAGCTAAAATACGTGCAGATTCTAAGACCAGAGATCAGTATCTATTGGACAAGCAAATGAGCCACACACACAAACAGTCATTAACTGTATTTTCCACCAAATACAGCACTGATTTTTATTCTATTGTTAACATCATAAAAAAATATAAAAAATATCTTCCTATACTCAGTACGGATGATACCGTCAAAAGTATACGTGAGGAGGGAGTGAAATTTGTCTCCAAACGCAACAATACTATTGCCTCTACTATATCTCCAAGTGATCATACAAATCGCATCAAGAATAACTCACATAACTGGCTTTCTGTTACGGGCTCATATAGGTGTGGACAGAAAATATGCGGCTTATGTAAATACATGCCTAATACGAAAAAAATTGTGTCTAGTGTAACAAAAAAAGAATACAATATTAATTCCTTTATCAACTGTAGTACAACTCATGTTGTTTATCTTATCACATGCGATGCATGTAACATTCAATACATTGGAAGCACTGGCCGTAGCCTTAGAAAGAGGATTTCAGAACACCTATATGACGCCTGTAACAGAAGTAGTAGAAGCCCTTCGGGTGCTTCACAACACTTTATTTCTGTTCACGGTGGCTGCACAAATAGCTGCCGTGTGAATGCTATTGAAAAAATTGTGTTGCCATATAGAGGGGGTGATATTACAAAAATTATGCGTAGGAAAGAGGCGAAGTGGATTTTCTTGATGGAGACTAGAGCCCCCCAGGGTATGAATTTGCGAGATGAACTGCGAAATATATATTAATGTGTTAAAATATAATGTATATTTTTTTTTTATTTTTTTTTTTTTTTTTATAAAATGATATATGGTTCATTTGATTGTCTTGATGTCTGTTCCCTCCCCCCCTCCCCCTTTTTATACAGAGGGTTATATAATGCTGATAAAAAAATATGTAATATATGCAAAGGATATACTTGTACATTTATTGATACTTGTTATTTTTGTATTGCATATTCCTGCTTTAATCCCCTTTTCTTATATATATGTGGTTCTGCTGCTCATGCAAGGTGCATAGCTATTCTGCTCTGATTCTTTCTGCTGCTATTTGTCTAAGTCTGACTTTTTCTATCTATGGTGTCATATCCGTTTTAATTTTCTTTCTCCTCCCCCTTTTCCTTTAAATCTCCATTTGGTTGTTCATTCAATATGGATTGAGATTAAGAGCATGTAGCTCGAAACGCGTACCCTGTCATCTTATCTCATCTTTATGGGGATTTTTTATACCTTGTGGATATGATCCATTTCCATTTTACCATGAATATTGAATAAAAAAGCAAGTATTAATATATTTTCTGGACACGAGTGCTGGATTTTTTTCCCTTCTCCTGGAGTTTCTTGGCCGGGCCGGCTTCACCACCGTGCACCTGTCCTTCATTGGAGTCTCCATGTGATCTGGGTGAGCTGATTTTGTTTTTCTGGTTTCACTCCATCCAGGACTGTATGCAGAAGTTTTTTGCCCACCAAAAAAATGACGTGGGCTTCGCCATATTTTTGTATGCTAGCCAGGTACAGCAGGCAGCCACGGGCTGCCTCCAACCCCCAGTTGCCTATTTGTACCCGGCTGGGAACGAAAAATATAGGGAAGCCCGTTTTTTTTAATTATTTCACTTATTTCATGAAATAATTAAAAAACAAATGACGTGGGCTTCGCCCCACTTTTGTGTCCAGCCAGGTACAACTAGGCAGCTGGGGATTGGAATCCGCAGCACAGGTTAGCCCGAGGTTTCTGGGCGCCTCTGCTGCGAATTTCAGTCCGCAGCCGTCCCAGAAAATGGCGCTCTCATTGAAGCGCCATCATCTGGCGCTGTATCCAACTCTTCCAACAGCCCTGGAGCCGGGAGGCTTGTTGGGTAATCATGAGTTAATACTGGTTTTGTTTTACTAGCCAGTATTAGGCTATGTGCGCACTAGACCGTTTTTCCCGCGGATTTACCCGCGGATTTGCCCCGGAAATTTCTTGAGAAATGTCTGCAATCTTTGTGCAGACATTTCCCATGAAATTCAATGAGAAAAAAAAATAGCTGTGCGCACTGTGCGGATTTTTCTCAAGAAAATTTCTTGAGAAAATTTTCTCGAGAAACTTTCTTGAGAAAATGTGCATGTCCATTAATTTCCGCAGGTACCTGCGGTATTCCGGGGGTATTCCGCAGGTAGCAATGATGTGCGGTATACCACCGGAATAGCCGCGATTTACCTGCGGTAATGCCCATCGCTGCCTGCGGTTTTGCAGGAAGCGATGTCATTATGCCAGGAAGAGGAGCAGAGGAAACACACGTCGCACTCCCTGGACGCCGCACAGAAGCACTTCCGTGCGACCTCCAGGTGTCTGTGCAGTGTGTGTCCTGCTCCGGCCTCGCGGCTGCCTGCACTGCAGGGTGTCAGTGTCTGCCCGCAGTGTCAGCAGCCTGTCACGCTGCAGCGCAGGCAGACACTGACATCCTGCAGTGCTGGGAGCCGTGGGGATGACGATCGCTGCTGTCAGGAGGTGAGATCATTACCTGCTGTAACGATCTCCTGCCTCCTGACGTCAGCGCTGTCACTGCTGTCTAGGGCCGACTCGCGAGCGGCCCGAGACTGTCACTAGCGGTGACGTCACGGGCTCTCGCGATAAGTCAGTGACAGCGCTGACGTCAGCAGTACAGGAGATGATCACAGAAGGTAATGATCTCATCTATGCTCCTGATGGCAGCGCTCGTCATCCCCTGCAGTGACCTGAGCTGACCTATTGATGTTAGCTCAGGTCACTGCATTGCTCTCCCAGCCAATGGGGAACATTCTGTTTTTCATTGACTGGGACAGCGACTATGGTATGGATCGCCGTGCCCCCCCCCCCCCTTATTGGATTACGCCGGACATGGAATTGATTGTGCTCTTTTCAATAAATTGGTTAAAGAGGGAATGTTTTGGGGAGTGTTTTTTCAAATAAAACTTTTTTTGTTGTCTATTTTTTAATTATTACTGACTGGGTTGGTGATGTCGGGTATCTGATAGACGCCTGACCTCACCAACCCCAGGGCTTGATGCCAGGTGACATTACACATCTGGCATCAACCCCATATATTACCCCGTTTGCCAACGCACCAGGGCGCGGGATGAGCTGGGGCAAAGCGCCAGGATTGGCACGTCTAATGGATGCGCCACTTCTGGGGCGGCTGCGGCCTGCTATTTTTAGGCTGGGGAGTGTCCAATAACAGTGGACCTCCCTAGTCTGAGAATATCAGACCCCAGCTGTCCGCTTTACCTTGGCTGGTGATCCAATATGGGGGGGACCCCACGTTTTTTGTTTTAAATTATTTATATAATTTAAAATAACAGCGTGGGGTGCCCACTGTTTTGGATTATCAGCCAAGGTGAAGCTGCCAGCGGTGGTCTGCAGGCTGCAGCCGTCTGCTTTACCCTAGCTGGCTACAAAAAATGGGGGGACCTCACGTCATTTTTTTTTAATTATTTATTTATTTTATGGCTAAATACAAGGCTAAGCACCCTTTAGGCTACTTTCACACATCCGGCTTGAGCTCTGCGGCTCAATCCGGCTGTGCAAGCTATGCAACGGATGCGGTGAAAACACCGCATCCTTTGCATAGGTTTTTCCTTTGCGGCCAGTCCGGTTTTTGCCGCTTGTGGCATGCTACTGAGCATGCGCAGTGGCAAAAACCGCATGCGGCGGCCAGATGCGGTTATTGCCGCATCGCGCCGCATCCGGCCGCCATAGGCATGTATTGAAAAATGTGCCGCATCGGCCGAATGCGGCGCGATGCGGTTTTTTTTGCCGCACGAAAAAACGTGCCAGGCAACGTTCCATCCGGCCGCCGCATCGGCTACATCTGCCGCATGCGGCAAAAAACGGACGGAACGCAAGGCCATGCGGCACAATGCGGCACTAATTAAAGTGTATGCAAGAAAATCGCAACCGGCAGCAAAAAAACCCGGTTGCGATTTTCATGCAAAGTGCCGGATTGTGCCGCATAGCAAAAACCGGAGGTGTGAAAGTAGCCTAAATGCCACATGAAAGTCACTAAAGGGTGCCAGCTTCGAAAATGCAGGGAGGTGGAACATTATATAGGTTTTTCTCATCTATCTATCCCTCTATCTATCTATCTATCCCTCTATCTATCTATCTATCTATCTATCTATCCCTCTATCTATCTATCTATCTATCTATCCCTCTATCTATCTATCTATCTATCCCTCTATCTATCTATCTATCTATCCCTCTATCTATCTATCTATCTATCTATCTATCCCTCTATCTATCTATCTATCTATCTATCCCTCTATCTATCTATCTATCTATCTATCTATCCCTCTATCTATCTATCTATCTATCCCTCTATCTATCTATCTATCTGTCTATCTATCTATCTATCTATCTATCCCTCTATCTATCCCTCTATCTATCTATCTATCTATCTATCTATCTATCTATCTATCCCTCTATCTATCTATCTATCCCTCTATCTATCTATCTATCCCTCTATCTATCTATCTATCTATCTATCTATCTATCTATCCCTCTATCTATCTATCTATCCCTCTATCTATCTATCTATCTATCTATCTATCTATCCCTCTATCTATCTATCTATCTATCTATCTATCCATCTATCCCTCTATCTATCTATCCCTCTCTCTATCTATCTATCTATCTATCTATCTATCCCTCTATCTATCTATCTATCTATCTATCTATCTATCTATCTATCTATCCCTCTATCTATCTATCTATCTATCTATCTATCTATCTATCTATCTATCCCTCTATCTATCTATCTATCTATCTATCTATCCCTCTATCTATCTATCTATCTATCCATCTATCCCTCTATCTATCTATCCCTCTCTCTATCTATCTATCTATCTATCTATCCATCTATCCCTCTATCTATCTATTCATCTATCTATCTATCCCTCTATCTATCTATCTATTCATCTATCTATCCCTCTATCTATCTATCTATTCATCTATCCATCTTTCCCTCTATCCATTATCTGTCTATCGATTATCTTTATTATTTATTGCAGGGACAAACCTGCGGTAAATCCGCGGTAAATCCGCGGCAAATTCACGGCAAATTCGCGGCAAATCCGCGGCAAATCCGCGGCAAAAACGCATGCGGATTTGGTGCGGATTTTTTCCGCAGGTCCGGAAATCTTTCACTGGCAGAAGTTTCTCAAGAAATTTTCTTGAGAAACTTCACATTTCTAGTGCGCACATAGCCTTAAGCCAGAGATTCTTAATGCCAGGCACGTTTGACCCGGCCATTAAGAATCTCCAATAAAAGGTTAAAAAAAAGACACCACACAGAGAAAAAATACTTTAATAGAAATAAATACACAGACACATTAGAGACTCCATCTTTATTACCCCCTGTCAGCCCAATAAATCCCCAATAAACCAGCGCTGATGAGAGGTTTTTAATAGAGGCTTAAATTATAAGCAGCAATTTCAGCGTTCCAAGTGCCTTTAAATGAATTTGAAGAAACTGCACTTCAGGATTGTAGTGAGGATTGTAGTGAGGATGAGGTGCCCCAGCCCATTTCTTGATGAGCTGGGGCACCTCATCCTCACTACAATCCTCACTAGTGTAGTAGTAGTGATGATTGTAGTGAGGATGAGGTGCCCCAGCCCATCACTTGATGGGCTGGGGCACCTCATCCTCACTACAATCCTCACTAGTGTAGTAGTAGTGACGATTGTAGTGAGGATGAGGTGCACCAGCCCATCATGGGCTGGGGCACCTCATCCTCACTACAATCCTCACTACAATCGGGAAGCAGCGTGCAGCCTTCACTCCGTGAGTGATCAGTGCTGCTAGCGGTAACAGCGGTAATGCTGACAGACGCGTTACCATAGCAACGGTGCTCCCGGAGCCACGGTTAGCGGTGACGTCACCGCTAACTGCGTTGCTATGGCAACGGTGATCTCCGTTAATGACGGGCTGTGTCAGCCGATCCCTAACAGAACGGGCAGTCGACCGTGTGCTAGAGCATATCGCCGGTACACGGCGATACACAAATGTGCACCGTGTACCGGAGAGATGCACTCGCAGGTCCTACATGACGCGTCATAGTCATGTGACCAGTCTGTAGCCAATGAGATAATAGCCACGTGACTGGTCACATGGCTATTTTGACGTCACGATAGGTCCTGCTTCTCTGCTGGCAGTGCCGGTCACCGGGAGGATTCAGCGATCATCGGATGGAATAGCGGCAGGAGACAGAGTGCAGGAGGGATCGCGGGGACCGGTAAGTGTTATGGCAATGTTTATTTACTGTATGTGTACATTTATAATGCATTTTTATGTGTTTGTGATTGCCTCCCATTATAGCCTATTGGTTCGAGTTCGGTTCGTCGAACGTTCGACGAACCGAACTCGAACGGGAGCTCCGTTCGACGAACCGCCCTCGAGCCGAACCGCGACCGGTTCGCTCATCTCTAGAGAAGAGCCAGTATTGTACTGGGATTGTCACATCTAATAGATGCGGCAATACTGGGCGGCTGCAGGCTGAGAATATACCAGCCCCCAGCCGGCATTATTATGGCTGGGGATGAAAACTGGGGGGACCGCACGTTGTTTTTTTAAAAAAAATATTTATTTAAATAAAAAAAAGCCGCATGCGAGGGACTCCCGCGAGTCTAACATCACAGCACAGCTGCACACTTCTAGGAGTGTGCATGTGTTTCTAGGTACTGTACATGCACACTCATGCTCATAGAACGGCAGGCTGTGCCAGGTGATGTCATGCTAGGCAGACCCGCACGAGTCTGACATCACCGACACAGCAGCACTCTTCTGACAGGAGCGTGCATGTGTTTCTAGGTACATGCACGCTCATGCTCACAGAACGGCAGGCTGTGTCGGGTGATGTCATGCTTGGCAGACCTGCATGAGTCTGACATCACAGGCACAGTAGCAAAAACCGCGGCAAAAATCGTGGCAAAAAATGCGTCAAAACACCGTGGTTTTTTTGCCAGTAGGTGTAGGTTGGATGCAGGAATATGGTGTAAACATTTCAGCACCAAATTTGTATCCCTTGGCCCAAAAAAAATAAAAAAAAAATTTCTGTCAGCAAGTGGAAATTTGGTGCTGAAAGCTGGTGCAGATGACCCCAGCACCAAATGTCCACCTCCTAGAAAAATACCGCAGCAAAAATTGCGGATGAATTACCGCAGCAAAAACCGCGGCAAAAAATGCGTCAAAACACCGCGTTTTTTTGCCAAGAGGTGTAGCTTGGATGCAGGAATATGGTGTAAAAATTTCAGCACCAAATTTTTATCCCTTGGCCCAAAAATAACATTAAAAAAAAAAAAAATTCTGCCAGCAAGTGGAAATTTGATGCTGAAAGCTGGTGCAGATGACTCCAGCAGCAAATGTGCACCTCCTAGCAAAAAGCGGCAAAAATCACGGAAAAATAACCGCGACAAAAACCGTGGCAAAGAAATGCGTCAAAACACCGTGGTTTTTTGCCAGGATGTGTAGATTGGATGAAGGAATATGGTGTAAACATTTCAGTACAAAATCTGCATCTCTTGGACAAAAAAACTGTGATTTTTCTGCTAGGAGAGGCAGGTCTATGATCTCAGTGACCTCCACCTGAGGTCAGGTTACCTGCGATCACAGATCAAGGACCATGGGAACCTCCAGCTGTGACCGAAAATGACCTGAGTGACATCACCGCTCAATGCGCAGCTCATTCATTCTCTGGAGCTCACAGTGTGCCACTATTAACCCCTGCTATTACCCCAATTGGCACCGCATCACGCCACCGGGAAGAGCCGGTATCGCACCGGGATTGTCAGCCACATCTAATAGATGCGGCAATACCAGACCACTGCGGGCTGGAATACCAGCCCCCAGTCGGCGTTATTTTGGCTGGGGATGAAAATTAAGGGGAACCGCACATCGTTTCTTTTTTATTTATTTAAATAATAAAAAAAGCTGCATGCGGTTTCACCAGAATCGCACATGCTAGGGACTCGCACGAGTCTGCCATGGCATCACTCGGCAAAGCCTCGCACGTGTGACTGGATACACAGCACAGATACAGCCCGGCAGCTGGGGCTGCTGCCGCAAGCTATTTCTGTGCTGCCGATTGTTTATTTTTTACCACCATGGTGACCGGCAGACACTTGCACTGCTTACCCCGCCCCCTGGCCATCCTGGCGCCTGTGATTGGTTGCAGTCAGCTAACACTCTGACACTCAGGGTGGGGGCGTGTCTAGCTGCAACCAATTACACGCGCCGGTGGGCGGGCAAAACAATGAATATTGAATTGTCGGCTCCGGAAGGGAATAGCGTGACCCAGAAGGAGTGTGCCACCATGATAGCGCCTTGACAGTACCTCTATTAACCCCTGCTATTACCCCAAATGCCACCGCACCAGGGCAATCGAGAAGAGCCGGTATTGCACCGGGATTGTCACATCTAATAGATGCGGCAATACTGGGCGGCAGCAGGCTGAGAATATACCAGCCGCCAGCCGGCATTTATTATGGCTGGGGATGAAAACTGAGGGGAACCGCATGTTGTTTTTTTTAAAAATTATTTATTTAAATAAAAAAAGCCGCATGCGAGGGACTCCCACGAGTCTGACATCACAGCACAGCTGCACACTTCTGACAGGAGTGTGCATGTTTTTCTAGGCACATTCACGCTCATGCTCAGAGAACGGCAGGCTGTGCCAGGTGATGTCATGCTTGGCAGACCCGCACGAGTCTGACATCACCGGCACATGTCGCACTCGCTCCTACCCCCCTATCACCTCCACAAACGTTTTTAGCCTCCGGATTCCGGTCCCCATTGACTTATATGGGCACCAGATTCTGGAGTGGATCGGACTCTTTTTAAAATCTGGCAGTGATCCGCTGGTACCAGATTTTTGGGCGTTCGATCAGCTCTACTAAGGAGGGAGTTGAACCTGGAACACCTCTTTGTTTTTGTCTATACTGTAGTCGAATGGGCAATGTAATGATTCGGTATTTCTTAAGGGTAAAGAGAAAAAGAAAATCATTAATGCAACGCAACTGATTCTAGAGGTTTGAAGTTATCTCTCACACATGCAACTGGTTTATTTTTACAAGTGTCTTTGTTAACTAAATTTGGATTTATAATTACCTCTGCATTTGTTGACTCAGACTCCACCTTGGATCTTATGGACAGTGATATTGCTATTGAGTGTGGGTACACACTCACACTTTTTACCCTCTGTCATCCTATTCAAGTATTCACAATTGGTAATTCTCCCCTTGCCTAAATCTATGTTACTTCCAATGTTAAGAATGTGTCCATGAGAGTGCTAGTGTTACACCAGATTACATTTCATCTACAGTGCTTACTTCCTTAACACAAAACTTTAATAGATCAATTGTAAGGCAGTAAATTCAAATTTTTACCCAGGAGCTACCCTAATTAATATACCTATACTGTGGAAAGCCTGAGTATTATTATATACCAATAAAACAAAGCCATGAGGGTGCTGTCCTGAATACGTCTATGAGATAAGTGAATTCTGCTCTAAAAAATTTTCTTTTCTATATAATATTTCTAAGAGTCTAGTCTACCCTATTAAACCGGTAAGAGAGATTAGGATCCAAGTAGAAAAAAGTAGTAAGTCCAGCACATGAAATAACTTTGGTTTTTATTTCAACATCTTAAAAACATTTTTTTCTGATTTCATATACAGAGATACATTAAAAAATGTAAGGATAGTCCATATTTACGCATTTCTTGGGTAACCTCTTAGTCATTTCTAACATAACTTAGTTATGACTAAGAGGTTACCCTCAAAACGCGTAAATCTGGACTACCCTGGATCCTTGAAGGTGATTGTCCATGCACTGGGTACAGGTGAACTAGTCTATTTTTGTTTTTTCTATGGGAGATTAGGGGCAGTCTCTAAGGGATAGCCATTGTGGAATGGGGTGCGTGTAATGCAAGTTATATCTCCATTGATAGGTAGTGGACAGAAATATTTAAGGGTTAATTTAGAAATGTTGCTCTGTTCATACCATTATTAGATATCATTGGATATTAAACTCCCTATTCAAAAATCGTGAGTGAGGAACTCATTAATCAAGGCCATCTATCATCTATAATTGTCTATGTTATATGTTCACGGTGTGGGATAGTATTTGATACTTTTTAAAGAAGTTTATTAATAAAGGTTTTTTAGTTTTTTAGGTATATTAATTAAGGTAGCTCCTGTGTAAAAAAAAGTGTTTCCTTCCTTACCAGCTAAAATTGTGTTGGGTGTGCCCTGCTTGATGAAACACAATCCCATCATCACTTTTGAGAATCTTTGTTTTTCCTATTGCTTATCTAAATCCCTGGCATCTATGAGGTCTCTTCTTCCAGATTTTATTCAGGAGCTTAAGGGTGTTTTTTTCTAAGACTGAATGTTAAGTAATGATTTTGCTATTGATACAAGAGGCCAAATTACCTACATCTCATCTGTTTAACCTCTCTCTTCCTTTAAGCAATGTTTTGAAGGAGTACATTTAAAAGAGCCTCTCTAAGGGTCACATAAGACCTTCCACTTTACCAGTTGCTGTGGAATTTTTGTTTCTTCTGAAAAAAGATGGATGGTTGCATCCTTGTTTGATTTTAGAGAGATTAAAAACATTACTGTATGTAATCTTTATCCACTACCTCTTATTCCTGATCTGTTTAATGAACTAGTGGGTCCCAAGCGGTTTGGTAAACTGAATTTGAGAGGAGCATATTTTCCTCATGTGTTCACCAAGGTGATGAGTGGAAGATTGCCTTCAATACACCCGAGGGTCACTTTGAAAATTTGGTGATGCTATTTGATTTGACTAATGCTCCAGCAGGGTTTCAGAACTTCATAAATTATATATTTCCTTCTCTAGTGGGTAGATTTGTAGTGATGTACTTGGATGATATTTTGATTTACTCAGGTTCTTGTGAGGAGCATCAGGAGCTTGTTCGGCAAGTGCTTCAAGTTCTTCGTGACAGCCATTTATTTGCCAAACTAGAGAAGTCTTAATTTGAGGTGCAGCAGATTCAGTTTTTAGGTCATTTGGTTTCTGCTAAAGGTTTTCAGATAAATCCCAATAAGGTACAGGCTGTACTTGATTGGGTATAACCTACTAATCTTAAAGCTTCACAGAAGTTCTTAGGTATTACTAATTATTACCATAAGTTCATTAAGATCATAGTCAAACCTTTTACTAATATGACCAAGAAGGGGACTGACTTTTTCTCCTGGCCTACTGAGGCTGTTGATACCTTTTCAGCTCTCAAAAGAGCTTTTTGTAAAGCTCCAGTCTTAAATTAACCCAATGTTGATTTGTCTTTCATGGTTACAGTAGATACCTCTTCTGTGGGATGGGTGCCATTCTTTCACAGAGGAAGGATTGTTACTTTCATCTTTGTGCTTTTTTTTCCTAGGGCATTCTCAAAAGCAGAGTCCAATTGTAATATAGGCAATTATTAACTCTTGGCTGTTAAAAGAGTTTTTAAGGAATGGAGGCATTGGTTAGAGGGGGCTAACACATTAAGTAAAAGTGTTTACAGATCACAAAATTTACTGTATATCAATGCCACTAAATGATTGAATACTAAACAGGTCTGGTTGGCCCTTTTTATTTGGCTCAGTTTGATTTCCCTGTGATATATCACCCTGGTACTAAGAATGTTACGACTGATGCTTAGTCACATAGTTTTATTCCAGTGATGAAAATCCAGTTAAAATTCTTATTGATGGGGTGGTCATGGGTGCTCTGGAGATTGATCTAAGACAGCACAATGTGGAATTTCCACTTGGTGCACTGGAGGCCTTGCTACCTGACAAATTGTGCCTCCCTTGCTTTGTACTAACTTAATAAAGTGTCTGACTCTGTTTTGGCTGGGTATCCTTGTTCCTTTGCCACTTAGAGAGGTAGAGAGCTATTTCTAGGTCCTCTTGGTGGCAGAGTGATGGAAAGGTTGTTGATGAGTATGTCCATAAGTTTAGAATTTGCGCCTGGTCTAAAGTTTCTTGTCAGGCCCTGGTGGGGTTTCTTTTGTCCAACGAAGTTCCATCTCAACCCTGGGCTCATTTGTTCATGGATTTCATAACAGATTTGCTTTGATATGGTGGCAATACTTTAGTATGGTTGATGGTTTTAGCAAGATCGTTCACTTGGTTCCTCTACCAAAATTGCCTACTGCCAAGAAATTTGCTACATTTTTTATCTTTCATGTCGTTAAGCTACATGATGTTCCTAAAAACATTATTTCTGATAGGGGGTTCAGTTTATTGCTCGCTTTTGGCATAGCTTTTGCTCCACATTAGGAAATAAGCTTTCGTTCCCTTCAGGTTATCATCGTGAGACTAATGTTCATATGGACAGAATGAACCAATAATTAGATCAATATCTAAATTGTTTTGTTTCTTCTAATCAAGAGAACTAGGTGTATTTCCTTCCTCTGGCTGTCTCAATAACTACATCTCTAATTATACCAGTACCTTGCCTTTTTTTTTTGTTTTGGGGGTTTTCATTCAGTTTTTGGTAATCTTCTGGTTTGCACTTGGCAGTCCCAAATAAGGAATGATATTTTTCTCATTTTCATTTCCAGGCATAGGAGGGCTCCTGTGTTTAGGGTAGGAGATGTTGTGTGGCTATCCTTAAAAAAAATCTCCATCTTTCACCTATCTTCTGTTTGTTATTATTAAGTAATAAGCATATTATTGTGACAAGTTGGTTTTTGCAAGCATCGATGACTGTCATGGCAGTGTCATGATCTATGGAAACACTAGATTTTTGAACTTTGACTACTAACTTCTTTGAAGTCTGTGATTACTGATTAGCACAGGGAGACTTGGATGGTGACTCACAGACTTGTATTTCTTATGCAGGCTAGCAAAAGTAAGGGCGGTGTTACACAGAACGATTTATCATGTGATCGCATGAGCGATCGCACCCGCCCCCGTCGTTTGTGCGCCACGGGCAATTTGTTGCCCGTGGCGCACAAAGTCGTTTACCCCTGTCACACATACTTACCTCTCAAACGACCTCTCTGGGGGCGGCGAACATCCTCTTCCAGAAGGGGGAGGGAAGTTTCGGCGTCACAGCCACGTCACGCAGTGGCCGCCCAATAGAAGCGGAGGGGCGGAGATGAGCGGGACGTAACATCCCGCTCATCTCCTTCCTTCCGCATTGCCGGTTGGACGCAGGTAAGCTGTGTTCGTCGTTCCCGGGGTGTCACATGGAGCGATGTGTGCTGCCTCGGGAATGATGAACAACTGGCGTGCAGAAGGAGGAACGACTTTATGAAAATGAACGATGTGTCAACGAGGAATGATAAGGTGAGTATTTTTGCTCATTCACAGTCGTTTGTAGCTGTCACACGCTACGATATCTCTAACGATGCCGGATGTGTGTCACGGAATCCGTGGCCCTGACGACATATCGCCCGATATATTGTAGCGTGTGATGCCGCCCTTAATCTCTTCTGGTATGACTGTTAATCTCCTTTTGTTACATGCTATGGGAGAACCAGTCATATTCACTCTCCTCCTATATATGCTGATTGGATTGTTTTTATAGTGCCAGGTATAGCTTGTCTATCCTGATCTGGAGAGGTGGATTTACCAAGGCTTACTGGTGGTTGTGTGTTATAGTTTTGTGAGTGGTTTAGGTATTAACCCTTTTTGTATTTGTGCAACTGCTTTGCTTCACTTGTTTTTCACTTTAGTTTCTTAGCATTAATTCCTCAGTACAGTGTGACTGAGCTTCCGGTTTTTCTATCTGTCTAAATCTGTGTTTTCCCTTAAACTCCTACCCATTCCTTCCCTGAGTGGGGACAGATTAACTTTGTTTAGAAGTACAACAAGACAAGAGACTCTCCACCATTGGGGTAATTTTGAGGACCAAGATAGCCTAGCCTATAGTGTCCTTTAGGCCTGAAACACACATCCGTGAAACACGTGCGTGTTTGGTCCGTTTCCGTGTATACTGGAGACACGGCCAAACGTGCACCAATGTTACTATATCTCAGTGGTTACAATTGCGTTTTTGGTTATGTCCGTGAGTCCGTCTCCGTGATGCGTTTTTTGGTCCGTGTCTCACGCCAGCATGTCCGTTTTCTGCACGCAACACGCAGCACGGACCCAATGAAAGTCAATGGGTCTGTGCGCACGTCCGAGTGACACGGACGCATCTCTGTTTGCTCCCTGTACGTTTTGTGCTTTTTTCATGTGATGTCGGTCTTTTTTCTTTTTCTGTTTCGTTCTCTCCCTCAGCCCGTCGGTCGGTCTCTATGTCAGTCGGTCGGTCTCTCTGTCTTATCTGTCCCTCTAGCTGTCTGTCGGTCAGTTCCCCCCCTCTCTCATACTTACCGTTCCCCGATCTGCGGCGCTGCACGGCTGTTATAATAACTCCGGCGGCTTTTACTATTTTGAAAAAGCCGGCCGCCCATTAATCAATCTCGTATTCCCTGCTTTCCCCGCCCACCGGCGCCTGTGATTGGTTGCAGTCACACACGCCCACCACGCTGAGTGACAGCTGTCTCACTGCAC
Organism: Anomaloglossus baeobatrachus; assembly: GCF_048569485.1. Lineage (NCBI taxonomy): Eukaryota > Metazoa > Chordata > Amphibia > Anura > Aromobatidae > Anomaloglossus > Anomaloglossus baeobatrachus. The sequence continues at coordinate 544,720,684 of NC_134354.1, read as the reverse complement.
CCAATCACAGCAGCCGGTGGGCGTGTCTATACTGTGCAGTGAAATAAATAAATAAATAATTAAAAAAACCGGCGTGCGGTCCCCCCCCATTTTAATACCAGCCAGATAAAGCCATACGGCTGAAGGCGATCAGCTGCTGTCACTGAGGTTACCCGCGGCCACCGCTGGATCCAGTGGTGGCCACGATTAACCTCAGTGACAGCTCAGCTGATCGCGCTACTCATCTCATTAGCTGCGTGGAGGTGACCGGAGCGGCGGTGTATTCTGCTGCTCCTGTCACCTCCATGCAGCAGAGCTGGAAGCGACGCTGGAGTCCGTGGATTACGCCGGACATGGAGGGTTTGTCGGGGTTAATAAATTGGTAATGAGGGAATTTGTTTGTGTTTTTTATTTCTAATAAAGGATTTTTCGGGTGTGTGTGTTTTTTTACTGTCATTTACAGATTAATCATGGAAGGAATCTCGGGGAGACGCCTGACATGATTAATCTAGGACTTATTGGCAGCTATGGGCTGCCAATAACTCCTTATTACCCCGATTTGCCAACGCACCAGGGTAAATCGGGAAGAGCCGGGTACAGCCCCAGAACTGTCGCATATAATGTATGCGGCAATTCTGGGCGGCTGCTGACTGATATTGTTAGGGTGGGGGGCTCCCCATAACGTGGAGCTCCCCATCCTGAGAATACCAGCCTTCAGCCGTATGGCTTTATCTGGCTGGTATTAAAATGGGGGGGGACCGCACGCCGGGTTTTTTAATTATTTATTTATTTATTTCACTGCACAGTATAGACACGCCCACCAGCTGCTGTGATTGGGTGCAATGAGACAGCTGTCACTCAGCGTGGTGGGCGTGTGTGACTGCAACCAATCACAGGCGCCGGTGGGCGGGGAAAGCAGGGAATACGAGATTGTTTAATGAGCGGCCGGCTTTTTCAAATTAGAAAAAGACGCCGGAACAGTGTGAACGCCGTGCAGCGCCGGTGATCGGGGAACGGTGAGTATGAGAGAGGGGGAGACACTTCAGTCACTCGGGGGATTAGCGGTCACCGGTGAATCCTTCACAGGTGACCGCTAATCAGTACACGGCACAAAGACAGAGCCGCGGCATGAGAATGAAGTCGGGTGAAGTTCACCCGAGTTCATTCTCATCCCGCTACTCTGTCTTCCGACATGTAGTAATGACATTTTGCATCACACACGTACATTTCACACGGACAACACACACACATGTCAGTTATTTCACTCACGCACACACGGACATTCCACACGCACATACGGCTAGCATACGGGATACACACGCAGGCCACACATACCATAAAAACGGACCTAAAAAACGGAAAACGGACCCGAAAAATGGCCCGTTTTACACGGACGTGGTTTTACGGATGTGTGGCGGAGGCCTTACATGAGGGACAGTATAGGAGCCCCTTGTCCCTTGCTAATCTACAGTCACATTGTGACAATTCCAAAATTCATCCTGTCTTGTATTTTGTATTTTATTGCTTGTCTTACTCACTCTGGGATCTCTTTCTATTTGAGCAACCTATCCTTTTGTAGGTAATTTGTTCTGCCCTACAGTTTTTTAAGAGGAAAGTGAATCACTCGACAGCTGATAAAGCAGAATACGTCTGAGTTGTCATTGTTTAGTCTTTGGTCAGGGCTATTTCAACTCACGCAGGAACTACTAGACTCAGTTGCAGTTTTTAATCTGTTACCTACTGTATATCCCTTGTGAGTTACTAAATGACGATAACAATAGGTCAAATTGGAAAGGGAATATATATTAAACAGAATATGAAGGATATAATCTATAGAGTAAGTGAACTTATTCTATGCAAATTTAAATTGTTTCTAAATTTTAGGAACTTGAACAATTTTCCATTTGCTTTACATGAATTACATAAAATAACTGCATCAACCAGAGATACAGTAGATCTCAAGACCTGGCGCATAGCGTGGCAGACCTCCCCATAATGTCTCACAGCTATTATATGATATAGTAAAACAAATCAGAAGGAACTTTATAAGCCTTTGTAAAAGCAAAATCCTTACACTATCATTATTATGGATTTACAGCTCATCTCTGCAAACTTTCCTCTACATTGAATTTTTGCTGCACTTCACAACAGTGGCATTATCATGATCCTGAAAAAAATATCTGCCCGTGCTGTGTCCCTGAATAGTAATTCCCCTTACTGTGCGCTCAGAACAATATATGACTCACACAAGTGAACTATAATTATAACACATAATTAGAGATGAGCAAACCTTTCAAGGTTCAGCTCTCAGATTTTCGCTGAATGATTTTCTAATAATTTTTGAACCCCATTGCGTTCAATGGGAGGCCAAACCTAAGGCAGAGAAAATACCTTTAGGAGGTCAAGAAGCTTCCAAAATATCAAAATACATTTTACAGTGCAGCCCACTGTTTTGGCACAGCATTTAGCTTCCTAGACCTTTGACATTAGAAATATTGAGGTGGATGAGAGACAGGTGTAGAGTTGGTGCTCCCACACTCCTGCCAGTACAGACAAGACACAACTTGGAGACGACTCATCTTGTAGACTTGATATTTAAAATAATTTCAGGCAGACAGCAGGACAGTGGAATCAATTGCCCCCCACCCATTGCCCCATAGTGTCTTTACACAGCAGTCAGGAATGATCCATGCAACACACAAGATGTGACCTGACATCTCCTTTTTTAAAATCAAGAGGTGCATGAGTGACAGGATTAAGCCCCTTGCTCCCACACCCCTGATAGTACAGAGAAGACACAACTTGGCAACGACCCGTCTTGGAGTCTTGACATTTAAAAACATTTCAAGCAGACAGCAGGACAGTGGCATCAATTGCCCCCCCAACCCTCCATTGCCCCATAGTGTCTTTGCACAGCAGTCAGGAATGATCCATGCAACACATAGGATGTGGCCTGGCATTTCCATTTTAAAATCAAGAGGTGGATGAGTGACAGGATTAGGCCTCTTGCTCCCACACCCCTGCTAGTACAGAGAAGACACAACTTGGCAATGACCCGTCTTGGAGTCTTGACATTTAAAAACATTTCAAGCAGACAGCAGGACAGTGGCATCAATTGCCCCCCCCCAACCCTCCATTGCCCCATAGTGTCTTTGCACAGCAGTCAGGAATGATCCATGCAACACAAAGGATGTGGCCTGGCATTTCCATTTTAAAATCAAGAGGTGGATGAGTGACAGGATTAGGCCTCTTGCTCCCACACCCCTGCTAGTACAGACAAGACACAACTTAGAGACCCATCTTGGAGTCTTGACATCTAAAAATATTTCAGGCAGACAGCAGGACAGTGGAATAAATTGTCCCCCCATTGACCAATAGTGTCTTTCTACAGCAGTCAGGTATGGTCCATGCAACACACAGGATGTGGCCTGGCATTTCCAATTTTAAAATCAAGAGGTGAATGAATGACAAAATTACGCCTCTTTTTCCCACACCCTTGCCAGAACAAACAAGACAGAACTTGAAGACCCATTTTGGAGTTTTGAGATTTAAAAACATTTCTGGTAGACAGCAGGACAGTGACATCAATTGCTCCCCCATTTTCCCATAGTGCCTTTGCACAGCAGTCAGGTATGGTCCATGCAACACACAGGATGTGGGTTGAAATTTCCATTTTTAAAATCAAGAGGTGGATGAGTGACAGGATTAGACCTCTTGCTCCCACACCTAAATTGGAGACCCTACTTGGAGTCTCCACATTTCCAAAAAGTTAGACAACAGGAAAAGTGGCTAAAATATGTACAAACTGAAAAGAATCAAATGCCACAACATGGATACGTAGGACTGGCCCTATAACAAGGTGTAAACCTGCATTTAAATCTTCACCAGAGACTGCAAGATGAAAGACATGCATAGGGCTCTTGCTTCCAGACCTCTGGCACTACCGGCAAAAGACAATTGGAGACCCTACTTAGAATTTTCACATTTCCCAAAGTTAAGGTCAGACAACATGTCACCATAGGATTATACTAAAGAACAGGACGAGGTTAAATAATAAACCATAAACCATGTTATAAATGGGATATTTTGAGATTTGGACATATTACAGAGGATACATAATGATATATAATGTATTAGTGATATGTTGTCAAAGGGGATGTCATACATCTTTATTCTTACATTTTTGTATGTAATTTGATACAGATATGAAGTCATGATGCATATTGATAATTTTCCACACTAGTATTTTTTGATTGTAATTGATATTTCAGGATTATAAATGGAGGATGGGTATGTGTGTGTGTATATATATATATATATATATATATATATATATATATATATATATATATATATATATATAAATATCTTTGGTAATAACAACTATCTTATGGATTGATGTCTTTTGGGGGGGTCACACCCTTTTCTAAAATTTATATGGTTCATTGAGTGCATGGTAGGATTAATTAACATCACATTGTTTATTATTTTTTATTAAAGGTGATTCATATTTGCAAACGGATTCAGCATGTAGGAGTATGAAATTTTGCTTTTCCATGAAAAACATGAAAACTATGGACTATCAATATTTCAAAAATGCAAACACCATCCATGAATATCCACCAGAGACTATGCACTTCATTGTTTGGGAAAGGGTTAATGGAGGAGGGTGGAACATGGAATTGAAGGGGTGCGGCAATTTCATGAATATGTCTGTATATGAATAGCCCTTGTCAGTATATATATTTTTGTATACCATGAGTAAGGCCAAGTAAGTTGAAATACATAGGTTTAACCCCTGTGTGTAAGGGATCAGTGTACCTTTTTTATACATCCATGTTACATCCATGCTTTTCGTTTTTGCAAATAAATGGGAAGTTTACAATGTCCTTGGATTGGGTCTTTCCATCTGCATCACTGGACTCACAGCTTTTTTCAATTGTTCAGTATTCCACCCAGAGTTGTCCGAGCAGAACAGATGGAGGTGAGCAGTCCTAAGGTGAGCTGACTACGGATTTTTCAGTTTGAGAAAACAGGAAAAGTGGCAACAATTGGCACAGGCAAAAAGAGTCGAACGCCGCAACATAGATGTGTGGGACCGGCCCTGTAACAAAGCCTGAACCAGCATTTCTACCTTCATCAGAGCACTTATCCATCAGTACCCCACCAGTAGCAGCGCTGAAAACACGTTCTGTGAGAACGCTGGGTGCCTGGCATGCCAAAACTTCAAAGGCGTGACTGGCAAACTCAGGCCAGTCTTCCATCTTTGAAGACCAACATGCAAAAGGGTCCAAACTGACTCTTATGATATCAATATTCAGCTCTTGATATTCCTGCATCATCCTTTCCAGTTGTTCACTATGTAGCAGACTTCTACTCTGTTCTGCTAGTGTATGCGATGGTCTAAAAACTGTATGCCAAACCACACAGAAATTGGTTCTGCCACTTGAACTACTGATAAGGTTTCTGCAATGATGATGCGATGTTCCTGTTATTGGAATTGTTGAACTCCGATGCATACTGTGGGCCTCACTGCTTTCTTGTGGAAAGCTACTGTTAAGATGGTCTACATGATTTTTTCGATATTCCAGCATCCAATGGTCCCTTTCCAGGCTCTCACTCACCCCAACTGTAGTTGGTAAACAAGTGGAGGTTCTGCGGGTGGAGACCTGTGTGCGAACAGTTTCAATGGTGATGGAAGAGGAAGAAGCATGAGACATGGTTGTTGGGGTGTTGGGTGGTTGTGGATGCCTGCTGGGCCACATTTTAGAGCAGTAACATTCCCAGACTAATGGATGTTGATTGGTCATGAGATGTTTCATGCATGTTGCAGACAAATTATTTGAATTTCTGCCTCTTCTGAATCGTTTTTTTTTACAAAGTTTGCAGAGAATATGAGTTAGGTCATCCATTTTGGTCGCAAAAAAGGCCCAGGCTAATCAACCCTTGTCGTCCATGCAAAAAGTAGACCTGCCACCACTGGTGGATACAGCCAAAGTTGTGGCTGAGGATGCAGTGGTTGACCTGGTTGCATCACTTTGTGTCTGTGTGGCATGCTCTCTGTTGTCCCACTCCACACCCTAACAGTCACCTTCCTCCTCTTCCTGACCTAAAATCACAATACAGTACGCATGCACCTCAGGTATCTAAGTCTCATCATCATCGCCATCTATCCTGCTTGGACCCTACTTCCTCCGGGCCCGAATCCAACTGACATTGATTTTGGGCATCGGCACAGATGCTTTCCTCCTCTTCAGTCTGTGAATCTTTAGAGCCAACCTCTGATGCTCATGGAATAGAATTTGTGAACCGCTCTACAAACTCGCCCATGTGTCCATGTGCCCCATAGTCAGTTGGGCATTTGGAGAGTTCTGACAGGGGAAAACAAGTGCAATTGGGGCAGCACCTCTGAGGATTGAACTGTGCGTGATGTTGTGGTGCAGGAAGAGGAGGAGAGGCCACTTGATGCATTGCCTGTCATCCACTCTAGCACATGCTGTTTTTTACCCTCATTTCAAAGTTGAAGTAATGTGCGGCTGCCAAAGAAATGGAGTGGAGTAGCCCATTCAGTAACGGAAGTTGTTCTCATTTTTCTTGGGATAGGACAAGACATGTTTGCTCAGTAGCGCTGTGACTAACATTACGATGTCCCCCATATACACCTCGAACATCCGGCCATTTCTCACTTCAACCATGACGTTGTGATTTACCACTCGTATTTAATGTAACCTTCCACTTTGAAACAGATATTTCAGAAACCTAGGCTCACACTTGTCAGACACCTGATGCTAAAGTAAAATTCTGTCTTGGCTGAGATGGCAATATTGGCATGGCCCACAGAAGTACCAATACCTAGTTAAATGGTTCACTGGCAATGTTTTAGCAGGCACTAAAAAGTAGCAATACCTATTGAGATGGTTCACTGGCAAATATTTTAGTATTATAAGTTCAAGCTATATCTCATTGTATGTAGCTATATCGGTCAGTGAACACACATCCAGTCGTGCAGAGCTAGATATACTCTAAGGGGATATCAGACTAGGGGGATTAAGGATAGCCCAGTGAGGTTCTTTTTGATAGAAATCGTAATATCAACAAAGATGTTAAATAATGGTCTGGTCATAGATCCCTAGTCCTTCACCTTCCTGGCCGCGAAGGTAAACACCATAATGTTTCGGGCGCCCCCGCTCCTCGTCGGCTATCCCTAGTAGGCCCTAGAACTGCCTGTGTGTCAATAATTGACCTAAAGCCCAGATAGTGTGGTTAGTGCTGAAGTCAGGATTATTCAATCACACTAGGTGCATAGTCAAAATGCTAATTAGTATTAAATTGTGAATCTTCTGTGAGGTTGTTCTCCAGCAAGATAAGTTTACCCTACTGGGATTTAATTCTTACAGGTCCACTTTAATGCAGTTGGTCATTTGCACTGGGTAACGGATTTTTGACAGCTACCTGTGTACTCCCTCTCACCCATTAGAGTGCATCTGAGGGGAGCATTTTTTACAACTACTCCGTATGGGGATTTCCCCTATGGCCAACTAATATATTTAATACTAATTAGCATTTTGACTATGCACCTAGTGTGATTGAATAATCCTGACTTCAGCACTAACCAGGCGGCCAGGCGGTAAAAAGCCGGCCTCACCGCTCGACTTCAGTGTCAGCTGATTCCGTTAGGTGACCGCATCAGCTGATTATCGCCAGGTCTGAGAGAGAGAAAAGAGAGAGAAAAGAGTGAAAAAGAAAGAAAAAGAGACAAAAAGAAAGAGAGAGACAGAGAGAGAAAGAGAGAGAAAGAAAGAGAGAAAGAGAGAAAGAAAGAGAGAGAGAGAAAGAGAGAAAGAGAGAGAAAGAAAGAAAGAAAGAGAGAAAAAGAGAGAGAAAGAGAGAGAGAGAAAAAGAGAAAAAGAGAGAAAGAGAGAGAGAAGTCAGCCTCATTCTGTTAACACTAGAAGTCCCAGAAATTTCGAGCTCCCCCCTGAAGTCACGAAAGAGGACCCTTAGTCCAAACTGAATAGAACTAACTAGAAACCAAATGGCTAAACTCAATGGAAAACAACAACCTCCTATGGTGCGACAGTAATGGCCTTAATTACAGAACAAAAGACGGTGATTATAGGATGTTAGCTAAAATCCTTCAGGTCATTCGACCCGTCTCTGGGTTCCAAAGGTAGAAATGTTAAATGACCCCTCTCTGGGATTTCTAGTGTTAACTGCTCCGATTTTAGAGGTGTGTCCCGCGGCTCACAGCTGATGTCCGGCTCCTCCCCTCAGTGCATAATTAAATTATAATTATAAATAAATAATAATTATAATTTAAAATTATAAATAACTTAAATTACATTCTTTACCGGGACAGCTGGGACTCGAACTCGTGAACTAATTCTCCTTAGGCGGCAGCTCTACCCATTGAGCCACTGCCTGTAATGAAAAGCATAAGAAGATTTGGTAATCTTGACCTCTGTATTGCATTAGAGAATCCATAAGTGCATTATTCAGCTACAAAGAGGAGAGAGGGAGAAAGAGAGAAAGAAAGAGAGAAAAAGACAGAAAAGGGAGAGAAAGAAAGAGAAAATGGAAAGAGAGAGAGAGAGAGGGAGAGAGAGGGAGAGAGAGGGAGAGAGAGAGAGATATCACATGCAGGCACTACCTGGGTGAAGTCTCTGGTGACAGCGCGACTCAGTTCAGTTGCTGCGTGGAGCTGACACAGAGCGCTTGTGTTCTACGGCGCTCCCTGTCATCTTCATGTAGCAGAGCTGAAAGCGTTGTGTGGATTACTTCGGACCTGGAATGTTGTTTGGGGATTAATAAAGAGGTAAATGAGGATTTTTTTTGTCTTTTATTCCAAATAAAGTTTTTTTCGTTGTGTGTGTTTATTTACTTTCACTTACAGGTTAATCATGGAAGGTATCTCGGGGAGACGCCTGTCATGATTACCCTAACCTTATTACCCCGATTGCCATCGCACCAGGGCAATTCGGGATGAGCCGGGTAGAGTCTCGGGACTGTCGCATCTTATGGATGCGGCAATTCCGGGCGGCTGCTGGCTGATATTGTTAGGGTGGTGGGCTCCCCATAATGTGGCGCTCTCCATCCTGACAATACCAGCCTCCAGCCGTGTGGCTTTATTTTGGCTGGTATTAAAATTGGGGGGAACTGCAGTTTTTTTTATTAATTTATTTATTTTACTGCACGATATAAACCTGCCCGACGGCGGCTGTGATTGGTTGCAGTGAGACAGCTGTCACTTAGTGTGGGGGCGTGTCTTACTGCAACCAATCATGGGCGCCGGTGGGCGGGAAAGCAGGGAATACTAGATTGAATAATGAGCGGCAGCCATTTTCAAAAGAGGAGAAGCCGCCATAGCTTTGTGACAGCTGTGCAGCGTCGCGCCCGTGACCGGTGAATAGGAAAGAGAGAGGGATTGTGTTGGGGATTCAGGACACATGCAGATACGCAACATGCGCACATAGCCTTACTGTGAAAAGCCACGCTTTCCGTGATCGAACCTTTATTGAACGTAACTCGAACTGCCGAACTTGAAGCAAATCGTTCGATTTTGTCGAACGACTCAAACACCACCCAAAATCACTCATATTTGAAATTGGCGAACGGTTTGATTCGAACATCGCTCATCTCTAGTGTGCGGTGATGATGATGGGTGCGGTACTGCCGGGGTGTGTGCGGTGATGATGATGAGTGCGGTAGTGCTGGGGTGTGTGTGGTGATGATAAGTGCAGTAGTGCCGGGGTGTGTGCAGTGATGATGAAGAGTGCGGTAGTGGCGGGGTGTGTGCGGTGATGATGATGAGTGCGGTAGTGCCGGGGTGTGTGCGGTGATGATGATATGTGCGGTAGTGCCGGGGTGTGTGCGGTGATGATGATGAGTGCGGTATTGTCGTGGTGTGGGCGGTGATGATGATGGGGGCGTTAGTGACAGGGTGTGTGCAGTGATGATGATGAGTGCGGTAGTGCCGGGGTGTGTGCGGTGATGATGATGGGTGCGGTAGTGCCGGGGTGTGTGCGGGGATGACGATGGGGGCGTTAGTGCCGGGGCATGGGTTGGGACGATGATGTGTGCGGTAGTGCCTGCGTGTGTGCAGTGAAGATGATGTGTGTGGTACTGCCAAGGTGTGTGCGGGGATGATGATGAGTGCGATTGTGTCGCGGTGTGTGCGGGGACGATGATGAGTGCGGTAGTGCTGGGGTGTGTGCGGGGAGGATGATGTGTGCGGTAGTGTCAGGGTGTGTGCGGGGATGACGATGGGGGCGGTAGTGTCGGGGTGTGTACGGGGATGATGATGTGTGCGGTAGTGTCGGGGTGTCTGCGGTGATGATGATGAGTGCGGTAGTGCTGGGATGTGTCTGGGGATGATGGGTGCGGTAGTCTCCTCACTCTCTTCTCTATCCTCTCTCTCATCTCTCTCTCTCTTCTCTCTCTTCTCTCTCTCTCCTCTTTCTCTTCTTTCTCTCTTCTTTCTCTCTCTCTCTTATCTCTCGCTCCTCTCTCTCTTCCCTCTCCTCTCTCTCTCTCTTCCCTCTCTCTTCTCTCTCTCCTCTTTCTCTTCTCTCTCTTCTCTCCTCTCTTGCCTCTCTTCACTCCTCTCTCCTCTCTCTTCTCTCTTCTCTCTCCTCTCTCTCTCTTTCCTCTCTCTCTCTGTCCTCTCTCTCTCCTCTCACTCTCTTCTCTCTCTTCTCTCCCTTCTCTCTCTCCTTTCTCTCTTCTACCTCTCCTCTTTCTCTCTTCTCTCTCTTCTTTATTTCTCTCTCTCTTCTCTCTCCTCTCTCTCTTCTCTCCCTCTCTTCTCTCTCTCTCCTCTCTCTTCTCTCTCTCCTTTCTCCCCTCTCTCTCCTCCCTTTATCTTCTCTCTCTTCTCTCTCTCTTCTCTCTCTCCTCTCTCTTTTCTCTTCTCTCTCTCCTCTCTTCTCTTTTCTCTCTCTTATCCCCTCTCTTCTCTCTCTCCTCTCTCTTCTCTCTCTTCTCTCTCTTCTCTCTCTTCTCTCTCCTCTCTCTCTTCTCTCTCCTCTCTCTCTCTCCATTTTCTCTCTTCTCTCTCTTCTCTCTCTTCTCTCCTCTCGTCTCTCTCTGCTCTCTCTTCTCTCTTTCTCTCTTCTCTCTCCTCTCTCTCTCTCTCTTCTCTCTCTCTCTCAGACCTGGCGATGATCAGCTGATGCGGTGAGCTGACGGAGTCAGCTGACACTATAAGTCGAGCAGTGAGGCCAGCTTTTCACCGCCCGGCCGGCTAAACTATCAGCTGATGCCGTCGGACAGGAGTCTGCATAGAAGTGTGTTGTAGTGTTTTGGTTTTTTTTGCACTGATGCATCAGCTGATTGTATAAAAGCCGTTTATACAATCAGCTGATGTGTCATGTGATTCAGGCCCTTGAACCTGACACATCATCTGATCACTTTACCTTCCAGCAAACCGATCAGATGATATTGGGTCCGGATTAGAAGGCGTGGGACCCTTGACCCCGGATTACTGTGGAGGGGGGTTCTTTATTTCAATAAAGATGGAGTCACTAATTGTCTTGTGTTTTATTTTTAATAAAAATATTTTTCTGTGTGTTGTGTTTTTTTATCTGTACTAGAAATTCATGGTGGCCATGTCTAGTATTGGCCTGACACCATGAATTTTGGGCTTAGGGCCAGTTGATATTATACAGCTAGCCCTAACCCCATTATTACCCAACGAGCCATCCACCACAGCTAGAAGAATTGGATACAGCACCAGAAGATGGCGCTTCTATGAAAGAGCCATTTTATTGGGCAGCTGCGGACTGCAATTCGCAGCAGGGGTGCCCAGAAAGCTTGGGCACCCTGCGCTACGGATTCCAATCCCCAGCTGCCTAGCTTTCATAGAAACGCTATCTTCTGGCGCTGTATCCAACTCTTTCAGTGGCCCTGATGCCAAGTAATAAGGGGTTAATACTAGCTTTGCTTTTCTAGCTAGTATTAAGCCAGAGATTCTTAATGTCAGGCAAGTTTGACCTGGCCATTAAGAATCTTCAATAATGGGTTAAAAAAGCACCACATTGAGAAAAATTACTTTAATAGAAATAAATACACAGACACACTTAGAGACTCCATGTTAATTACTCCCTCTCACCCCTCCACGATCCTGGTCTTCTGTCTTCTTTCTCCTTCAACCCATGCAGCTCTGCTACATCAGACAGCACTGCATGGGAGGAAGAACGCTGCTGCTCCCGTGCAGTCTAATCACTCAGTGAGTGAGCAGAGGCTGTGGGATGGTAAGTGGTGACATCATCACTAACACCGTTGCAATAGTAACCTGACAGGCGGGTTACTGTAGCAACGGTGATCTCCAACCACCTGATTCCCGGCGCCACTATTCACCGGCTGTGGCATCCAGACGCTGCATGTGGGCTGACTCTGTAAAGAGCGCCGACATGCAGGAACGGGGAGCCAAGCATGTTCCTGAGTATTTCGCCAGTACTCGCCGAATATACTGAGTACAGAGATGCTCGGGCGAGCACCGCATACTGGTGAGATGCACTGACAGGACCTAGCATCACGTTATAGCCATGTGATCAATCTGTAGCCAATGAGATAATACACACGTGACTGGTCACATGCTTTGACATCACGGAAGGGCCTCTCATCAGTGCTGGTTACCGGGAGGACACAGCGATGATCGGAAAGAGAGGCGGCAGGAGACAGAGTTCAGGACGCGTCGCGGGACCTTTAAGTATAATGGCAATGTTTATTATTAACTGTATGTGTATATGTATAATGTGTTTGTATGTGTTTGTTTTTGCCTGCCATTGTTTTCAATGGGGTTCGAGGGTGTTCGTCGAACGTTCACCAAACTAAGCCGCTGTTCGACGAACACACCCGCCGTTCGACGAACCGAACCGAACTGAACTCAAACACTAGGCGAGTGGCTCAGCTCTACTTATGAACTATAAGCATCATATCACTGTCTGACCTTATGAACTTATAACCTCTACTATATGCGACCTTATGAACTATATCACACCATGACATATCATGACTTATAATCTCCACAATGTCTGCCTTCAATGAATTCTGACAGCCAAAATGTCTACCCTTATGAAATATAACCTGTCCTACAATGAGTAGCTAATCTATAATTTGCTTGTTGATAGATGGTCCTTGTAAAATAGAGGATTGTTAAAGGTCCAGTCACACTAAACAACTTACCAGCGATCCCAACAACGATAGGGATCGCTGGTAAGTTGCTAGGAGGTTGCTAGTGAGATGTCACACTGCGACGCTCCAGCGATCCCACCAGCAACCTGACCTGGCAGGGATCGCTGGAGCGTCGCTACATGAGTTGCTGGTGAGCTCACCAGCAACCAGTGACCAGCCCCCAGCGCCGCGTGGAAGATGCTGCGCTTGGTAACTAAGGTAAATATCAAGTAACCAACCCGATATTTACCTTGGTTACCAGCGCACGCAGCTACACGTGCAGAGAGCAGGGAGCAGCGCACACTGAGCGCTGGCTCCCTGCTCTCCTAGTTACAGCACACATCGGGTTAATTACCCGATGTGTGCTGCAGCTAAATGTGCACAGAGCAGGGAGCAGCGCACAATGCTTAGCGCTGGCTCCCTGCTCTCCTAGCTACAGCACACATCGGGTTAATTAACCCGATGTGTCCTGCAGCTACATGTGCACAGAGCAGGAGCCGGCACTGACAGTGAGAGCAACGGAGGCTGGTAACAAAGGTAAATATCGTGTAACCAAGGACAGGGCTTCTTGGTTACCCGATGTTTACTGTGGTTACCAGCCTCCGCAGAAGCCGGCTCCTGCTGCCTGCACATTTAGTTGTTGCTGTCTCGCTGTCACACACAGCGATCTGTGCTTCACAGCGGGACAGCAACAACTAAAAAATGGCCCAGGACATTCAGCAACAACCAACGACCTCACAGCAGGGGCCAGGCTGTTGCTGGATGTCACACACAGCGACATCACTAGCAACATCGCTGCTACGTCACAAACGTTGTTCGTTAGCAGCGATGTTGCTAGCGATGTTGCTTAGTGTGACGGGGCCTTAACAGCAGACAAACATTTTAAAACAGACAAACATTTTAAAACATTTGCCTTTCTAGCAAAGGTAAAATTAGTAACAAGGGCCACGTTAGCTTTTTCAGGTAAAAAGGCAGCAAAAAATTTCAAAGCAGGAAATAGTATGCAATAAATAAACATAAAAGGGAGACTTTGAAAAGAAATCATAAATAAGCCTATTAATGGACATGAAAGTATTAATGAAAATAAATGCGTATATCAATTATAATTCAATAGTGCTCCTTGTAATGTCATGAAAAAAAGAGAAACATTAACGCAAAACAATGTATAATTTATCTGCTTTCTCAAGAGCTATACACTATACTTCACATTAGGCCCAATCCAAGGTTTTTTCTTAATGTCATTTCCATATTTGTCCATTAGAAGTGCACATTATGTACTTATATATGGTGTGTAGTTGAAAATATACATTTAAAGTTCTTAAGCTTTCTCTTCTGTAATCTAACCAGAAGATGTTCAGATTGATTATACACAATATCACTTAGTTTGTACACTGCTAATTTAAATAATTTTAAGCAGCGATATCTACAATATTCTAAATAGTTCTTAGTAATTCATAGTAATATAGTTTCATTGTTTTAAGGTTCAAAGTTGAGGTAAGTCCATCGAGTTCAATCTATAACCTAACATTTGGATCCAGAGGAAGGCAAAAAAGCCATGGGGCAGACATTAAGTTTTATATTGGAGAAAAAAGTCCTTCACAACTCGACATAAGCCAATCACAATAGTTACCTGGATTAACGCCGAATCACAGAAGCTAGTACACATAACCATAATGTTATATTTTTCAAGGAAGGTGTGCCGCCCCCGTGCCAGCAGCCTGGCGCTGCTTGGGTCCGGGCCTTCAGGGGAGGTGGTTCGAGGGTCTCCGAACCCAGGGGTCTCGCGGACACGCTGAATAAATGAGGGGACGTAGATGAACGGGCTGGGCCGTAGTAAGTTGTGACGCCACCCATGGTGTGTGGTGAGGTGTAACACCACCGCTGCTGCTATGGGGCACCCGGGGGAGATGTTGTGCAGCAAGTTGTTAACCCCTCCATGGGCAGGGATGGTGGCCCCAGGACCCGGTGGCTCCGTGCAGGGGATAGCGACCGCAGGGGGTGCTGGTGTACTCACTGTTAGTAAAATACACAAGTCTCTGGCAAACCAAGGTGATGGTGGCCGGTGCCGCGGCCGGTTGCGTCAGGTCCCCCATTCGGCTGGTGGTCTCTATCCTTTTCCTGCACTGCTTTGTGTAAGGTGGACTTTCCTAGTGTGAAACTCAGGAGTCCGCTTCCGGCTGGATGTGGCCTAAGGATCCGTGCCCGCAGACGCTGGCCTGTGGGATCTACGGGCCCCGGCGGTGACCTCTTATCCCTAATCGGTGGGCCGCTGTCTTCTATGAGGGACATTGGGTGGGACAGGACCTCTAGTCTTGGCCTCAATCGGTTAATCAACCAATCCGCCTGTTTCCGGTTTCTGGCTTCAGGGTCCAAGTACCCCCCCCTTGTGCTACGGCTTCCGGGTCGGTTCCCCGTGTCAGCACCGGCGAGCTACAACCCTGTCCTGGTCCACCTCGGCTCCGCCGAGCCGTCTTCCCGTCTCCTGCTGACGGAGACCACCGTCTGCCTCCTAGCCAGTGGTACCAAGGCTCCTACCCTGGTACCGTTCAACTTGAACTACCTGCTGAAGCTACACTTAAACTCCAGCCCACACTCCTCTCCAAACTGAACTTCAGACTTCACTAAGCTTAACTGCCTGTTTTTCCCACCCTGGGTGGGCATGTTCCAACCGCCTGGTCACGCCCACTGGTGTGTCTATCTTTCCCTAAGGGGGGTGACTAGGGTTTTCTGGTTGGCTGTGTGTTTCCTAATGAGGGAACGGTGTAATGCGGGGGCCTAACTGTGACTACTTGGTTTTGCCAGGGCGTCACATCCCCCCTTGGTTAAACACAGACCGTCCGCGGGCTGTCCGACCACCACCGTTTATTTAACTGAAAAAGATAAAAGATGAACAGTTACAAGTATAATAACATATTTACAATAAGCATATTTTTGTTTTCTTCCCTTACGGGAGGCATGTTACTTAAACGTTGCACATATAAACAACCGGGACGGGACAGACCGGGTCCTTCTCATTTCACCCACCCAAAACAACCTATCCCTGGTGCCACCACTAAAACACAGGTTGGCACCCTTTGCCCAAGTCCAGGGTAGGTCCGGGTGTTGCCCAAACGGGCCTGGTAAAAATTTCCTTATCGGCAGTCCTTTACAGGGACCCCACGTCCAGGGGACCCCTGACCAGGAGGGTAGTCACCGGTTTTGCTGGTGACAGGGCCTTGGCCGACTCTACCGCAGGCCCATCCTCCAATCAGCCTCTCCAGAGACTGCGGCTTGGTGAGAAGGTTGGTCTGGGGCTATTTACAAAGCCCAAAAGTTTATGGGTTGGCTCGCAAGTTCAAAGCCATTGTCTTTGTAAACAGGGTTGTAACTGAAAACCGGGGACAATAGGCGGTCCATACGGGGACTTTAACTTTGGGTAGCCTGAGAACCGCTACCTAATTTCCTTAATCTCCATCAGGTGAAGTTGGCGGGAAGAGGTGGACGTGGTGCTGGGTCCCGGTTTTTGCCCACCTCTTCACATCGAGGGCAAACCACCCCCTCTACCCGCAGTGCTGGGTGAAGACCACCAACTCTCCGGGCTCCAGGTCTCGGTCGGGATGGCCGACGGGAAAATGCGGGTATACATCCTTCCGGGACACAAATATCTCAGCCTCTAGGCCCGGCTCGAAGATAAAAGCCCATCCTTTCTGGGGGTCAAAGTGCCGGACATGGCCCTGGTAGACCGGGTCCCACACTCGGAAAGTAGCATTCCGCAAATTATCCTTCTCCGTGTAGGTCCAGGACAGGATCTCCGCCTTCCGCTTTTCCCGGGCAGCAATTTCTTTACCCAGCTGCTGCTGCTGCAGCTCCCAATACGGAGCTTCTGCTGCCTGCTCCGGGTCAACCTGCGCGGGAGACAGGCCCAGCCGGAGTCCCTCCGTGCGCCTGTGACCAGCACCTTTGGCAATGGGGGACCCCGCTGTGACATGGCCTGCTTTGCTGCCTTGCAGCTACATCACCTCTGCGCCTCAGTCGAGGACGGGAGTCTGGGGAGCGGCCAGCGTGGCTTGCTGTGCCGGCTTCTGGTCGGGGACCGCCTCTGCCGTGGCTGGGCGGACTGCCGGTTCCCCTGTTGTCTCGGGCATGGCTTCTTCCGGGACTGGGATCACTGTCGGGTCCAAAGCTACACTGGGCACCTTCCGAGCGCTGGTCTGGCATGGAGCTGGTACTGGTGCCGGGGCGGCGACGGGCTTGCTGCTGGTGGCTTCCTCTGGCCGGTCCTCGCGCCGCTGCCGGTCTTAGTGGCAGCGGACCGAACGGGGGGTCAGCAGCAGGTACGGGTGGCGACAAGGGAGGCAGCATGGCGGGTAGGGGCAGGTCGGGCCCCTCAGCCTGGTCGGCAGGTCCCTGAGGGACTTAGGGGAGTGGGTCGCTAACCCGCTCCTCCAAGGTTGCCTCCACTTCACGAGCCCGAGCGGCTGCAGCCAACTCCGCCATCTCGGCCGTCCTTCGCTCAAGGATAAAGTGCGCCTGTGCCTGGATCCGGCGGCACATGCGCTCCGTCTGGGCTTCTACCCAGGCCGCTGTTTCGGACACAGGCCCCTGCACTCCGGGCTTGCCAGACTGGTCAGCCATGTTGCTCTGATGGTGTCAAAGAACAAGAGGGGTAGCAGGGTCCTGGAGTCCCTGACCTTTATCTGCTCGGTCATATGCTGCAGAATCTTCACCCGCCCACCCTTGGTCTTTTGCCGGCACTCCTCTTTCAGGCCTGCTAGTTTCGTTTTTCGACTTCCAGCCTCGCTTTTCGGCCACGTTCCCAGGGGGCAGGGCTTCGGCTTTCGCGCCCTTTTCGCGGAGAAGAAGACGCTGGGCTGCAGTTTTCGCACCCAAAAATGGCGACCAAAATGGCGACTTCGGAAAATTTAGCAACGGATCACCGCTGACTGTCCAATACAAGGCGCACTTCCACATGGTAAGTGGATGGGTAAGTATCCTGTTCGTGACGCCAGGTTTCGGGGTGTGCCGCCCCCGTGCCAGCAGCCTGGTGCTGCTCGGGTCCGGGCCTTCAGGGGAGGTGGCTCGAGGGTCTCCGGACCCGGGGGTCTCGCGGACACGCCAAATAAAGGCGGGGACGTAGATGAACGGGCTGGGCCGCAGTAAGTTCGTGACGCCACCCACCACCGCTGCTGCTATGGGGCACCCGGGGGAGATGTTGTGCAGCAAGTTGTTAACCTCTCTGTGGGCAGGGATGGTGGCCCCGGGACCCGGTGGCTCGGTGCAGGGGATAGCGACCGCAGGGGGTGCTGGTGTACTTACTGTTAGTAAAACACACAAGTCTCTGGCAAACCAAGGTGATGGTGGCCGGTGCCGCGGCCGGTTGCGTCAGGTCCCCCACTCGGCTGGGGGTCTCTATCCTTTTCCTGCACTGCTTTGTGTAAGGTGGACTTTCCTAGTGTGAAACTCAGGAGTCCACTCCCAGCTGGATGTGGCCTAAGGAGCCGTGCCCGCAGACGCTGGCCCATGGGATCTATGGGCCCCGGCGGTGACCTCTTATTCCTAATCGGTGGGCCGCTCTCTTCTATGAGGGACTTTGGGTGGGACAGGACCTCTAGTCAGGGCCTCAATCGGTTAATCAACCAGTCCGCTTGTTTCCGGTTTCTGGCTTCAGGGTCCGAGTACCCCCCCTTGTGCTATGGCTTCCGAGATGGTTCGCCGTGTCGGCACCGGCGGGCTACAACCCTGTCCCGGTCCACCTCGGCTCCACCGAGCCATCTTCCCGTCTCCTGCTGATGGAGACCACCGTCTGCCTCCTAGTCAGTGGCACCAGGGCTCCTACCCTGGTACCGTTCAACTTGAACTACCTGCTGGAGCTACACTTAGCTCCAGCCCACACTCCTCTCCAAACTGAGCTTCAGACTTTACTAAGCTTAACTGCCTGTTTTTCCCGCCTTGGGCTGTCTAGACCCCTGGGTGGGCATGTTCCAACCGCCTGGTCACGCCCACTGGTGTGTCTATCTTTCCCTAAGGGGGTGACTAGGGTTTTCTGGTTGGCTGTGTGTTTCCTAATGAGGGAACGGTTTAATGCGGGGGCCTAACTGTGACTACCTGGTTTTGCCAGGGCGTCACAAAGGCATCCAGGACTCTCTTGAATTTTAGCAGTAAAACAACCATTACAACATCATATGGCAGAGAGCTCCATAGTCTCAATGCTCTTATCCCCTTCACAACTTTGTACGTCTAAAGGGGGCTTTACACGGAGTGACATCGCTAGCGATATTGCTAGCGATGACACCCACCCTCGCCGTTTGTGCATCTCGGGCAAATTGCTGTCCGTGGCACACAATCTCGCTTGTCCGTGTCACATGTGCAGCCCTCTCTAATGACGTCACTGTGGGCGGTGAACAACTTCCCCTGAAAGGGGGAGGTTCGTTCGGCGCCACAACGACGTGACAGAGCGGGCCGCCAATAGAAGCGGAGGGGCGGAGAGCAGCCGCATCTCCATCACTCCCACCTCAGTGCTCGTTGAGGACACAGGTACGCTGTAGTTCGTCATTCCCAAGGTGTCACACATAGCGATGTGTGCTGCCACGGGAACGACGAACAACCTGCGTCCTCAACAACCAATGATTTTTTTAAAGTGACAGACGTGTCAACGATGGACGATTTTGTGAGTATTTTTCATCGTTAACGGCCACTCGTTGGTGTCACACGCAATGACATCCCTAACGATGTCGGATGTGCGGCACGGAATCCGTGATCCCGGCGATATATAGTTAGATACGTCGTTGCGTGTAACGGGGCCTTAAGGCCATGTCTGTCCATTTATTGCTCACAAGATGAGCCACATTATTCCCACACGTCGGCTGAGCTGATCAGCTGACATGCAGCTACCAGGCATGGGTGAATCAGAGATCTCCTGTTAATTAGTTAAATATCTCTATCAACCTTTGACAGTAGGATTTAATGCGTTCTGGCAGGGATTGCGCCTTTCCCTGCCACCATCAGTGGCCGTTTGGCATTATTATGGGGCACCAATGAGTTATCATCACAATTTGGGGGTCAGCTGATGACCTCTGTCATTGTCGTGATGAAGTTCCTGTTAATGCCGGCTAAAGGGGGCTTTACGCGCTACGATATCGCTAATGCGAAGTCGTTAGGGTCACGGAATTTGTCCCTCTATCTATCCCTCTCTCTCTCATCGCTCTTTCTCTCATCTCTCTCATCTCTCTCTCACCTCTCTCTCTCATCTCTCTCTCATCTCTCTCTCTCATCTCTCTCTCTATCTCTCTCTCTCATCTCTCTCTCTATCTCTCTCTCTCATCTCTCTCTCATCTCTCTCTCATCTCTCTCTCTCATCTCTCTCTCATATCTCTCTTTATCTCTCTCATATCTCTCTCTCTCTCATCTTTGTAGCTGAATAATCTGCTTCTGGTTTCTCTACTGCAATACAGAGGTCAAGGTTACCAAATCTTCCTATGTTTTTCATTACAGGCAGTGGCTCAATGGGTAGAGCTGGTGGACAATGAGTCCTGGCCGTCCCGGTAAAGAGTTTAATTTATTTATAATTATAAATTATAATTATTATTTATTTATAATTATAATTTATTTTAATTATGCACTGAGGGGAGGAGCCGGACATCAGCTGTGAGCCGCGGGACACACCTCTAAAATCGGGGTAAATCACAGAATGAGGCTGCATTGAGCACTCTCTCACAGACGTCGCCGAGTCTGGATTACGCCGGATCTGGATATTTGGGGCCTTAATAAAGTGGTGACAGAGGGTCTTTTTGGTGTTTTATTTCAAATAAAGGATTTTTTGGTGTTGTGTTTATTTACTTCACTTACAGATTAGTGATGGCGTGTCATAGACGCTACCATTACTAATCTTGGACTTAGTGACAGTGATGCGCTGCCATTAACTCCTTATTACCCTGATGGCCATCGCATTACGGCAATCAGGAAGGGCCGGTGACACGCCGTGACTGTCGCATCTAATGTATGCGACATTCTCGGGGCAGCAGCGGGCTGATATTCTCGGCTGCGAGAGGGAGGCCGTAACCATGGCCCTCACCCTCCCCAGCCTGAGAATACCAGCCCGCTGCTGTGTGCTTACCTCGGCTGGGTATCATTTGGGGGGGACCACACGTCGTTGTTTTACATTATTTATTTATTTATTTTACTACACGATATAAACCCACCCACCGGCGGCTGTGATTGGTTGCAGTAAGACATCTATCACTCAGCATGGGGGTGTGTCTGACTGCAACCAATCATAGGCGCCGGTGGGCGGGGAAAGCAGGAATACGAGATGGATTAATGTGCGGCCAGCATTTTCAAAAGCTGGAGAACCCGCCAGTGTGAGATCCGTGCAGCGCCGCTCCCGTGATCGGTGAGTAAGAAACAAAGAGGGAGAGACTGACTGACCATAATGGCCGCTGGCTTATGTAGCCCCTATGACACCATGAGGCCAAGCCAATCACAGTAACACCACAAGAAAGATGGCTGTGACGTTACTGTAAGGGCAAGCAACGTCAGATGTGTTCATTGGCTCAAAAATGCGCCAGGAAGTCCAGAAACGAAAGTGAAAGTACCGGAGCGAATACCATATTAGCCGTCGGATAGCGGATACCTCAGATACCCTATTATCCGTCGGAAACCGAATAGTGGCGAATACATTCGCTCATCCCTAGTGATTATGATTAAACCTTATTTCCTAATTGGGATTAGATGGGGACAGTGCCGGAAGTGTGAGGAGTCAAATGTGTCTTTGTTTTAATTTCTGTAGATGAGTTGTGGCTGAAAGAAGTTGTCATGTCAGTCTGGGCCACATGGAAAAGACGGAAAAGGGGAACAACTCCATCCGAAAGAACGTCAGCTGTAAGTCACCATCTATAACTGCACTGTGATCTCTTGTATAGAATTATGCGCGGTTCGCGGTTCTCCAGTTCGTGGTTCGAGTGATTTTGGGGGGTGTTCTAGATCGAACTAGAACTCGAGCTTTTTGCTAAAAGCTGACAGTTCGAGTTACGTTCGAGAACTGTTCAATCAGCAAAAGCAGGGCTTTTTACAGCTACAGTGTGCAGGGAGCCATCACTGGCAGCCTGTGGTAAGCTGGTAACCAAGATAAACATCGGGTATCCAAGCAATGCGCTTTGGTTAGTAACCCGATATTTATCCTAGTTACGTGTGAAGGGAGCCGACACTTCCCCACTCAGCTCGCTCCGCCCCCTCCTGCACGCGGCATGTACACACGCACACACTCACACACACACTCACACACTCACACTCACCTGTCCCCAGCCATGCAGTCCACGACACTGACGTCCTCAGCACCACATGGCCCCGCTAGGCTCAACCCACTTCGCACTCCACCGCCAGCACACATGGCCCCACTAGGCTCCACCCACTTCGCACTCCGCCGCCCGCACACATGGTCCCGCTAGGCTCCGCCCACCTGGCACTCTGCACACATGGAACCGCTAGGCTCCGCCCACCTGGCACTCTGCACACATGGCCCCGCTAGGCTCCGCCCACCTGACACTCTGCACACATTACCCCGCTAGGCTCCGCCCACCTGGCACTCTGCACACATGGCCTCACTAGGCTCCGCCCACCTGGCACTCTGCACACATGGTCCCACTAGGCTCTGCCCACCTAGCACTCTGCACACATCACCCCACTAGACTCCGCTCACCTGGCACTCTGCACACATGGCCCCGCTAGGCTCCGCCCACCTGGCACTCTGCACACATTACCCCGCTAGGCTCCGCCCACCTGTCACTCTCCACACATTACCCCACTAGGCTCCGCCCACCTGTCACTCTGCACACATGGCCCTGCTCGGCTTACCTGCGGTGATGAAGTCCCACCCTCCCGACCTCAGCGCTGTCACTGTCCTCCATGGCCGCCGCTTGTCACATCACCTTCTCTTGCTTCCGACCCGAGACTGTGACTAGCGGTAACGTCACGGGCCGCTCGCGATACTTGGCTGTGAAGGTCTGTGAAGTCAGTGACAGGTCTGCTATCAGCAGTGCAGGAGATCGTCACCGTAGGTAATGTACCTCGCTGATAGCAGCACTTGTCATCACCTGCAGTGACCTGGGCTGACCTATTGATGTTAGCTCAGGTCACTGCATTGCTCTCCCAGCCAATGGGGAACATCCTGCTCTTCATTGACTGGGACAGTGTGGATCGTCATGGGAACCCCTTGGATTACAGTAGACCTGGATCTGTTTTTCTTTCTAATAAATTGGTGAAAGAGGGAATGTGTTGGGGAGTGTTCAAATAAAAATGTGTTTGTCGTCTTTTTTTCATTACTGACTGGGTTGGTGATGTCGGGTATCTGATAGACGCGTGGCATTACTAACCCCAGGGCTTGATGCCAGGTCACATTACACCTCTGATAAGAACAATTCTCACATGAAGAGCCATGTAATAAACCCTCTGCCGTCATATATATAGCGGCAAAGTGCATGCACTACTCAATTAGCAGAAGAACAGGAGAACAGCGAGTATGATGCAAAAATACAAAATTTATTAATGAAGGTTGCACACGTATAGACAGCAAGGAAGGGTTAAAAACAACTACCAATAAATCATGG
The DNA here is from genome assembly GCF_048569485.1 of Anomaloglossus baeobatrachus. Classification (NCBI taxonomy): domain Eukaryota; kingdom Metazoa; phylum Chordata; class Amphibia; order Anura; family Aromobatidae; genus Anomaloglossus; species Anomaloglossus baeobatrachus. Next base: position 544,696,952 of record NC_134354.1, on the reverse strand, counting down.
GGGGCACAGAGTACAAGGAGGCATATAGAAGTTGCGTATGGTCCCAACTAGCTGTGGGAGAGGTGAAACCCAGGGACCTATCTTCTCTGTTAGCCGTGTGAGAGGTAATACCAAAATTAATTTAGGGTAAACAGAGAAAAAAAGGCTCACTAAGGGGCCACTGTATGGGGGGGGGAGTTTTTTTAGTTAGTATCTGCCAACTCAGACTATAGTAGTCAGATGTAAGATGTGAGAAATATTTGATTTTAAATGCAAAAGCATGTTCTGAGGAGGCAGGGCCATACCGGCAGTTAAATCAAGATCATTAGTGTATATCTGAAATAGTCATGATTATCATAAAGAAACCCCAGAAAACCGGGATGTAGCTCAGTGGGAATACCTGGATCAGTTAATAACAGCATAAAAAGAAGTTATCAATAAAATGCAAGTGCATCAAACAACCAGGGTCCCAGAGGACTCATACAAGTAAAAACTGGGATTAAGAAATATTACAAGGGAAGATGTAACAATGACAGGTTCAAATAGCCAAACAGAATATAAAGTGCACATACCCAGAAGGAGCAGGATTGCCTACCAACGCGCGTTTCGCGAGGGTGCTGTTGCTTTTTCAAGGGAGAAAATCCTACTGGTAAAGTGTGCTAGACAGGTATAAATAGCCCCAAGAGAAATTAACATTGCAATCAGGTGCGGAAGCCCAGGGGGAGGAGAAGGTGTGTCATAACTCCTAGAGCCGCCCAAGCGAAATTTGATAGGATATTCATTAAAGTAGGTGGCGCTAGGCAGTAGTTGCTAAAGGAATTAGGTCGCTCAAAAGATGAGTATCGTGCAAGATCCATAAAGCATATGAATCCCGTCCACATATACCATAGCGTTTAAAGTGATAAAAACAGAAAAAAACATACTGGTAGACATAGTACAGGAGAAGCCCGGCAGTCCGGATGTCCCGCCTTCTGACCATGCGGGGAAGGAACACGTGGTGTCAGAGACGCGTCACCCCGACAACAGCGTGATCCAACCCGGCACAAGCCAAGCAAGGCAGGGAACGTCACAGACAAGGGAATTCCCGGAAGTCCCGCCCCTGACTGTGTTAGCCTGGAGAGGGGAGAATTATCTCCATAAAACGGGGTATTGAAGACGCGTAGCCCTGACAACAACTTGACGGGGCAGGGGGTGTCACAGACAAAGAAATTCCCGGGAGTCCCGCCCCAGGCTGTATTAACATGGGGAAGATCGTCTCTGTGGCACAAGAAGGTAAGAATGCATAGCCCTGACAGCAACTTGACAGGGCAGGGGGCGTCACAGACAGGGAATTCCCGGAAATCCCGCCCCTGGCTGTGTTACCACAGAACAAAAGATAATTATCTCCGTGATAGCCAGCGGATTAGTAAAACAAATAGGGCATTCGTACAAAACCAAATCCCCTGCCATTAAATAAAGGGGGGGCATACAATACCCATAGAGCATCCTAATAAAAATCATTTCAATATTAACACAGAAGGAATGATATATATCGGGATGTATACAAAATACAAAGGAACAGTGGGAGGTGTCTTCCAAGGGACTATATCCCCATACTATAAATATAAAACAAATGTCTTATACCAATGGTTGCCATAGCCACCCTAAATATAGCATGGGCATATATATATATATGACAAGAAGAAGAGGGGTGTAAAAAAATAGATAAGAAAAACTGATGAAAACGGATCGGTCCTGCAATCAGCAGTAAATATCATGGAGTGCAGGCATGCCGCCCCAGGTACGCGTAACCAAAAGGGCAGGACGCCGACCCCCTAGATAAACCGCCAAGGGCAAGGGCAAGGGCAAGGGCAAATGTGTTTGTCGTCTTTTTTTTATTACTGACTGGGTTGGTGATGTCGGGTATCTGATAGACGCGTGACATCACTAACCCCAGGGCTTGATGCCAGGTGAAATTACACATCTGGTATTAACCCCATATATTACCCCGTTTGCCACCACACCAGGGCACGGGATGAGCTGGGGCGAAGCACCAGGATTGGCGCATCTAATGGATGCGCCACTTCTGGGGCGGCTGCGGCCTGCTATTTTTAGGCTGGGGAGAGTCCAATAACCATGGACCTCCCTAGTCTGAGAATATCAGACCTCAGCTGTCTGCTTTACCTTGGCTGGTGATCCAATTTTGGGGGAACCCCACGTGTTTTTTTTTTTTAATTATTTATTTAATTTAAAATAACAGCGTGGGGTGCCCTCAGTTTTGGATTACCAGCCAAGGTGAAGCTGCCAGCTGTGGTCTGCAGGCTGCAGCCATCTGCTTTACCCTACCTGGCTAGAAAATAGGGGGAACCCCACATCATTTTTTTTTTCATTTTTTTGGCTAAATACAAGGCTAAGCACCCCTTAGTGCCACATGAAAGGCACCAAAGGGTGCAAAATTATAAAATTCAGGAGAGTGGGACATTATGTGTCTTTCTGCCATTATAATGACAGAAAAGACTGATATGAAGTGTACAAACACTAGAAAATCACCAGAGAGCACTCTACACTGTGAAAAGCAGTAGAAAATGGCACTGAAGTGAACATGTGACCGCCTCATGTAGGTTGAAGCTATGGATCTGTACCGCCCTGGGGACTCGGCTGCTCGGGTTGTCGGTGGCTCGAGCACCTCCGGACCGGGGGCCACGTCGCTCTGGAAAGGGGGAGGGTTTGGTTGTTTGGTTTGGGGTGGACCGGTTTCACGTCCGTAGCCGCCGGGACCGGTAACAGTTCGTGACGCCACCCACGGGTCGTGGTGAGGTGATGGGCACCAGTGCTGCAGTGAGGGTGCAGAGGCTCATCCGGGATCAGTGGTGGGTCACAGCTAGGTGTTGACCCCTCCGTGGGTAGGGGGTTTGTTGGTCCCGGGGCCAGGTGGCAGGTGCAGGGGGTTGCAGGACACAGGGACTCACTTGCAGCGCGGTGCCTGATGGCACTGCTGTACTCACGATTAAATCACACAGAGTACAGAGTCAATGTAAACCAAGTTCGGTGTAGATCGGTACCCGCAGACGGCTGTGTTTGTCCCCAGTGAGGTTGGTGATGTCGCCTTTCTCCTGCACCTTTAAATTTGTTATAGTGACTCCTATGATTCAGCAACGGTAGTCTGCTCCCCGGCTTTTGGGTACCGGAGGAGCCCTTTTGCCCGCAGGCGCTGGCCCTTTGGATCTCTGGCCCTTGGCGGTGGCTCTTATCCGGAATCGGTTGGTTGTTGCCGTCTATCGGGACTTTGGCTGGGAATGAACCCCTGAGGTCCAGACCGCAATCAGTAGATTTGTCTGAGCCCAGTTGCTTCTGGGCTAGAACGGGGTCTGAGTACCCTGCCTGGTGCTTCGGTTGACTTGTTAGCTCCCCGGTTCGGGTCCGAAGGGTCACCACCCTCTTCTCGATCCGTATGGTTCCGCAGTTCAGTCCCTGACTGGACTCCTGTAGACGGCCACCACCGTCTGCCTGCCTGACCGTTCTAAGGGGTCTTAGGCTTCGTCCTAGGCCCCTGACTCTCAGCTCGCCACTTTTACTCCTCTCACTACTCCTCTCCCCACTCGACTCACTTGTCCTTTCCCTGCCTCAGGCCAGCAGACTGCTCGGAGGGCGTGCCTATCCGCCTGGCTCCGCCCACCTGGTGTGCCTGGCTAGACCTGAGCAAGGTGGTCAGGACTTGTTGGCTGCTGGTGCCTCACTGGGGTGGAGGTGTGTGTCGTGTTGTGTGTTGTTACCTTTGACCCCTGGGGGTCCAGGGCATCACAGATCCTGGGTAAATTTATGTATTTTCCCTCCCTCAGTTTTTTTGCAGTACGCAAACAAACGTAAGGCATACGGATGACATACGGATCGTATATGGAACAGAAACGGATGCCACACGAATGCACCCGTAAAAAAAACGAACCATTTTTTGCGGACCACAAAAACGGATCGGTCGTGTGAATGTAGCCTTATTCTGATCTGCCGTTTATAAACAGCAGGCAGAAATAAGTGAATAGCACCCCCCGGCGTCAGAAAATCTCCAGGGTTTCAGGGTGTAGCTGAGACCCTGGAGATCATGATTTAGGCCGTTTTTTTCGGTCCCCGCTCACGTGATCACCGGTATACACCGTATACTGATGATCACGTTACAGTAAATGACAGCATCAGTAAAAAATTATTTATCTCCAATCTGGCATGAACAAACATGATAAATCTCCTCCCTGGTCCCCTCCGGTCCCCCGGTGTCACCAAAGTGCCCCCCCTGACCCCCTCCCGGAAATACAAGATGACTGCGCGCACAGTAGCGCGCCATCCGCATTCACCCTATTCCTCTGATTTCTGTGGCATGACACATGCGACAGAAAACTCCTCCCCAGGCCCTGCCAGGTCATCCCCTATAACCACACCGGTGTTCCCCGGTGTCCCACGGTACCTGTGCAGCGTTGATTCCCCGCGGCCCTCTCCTTCACAATAGACGCTGCCGCATGCACAGAGCGGCTGTCAGCTCAGCTTCCTGTGTTCAGACACAGTGAGTGGTGGTTATGCATCTGTAAGCTAAATGGGCGGCACGGTGGCTCAGTGGTTAGCACTGCAGTCTTGCAGCGCTGAGGTCCTGGGTTCAATTCCCACCCAGGACACCATCTGCAAGGAGTTTGTATGTTCTCCCCGTGTTAGCGTGGGTTTCCTCCCACACTCCAAAGACATACAGATAGGGACTTTAGATTGTGAGCCCCAATGGAGACAGAGTTCCCAATGTATGCAAAGCATGATGGAATTAATAGTTCTATATAAATGAATAAATTATTATTATTACTGCAATACCCTGCTCATGAGGTAAGGAACAGTTGATCAGGAGAGCTATATACTACATTTCCAAATGGAGGGATTTGCTTTTATAGTTTCCCTGCTGAACGACTACCAAACATGAGAGTCCGTTATACGCCACAAGAAAACACATCTAAATAGCGAGCTCTGTTGTTTAGTATTCATTCAGCTGGATAACTGGACTTAAAGGGGTATTCCATCTCCAAGATCCTATCCCCAATATATAGTAGGTGGAATAGCAATAATATGAGCAATTACCAATATTTGGAAATGTAGAATAGTTCTCCTGATTAGGCATGTCCTTACCTCATGACCAGGGCATTGCAGCTTTGGTAGCAACTGTTACGACATGGAGTCTGCTGCTGTGGACCCGGGGAGAGTGGGTGCAGATTCATTGCACCCACACTCCTCACATGGAGGGTCTGCACTCCTAGAAAATGGGGGATACTGTTGTGAATGTTAGTTATGTTTTGGCTGCTGGGAGGCTCCCTCTGGTGGCCAGGAATGGTTTGGACTTGAACCAGGTGTGTTGTGCAGTGGATGTTTCCTTTGCTAACTCTCCTGGTCTGATTGCAGGCTGTTGCCGGATGTCAGTTGTTCTTTGTATCTCCAGCCTGCTTAATCCTACTCTATACCACATCTTCCCCAGATAAGTGCTTGCTCTTTATTTATTGTCTGGTTCTTTCATTTATCTGGGTTTGTCATTTGCTGTGGTTGGTTTCAGTTTAATTGCTTGTAGGGATTTTCCCCCTTAGTGGATTGTTGAGGAACTCCCTGCAGTTCTGTGTGGAGTATAGCTCCTTTGGGTCCATGTGTTTGTGGCTTGTTGACTTTGTTATGATTCTTGTTTTATGTTCATTGGTATGACAAGGGCACCTGGTATAGGACGGAGTTCAGATCGTGCGATCTGAGGACCTTTTTGTACTATCAGGAAGTTGGTATTTTGCAGGGTTTTTCTCTGGCCACCATCAGTCCCTTTCCTGTCCTTTCCTATTTTAGTCAGCGGGGGCCTCACCTTTTGCTAATCATGTAATCTACCTGTGTATTGTGTTTTTCCTATATCACCGCAGTCTTTGAATGTGGGGGGCTTGCTATTCTTGTCTATTTTCTGAGGCAGAGAGTTATTCATCTTTCCTCCCTTTAGGATAGTTAGTTCTCCGGCTGGGTTCGCGGTGCACAGGATGTTAGTTCACCCCTCGGTTACTTCTAGTTGTGATGGTTAGTAAGGGGATGGCGGCCAGATTAGTTGCCAATGCTCTTGTCACCTTTTGCCAATGATTTGTGGTGGTCTTCCATGGTTCCGGATCATAACAGGATACGTTCCCTGAGTGTCTCCCCCCATATTCTAGATGGTCCAGAGTCATCGTGGGACCCCTTTTTTTTCCTTACAGTAAATTGGTGAAAGAGGGAATGTTTTGGGGAGTGTTTTTTCAAATACAATTTTTTTTGTCGATTTTTTTTTGTTAGTACTGACAGTTTATGATGTCGGGTATCTGATATACGCCATGACATCACAAACTGCTGGGCTTGATGTCAGGTGACTTTACAGCTAGTATCAACCCCATTTATTACCCCGTTTGCCACTGCACCAGGGCACGGGATGAGCTGGGGTGAAGTGCCAGAATTGGCGCATCTAGTAAATGCGCCACGTCTGGGGTGCCTGCGGCCTGCTATTTTTAGCCTGTGAAGGGAAAATAACTATGGACTTTCCCACCCTGAGAATACCAGACCACAGCTGTCCGCTTTACCTTGGCTGGTGATCCAATTTGGGGGGGGACCCTACTTTTTTTCGTAATTATTAATATTTATAAAATAATTATAATAAAAGAGCCCCAACCACAGTAAAGCTGCCAGCTGTGGTTTTCAGGCTACAGCTGTCTGCTTTACCCTAGCTGGCTCTCACAAATGGTGGGACCCAATGTCATTTTTTTTTTAACTATTTTTTAAATAGAAAAAATTAATGGGCTTCCCTGTATTTTGATTGCCAGCCAAGGTAACGCCAGGCAGATGGGGGTGGCAACCCATAGCTGTCTGCTTTATCTGCACTAAGAATCAAAAATACCGTGGAGCGCTACGCCATTTTTCTTAAAGATTTATTTTTACAGCACTGTCATGTCAGGCAATCAAAATACAGGGAAGCACTTTTTGTTTGTTTTTAGTTATTTAAATAAATAATTAAAAAAATATATATGGGCTCCCGTTGCATTTTTTGTATTGCTAGCTAAGGGTAATCCAAGCAGCTACTGGCTGCTGACCCCCCATGCTTGGTGTTACCTTCACTGGCAATGGAAAATCTAGGGAAGCATTTTTTATTTTTTTTGCCAAAAAACTACAAAAAAAATGACGTGCGCTTCGCCATATTTTTGTATGCTAGCCAGGTACAGCAGGCAGGTAAGGGCTGCCCCCAACCCCCAGCTGCCTATTTGTACCCGGCTGGGAACTAAAAATATAGGGAAGCCCTTTTTTTATTTAATTCATGAATTTTATGAAATAATTAAAAAAAAAAAAAAACAATGTACGCTTCGCCCCATTTTTGTGTCCAGCCGGGTACAATTAGGCAGCTGGGGATTGGCATCCACAGCACAGGTTAGCCCGAGGTTTCTGGGGCCCTCTGCTGCAAATTGCAGTCCTCAGCCGCCCCAGAAAATGGCCCTCTCATAGAAGCGCCATCATCTGGCGCTGTATCCAACTCTTCCAACAGCCCTGAAGCCGGGTGGCTTGTTGGGTAATCATGAGTTAATACTGGCTTTGTATTACTAGCCAGCATTAAACCAGAGATTCTTAATGTCAGGCACGTTTGACCCGGCCATTAAGAATAGCACTGCTGCTCCAATTATGTCATTCCGGTGCCACTGCGTGCTGGTAGCGGGACATCCCCGTCACCGCTACCAAGTGCGTTGCTATAGCAACGGTGATCTCCGTTATTGACCGGCTGTGTTGGCCGGTCAGGAGCCAGCTTCTGCGGACGCTGGTAACTACGGTAAACATCGGGTAACCAAGAAGCCCTTTCCTTGGTTACCCGATGTTTACCTTCGTTACCAGCGTCCGCCGCTCTCACGCTGTCAGTGCCGGCTCCCTGCTCCCTGCACACATAGCCAGACTACACATCGGGTTAAATTAACCCGATGTGTACTCTGGCTAGGAGTGCAGGGAGCCAGCGCTAAGTGGTGTGCGCTGGTATCCAAGGTAAATATCGGGTTGGTTATCCGATATTTACCTTAGTTACCAGGCGCAGCATCGCTTCCACGCGTGCTGCTGGCTGGAGGCTGGTCACTGGTTGCTGGTGAGATCTGCCTGTGTGGCAGCTCACCAGCAACCCATGTAGCAACGCTCCAGCGATCCCTGCCAGGTCACTGGAGCGTCGCTTAGTGTGACGGTACCTTAAGGGAACGGGAAGCAGAGCGGGGAGTCAACCGTGTGCTAGAGCATGTCGCCGATACATGGCGATACACAAACGTGCACCGTGTAACAGAGAGATGCAATGACAGGTCCCAGCATGAGGCATCATAGTCATGTGACCAGTCTGTAGCCAATGAGATAACAGACACGCGACTGGTCACATGGCTATTTTGACGTCACGATAGGTCCTGCATCACTGCTGGTGTTCCCGGAGGACGCAGCGATTACCGATGAAAAAGCTGCAAGAAACAGAGTGCAGGACGCATCCTGGGGACAGGTAAGTGTTATGGCAATGTTTATTAACTGTATGTGTACATTTATAGTGCGTTTTTATGTGTTTGTGATTGCCTCCCATTGTTTCCTATGGGGTTCGAGTGGTTCGACAAACCGGTTTGACGAACCGAACTCGAACCAGACCTCGGTTCGGCAAACCGAGCTCGAGCCGAACCACGGCCGGTTCGCTCATCTCTACTCTTGTATGTGCTGCAGAACCGATATCTACCACTATATAGTCACCATATAGCGGTAATATCAATGTCATCTGCCGAGGTTCCACTATACTCACAATTAGTCTGCGCCACCATAGTTATCATGGTTACCTGGTAAGGGGTCCACTCAGATGTTTTGCCCCACCCCGAGCTGAAACCCTAGCTACGCCACTGGGCGGACCCCATGTTTTTCCCACAAGGCTCTCTTTGGAACTGAGCCCCCTTGTTGGTCAATATCCCCTATGAAAACCCTAGGCAACTAAAGATATCCAGTACAGCTTGAGCTGCATTCTCTGCCCCTATGGATTACAGGCAATGGCCTCTTGGTAGCAGGTGGCAAAGTTAACCAGAGTGAAGATTAACTCTTTCTACTGTTGCTGGAGATGGCTAAGGGGCACAGCCACCATCCATTGACACACTGGGCAAGAGGCTTGATATTTTGCAGCCTCTTGAATGCCCCTCAGCCCAAAAAACCTAAAACAGGGGGGCCTGGGCCTTTTTGATCTCCATGTGCCCAGCTGCAGGGATGTCATGGACAAAGTACACTAATTGGGGTCTTTACTGCTGGGGTACCACAATCTGATGGACACGGGTCGTCCAATGTTTCTCTGGGCAGGGTGTGGGTTTCTCACAATATAAGAACCCCTTCTCCCATCTATACACCTCCCTCTTATATTTTTCCCCTAATTGGTCTGCCACACTGTATACAATCTCTAAGGTGGGGTCCATGAGTTGGGCTTTCCTAAACTTTTTTTTTACAATCTATCTACCCCAAGTCAATGGCCACAGTTTGGTCATTCCAGAAAATAATAGGTGTAGGAAGTCTGTTAATGAGCACCATTTTAACTTCTCCCTGGTTTGTCCCCCAGTTCAACTGCACACATGCCAGAGGGGTGTCTGAGGGCTGACTCTCAGCGAGGGAGATGGTTACTTTGTGGACTGTAAAATCATGTTTTGGGGGGACAATATCTGAGCTGACCAGAATGATGAAAGACCCAGTTTCTCAAAGTCCCTGGGTCTGGATGACATCGACTTTGACTGGCTGGGGTGTGGAGGTTAGCTGGTGTAGGTTGGTAAACCTGCCATAGGGTGTGAACAGGGTAAATCACTTCCTCTGCTGCTGGTGTATTCCAGGGGTAGCATCCCTCAGATCTTGATGGCTCGTCTCAGCAGATGTTGACCCACTGGGCTCCAGCATGGGGTGCCAGCTCTGGAGACAATCTTTGACCATGTGTCCAAGTTGCCCACATGTATAACAGCACCGTGGGTTGTCTCGGTGGGGCTTTTGCTTGTTAGCTGGCTAGTTCTGCATGAGTGGCTTGTGGGCTGCTCAAGTCCCTGGTCTCTTGTGATCAGTGGACATATTGGGTGTCTGCTATACCAAAAAAGGAAAACCCGAACAAAATAGTCACTGAATAATATATCTTTATTAATACATGATTAAAATACACACATAATAAAACACAGTTATTGACTGGAAAAAAGGGGCGTCAAAAAACCTGCATAATATGTATAAATATGGTACAAAATATATGAGGCAAAGGGGTTAGTGTAGAAGGATTCAAGCAAGATGAATAAATAAATAAACACAATACACAACTAAAGTGTCAAGTGCTAAGAAGTTGTGGACAGAGGTCATGCCACTAGAATTAGAGTGGGATCAGCTGATGATTATTCAGCTGATAGTAACCCACAGGGTAACCATCATAGTAAAAAATCCACAGAACACTAAACCTGAAGCCTCAAATGCAGGTGGAATTCAAGGAGGAGACTGCTCAAGACAGTGTCAAGAAGAAAATAAACAATTGAAAAGGTGTCAGAATCGGCACACAATAACACTAAATAGTAGTATGATAAATTCACCTAATAGGTAAGAGAGCATGGCCTCCTCAGGGTAACGCGATGTGGGTAAGGCGTCGCGTTACCCTGAGGAGGCCGTGCTCTCTTACCTATTAGGTGAATTCATCATACTACTATTTAGTGTTATTGTGTGCCGATTCTGACACCTTTTCAATTGTTTATTTTCTTCTTGACACTGCCTTGAGCCGTCTCCTCCTTGAATTCCACCTGCATTTGAGGCTTCAGATTTAGTGTTCTGTGGATTTTTTACTATGATGGTTACCCTGCTGGTTACTATCAGCTGAATAATCATCAGCTGATCCCACTCTAATTCTAGTGGCATGACCTCTGGCCACAACGTCTTAGCACTTGATGCTTTAGTTGTGTATTGTGTTTATTTATTTACTAGAAGGTGGCCCGATTCTACGCATCGGGTATTCTAGAATTTACGTATTGTGTAGTTCATGTATGATTTTTGTTATATATATATATATATATATATATATATATACAGATGTTGTTGTGTGTAGTTACCAAGTGTTTGTGTAGGGCGCTGTACATGTTCTGGGTGTTGTCTGGGTGTGGCGGGGGGTGAGAGCGGTGTTGTTTGTGTGTTGCGTTGTTTGTGGAGCGCTGTGTGTCTGTAGCGTTGCGTGTGTGTTGCGCGGTTTGTGTGTGTGTGGTGTTTTGGGGGGAGGTATGTTTTGTGCAATGTGTGTGTTGTGCGGTATGTGCGTATATTTGTGTGTGCAGCGTTGTCTGTGTGTGGGTGTCTGTGTAGGGCAGTTGTTTGTGGTTCCAAGTATGTGTGTGTGGTGTGTTGTGCAGTGCGCACGTGTGTGTGTGTTGGGGGGAGGTGTGCACTTCCCATCGTGCTCCATCCCCCATGCAACGCACTCACCATCGTGCTCCATCCCCTATGCTGCGCACCCCCCATCGTGCTCCATCTCCCATCCTGCGCACTCGTAAACGTGCTCCATCCGCCATGCAGCGCACTCCCCATCGTGCTCCATCCCCCATGCTGCGCACTCCCAAACGTGCTCCATCCGCCTTCTGCGCACTCCCCATCGTGCTCCATCCCCCATGCTGCGCACTCCCAAACATGCTCCATCCGCCATGCTGCGCACTCCCAAACGTGCTCCATCCGCCATGCTGCACACTCCCAAACGTGCTCCATCCGCCATACTCCGCACTCCCCATCGTGCTCCATCCGCCATGCAGCGCACTCCCCATCGTGCTCCATCCCCCATGCTGCGCACTCCCAAACGTGTTCCATCCGCCATGCTGCGCACTCCCCATCGTGCTCCATCTCCCATGCTGCGCACTCCCAAACGTGCTCCATCCGCCATGCTGCGCACTCTCAAACGTGCTCCATCCGCCATGCTGCGCACTCCCAAACGTGCTCCATCCGCCATACTCCGCACTCCCTATCGTGCTCCATCCCCCATGCTGCGCACTCCCAAACATGCTCCATCTGCCATGCTGCGCACTCCCAAACGTGCTCCATCCGCCATGCTGCACACTCCCAAACGTGCTCCATCCGCCATACTCCGCACTCCCCATCGTGCTCCATCCGCCATGCAGCACACTCCCCATCGTGCTCCATCCCCCATGCTGCGCACTCCCAAACATGTTCCATCCGCCATGCTGCGCACTCCCCATCGTGCTCCATCTCCCATGCTGCGCACTCCCAAACGTGCTCCATCCGCCATGCTGCGCACTCTCAAACGTGCTCCATCCGCCATGCTGCGCACTCCCAAACGTGCTCCATCCGCCATACTCCGCACTCCCTATCGTGCTCCATCCCCCATGCAGCGCACTCCCCATCGTGCTCCATCTCCCATGCTGCGCACTCCCAAACGTGCTGCATCCGCCATGCTGCGCACTCCCAAACGTGGTCCATCCGCCATGCTGCGCACTCCCAAACGTGCTACATCCGCCATACTCCACACTCCCCATCGTGCTGCATCCCCAATGCTGCGCACTCCCAAACGTGCTCCATCCGCCATGCTGCGCACCCCCCATCGTGCTCCATCTCCCATCCTGCGCACTCCCAAACGTGGTCCATCCGCCATGCTGCGCACTCCCAAACGTGCTCCATCCGCCATGCTGCGCACTCCCAAACGTGCTCCATCCGCCATGCTGCGCACTCCCAAACGTGCTCCATCCGCCATGCTGCGCACCCCACATCGTGCTCCATCTCCCATCCTGCGCACTCCCAAACGTGGTCCATCCGCCATGCTGCGCACTCCCAAACGTGCTCCATCCGCCATGCTGCGCACTCCCAAACGTGCTCCATCCGCCATGCTGCGCACTCCCAAACGTGCTCCATCCGCCATGCTGCGCACTCCCAAACGTGCTTCATCCGCCATGCTGCGCACTCCCAAACGTGCTCCATCCGCCATGCTGCGCACTCCCAAACGTACTCCATCCGCCATGCTGCGCACTCCCAAACGTGCTCCATCCGCCATGCTGCGCACTCCCAAACATGCTCCATCCGCCATGCTGCACACTCCGAAACGTGCTCCATCCGCTATGCTGCGCCAGCATCAGCCTCTCTACCCGCAGCATCAGCCTCTCTCCTCCCAGCATCAGCCTCTCTCCCCGCAGCATCAGCCACTCTGTCCCCAGCATCAGCCTCTCTGTCCCCAGCATCAGCCTCTCTGTCCCCAGCATCAGCCTCTCTGTCCCAAGCATCAGCCTCTCTGTCCCAAGCATCAGCCTCTCTGTCCCCAGCATCAGCCTCTCTGTCCCCAGCATCAGCCTCTCTGTCCCCAGCATCAGCCTCTCTGTCCCCAGCATCAGCCTCTCTGTCCCTAGCATCAGCCTCTCTGTCCCCAGCATCAGCCTCTCTGTCCCCAGCATCAGCCTCTCTGTCCCCAGCATCAGCCTCTCTGTCCCCAGCATCAGCCTCTCCATCCCAGCCTTCCCCAGGATCAGCCTCTCTCATCCCAGCATCAGCCTCTCTGTCCCCAGCATCAGCCTCCCCATCCCAGCCTTCCCCAGGATCAGCCTCTCTCCTCCCAGCCTCCTCCAGCACGCCATGCTCCTCTGCCGACACTCACAGATCCGATCGTATACACTCACACACACCGACACACACCCGATCACATACACTCACACACACCAACACACACCCGATCGCATACACTCACACACACACACACATTGACTATATTGCACATACGCGCTCATACTCACAACATCCGGAGATACCACATGCTTCTGGCCATGTGATCCTCCGGCAGGTCCTGGAAGGTCACAAAAGCACAGTATCGAGACCGAGAAGCAAGCGATATTGCCGGATGCTGTGAGTGTGTGGATGCGATGTGATGTGTGTGTGAGGTGTTTGTGAGAGTGAGTGTGATCTGATGTGTGTGTATGTGTGTGTGTGTGTGCTGTTATGTGTGTGCGTGTGGATCTTCCGCCGCTGCAGGACCTTGATGTGCTGGTAACTATGCTAGCATGGTTACCAGCGCATCACGTCCCCCACTCGCACGGGAGCCCACACCAGCATACGGCGGCAAGGCCAGCATTGCTAGAGTAAGTGTCGGCTGGGTTGGCGGCGTACGCTGATGTGGGCTACCGTTGGGGGGGGTTGTACAGTACTCACCTGGGAGCCGTGACCGTGTCAGTTCGGGGAATGCGCGGGGGGGGGAAGCTAGCGTCCATTGCGTGAGGGGGGCGGGGCGTGGCGTGGCCGAGTTGCCAATGCCTGCAGGGTGCCGGGGCGAGAGGCCAATCTGTGGGGGGGGCGGAGCCTGGGCGAGCGGCTGGCCAATCCGTGTGGGGGCGCAGCCTGGGCGAGCGGCCAAGCCATGTGGGGGGGCGGGGCCATGGCGAGCCCAGCGGCCAATCAGCTTTGTGTCACCGTAAGGACACAATGTCACCGGAAGGACACAATTTTGAAGCATGACAGACAGACAGACAGACAGAATAAGGCAATTATACAGTTAGGTCCAGAAATATTTGGACAGTGACACAATTTTCGCGAGTTGGGCTCTGCATGCCACCACATTGGATTTGAAATGAAACCTCTACAACAGAATTCAAGTGCAGATTGTAACGTTTAATTTGAAGGTTTGAACAAAAATATCTGATAGAAATTGTAGGAATTGTACACATTTCTTTACAAACACTCCACATTTTAGGAGGTCAAAAGTAATTGGACAAATAAACCAAACCCAAACAAAATATTTTTATTTCCAATATTTTGTTGCGAATCCTTTGGAGGCAATCACTGCCTTACGTCTGGAACCCATGGACATCACCAAACGCTGGGTTTCCTCCTTCTTAATGCTTTGCCAGGCCTTTACAGCCGCAGCCTTCAGGTCTTGCTTGTTTGTGGGTCTTTCCGTCTTAAGTCTGGATTTGAGCAAGTGAAATGCATGCTCAATTGGGTTAAGATCTGGTGATTGACTTGGCCATTGCAGAATGTTCCACGTTTTTGCACTCATGAACTCCTGGGTAGCTTTGGCTGTATGCTTGGGGTCATTGTCCATCTGTACTATGAAGCGCCGTCCGATCAACTTTGCGGCATTGGGCTGAATCTGGGCTGAAAGTATATCCCTGTACACTTCAGAATTCATCCGGCTACTCTTGTCTGCAGTTATGTCATCAATAAACACAAGTGACCCAGTGCCATTGAAAGCCATGCATGCCCATGCCATCACGTTGCCTCCACCATGTTTTACAGAGGATGTGGTGTGCCTTGGATCATGTGCCGTTCCCTTTCTTCTCCAAACTTTTTTCTTCCCATCATTCTGGTACAGGTTGATCTTGGTCTCATCTGTCCATAGAATACTTTTCCAGAACTGAGCTGGCTTCATGAGGTGTTTTTCAGCAAATTTAACTCTGGCCTGTCTATTTTTGGAATTGATGAATGGTTTGCATCTAGATGTGAACCCTTTGTATTTACTTTCATGGAGTCTTCTCTTTACTGTTGACTTAGAGACAGATACACCTACTTCACTGAGAGTGTTCTGGACTTCAGTTGATGTTGTGAACGGGTTCTTCTTCACCAAAGAAAGTATGCGGCGATCATCCACCACTGTTGTCATCCGTGTACGCCCAGGCCTTTTTGAGTTCCCAAGCTCACCAGTCAATTCCTTTTTTCTCAGAATGTACCCGACTGTTGATTTTGCTACTCCAAGCATGTCTGCTATCTCTCTGATGGATTTTTTTCTTTTTTTTCAGCCTCAGGATGTTCTGCTTCACCTCAATTGAGAGTTCCTTAGACCGCATGTTGTCTGGTCACAGCAACAGCTTCCAAATGCAAAACCACACACCTGTAATCAACCCCAGACCTTTTAACTACTTCATTGATTACAGGTTAACGAGGGAGATGCCTTCAGAGTTAATTGCAGCCCTTGTAGTCCCTTGTCCAATTACTTTTGGTCCCTTGAAAAAGAGGAGGCTATGCATTACAGAGCTATGATTCCTAAACCCTTTCTCCGATTTGGATGTGAAAACTCTCATATTGCAGCTGGGAGTGTGCACTTTCAGCCCATATTATATATATAATTGTATTTCTGAACATGTTTTTGTAAACAGCTAAAATAACAAAACTTGTGTCACTGTCCAAATATTTCTGGACCTAACTGTATATATAGATTCATCCTGCTTGAATCCTTCTACACTAACCCCTTTGCCTCATATATTTTGTACCATATTTATACATATCATGCAGGTTTTTTGACGCCCCTTTTTTCCAGTCAATAGCTGTGTTTTATTATGTGTGTATTTTAATCATGTATTAATAAAGATATAATATTCAGTGACTATTTTGTTCGGGATTTTCCTTTTTTGGTATAGTACTTTAATTCCGAATGGTCCTATTGATCCCTTATCCCCACACTTTGAGAAAATATTTATTGATTTTTTTAATATCTACTATTTATTGATGGTCTTGTGTGGTATGGATTTCATCCTCTAACTATTGGTGTTTTATATTGGGTGTCTATCACGGTCAATTGCTGGTAAACTTATTTGCCAATCAGGCAGTTTGCTGTGGGGTGTCGGGATTCTGGTCTGCTACCTACTCTTATTTCTGCAGCCATCTTCTCCATAATCTGCTCGAGCACATTCACGTCCCTAGAGAAAGTCTGGAATTTGGTGTGATATTTCTCAGGCGTGACGGTGTACTTAACAGTCCCATAGTCCAGTCAATCTGAGGCAGAAGTGACCATACAGCATCCAGGGTACGGCCAGTCAAACTAGTCCATAGGTATTTGGCCCAATCAGTTAAGGGCACCAGGTACATCAGCATCAGAGGGGTTCATAAACCTCAGTGTTGGAATCAGTAAATACTGTCAAATCTCTGAATGGGGGCTGATTTCCTTGGTAGTAGAACATCATGGAGATCGGATCCGGGGCTGATGGTAGGGGAACTGAAACTCCAACAACTGATTCTATAAGGCTAAGTTCACATTTCCGCTAAAATGTATCAGTCACAATCCGCTGCTCTTGTAAACAACGGAATCCATTTAGCGGATTCCGTTGCTCCCATAGACTTGTATGAGCAGCGGATTGTGACTGATGATGCTGTGTTGCACCCTCCGCCCGACTGATCAGTCGTGGAACGACTGACCGCCAGGCTGGAGGAACGCAGCATGTAACGTTTTTTGAGCAGCGCGATCCGTCGTATTTTGCTGCGCATGCTCTCTGGCTCCCTGCACACGTCACCAGCTTTAGTTGGTTACCCGATATTTACCCTGGTTACGGTGCAAGGAGCCAGCGCTAAGCGGTGTAGGCCCGTAACCAAGGTAAATATCGGGTAACCAAGGTAAACATCGGGTGCTTTGCTGTTACCCGATATTTAGTCTGGTTACGTGTGCAGGGAGGCCGACACTTCCCCGCTCGGCCCCGCCCCCTCCCGCACTCCGCACATGTATGTACACACACACACCTGTCCCCAGCCATGCAGACAAGCACTGCCACTGACACCCTCGTCTGGCCCCACCCCCCGCTCGGCTCCGCCCCCTCCCACACTCCGCATGTGTACACACACACACACACACACTCACTCACTCACTCACTCACTCACACATACACTCACCTGTCCCCAGCCATGCAGACCGCAGCACTGCCACTGACATCCTCAGCACCTGTCCCCGCCCCCCTCTCGGCTCTGCCCCCTCCCGCATTCAGCATGTGTATACACACACACACACACACTCACCTGTCCTGCAGTCACTGCGGCACTGACATCCTCAGTGCCACGGCCCCGCCCCCCCGAACTCCGACCCCCCAAACTCCGCCCCCCGCACACAACGGAATCCGACAAAGAATTCTGTACTTTGTCATCCGTTGTACAGCGCTGTACAGCGCATCAGTCACATGCGTCAAGCGACGCATGTGACTGATACAAAACAACGGAAATTTGAACTTAGCCTAACACAAGGACTCTCCCTACTTGAGGCTCTGCTACTCAATGTGATAATCAACTACTGATTCCAGACTGCAACTAATTGCCTGATCTGGCAAGCAGTTTAATTCCTCTGCATCAACCTTGCTAGGTTTTGATCCTCATTGATGTTCTGAGCTTCCCAAGGACCAATTCCTGGATCAAATCTGCCCAGGTGTCGGTGACACAGTGCTCAATCTGTTGAAGCTGTGAGATCTCCTTTGACTGCCTTTTCCTGTTGCGGATGTATATCCATTCAGGTCCTCTATCCAAAGCTGAACAGGAGGGATTGGACATGGTGGCATCCAAAACCTGCTGTATATCCCTCACCTATGGCCTGCTGGGTATGCCTATATGCAGTTTTGAGAAAAAGTTTCCAGCTCACCCCAGAGACTGCTCAGATTTGTGGGAAATAGAAAGCAAAGGATCCCGCTGCTGCTTCAACGTCAGGCACAAGTGAAACAAGAAGAAATGATCCAGCTTCCAGATTTATATTCTTTCTAATAAAATTCACTTTTATTGGTAATTTCTTTAAAATCATCCAAGAAAATATCACATGATACATGAGTAATATAGCAGGTCCATAGGAGTCGTAAGGTTCACACCAGACGCGTTTTGAGCGTAACGCTCTTAGACTTGGTGAATGGGACAAAAACACAGCACTCTTTACACTAAGGTGAATACTACATAAAAACAACCTCTTCAAGTTTATTGTTGGAAGAGATGGATATTCAACCTTTGTTCTTAAGATATGAAACTGGAGAGACAATGAGTACAATAGAGTCTTATCCCAGCCAGGAAGGAGTTAACAACAAGACAGGTGCTTACATGACATGGCTGAGTGAAACACAATGAGTAAATATCTTAGGCTGCTGCAGTTCCCCACTGGGTTTAACATCAAAGACTGGAAAGGAAGGGGTTTATCCTGCAATGCCAGTGGAGTGTGATTAATTTAACATGTTTTGGTCACCAGACTCCTTCATCAGGACAATCACATTACAAATACTGTCACAAAGGCAGGTATAAATAGCACTGCTGTTTAAATAAAGGCTCACAGAAAACAATCAATGTAGTGTCATATGACGGGTTCATAATCGTCACAGCCATAGAGACTGCATATACAATAAACACAGAATAAACAAAATTGATATTTATAAAATCATTCCCCAATAATTTTAATTAAGAAAATCATAGCAAGTAATAAAAGAAGAAAAAGAAAAGAAGAAAAAAAAGAAGAAAAAAATTATATAAATAACTTAAAAGGATTGAAACCAGTTTCCTGGTGATTGCTTTGAAAGGAAGTGTGTGTCATAGAATGTAAACTATCTAAGGATGTAGGATCAAAGAAGGAAAAAAGGGGGATAGTAGGGACTCCGTATTAAAGACAAAACGTTATTTAAATAAACTTAGGTTAAAATAAATTATTTTGATTAGAAAAAAATGTGTTACAGTAATGTGGGATGGTGTAAGATAATGGGCAAATATGTGAAATTTGAACATACAAACACAGAGGGACTAAGAAATATTAATAAGGAGTTATACCGCCAATGAAACAGGAGTTATAACTTATAACCTTGGGTCTATGATGGAATGGGAGGTCCCTGGTCAGTAGTGAGTATAATATTGAGTTGATGCTGGTAAGGCACTTTCCAGGTGAAGTGAGTTCACTGTAGAGAGTGGGAAAAAAAGATTAGTTTATCGGGGTCAAAGTCAGAGAAGTGTGAGACCTATAGAAATACAATGGTTTTTCTACAGTGTGTGTGGATTAGATTAGAAACTGGGTATTTGGTTAAAAGCAGTAAAAAATAGAAGTGCAACATAAAGAATATCAATAAATAATATTGAGCTATATAGAATGAAAGTGTTAATCGTATTTAAACATCATATGCTAGGATTAAAAGATTATTTTAAAAATAATATTTTAATTCAGAATAATAAAAATTCATGCTAAAATTTCCATATTAGTATTACTATAAATTAATATAGATTAAATTACACAGGTTGACAAAAAATATTTTTGTAATAATTGCAGGTGACTTTGTACTTTTGTGAATCAGTTTTTTTGTATTTATTTAAAATGTATATAGTTTTTCTGTAGCGCATATAGTTTTCACAGAGCAGCATCATTACTATAAGGCCCCTTTCACACGTCAGTGATTCTGATACGTTTGTGCTTTTTTTAAACGTACCAGAATCACTGACCTATGCAGACACATTATAATGAATGGATCTGCTCACACGTCAGTGATTTTTCACTGCACGTGTCTCCGTGCGGCGTACCCGCGTGTCCGTGATAGTCGCACGGAGACATGTCCATTTTTTCTGGCATCACTGATGTCCCACGGACCACGCAGTGGTGTGATCCGTGAGACACGTGCCAGAAAAAAACGTGCTTTTAAAATAAAAAACATTTTAACTCACCCGGCGTCCAGCGATGTCTTCTGCAGCCCATTCTCCCTGCTGCTTCTGAGCCGGTTCATTATTGTCGCGCATATTAATTATGCACGACACAGCCGACCCGGAAGCAGCTGCTGCGGGGGTCAGCGCTGGCCGGATGCTGCACCGCGGGAGCGATCAGCACCATGGAGAGCGGGAGTGGGCGCAGGTGAGTTGTTTTCTAAGTGCAATCACGGGCCACGGAGAACGGAGCCCGGATTGCACTTAGACAACCCACGTGTGCCGTAATTCACGGCACATGGAGGGACATGTGCTTGTTTTACATGCCAGTGATTTTTTCACTGTTTTTTTTGTTTCACGTGTTTTTCACTGACGTGTGAAACGGGCCTAAGGTATAGGAAATATACTGGCGACATGAAGAAAACAGTAATCTACATATCATAAAAAAATGCTTCACCTTCCAAAACTGTTCTTATTGAACCAAAATAATTTCACATACAAAATAGAAACCAATATATGAGCAAAAATTAAAAGTGCTTTATATTAGACCGTCGTTAATACGATTTATCAGGGTTATCCCTATATAACATCCAACAGTAATCTGCCATCATTAAGTCATTCCAAAATCCCTGGTAGCGGTGTTCCATTACTTTAATGTCCTAGTGAAACTGCTCGCCTTGTTCATCGCTTACAGATTTTGAGGGAAGAAAACTAAATGTGAATGCAAAAAGTGCATTTTCAGAGACATGCGACATCCAAGACACTGGTATGCATTTAGCAGTTCCTCAACACCTTCAACATATTCTGGAGATTTATTTTTTCCTAAGAAGTTTTCATAGATCCACTTGAAGCTTTTCCAAGATCTCAATTCCTTATCATTCAGAGTTCCTTGAAACACATCATCACTCATAAGCTCTCTGATCTCAGGACCAACATATACCCCTTCCTTCAGTTTTGCTGGTGAAATGCTGGAGAATTTCTATGAAAAGTTCTGGAACCCTTGTGAATTTGTCTTTGACATGGCTTTCACAAAAGTTTTAATCAATCCCAACTTTATATGTAGTGGAGGAAGAAAGATTTTTGCTGGAGCAACTAAAGGATTATGCCGAACATTGTCTCTACCTGGAGCATAGATGTTTCTCTGCCCCCAATCACAATGAACATAATGCTCTACTGTATTTCTACTGTCCCATAAATACAAGAAGCCACAACATTTTGTGAAACCTCCTTATATTCTCATTAGCAGACCAATCACTTTGAAATCTCCACAGATATTCAATTGATGATGCGTATATTGTACAGCATCCAAAACAACTGACATATTTTAATAACTTTCCTTTAGATGACATGACTGAATAATAGGGATTGATGGTTTCATATTTCCATTGTGAAGCAACACTGCTTTCAAACTTTTCTGGGATGAGTCAATAAACAATCGCCATTCTGCAACAAAATACCCTTTATTCAGTTCTTCAAAGAGGCCATTCACATTTTTACAGTACATCATTGGTCCATCAACTGAGAAAAATTGTGTTAAAGGGTTACTTCTGTTTTGGTAATGATGACACACTTTGACATCATCATGAAGAAGATTCTTCTTTATCAACATAGATGCAAGAAGTTCAGCTTTATCTTTTGACAATGAAAGGTATCTGATGAGATAATTTAATTTATGTTGAGTAAAGCGTTTTGGCTGCTCGGCTGCTCCATCAAGTACATACTCATCTTGACTTGAGGTCTCCATGTCTTCACTAGTAGCTTCAGCTCCATAGTCTTTATATTCTACTTTAGTTTCATCCAATCCAGACAACGGTGATACAGAAACTGACAAGATATCAACATGTGGATCTAGTGTTGAGTGACTAGTTAACTATACGTACTCGCTATGCTGTTAGTGAGTACTGTCTGCTACTCGCATATTCATTACAAGTAGAGGGTGCAATGTAAGTCAATGGGAAATACTCACAAAGTAGCGAGTAACCTGAAAGCCGTACTATTCGCTACTCGCACGAAACATACGGCTGTTGGGTTACTCACTACTTAGTGAGTATTTCCCTTTGACTTACATTGCGCCCGCTACTTGTAATGAATATGCGAGTAGCAGACAGTACTCGGTAACAGCATAGCGAGTACGAATAGTTAACTACTCACTCAACACTATGTGGAACTGGCCTAATCGCAGATTCAAGTTCAGGGTAATTAATCTTATGTTGTGGTTCTTAGAAAAGCCCTTCAGTTTGACAAAAGAAAAGTAGGAGTCATCACTATGATTTTTGGGTTCTCTCCAAATCATGGTAACAGCAAAAGGTATAGCCACTTTCCTCATATTCAACCAGTCACGAAGACCATTTGAACAACTTGAGCATATCACATGAGGGGCCCTGCTTTTGTCTTGATCACCAAGTGGACACTTAAAATACATCTGGTACATGTTTTTAATATCATCATGAGTGATTGAACATACTTGACCTTTTGGTATAAAAGAAACACACACATAGGAGAATCTGTCCGGATGATTGATACACTGTCGGGGCATTTTTCTTTAAATCAGATCAAACAGTAGAGTAAGTTCAGTGCAATGGTGGTGACAAACTAAAAAAAATGCTATGAGTGGACCAACTATATGTAAATATTTTCCCAGGGATGTCAGAGGCAGCTTGTAGTTAGAACAGATTTTATGAGAGGTAATCTGGTAGATACAGATGTGAGGTAAACGGGTCAGCCTATTCCTTACATATGAACACTTGCAGACAAGCAGTTTCTCAGTGTGATATTGGCAGCTTTCAGGTTCTCTCTCTGTGGAGACCCTCACTCAGTTATACCCCTGGGCGGGCTGTGTTGTTTTCTTCCCTCTGAAGCAACTTGCCCTCCCAGAGATGCAGTGAAAAATCTCTCACAATGGCTGATGTCCACTGTCTTCCCTTCTATCTCCCTGTGGCAGGGCTCAGATCCCTGTAGAGGCCTATCTCCTGTCAGAGTCTCACATACTAGTCCTTGCTGCCATGACCATTCTTTTCTGACTGACTCAAATCTTACCGCTCATAACAGTTAAGGGTGCTTTACACGCTGTACCCGCCCACGCCGCTGTTTCGTCATGGGGTGATCGCTGCCATAGCAGAACAATATCGCTATGGCAGCATCAAACGCACATACCTGCTTAGCGACGTCGCTGGAGACATTGAACAATCTCTCCTTTAAGGGGGAGGTTCGTTCGGTGTCACAGCGACGTCAATAAGCGGCCGCCCAATAGCAGAGGAGGGGCAGAGATGAGCGGCTGGAACATGCCGCCCACCTCCTTCGTTCCTCATTGCCGGTGGACACAGGTAAGGAGATGTTCGTCGTTCCTGTGGTGTCACACATAGCGATGCATGATGACGCAGGAACGACAAACAACCAGCGGCATGCACCACCAATGATATTATGAAAAGGAACGACGTGTCAACGATCAACGATTTGTGACGTTTTTGCGATCGTTGATCGTCGCTCCTAGCTGTCACACGCTGCGATGTCGCTAACAATGCCGGATGTGCGTCACAAACACCGTGACCCAGACGATATATAGTTAGCGATGTCGCAGCATGTAAAGCACCCTTTATCTTCTCCCCATAACATTTGACTTTCCGAGAAGCAGTCATTGGTTGACTGCACTGTCAATACTTATTCCCATAAAACTCACTAAAACCTTTACTGATGTTGTCCCTGTAAGAAAATTCACAATTAAGTAAGACAAGCAAAAAAAAAATGGGAATAATATAGGAAAAAACACATACATAGAAAATGCAGAAATAACGTAATAATAAAACTGCTTCTATCTCAGCAACTTTATGTGATAGAGCAAAACTAAGCATACTTTTGGAATCAGCACATCAAACTCCATAAAACAGACATACAGTATTACCTTTGCATATTACAGAAAGAGTTTAAAACATGTTAGCAAAAATTGTTAATTAATAAAAGAGATCTGTTTTTTCATTCAGATGAGATTTTATTGTGCTCAGTTTTTATATCTAAAACACTTATGTCTTATTAAAGAAAAAAATTCAGTTTGGGGTACTGTTAGGATTGCTGTATGGGAGTAATGCGCAAACCATCAAAGCTTCTATTATGAAAATTAACTCAATGTTTAGTAAGGCTATGTAATAAAGAAAATATGAAGGACATTGTGTCTATGTGAGTTTAATCTATTGTGGAGTGGTTGTATGGTTCTGCCTATATATTGTTTACTTGCAAAATATGTGCGGCTTCGCTCATGTAAAATTATTAGTGATGAGCGAGCATGCTTGTAACTACTCGGTACTCGCACGAGTATCGCTGTACTCGGGCTGCTCGGCGGGGACCGAGTAATCTCGCGATACTCGTGCTGTACTCGTGGTCTTCATTTCTGCATGTTGGCGCTCTTTTGAGAGCCAGCCCTCATGCAGGGATTGGCTGGCAGACCACTGCAATGCCACAGCCCTGTTAGTTGTGGAATTGCAGTGATTGGCCGGCCTGCACAGCGTGACCGAGCCTTTATACCGGCCAGCGCGCTGTGCTCTGCTCACAGCTATCCAGACAGTCAGTGCAGGGAGAGTGTCGCTGATTCAGGGAAAGCTTTGCGGCCCTTTATAGCTTTTTCAGTTGCAGGGCTGCAAACAGTGTGACCAAAAGTCCTTCTCAGGACTATTCTAGTTGTATACAGGCAGGCAGGGTATAGCCAGGTCGGAGTACAGTAGCAGAGTCCTTCTCAGGACTATTGTTGCTATATACAGGCAGGGTATAGCCAGGTCTGAATACAGGCTAGTGACCAAAAGAGTCCTTGTCAGGACTATTGTACCAGTATACAGGCAGGCAGGCAGGCAGGGTAGTGGTGACCGTATACCAGCCTTCATCATATCTGGGGCTGGTGTACACAGTGTAAAACAGTCCAGATAGTGTCTGACTTGTCTGTAATTGTCGCTCCCCAAAAAAACCTGTTAGGTTCTTATTGCGTCCGTGCTTGGTTTTTAAAACCGCACGTGTGTGCCTGTTGGTGGCAGCGTACAGGTGCACTTGTGTGCAATTTCCACAAACTTTGATATAACGCACAAGTAGTGAATATACACGTCAGCAGTGCACAGCATTGCAAAATGCGCAAGGGCATTGGCAAGGAACAAGGAAGTGGATGTGATGGTGGTGCAGGCAGAGGCCGAGGTCGTGGGCAAGCTCTAATTTCGCCACAACAAAGGGCCACATCTAGTCGCTCGCACGTCCTGTCCCAAATTCTTGGGGACCGCAGCAGTACACCGCTCTTGAACCAAGACCAGTGTCAACAGGTTGTTAGTTGGATAGCAGATAATGCTTCCAGTCAGATTGGCACCACCACAAACACTCTGTCTTCCACACGGTCAAGTGTCAGTAGCCGTGATACTGCACCGCACATTTCTGAACCTGATCCTCCTTCCTACCACCAGGCCGAGTACACGTCCTCCTCGGACATTAATGATCCCACACTTGGACACTCGGAAGAGCTGTTCACGTTTCCATTCACACATTCTGGCCTCTCGCCAGCTCATATTGAAGTGGGTCATGAGGAGATCGTCTGTACAGATGGCCAAATATTTGAGCAGCCACGTTCTCACGAAGTTGGCAACGTGTCTCAACAAGTGGTGGACGATGATGAGACACAATTGTCAGGAAGTCAGGAGGAGGAGCAGGGTGCGGAAGAGGAAGACGACGTGGTGGATGATCCAGTAACTGACCCAACCTGGCAGGAGGATATGCAGAGCGAGGACAGCAGTGCACAGGGGGAGGGAGGCGTAGCATCACAACAGGCATTAAGAAGCAGGGTGGTGGCCCCAGGCAGAAGTCAGGCAACCGTTCCCCGGAACAACACGACGACACAAGGTGCCTGTACAAATGTTAGGTCTTCCCGAGTCTGGCAGTTTTTTAAGTTGGATCCAGATGATTCAAAAAAGGCCATTTGCAACACCTGCCGTGCCAGCATCAGCAGGGGTACCAAAACTAGCAGCCTGACCACCACCAGCATGATCAGGCACATGTCAGCCAAGCACCCGACTTTGTGGGAAGTACAACAGAGTCGAGGAGCAGTGCTTGCTGATGTCACTGCTACGTCTTCGCTGGTTGTGCATGCGAGCCAATCCCCTGTCCATGCTGCCTGCGAACAAGCCTCCTCCACTCCTGCACCTGCAGTTGCCTACGCAGAAAGAACACCATCATCAAGCACGTCCTTGTCCCAGCGCAGCGTTCAGTTATCCATTCAGCAAACCTTTGAATGCAGGCGCAAATACACTGCCAACACCCCACATGCCACAGTTCTAAATGCTAACATTTCGCGACTGCTTGCGCTGGAAATGTTGCCTTTTAGGCTGGTGGAGACAGAAGCATTCCGTGACCTGATGGCGGCAGCTGTCCCACGTTACTCGGTCCCCAGCCGCCACTATTTCTCCCGGTGTGCCGTCCCCGCGTTGCATAACCACGTGTCACAAAACATCACACGTGCCCTGAACAACGCTGTTTCACCCAAGGTCCACCTAACCACAGGCACGTGGACAAGTGCTTGTGGGCAAGGCCGCTACATCTCGTTGACGGCACACTGGGTTAATATTGTGGAAGCTGGGACCCAGTCTGAGCGAGGGACGGAACACGTCCTTCCCACACCAAGGTTTGCAGGCCCTACCTCAGTCAGTGTTTCACCCACACTCTACAGCTCCGGAATGTCATGCTCTTCAGCCTCCTCCTCCTCCTGCGCATCCTCATCCACTGTACCCTCCACACCAGTCACAAGCTGGAAGCACTGCAGCACTGCCTCGGCGAAGCGGCAACAGGCTGTGCTGAAGCTAATCTGCATAGGTGACAAACCCCACAATGCAGAAGAGCTGTGGACAGCTCTGAAACAGCAGGCAGATCACTGGCTCACACCTCTGAACCTAAAGCCAGGAAAGGTCGTGTGTGACAATGGCCGGAACCTGGTGGCGGCTTTGAGGTGAGGCCAGCTGACACATGTTCCATGCGTGGCCCATGTGCTCAACCTCGTGGTTCAGCGGTTTCTAAAGTCATACCCAGAGCTGTCTGATCTGCTGGTAAAAGTTCGCCGCCTGTCTGCACATTTTCGAAAGTCACCTACTGCTTCAGCCGGCCTTGCCGGCTTTCAGCGCAGTTTGCATCTTCCGGCTCACAGACTGGTGTGATGTCCCCACGCGTTGGAATTCAACTCTGCACATGTTGGTCAGGATATGTGAGCAGAAGAGGGCAGTTGTTGAGTACCTGCATCACCTAAGCCGTCGGGAAATGGGTCAAACTCCACACATAACACCTGAGGAGTGGAGATGGATGTCAGACCTATGTACCATCCTCCAAAACTTTGAGGACTCCACCAAGATGGTGAGTGGTGATGACGCCATTATTAGCGTCACCATACCGCTACTCTGCCTTCTAAAATGGTCTCTGCTGAAAATCAAACATGATGCATTGCAGGCGGAGCGCGATGAGTTGCAGCAAGAAACAGTAGTGGGTGTGGGTGATAACACACAGCCCAGCCTCGTCTCATCACAACGTGCAGTGGAGGACTATGACGAGGAGGAGGATGAAGACATGGAGCAACTCTCCGGCCAAATTGAGGATATGACATGCACACCAGTCATATCCTCGGTTCAGCGTGGCTGGCCAGAGGACAGGGTAGATGAGGAGGAGGAGGAGGAGGAGGAGGACAGCATGTTCAGTCATCTTGTTGGTCAGGCTACTGAAGTCCTGGCTGTTAAGAGTCTGGCGCACATGGCTGACTTTATGGTAAGCTGCCTGTCTCGTGACCCTCGCGTTAAGAACATCTTGGCCGACAATCATTACTGGTTGGTAACACTGTTAGACCCACGCTACAAGGAGAACTTTTTGTCTCTTATTCCCGTGGAGGAGAGGTCAACCAAAATGCAGCAGTTCCGGAAGGCCATAGTCACGGAAGTAGGCAAAGCATTCCCCTCACAAAACGCTAGCGGCATAGGTCAGGAATCAGTGGACAACCGAGGCGTACAGCCGAGAGAGGCACAAGTCCAATCCGCCAGAGGTAGGGGAACAGTCTTTAAGATGTGGGACAGTTTTCTCAGCCCCTCACGTACCACAGCCCCTGAGGTGCGGGGTAGTGCCACAAGAAATCCTAAGTTTGCCCAGATGCTGAAGGAGTACCTTGCAGATAGAACAACTGCACTCCGACATTCCTCTGTGCCTTACAATTATTGGGTATCCAAGCTGGACACGTGGCATGAATTGGCTCTCTACGCCTTGGAAGTCCTGGCCTGCCCTGCTGCTAGCGTTTTGTCAGAGCGTGTTTTTAGTGCCGCAGGTGGAATCATTACAGATAAACGCACCCGCCTGTCAACTGAAAATGCTGACAGGCTGACTCTGATCAAGATGAACAAGGGTTGGATTGGGCCAGACTTCACCACACCACCAGCAAATGAGAGCGGAATTTAAAGTTTGCCATGTACCTCCACTCACCCATGGGTACACACTTCTGGACTTTGGATAATCGCTGGACTGCTCCTCCTTCTCCTCATGCGCCACCATGATGATCACCGTTACAAATTGCAATACTTAGGCCTTTGTTTCAGGTATACCCCCAGTGGTAAATTTTTTCGCCCATTCTTTGCAGAATGGACATTACAACGACAGGAGACCCGCTCCTTTGCAATGGGAACAATGTTTTGAAGCCCTCATGCACGTCTCTACCCAGGGACAACGTGGAGCCTCCCAATTTTTGGCTGCCCTGCCTAAGGGCTATACTATAATACACCCACTTCCTGACAATGGACACTTAATGTTTTGAGGCCCTCATGCACGTCTCTACCCAGGGACAACGTGGAGCCTCCCAATTTTTGGCTGCCCTGCCTAAGGGCTATACTACAATAGACCCACTTCCTTACAATGGGCACTTCAGGTTTACAGGCCATCATGCACGTCTCTATCCAGGGACAATGTGGAGCCTCCCAATTTTTGGCTGCCCTGCCTAAGGGCTATACTACAATAGACCCACTTCCTTACAATGGGCACTTCAGGTTTACAGGCCATCATGCACGTCTCTATTCAGGGACAATGTGGAGCCTCCCAATTTTTGGCTGCCCTCCCTAAGGGCTATACTACAATAGACCCACTTCCTTACAATGGGCACTTCAGGTTTACAGGCCATCATGCACGTCTCTATCCAGGGACAATGTGGAGCCTCCCAATTTTTGGCTGCCCTGCCTAAGGGCTATACTATAATACACCCACTTCCTGACAATGGGCACTTCAGGTTTACAGGCCATCATGCACGTCTCTATCCAGGGACAATGTGGAGCCTCCCAATTTTTGGCTGCCCTGCCTAAGGGCTATACTACAATAGACCCACTTCCTTACAATGGGCACTTCAGGTTTACAGGCCATCATGCACGTCTCTATCCAGGGACAATGTGGAGCCTCCCAATTTTTGGCTGCCCTGCCTAAGGGCTATACTATAATACACCCACTTCCTGACAATGGACACTTAATGTTTTGAGGCCCTCATGCACGTCTCTACCCAGGGACAACGTGGAGCCTCCCAATTTTTGGCTGCCCTGCCTAAGGGCTATACTATAATACACCCACTTCCTGACAATGGGCACTTCAGGTTTACAGGCCATCATGCACGTCTCTATCCAGGGACAATGTGGAGCCTCCCAATTTTTGGCTGCCCTGCCTAAGGGCTATACTACAATAGACCCACTTCCTTACAATGGGCACTTCAGGTTTACAGGCCCTCATGCACGTCTGTATGCAGGGGCATT
This sequence comes from Anomaloglossus baeobatrachus, assembly GCF_048569485.1. Lineage (NCBI taxonomy): Eukaryota > Metazoa > Chordata > Amphibia > Anura > Aromobatidae > Anomaloglossus > Anomaloglossus baeobatrachus. Next base: position 544,666,851 of record NC_134354.1, on the reverse strand, counting down.
GGTGAACCTCACAATTTTGGACTGCCCTGGCAAAGGAAAATACTACAAAGACTCACTTCCTCAAAATGGGCACATTAGACTCAAGAGGCCTTCATGTACGTCTCTTCTCAGGGACATCGGAGTGCCACACAATGTTTTCACGTAAAATCTTTCATGTATTAATCTCAAAAAGTAACATACACCAGCTCTATCTCACTATTGGGTATGTGCCCTTAACATTTCCGCCATGAAAAATCATTTTGGGGTCATTTTGGAAGGTTTTCTGGTGAGTCCGTAAAAATGGCGTAAAACGCGGACAAAATTGTTCACAGCTGTGACTTTTCAGTGATAAATGCTTCAAGGGGTCTTCCCCATGCTGTTGCCATGTCATTTGAGCACTCTTCTGAGACTTTTGTGACATTTTTAGGGTTTCTCCATGCTGCCGGGGGGTCATTTCACAAAAATACTCGGGTCTCCCATAGGATAACATTGGGCTCGTTGCTCGGCCCGAGTACACGAGTATCTTGGGAGGCTCGGCCCGAGCTTCGAGCACCCGAGCTTTTTAGTACTCGCTCATCACTAAAAATTATATGTTCAATTGTTGGCTACATGTGCTAAGGTTAAATTTTCAGTTTCACCTTGAAGTTAACATCTTCATCAATTAACATTTGTTTTGTTAACTTTTCCTTTCTGCTAGTTTGGCATTAATAGTTGTTTATGTTTACAAATTTGTTGTAACACGAAGGCAACAACAACTACTTTTTTAAATCATTTTTAATAAATATTGAAATGTATTCTTTGTTTCCTTTCAAGCCGGGACTCGCATTGTTCACTTGTCTCAGCTGTTTAAGAAAGTTTTGCTTTCTTAGCTTTTGGATTAACTTGCCCAATAGATGGTAATTTTTTGAGCGGCATTTTAAAAAACAGTCCACATTATTATGACCTTCGTAATCACCTCACATTGATCAGAGATCTAATAAGTAAAGGCCGCTTTACACGCTGCGATATCGGTACCGATATCGCTAGCGTGGGTCCCCACCCCCATCTGTTGTGCGACATGGGCAAATCGCTGCCCGTGGCGCACAACATCGCCCGGACTCGTCACACGTACTTACCTGCCCGGCGACGTCGCTGTGACCGGCGAACCGCCTCCTTTCTAAGGGGGCGGTTCGTTCAGCGTCACAGCAACGTCACAGCTGCGTCACTGAACTGCCACCCAATAGAAGCGGAGCGGCAGAGATGAGCGGGACATAACATCCCGCCCACCTCCTTCCTTCCGCATTGTGGCCGGGAGGCAGGTAAGGAGAGGTTCCTCGTTCCTGCGGTGTCACACGGAGCGATGTGTGCTGCCGCAGGAACGAGGAGCAACTTTGTTACTGCTGCAGTAACGATATTTAAGAATGGACCCCCATGTCACCGATGAGCGATTTTACACGTTTTTGCGACGATGCAAAATCGCTCATAGGTGTCACATGCAACGGCATCGCTAATGCGGCCGGATGTGCGTCACGAATTCCGTGACCCCCAATGACTTTGCATTAGCGATGTCGTAGGGTGTAAAGCCCCCTTTACTCTATATGCATTCACAAAACAGAAAATGTGTGTCTTGAAATATCTCAAATCTCAGGTATGAAAACTGCTTCACATTCAGACTGTTCTAGTTGTCCATAAAACCAATCAGGGCTCAGTTTTCACTTTACCTCAGCAGCTTCAATTCTGAAACCTGCACTCTGGTAGCTAAAGACAACCAGCACGATCTTACTGTGAGGCAATTTACATAAATAAGGGCATACTTCTGCAGCGGCTATAGGCAACCAGAATGATTTTACTGTGAGGAAATTCTCATAATTTAGGCATGAGTTACTTTTGCACTGGTTTCTGGTAGCTGTTGCTATAATTACAGATTTTAGAGTGACTAATCAGGTTGCCCCACCTTAAGAGTACTTTACAAGTTGCGATCTCGCTAGCGAGCGTATCCGCCCCGGTCAGTTGTGCGACACGGGCAAATCGCTGCCCGTGGCGCACAACCTCGTTAGTCCCCGTCACATGGACTTCCTGCCCTGCGACGTCGCTCTGGCTGGCGAACCGCCTCCTTTCTAAGGGGGCGGTTCGTGCAGCGTCACAGCGACGTCACACGGCAGGTGTCCAATAGAAGCGGAGGAGCGGAGATGAGCGGGACGTAACATCCCGCCCACCTCCTTCCTTCCGCATTGCTGATGGAGGCAGGTAAGGAGATGTTCGTCGCTCCTTGGTGTCACACATAGCGATGTGTGGTGCCGCAGGAGCGACGAACAACATTGTACCAGCAGCAGCAACGATATTAATGAAATGAGCGACGTGTCAATGAGCAACGGTTTTTCTCGTTTTTGTGCTCATTGATCGTCGCTCATTGGTGTCACGCTGCGAAGTTGGTAACGGCGCTGGATGTGTGTCACTACCGACGTGACCCTGACGATATATTGTTACCGATATCACAGCGTGTAAAACACCCTTTAGAGGCTATATGGTTGCTACCTCTTTAAGAGTGACTCTGGGCACTGTGGTTTTAATTCTGAAAGATTCTTTGGCCAAAAACTGTTTTAGCAGCTTCAATTCTGAAAGCTGCACTCTAGATGATATAAGCAACCAGAACAATCTTTTTGTGAGGCAACCTTCATAAATCTTACTGTTAGGTAGTTCTAATAAATGAGGACCAAGTTAGTGGCTATAGGTAACCAGAATGTTCTTAATGTGAGGCAATTTTCATAAATAAGGCCTCAATTACTTGTGAACTGGTTGCTGACAGCCATTGCTATAATTACAGACTTTATATTGAGTTATCAGGTTGCCCCACCTTAGTGACTATATGGTTGCTGCATTTTTAAGAATGGCTATTTGATTGCCAGTGCTTAATTCTTTCATACTCTGGGCAAAAAACTGTAATTTGCATTCAATACACAAACACTAATTTTCTCTTTATTTCTATAGAGCCTAAATTTGGAGGTCCAAATTTCGTGAAGGGGTAGAAAATTAGAGTTTTAACTTTCGCTGTATTTTTAGTCTGGTGTTAAAAATGTGTCTTTCAAACTTTCACTCAAATCGAATGAAAACTGTGATTTTGTATTTCTGCTTTATACATATAGACTAGCTGTAGTACCCTGCGCTGCCCTGTATAGTAACTAAGTGCCTCTCTGCTAGAGTTGAGCGCGGTTCGTGGTTCGTGGTTCTCCAGTTCGCGGTTTGAGTGATTTTGGGGGCTGTTCTAGATCGAACTAGAACTCGAGCTTTTTGCTAAAAGCTTGATAGTTCTAGTTACGTTCGAGAATGGTTCTAGCAGCAAAAAGCCAAGCTAATTACTAGCTGGCTTTTCGATGTAATAGTGTAAGTCACTCTGTGACTCACACTGTTATGAAATTTCAGCGCATAGTGTGCGGGGACTGCGCATTCAGATCACTGCTGCTGGGATAATGGCGATCGCCATATTTTTTTTCCTTGTCTTCCTTCCCTAAGCGCTCGTGTAGTGGGGCGGGACAGCATGTCAGCCAATCCCAGACACACACACACAGCTAAGTGGACTTTTAGCCAGAGAAGAAACGGCATGTGTGATAGGATGTCCATGTCACATGTCCCTGCATTATAAATACGGGCATCTGCCCGTCTGGACGCCATTACCTTCTGCATCTGGGTGTCAGTCACTGCCGGTGCAGCTCCTCTCTCCGATACTGCGGTGTACGCTCTACACACAGCGCTATACAGAAAAGGGATAGAAGTTTCTTTCAGCCCTTGTAAGGGCTAATAACAATAGGCTCAGAGCCATAGGTGACAGGTCCGTGGAAAGAGGTTTTAATAGCTACAGATAAGAGCGTCTGTGTAGCTAAGGTCAGGGAGTTCCTTGCTGCATTTCACCATTAGGAGGGATAGAAAGTGAGGCTTCCTTTCCTCTACACTGACCCACAACCCGGCCACTGTACCCTACTGCCCTTTGCACACTCAAGCTCATTGTTACTAAGCCATTATACTAGCAAACACTGAGGAAACTTAGTAGCATCCTAAAAGTGGCTGTTGGACTTCATTATTGTCCCACTGGTTCAAAAATATTTGCGGCACCTCTGCATTGCACACTGAAACTCATTTTTACTAAGCCATTATACTAGCAAACACTGAGGAAACTTAGTGGCATCCTAAAAGTGGCTGTTAGACTTCCATTAGTGTCCCACTAGTGCAAATCTATTTGCAGCACCTCAGCATTGCACACTCAAGCTCCCTGTTACTAAGCCATTATACTAGCAAACACTGAGTAAACTTAGTGGCATCCTAAAAGTGGCTGTTGGACTTCCTTATTGTCTCACTGGTGCAAAGCTATTTGCAGCACCACTGCATTGCACACTCAAACTCATTGTTACTAAGCTAGTATACTAGCAAACACTGAGGAAACTTAGTGGCATCCTAAAAGTGGCTGTTGGACTTCATTATTGTCCCACTGGTGCAAAGATATTTGCGGCACCTCTGCATTGCACACTGAAACTCATTGTTACTAAGCCATTATACTAGCAAACACTGAGGAAACTTAGAGGCATCCTAAAAGTGGCTGTTGGACTTCATTATTGTCCCACTGGTGCAAAGATATTTGCGGCACCTTTGCATTGCACACTCAAACTCATTGCTACTAAGCCATTCTAATAGCAAACTGTGCTGCCAGTTTAAGGGCCGTAGTTGCATTGTCAGGGCTAGTTATTGTTGTTTATTCTGCTGTCAATAAAGCTAGACCACCGCTGCAATCTACACCACCTCTCAATTTTTACTACCACATTTTAAGTGCAAAATCTTGTCGCAATCAAAATGAGTGGCAAAATGACAGATGCTGGTGGAAAGGGGAACAAGCATGTTGGAAAAGGAAAAAAAGGGTTTGTCCGTGGGGAAGGTGGCAAAGCTCCATTAACGTCTGCTGAAGATAGACCATTTTCCAGCAAAAGTAAGATGTCTACTACTTACCGTGGACAATCCGATGTGCTCCCTTTTTTACGGACACAAACATCTGGAACAAAGGTTGATGATGGCCAAAAAAAGAAAATGCTTGAATGGATCTCAAGTGGTCCAACAAGTGCCCTCTCCGCCACCTCAACTACCGCATCCAAAAAAGACCAGTCCTCTGAGTTGTCATCCCAATCACACTTGCTTTTTCCCAGCTCTCAAGTCTCCATCCGCCCTGCACAGTATGGTGGAACAGAGATGGCTGAGTCTGCAGAGCTGTTCAGTCACACTATAGCCTGGGAATCAGAGGTCTGCTCCCAAGCTACAGTGAGTACAGACCAGGAAATGGTCTGCAGTGATGCCCAGAACCTTGGTAACTCAGATTCAGGCCGTGATGACCAAGTTCATGAGCATAATGTTGACCCTTATTCACAAACTGAAACACCTGTTGCAATAGACAATAAGGAACATACTGATGATGATGAGACGCAGATACCAGATTGGGATGACAACTTAAATATTCGTTCAGGGCAGGAAGAGGCTCGGTCTGAGGGGGAGAGGAGTGCAAACACAACGCTTGATGAGGAACTTCTAGATCCCAACTACTGTCAACCCACAGTCAGGCACTCGAGGAGGTCAACAGAGGCGGTGGAGGAGGATGCTACTGACGACGAAGTTACCTTGCGCCTTCCTGGACAGAGGAGGAATACTGGTAGCACGTCTAAAACTGCATCCTCAGCCACCACTCTGCCTCTGAGCACTAGTTGGGGTGGCTCAGCAGGTCGCATGCCCTCTAAGGCTTGCCTAGCCTGGTCCTTTTTTTGACATAGCAAAAGATCGCCCAAATTATGTGATCTGTAAAATTTGTCGTGATTCTGTTAATAGAGGGCAAAACCTCAGCAGTTTGACAACTTCTTCCATGAATCGTCACATGAGTAAATATCATATGTCCCAGTGGGAAGCTCACCGTGCTGCAATGCGGCCTAGTGGAGCGGACCATCCACCGTCTGCCCCTTTCAGTGCATCCGCGCGCTCTTCATCTTCTAGGACTGTGGGGACAGCTGTCACACCTGGTTTTCCACGTACAACTTACACCAGTGTAACCGCAACAGGCAGTTTGCTTGGTAGGTCGTCAGTTGGTTTGGAAGGGGAAACAAGTGCGTGTGTACAGCTCTCTCAGACATCGATAGCATCAACGTTGGATGAAGGCAACATCATGTCTATGCCTGCACTTTCCTCACAAGTATTGTTGACCTTAGGGAGATCAACATATCCACTGCGGAGACACCATCACGTGTTTCTCAACGCAGTGATTCTAGAGCAAAGCCCCCTGGGAAGTATGCAAATGAGAATGCCGCGGAGACACCATCACATGTTTCTCAACGCTGGCAGGAAACTAGCCAGGTCTTTCACCGGGAAGGAACAACCACGGGAAGGGCAGTCTCCAGTCAAGGAGACCACCTATACCAAACATGGTATCCATCCACAGACAGCCGTTTCGGGGTATTTGCTCCTCATCAGTGTGGAGTAGGAATCTGGCTAGTGGGGGCAATGCCTAGTAAAAGACTACTTAAGCAAGTATTGTTGACCTTAGGGAGATCAACATATCCACTGCGGAGACACCATCACGTGTTTCTCAACGCAGTGATTCTAGAGCAAAGCCCCCTGGGAAGTATGCAAATGAGAAAGCCGCGGAGACACCATCACATGTTTCTCAACGCTGGCAGGAAACTAGCCAGGTCTTTCACCGGGAAGGAACAACCACGGGAAGGGCAGTCTCCAGTCAAGGAGACCACCTATACCAAACATGGTATCCATCCACAGACAGCCGTTTCGGGGTATTTGCCCCTCATCAGTGTGGAGTAGGAATCTGGCTAGTGGGGGCAATGCCTAGTAAAAGACTACTTAAGCAAGTATTGCTGCCTTTCCACCTGGTGGACACACAGGATTTTAGAGACATTATATCTGTCGCTGTGCCCCAGTACCAGATGCCCAGTCGCCACTACTTCTCTAAGAAAAGTGTGCCTGCGCTACACCAGCATATCGCACACAACATCACCGCTTCCTTGAGAAACTCTGTGTGTGAATGGGTGCATTTCACCCCTGATACTTGGACCAGTAAGCATGGACAGGGACGTTACATGTTGCTGACTGGGCACTGGGTAACTATGGTGATAGATGGAGAAGGGTCTGCTGCACAAGTCTTGCCGTCCCCACGACTTGTATGTCAATCCTCTGTCTGTCCAAGTTCCTCCACAGCTTCTGCCTCCCCCACCTCGTCTGGGTCCTCCACCTCTGCCCCAAGCATGCCCGGTCAGGCCATCAGCGTTCTAACTGCGCAGAAGGAATCACGCACCCCTCATTACTATGCTGGCAGCAGAGCGCAATGGCATCAGGCGGTCTTTAGCTTGAAATGTCTTGGAAATAAGAGTCACACAGCGGCTGAGTTGTGGGCAGCTTTGGAGACTGAGTTTGGTAAATGGTTGTCTCCACTCAACCTGCAGCCTGGTAAGGCCGTGTGCGACAATGCTGCAAATCTGGGTGCGGCCCTTCTCCTGGGCAAGGTGACACACGTGCCTTGTATGGCTCACGTGTTGAACCTTGTTGTCCAGAAATTTTTAACACACTATCCCGGCTTATGATGGCCTTCTGAACAGGGCACGAAAACTGTCTGCTCACTTCCGCCGTTCAACCACCGCTGCTGAGCGACTTGCATCGCTCCAGAAGTCTTTCGGCCTGCCGGTTCATTGCCTGAAATGCGATGTGGCGACACGCTGGAATTCGACTCTCCACATGTTACAGCGACTGTGGCAGCACCGTCGAGCCCTGGTGCAATACGTCATGACGTATAGCCTGGGCCAACGAGATGCAGAGGTGGGGCAGATCACCCTGATGGAGTGGTCTCAGATCAAGGACCTATGCACCCTTCTGCACAGTTTCGACATGGCGACGACTATGTTTAGCGCTGACAATGCCATTATCAGCATGACAATTCCAGTCATTTACATGCTGGAGCACACGCTAAACACTATTCAGAGTCAGGGGATGGGACAACAGGAAGGGGAGGAACTACAGGAGGATTCATATGCGCAAGAGACAACAACATCACCAAGGTCCAGATGTTAATCATCACCAAGGCGGCAGGCATGGGATCATGGGGGACAGGGATCAACAAGGGCGCATGGTAGCAGGCGAAATGTTGAGGAAGGTGCAGGAGAACATGAAGAAATGGAGGACGAACTGTCCATGGACATGGAAGACTCAGCGGATGAGGGAGACCTTGGTCAAATTTCAGTTGAAAGAGGTTGGGGGGAGATGTCAGAGGAAGAAAGAACGGTTAGCACCTCAATGCCACAAACACAGCGTGGACTTGGTCCGCATGGCTGCACAAGACACATGAGCGCCTTCTTGCTGCACTACCTCTAACATGACCCTCGTATTGTCAAAATTAGAAGTGATTATGAGTACTGGCTTGCCACACTATTAGATCCCCGGTACAAGTCCAAATTTTGTGACATAATTCCAGCCATAGAAAGGGACGCAAGTATGCAGGAGTACCAGCAAAAGCTGTTACTCAATCTTAACTCGGCTTTTCCACCAAACAACCATGGTGCAGGGAGTGAATCTCCCAGTTGTAACTTGACAAACATGGGACAGTCTTGTCATCTTCAACAGTCTACCCGTACCAGCAGCACTGTATCTGGTGCTGGTAACAGCAATTTTATTGAATCTTTTCATCGTTTTTTTAGACCATCCTTTGCAAGGCCACCAGAGACAACAAGTCTGACACATAGTCAACGGCTGGAGAGGATGATACAGGAGTATCTCCAAATGAACATCGATGCCATGACTTTGCAAATTGAGCCTTGCTCATTTTGGGCATCAAATCTTGAAAAATGGCCAGAGCTCTCCACTTACGCCTTGGAGATTTTGTGGTGTCCAGCTGCCAGCATTGTCTCTGAATGTGTCTTCAGTGCTGCTGGGTGTGTGCTGACAGATAAGCGCACGCGTCTGTCCAGTGACAATGTGGACAGACTAACGTTCATCAACATGAACAAGTCATGGATCCACAAGGAATTTACTACCCCTGTGTCATCCTGGGGAGAGTAAATGCTTGTGGATTTGGAATGTGCTTGATGCAAATCAAAACATCCTGTTTGCAACTAGGGCACAAGTGCTGCCACTGAAGGGGTGGGTGTCTGTGTGGCCCAATTTTTGGAAAAAAGGGAGACTCCGCTTGGAGTAACTCTTGCTTACAGTGTTTTTAAAAATGATCCAAGATGAACAGAGCTGGGATCAGGAAAGACTTTGCTACCTACCCCGGGGTCATCCTGGGAACGGTTAAGGATGGCATATTTTTGAATGTGCTTGATGCAAATCTACCTGTGAAGTGTACAACTGGAGCACAAGTGCTGCCACTGGTGGGGTGTCTGTGTGGCCCAATTTTTGGAAAAAAGGGAGACTCCGCTTGGAGTAACCCTTGCTTGCTGTGTTTTTTAAAAGGAGCAAAGATGAACAATTCATGGTTCAGCACAAACTTTGCTACCTACCCCGGTGTCATCCTGGGGACGGTTAAGTATGGCGTATTTTTGAATGTGCTTGATGCAAATCTACCTGTGAAGTGTACAACTGGGGCACAACTGCTGCCACTGATGGGGTGTCTGTGTGGCCCAATTTTTGGAAAAAAGGGAGACTCCGCTTGGAGTAACCCTTGCTTACAGTGTTTTTAAAAATGATCCAAGATGTGTTTTTTAAAAGAAGCCAAGATGAACAGATCTGGGATCAGCAAAGACTTTGCTACCTACCCCAGTGTCATCCTGGGGATGGTTAAGGATGGCGTATTTTAGAATGTGCTTGATGCAAATCTACCTGTGAAGTGTACAACTGGGGCACAAGTGCTGCCACTGAAGGGGTGGGTGTCTGTGTGGCCCAATTTTTGAATGTGCTTGATGCAAATCTACCTGTGAAGTGTACAACTGGGGCACAACTGCTGCCACTGATGGGGTGTCTGTGTGGCCCAATTTTTGGAAAAAAGGGAGACTCCGCTTGGAGTCACCTTGCGGTGTTTTACATGATTTTAGAAGGGCATGCCATGCCTATATCTGTGTCTCATCCTCTTTTTCTTGTAACGCTGTTTTGTTTGCAAGAGAATTTGTTCTTGTCACTTTCCCATGTGTTTGTGTTGTGTTGTGAGTTGTTTGTCACCTTTTGGACACCTTTGAGGCTTGTTTTTATGTGTTTGTGATTGCTTCCCATTGTTTCCTATGTGGTTCGAGCGGTTCGCCAAACCGGTTCGCAGAACCGAACTCGAATGAGACCTCCGTTTGGTGAACTGAACTCGAGCAGAACCTCGACCGGTTCGCTCATCTCTACTCTCTGCCTCTCTCCCTATCTGTCTGTCTGTCTTCACTCTGTCTCCTTCTCTGACTGTCTGTCTCCCTCCTTATTTGTCTCCGTCTGTCTGTGTTACTCTCTGTCTGTCTGTCTCCCTCTCCGCCTGTCTGTCTCCCTCTCTTTCTCTGTCTACCTCTCTCTGTCTCTGCCTGCCTCTCTTGCTCTTTGTGTGTGTCTTTGTCTGTGTCTCCGTTTCTGTGTGTCTGTTTCTGTGCGTCTGTCTCTGTGTGTTTGTCTCTGTGTACCTGTGTGTCTGTCTCTATGTGTCTCTGTGGGTCTGTGTCTTTCTCTGGGTGTCTGTGTCTCTGTTTGTCTGTGTCTTTGTGAGTATGTGTCTTTGTGTGTTTGTGTCTCTGTGTGTATGTGTCTTTGTGTGTGTCTCTGTGTGTTTCTGTTGCTGTGTTTCTCTGTCTTTATGTGTCTCTGTCTCTGTGTGTCTCTGTCTCCGTGTTTGTCTCTGTGTGTCTCTGTCACTGTGTTTGTCTCTGTGTCTCTGTATCTGTGTGTTTCTGTGTCTCTGTGTCTCTGTCTCTGTGTGTCTCAGTATGTCTCTGTCTCTGTGTGTCTCTGTGTGACTCTGTGTCTTTGTGTCTGTCTCTGTGTGTCTGTGTCTCTTTTTCTGTCTCTCTATCTGTGTGTCTCAGTCTCTGTGTATCTGTTTCTCTGTGTGTGTCTCTGTGTGTCTCTGTGTATTTATGTCTCTGTATCAGTCTCTGTGTCTCTGTGCCCGTGTGTCTCTGTCTGTGTGTCTCTGTCTCTGTATCAATCTTTGTGTTTTTGTCTCTGTGTGTGTCTCTGTGTGTCTCTGTCTGTGTGTCTCTGAGTGTCTGTCTCTGTATGTCTCTGTGTGTCTTTGTGTGTTTCTCTGTGTGTTTCTGTTTTTGTGTATGGTTGTGTGTCTCTGTCTGTGTATGTCTGTGTGTGTGTGTGTGTGTCTGGGTATGTATCTGTGTCTCTGTGTATGTCTCTGTGTGTCTCTCTCTATATCAATCTCTGTGTGTCTCTGTCTCTGTGTGTCTCTGCATGTGTGTTACAGGGGGACTGGCTGATTAGGATAAGGTGGTATATATCCCAATTGCCAGTCGGGGCCCACCGTGCTCCAGATGACAAAGGAGCTGCTTGCAACCCGAAGGATAGGCAGAGAATACAGAGCTGGGTGGCTCTGAAATAATAGGGGCCTGATCCAAGTTTAATAGCACTTGGAGCAGAAGACTGTGAACCCTGTTAGCGTCACAGGGTCCACTAACCCAGCTCAGGAATTCCCTCTTCATGCCGCAGGGGTCCTGGGATATCCTGTCCGTGCACGTAGGCGGCACAACAGTGGGTGCAGCAGCTGCAGCCCAGTTGACTCCACTGGGCTGCACTAGCAGGACTGAATGGTGGGAGGTGGAAGTGCGGTGCCTGACCCTAGCGTGCTGAGCCACTGGTGTCTTGTTGTGACCCTGCCTACCGCTTTCAATCTAAGGCTTATGCCGCAATGAGGCTCTAACATGGAGATTTGCTCTGTCTGAGCATAGGTAAAGACTGCACACCTCCATGTTGGCTCCAGCTCCTTTTATAACCTAGGTCCACCCCAAACCCAGGGTGGACCACAATGGCACCTCCAAGAGCTAATAGAGGAGTGCTACGTCATCAGTGACATCACCAGCAGCCTATCCGGAACCGCCACATCACTGCTGACCTCATGGCTGCCATGCCCCAAACACCTCACCAGTCATTGTCTGATGACCAATGGTGACATGCCATGTCATGAGGGGGGGCCTCCGCAAGCCAGTCCGGAGTAGCAACATCATCAGGACACCTGATGCGTGCCGGTCTATCAGGGCCTGCCACCTCACGGACATGCCCAGTGAGGTCCTTACCGGACCTAGCTTCTAATGCACTAAGTGCCTGACCATGCTCAGTAACCTGAACAACAGTCTCAAAAATCTGCCTGAGCATGCTCAGTAGGCACAACACAGGACTTAGACATGGCACAATGTCTAAGTACCTGTGCAAAGAGGCTAAGTGTAGGAGCATGCTCAGTAGCCTGAACCGAGGACTTAGCCTCAGAAATGGCACTATCAGGCTGAGCATGCTCACTAGGCAAAACACGGGACTTAGGCTCTTCCTGGGGTAACTAGGCACAAGCATGCGCACTAGCCACCTCTCCACACTTAGACGTGGAGGAGGATGCAGCCAGCTGAACGACCTGAGGCACGGCCAGGAGCTGCAGCAAGCCGCTTGTGGCTACGGCGCAGCCGATTTGTAAGAATGTGTCTGTGTGTCTCTGTCTCTGTAGAAGTTTGTTTCTGCCTCTGTGTGTGTATGTCTCTGTGTGTCTCTGTAGCAGTCTATATGTCTCTGTGTTTGTGTCTGTGTGTGTGTCTCTGTGTGTCTCTGTCTCTGTGTGTTTGTGTGTGTCTCTGTCTCTGTGTGTCTCTGTCTATTTGTGTGTCTATGTCTATGTGTGTCTCTGTCTATGTGTGTCTCTGTCTCTGTTTTGTGTCTCTGTCTTTGTGTGTCTGTCTGTGTGTCTGTCTCTGTGTGTCTGTCTCTGTATATCTGTGTCTGTCTCTGTGTATCTGTTTCAGTGTGTCTTTATCTCTGTGTCTCTCTGTTTCTGTATGTCTCTGTGTTTCTCTGTCTCCATGTCTGTCTCTGTGTGTCTCTGTAACGCCTGCCTGGATCAACAGACTCAGGTGGGATGTAATTGACAGACTAGAGGGAAGCCACTCACCAAGCAGGACCCCCAGAACTCTGAAACCCTTTAACCCCTATAGAGGGGTTTGGAATTACACAGTGCCCTGGAGATCACTACCTGTGGAAGGCTGCAGTCCGATGAGAGTAGTCGTCAGGCAGGGTCAAACCAGGAATAGCAGAACAGAATCGGCAGACAAGGACGTAATCAGAAAACGTAGCAGAGGTCAAAGCCGGATCGGGCAGCGAGGTACAAAAACAGCAGGCAGAAGGGTAGTCAGAAAACACGCAGAAGTCAGCACACAGGAATCACAAAACATAATAGGGCGGATTAGGAGCCAGGAAATCAGAACTATCTCTGGAAGAGGTGAGCAGACAAGAGGGGAGCTAAGAAGGGTGTGGTGTCTTCCCATTGGCTGTAGCTGAACGCTGGCAACTTCAGCTGGAAGACACATGCCACCCACAGTCAGCCAGTGGTACTGCAGATCCCAAGATAACCTAGCCCAGTGGATGATCGGAGGCTGCGCCCACCGATGCCGCTGGCATCGACTCCTCTCCCATCACCAGCACCATCCACGGCAGGAACACGGCATCGCCTGGCGATTGGAGCAAAAGTTGCTGGAGCCGACTCCGGTGGTGACGTAACAATCTCTTTCACTGTGTTTGTCTCTGTGTCTCTGTATCTGTGTATTTCTGTGTCTCTGTGTGTCTCTGTGTGTCTCTGTATGTCTCTGTCTCTGTGTTCCTCTGTTTCTGTGTGACTCTGTCTGTGTATTTGTGTCTTTGTCTCTGTGTGTCTGTCTCTGTTTGTCTGTTTCTGTGTCTCTTTTTCTGTGTCTCTATCTGTGTGTCTCAGTCTCTGTCTCTATTTCTCTCTGTGTGTGTCTCTATGTGTCTCTGTGTATCTTTGTGTCTGTATCAGTCTCTGTGTCTCTGTATCTGTGTGTCTCTGTCTGTGTGTCTCTGTCTCTCTATCAGTCTTTGTGTTTCTGTCTCTGTGTGTGTCTCTGTGTGTCTCTGTCTGTGTGTCTCTGTGTGTCTGTCTCTGTATGTCTCTGTGAGTCTCTGTCTGTGTGTCTCTGTTTTTGTATATCTGTGTATGTGTCTCTGTCTACGTGTGTCTCTGTCTATGTGTGTCTGTCTCTGTATGTCTCTGTGTGTCTCTGTCTGTGTGTCTCTGTCTCTGTGTGTCTCTGCTTTTGTGTATCTCTGTGTGTCTCTGTCTATGTGTGCCTCTGTCTATGTGTGTCTGTCTGTGTATGTCTTTGTGTCTCTGTGTGTCTCTCTCTGTATCACTCTCTGTCTGTCTCTGTGTGTGTCTCTGTGTGTATGTCTCTGTGTGTGTCTTTCTCTGTATGTGTCTCTGTGTGTCTCTGTTTCGGTATCAGTCTCTGTGTCTGTTTCTGTGTGTGTCTCTATCTGTCTCTGTGTGTCTCTGTATGTCTCTGCGTGTGTATTTTTACACGTGTGTCTCTGTGTGTCTCTGTTTTTGTGTGTCTCTATCTCTGTGTGTCTGTCTCTATATCAGTCTCTGTGTGTGTGTCCCAGTGTGTCTCTGCATGTGTCTGTGTGTTTCTGTCTCTGTATAAGTCTGTTTGTGTCTCTGTGTATGTATGTCTCTTTGTGTCTCTGTATCAGTCTCTGTGTATCTGTCTCTGTGTTTGTGTCTCTTTCTGTGTGTATGTGTGTGTGTCTATCTGTCTCTCTGTGTCTCTGTCTATGTGTGTGTCTGTCTATGTGGGTCTCTGTCTATGTGTGTCTCTGACTCTGTGTCTGTTTGTGTGTCTGTTTTTGTGTGTCTGTCAGTCTCTGTGTGTCTCTGTCTCTGTATCAGTCTCTGTGTGTGTCTCTGTATTAGTCTCTTTGTATCTCTGTCTCTGTGTGTGTCTGTGTCTCTGTGTGTCTCTGTCTCTGTATCAGTCTGTTTGCATCTCTATGTGTGTCTCTGTGTGTGTATGTCTCTGTGTCTCTGTCTCTGTGTCTCTATCTCTGTGTGTCTCTGTGTGTGTGCCTGTCTCTGTGTGTCTCTGTGTTTCTATCTCTGTGTGTCTAGGTCTCGGTGTCTCTGTGTGTCTCTCTCTTTCTCTGTGTGTGTCTAGCTCTACCAAAATCATTTTACCTCACAGATAAGCTTCTTATACTGACAATGTCTTTTGGTGCCTATAGCAACCAATCAGAGCTCCTATTAATGACCTGTAGTTCCCAGCTCCATTGACTTGAATGCAAAGAGGTTTTTTTGGCAAATAACTGTAAAGTGTGGGGTTAAATTTTCCCTTCAAAACATAGTCTATGATGTTCAAATGTAGTGTATGTGCAAAATTTTGTGATTGTAAATGTGATGGGGCAGATTCCTTTAGCGGACATACACACACATACATACATACACTCAACTTTATATATTAGATTACAGAGGCACTCAATAAGATATATGACATAGTTTGACTAACATATTAAAAAGCTTTTGATTTAAAACATTTCTTTATTGTCACTGGAAGGTCAAAATTGTGTTTTATGACAAATTGATGCACAACATAGGCATTTAAGAACATTGCATCTAAAAGTCCCCTGAGGTCTGTCATGTAGGAATCTGTTTACATGATTATTTGTCATTATCTCATCATTTCAGCCTGCTAGGGTCTAGAATCTTCATGACTATTGGCTATTTTAGTGCATCTGTGCAAAATCAGCGGTTTAGTCACAATGGACTCACATGAACCACAAAATTGTTCCCTTACCTATTGGATGAGAAAATACACCCCACAAATAGCGTGCCCACCAGAGAACAGAAAAGACCCTTCTTAGGAGGGTGGGCACGCTATTTGTGGGGTGTATTTGCTGATCCAATAGGTAAGAGAACAATTTTTGTGGTTCATGTGAGTCCATTGTGACTAAACCGCTGATTTTGCACAGATGCACTTTATAGGATTTTGCTACCCATGCCTATTGCTCTTTAATCAGTAAACCCTTATATATTTTTGTAGCCATTTCACCTCTTATGGGGGTACTACAAATCCCCCTTTTTTCTCATTGTCCTATTCGATATTTAATTTAATGAAATATAAATATACAATGTATTTTGATAATTGATTAAATAAAGAATCTATTTTATACTAAATATCTGACCTTTAAATTCCAAATATTTTTCTTGTTAATAATTGTTAATAATTCAGCTTTAATTGGAGTGGTCCACTTTGCTTTCAATACAGTTTATAGTATGAACTGCATGGAAATGTTTGCGTTATTAACCCCCTTTATCTGTTGGCCTGATAACTATCCCATAGTTATTGCGTAGGGAGCAGTGAGCCTAGCTTTCCGTAGGTTTAAGATTCTTAAGACAATTCATGGAGAGGTAGATTATTTTTTTTAATAAAAACACAGTATTAAGCACCACATCACTGAAAGCATTGATGTGATCACCTTTACTTTCTATTGAGTAAAATTTAGATTTATCGTTGACTTCAACATAAAGAAAAGGGTTCATCACCTGATTGGACACAAATACTATATATATATATATATATATATATATATACACACAGACCTTTTTACATCTTGTGGGAAGTGATAGAAATTTTTCGCACTGTTCTGGGAAAGTAGATACCATGTACCCCATTTGGATACAAGAACCTCATTTAGAAGTTGATTGAAACTGGAGAAATGTGAGTATTTGTTTTTATTTTTTTACTGGTTTTGTGAATAAGAAAGGAATGTTCAATTACAATTGCACATTTTGTTTTATTCAGCCTAATTTCATAATATTTTATAGAAGAATCAGTCACATTTCTTACACAATATTCTCAATTTAAAGGTAATTCAAACATTCCTTTGCTTAGAATATTGTCTGTACAGTACCCCATTGTCATGGTTCGCCTCCCTGTCCACATGGCTAGGGGGCGGAGCCTTCTCTCGAGCCTCACTTCCAGACCCTGGATGCCTTAAAAGCTGGCATTTCCAGTGAACCAGTGCCGGCTATAAGCTTAGCACTGCTTTGCCTGGGATTGCTGGTCCTGTGAGTGATATGCTGATCTGTCTGTTCCTGTGCCCCCGTGCCCTTGTCTGTGTTCCATCCCCTGGTCGTCCCTCCTGTCCTCTGTCTCCTCTCCTATTTCCCCACTCGGTTGCTTCCTCTGGTACTGACCTTGGCCTGACTTTGACTCCGCTTTTGCTCATTCCTCCAGTCCTGCTTCTGCCCGTACGGTGTTTGACCCAGCCTGCCTGACTATTCCTTGCATGCTCTGCAGCTCTGCTTCTCAGCTGTGCTTTGAGGTAATGAATGAGAACGCTGTGAATTCACTTCCTGATTCTCATTGCTCTGTGTAGTGTATTATGCTACAGAGCTCTGGCTCCCCCTGGTGGCAGCATTACACCCATATTTCACAAAGCTGTACCTAAGATATTCAGACACTTTATAGAGCTCCATGGCACATTTGTACTTTTTGACATCGTGCAAATACATATACGAAAATATATATTTTTTTAATTGGATTGCCTCTTTAAGTAATTTTATCAGTAAAAGGTTTCTTATATGGATTGATTAATATGGTTGATCATATATTCTTGAAAGCAAGATGCTACTATCTGTATTAGAAGTAGTTAATAAAGAATTGAACAGCTCACATTTTCATGAAGCATCCTCAATGTGCAAACTGTCTAAAAAAAGAAATATATACTAGGTAAAGTGAAGCAGATGTCTAGCATTATATTAACACATGTATTATGGTGTATCATGTAATGGTACACTGTGGGGAATCATAATGAATAGTTTGAAATACAATATTGTGCATTGTTGATGTTTGTTAAAATAAAGATATTCAATTCATAATAAAGGGATTAAAAGCTTAATTCATGCCTATGTTAATATTTGTCTGCAAGTACACAGATAAATGGCAGCGTACCTTATCACATTAAACACCTGCACGTACAAGTTCCTCTGCTGAGATCTCAGTGGGATGGTATGTTTTACAGAGCTTAAACTTTCATTTCCCAAAATAATGATATCATTCATTTACAGATATAGATAGGCCTTGCTTACGCTAACTCTTTCCTGAAATGAATGTTCTGCTAGAACTGGAAAACAAAATATTGGATTAATTGCTAGTCTTATACATTACAAATTGAAGCCTCTTCATCTAGAGAAAGGAAACAAATAATTGCCAGGCAATAGTGTGCTAAACAAAACATACACCTTTATCTAGAATTGCTAGCAGCAGGTACATTTTGCATCATGGGACCGTGATGGTCTCATGGACCATATTACTGCCAGTGGTAATTAAGAATAGATTCCACGGGTGTAAATGCCTGGGAGACATACCTATAAATAAAAGGAATTCTCATTAGAGTGTGGTAAATACATTTATTTTTTCTTTTCTTTTGAGGACTGATTATTTTCTACATTCCTTGTAAAGTACAGTTCAGTGGCGGGTGGGAAAGAAAAAGTCAAGGACTGCTGTAAAATTCTGCTTTATTAATAAGAATGATAGACATTTTTTTCTTTACAAATTAGGTCAATATATCTAACATCCTAAACTCATATAAAAAATATTTTTGTCTTTGGATAACTCCTTCACATGGGGTTGCTTTATTGTTAAGAAAATAATCAATTAAGCTAAGTAAGATCAATTCTGCATTTTTGCAGGTAATTCTATAACTATATTGTTACAGTAAATTGTAAAGTGCTGTGTAATATATTGGCTCCATAGAGATGAAATAATATAAATATATAGAAATTTATATATTTTTATATATATATATATATATATATATATATATATATATATATATATATATACTGTATATGTATTATGTATATATATATATATATATATATATATATATATATATATATACAGCTGGAGAAATGAATTTTCAACACATCAAACTTCTGTGAAAATGTATTTCTAATAGTGCTATTGACTAGAGATGAGCGAACCAGCCGTGGTTCGGCCCGAGTTCGGTTCGTCGAACGGAGGTCTCGTTCGAGTTCAGTTCGGCGAACGTTCGACGAACCGAACTCGAACCAATAGGATATAATGGGAGGTAATCACAAACACATAAAAACGCATTATAAATGTACACATACAGTTAATAAACATTGCCATAACACTTACCGGTTCCCGCGATCCCTCCTGCACTCTGTCTCCTGCCGCTATTCCATCCGATGATCGCTGAATCCTCCCGGTAACCAGCACTGCCAGCAGTGATGCAGGACCTATCGTGACGTCAAAATAGCCATGTGACCAGTCACGTGGCTATTATCTCATTGGCTACAGACTGGTCACATGACTATGACGCGTCATGTAGGACCTGTCATTGCACTCTCCGGTACACGGTGCACATTTGTGTATAGCCGTGTACCGGCGACATGCTCTAGCACACGGTCGACTCCCCGTTCCGTTAGGGACCGGCTGAAACAGCCGGTCATTAATGGAGATCACCGTTGCCATAGCAACGCAGTTAGCGGTGACGTCACCGCTAACCGTAGCTCCGGGAATCCCATGATCGGAGCCCTGTTGCTATGGTAACGCATCTGTCAGCGTTACCGCTGTTACCGCTAGCAGCACTGATCTCTCATGGAGTAAAGGCTGCACGCTGCTTCCCGTGCAGCCTTCACAGAGTGAAGGCTGCACGGGAAGCAGCGTCTTCCCCCATGCAGCAGTGATGTAGCAGAGCTGCATTTGTTGAACGAGAAAGACACAAGACCATGGATCGTGGAGGGCTGACAGGGGGTAATAAAGATGGAGTCTCTAATGTGTCTGTGGATTTATTTCTATTAAAGTATTTTTTCTCTGTGTGGTGTCTTTTTTTAACCCTTTATTGGAGATTCTTAATGGCCGGGTCAAACGTGCCTGACATTAAGAATCTCTGGTTTAATGCTGGCTAGTAATACAAAGCCAGTATTAACTCATGATTACCCAACAAGCCACCCGGCTCCAGGGCTGTTGGAAGAGTTGGATACAGCGCCAGATGATGGCGCTTCTATGAGAGCGCCATTTTCTGGGACGGCTGCGGACTGAAATTCGCAGCAGAGGCGCCCAGAAACCTCAGGCTAACCTGTGCTGCAAATTCCAATCCCCAGCTGCCTAGTTGTACCTGGCTGGACATAAAAATGGGGCGAAGCCCACGTCATTTGATTTTTTATTATTTCATGAAATAAGTGAAATAATTAAAAAAAGGGCTTCCCTATATTTTTGGTTCCCAGCCGGGTACAAATAGGCAACTGGGGGTTGGAGGCAGCCCGTGGCTGCCTGCTGTACCTGGCTAGCATACAAAAATATGGCGAAGCCCACGTCATTTTTTTGGTGGGCAAAAAACTTCTGCATACAGTTCTGGATGGAGTATGCTGAGCCTTGTAGTTCTGCAGCTGCTGTCTGCTCTTCTCCATACAGACAGACAGCAGCTGCAGAACTACAAGGCTCAGCATACTCCATCCAGGACTGAATGCAGAAGTTTTTTGCCCCCTGAAAAAATTATTTGGGCTTCGCCATATTTTTGTATGCTAGCCAGGTACAGCAGGCAGGTACGGCTGACCCCAACCCCCAGTTGCCTATTTGTACCCGGCTTGGAACCAAAAATAAAGGGAAGCCCTTTTTTTATTATTTCATGAATTTTATGAAATAATTAGAAAAAAAATGACGTAGGCTTCGCCCCATTTTTGTGTCCAGCCAGGTACAAATAGGCAGCTGGGGATTGGAATCCGCAGCACAGGTTGGCTTGAGCTTTCTGGGCCCCACTGCTGCAAATTGCAGTCTGCAGCCGCCTCAGAAAATGGCGCTTTCATAGAAGCGCCATCTTCTGGCGCTGTATCCAACTCTTCCAGCACCTGCCTGCTATACCTGGCTAGCATACAAAAATATAGCGAAGCTCACGTCCTTTTTTTGTAGTTTTTTGGCAAAAAAAATAAAAAATGCTTCCCTGGATTTTCCATTGCCAGTGAAGGTAACACCAAGCAGTGGGGGTTAGCAGCCAGTAGCTGCTTGGATTACCCTTAGCTAGCAATACAAAAAATGCAGCGGGAGCCCATATATTTTTTTTTAATTATTATTTAAATAACTAAAAACAAAATGGGCTTCCCTGTATTTTGATTGCTGGACATCACAGTGCTGTAAAAATAAATCTTTAAAAAAAATGACGTAGCGCTCCGCGGTATTTTTGATTCTCAGCGCAGATAAAGCAGACAGCTATGGGTTGCCACCCCCATCTGCCTGCCGTTACCTTGGTTGGCAATCAAAATACAGGGAAGCCCATTAATTTTTTCTATTTAAAAAATAGTTAAAAAAAAATGATGTTGGGTCCCCCCATTTTTGATAGCCAGCTAGGGTAAAGCAGACGGCTGTAGCCTGAAAACCACAGCTGGCAGCTTTACAGTGGTTGGGGATCCAATGTGGAGGTCCCCCCAGGCTCTTTTTTTTATAATTATTTTATAAATATTAATAATTACACAAAAAAGTAGGGTGACCCCCAAATTGGATCACCAGCCAAGGTAAAGCGGACAGCTGTAGTCTGGTATTCTCAGGGTGGGAAGGTCCATAGTTATTGGGCCTTCACAGCCTAAAAATAGCAGGCCGCAGGCACCCCAGACGTGGCGCATCCACTAGATGCGCCAATCCTGGCGCTTCACCCCAGCTCATCCCGTGCCCTGGTGCAGTGGCAAATGGGGTAATAATCGGGTTGATAATAGCTGTAAAGTCACCTGAGATCAAGCCCAGCAGTTTGTGATGTCATGGCGTCTATTAGATACCCAACATCATAAACTGTCAGTACTAACAAAAAAAAAATCGACAAAAGAAATTTATTTGAAAAAACAGTCCCCAAAACATTTCCTTTTTCACCAATTTATTGTAAGAAAAAAAATAAAGGGGTCCCACGACGACTCTGGACCATCTAGAATATGGGGGGGAGACACTCAGGGAACGTATCCCCCATTTTCTAGGCGTGCGGACCCTTAATGTGAGGAGTGTGCGTGCATTGAATCTGCACTCACTCTCCCCGGGTCCACAGCAGCAGAGTCCATGTCGTAATGGTTGCTACCAAAGCTGCAATGCCCTGCTCATGAGGTAAGGGCATGCCTAATCAGGAGAACTATTCTACATTTCCAAATATTGGTATTTGCTGATATTATTGCTATTCCACCTACTATATATTGGGGATAGGATCTTGGAGATGGAATACCCCTTTAAGTCCAGTTATCCAGCTGAATGAATACTTAACAACAAAGCTCGCTATTTAGATGTGTTTTCTTGTGGCGTATAACGGACTCTCATGTTTGGTAGTCGTTCAGCAGGGAAACTATAAAAGCAAATCCCTCCATTTGGAAATGTAGTATATAGCTTTCCTGATCAACTATGTTCCTTACCTCATGAGCAGGGCATTGCAGTAATAATAATAATTTATTCATTTATATAGCGTTATTAATTCCATAGCGCTGTATGTCTTTGAAGTGTGGGAGGAAACCGGAGTACCCGGAGGAAACCCACGCAAACACGGGGAGAACATACAAACTCCTTGCAGATGGTGTCCTTGGTGGGAATTGAACCCAGGAACTCAGCGCTGCAAGACTGCAGTGCTAACCACTGAGCCACCGTGCCTCCAATTTAGCTTACAGATGCATAACCACCACTCACTGTGTCTGAACACAGGAAGCTGAGCTGACAGCCGCTCTGTACATGCGGCAGCGTCTATTGTGAAGGAGAGGGCCGTGGGGGAATCAACGCTGCACAGGTACCGTGGGACCCCGGGGAACACCGGTGGGGTTATAGGGGGTGACCTGGCAGGGCCTGGGGAGGAGTTTGGTACATGGCACATGCGACAGAAATCAGAGGAGTAGGGTGAATGCGGCCGGCGTGCTGCTGTGCGCGCGGCCATCTTGGATTTATGGGAGGGCATCAGGGGGGCACTTTGGCGACACCGGGGGACCGGAGGGGACCGGGTAGGAGATTTATCATTTGTTCATGCCAGATGGGAGATAAATAAATTTTTTACCGGCGCTGTCATTTACTGTAACGTGATCATCGGTATATGGTGTATACCTGTGATCACGTGAGCGGGGACCGGAAAAACTGTCCTGAATCATGATCTCCAGGGTCTCAGCTAGCCCTGAAACCCCGGAGATTTTCTGACGCTGGGGGGCGCTATTCACTTTTTTCTGCCTGCTGTTTATAAACGGCAGACTAGAATAAGGCTACATTCACACGACCAATCCATTTTTTGGTCTGCAAAAAACAGTCCATTTTTTTTCACGGGTGCATCCATGTGGCATCCGTTTCCGTTCCGTAGACGGTCCGTATGTCATCTGTTTGTCATCCGTGTGCCTTCCATTTTTTTGGGTACTGCAAAAAAACTGAAGGAGGGAAAATACATAAATTTACCCAGGATCCATAGCTTCATCCTACATGAGGCGGTCACATGTTCACTCCAGTGCCATTTTCTACTGCTTTTCACAGCGTAAAGTGCTCTGGTGATTTTCCTGTGCTTGTACACTTCATATCAGTCTTTTCTGTCATTATAATGGCAGAAAGACACATAAGGTCCCACTCTCCTGCATTTTGTAATTTTGCACCCTTTGGTGCCTTTCATGTGGCACTAAGGGGTGCTTAGCTTTGTATTTAGCCAAAAAAATGAAAAAAAAAATGACGTAGGGTTCCCCCTATTTTTGTAGCCAGCTAAGGTAAAGCAGACGGCTGCAGCCTGCAGACCACAGCTGGCAGCCTCACCTTGGCTGGTAATCCAAAACTGAGGGCACCCCACGCTGTTATTTTAAATTAAATAAATAATTAAAAAAAACACGTAGGGGTCCCCCCAAAATTGGATCACCAGCGAAGGTAAAGCAGACAGCTAAGGTCTGATATTCTCCGTTTGTCATCTGTGTGCCTTCTGTTTTTTTTGCGTACTGCAAAAAAACTGAAGGAGGGAAAATACATAAATTTACCCAGGATCCATAGCTTCAACCTACATGAGGCGGTCACATGTTCACTCCAGTGCCATTTTCTACTGCTTTTTACAGCATAGAGCGCTCTGGTGATTTTCCTGTCTTTGTACACTTCATATCAGTCTTTTCTGTCATTATAATGGCAGAAAGACACATAATGTCCCAGTCTCCTGAATTTTGTGATTTTGCACCCTTTGGTGCCTTTCATGTGGCACTAAGGGGTGCTTAGCCTTGTATTTAGCAAAAAAAAATAAATGTAAAAAAATAGACGTGGGGTTCCCCCTATTTTTGATAGCCACAGATGGCAGCTTCACCATGGCTGGTAATCCAAAACTGAGGGCCCCCCACGCTGTTATTTTAAATTACATAAATAATTTTAAAAAAAAAACACGTGGGGGTCCCCCCAAAATTGGATCACCAGCCAAGGTAAAGCAGACAGCTGGGGTCTGATATTCTCAGACTAGGGAGGTCCATGGTTATTGGACTCTCCCAGCCTAAAAATAGCAGGCCGCAGCCGCCCCAGAAGTGGCGCATCCATTAGATGCGCCAATCCTGGTGCTTCGCCCCAGCTCATCCCGCGCCCTGGTGCAGTGGCAAACGGAGTAATATATGGGGTTAATACCAGATGTGTAATGTCACCTGGCACCAAGCCCTGGGGTTAGTGAGGTCAGGCGTCTATCAGATACCCGTCATCACGAACCCAGTCAGTAATAAAAAAAAATAGATGACAAACACATTTTTATTTGAAAAAACACTCCCCAATACATTCCCTCTTTAACCAATTTATTAGACAGAAAAACAAATCCAGGTCTGCTGTAATCCAAGGGGTTGCCATGACGATCCACACTGTCCCAGTCAATGAAGAGCAGGATGTTCCCCATTGGCTGGGAGAGCAATGCAGTGACCTGAGCTAACATCAATGGGTCAGCCCAGGTCACTGCAGGGGATGACAAGTACTGCTGTCAGCGAGGTTCATTACCTGCGCTGATCTCCTGCACACTGAATCATCTTCACAGCCAAGTATCGCGAGCGGCCCGTGACGTCACCGCTAGTCAGTCTCGGGTCAGAAGCGAGAGAAGGTGATATGACAAGCGGCGGCCATGGAGGACAGTGACAGCGCTGAGGTCGGGACTTCATCACCGCAGGTAAGCCGAGCGGGACCATGTGTGCAGAGTGCCAGGTGGGTGGAGCATACCGGGACCATGTGTGCAGAGTGACAGGTGGGCGGAGCCTAGTGGGGTAATGGGTGCAGAGTGTCAGGTGGGTGGAGCCTAGCGGGATAATGTGTGCAGAGTGCCAGGTGGGCAGAGCCTAGCGGGACCATGTGTGCAGAGTGACAGGTGGGTGGAGCCTAGCGGGGGTAATGTGTGCAGAGTGCCAGGTGGGCGGAGCATACCGGGACCATGTGTGCAGAGTGACAGGTGGGCGGAGCCTAGCGGGACCATGTGTGCAGAGTGACAGGTGGGCGGATCCTAGCGGGGTAATGTGTGCAGAGTGCCAGGTGGGCGGAGCCTAGCAGGACCATGTGTGCAAAGTGCCAAGTGGAACCAAGGAAAAAATTGTAAAAAAATACCCTGCTGTAACTAAATAAAAGCATAGTGCATATAAACATAGGGTAATTAGTAAACACTGTTTTTATCAAAAAAAGCATAAAGCTATCCCACCAACGCCAAGGTGTACCCAGTTGGGATAGTACCTACACTCTCTAATATTAAAACCTTACCATGGGTCTAAAATAGGCCTCAATGTGGCTAAGGGCTGAGAGCGACCGGGTCCCAACAGGACACACACAGTCAGGGGGCTTCACAGAATGAAATGTCCAGCTCGCTGAGAAGGGGGCCACTCCCTGTTTGTACTGAATACAAAAAACTACATAAAAACAAAAAAGTGAGCCGGAGTATGAGATGGTATACATGGTACTTGTGAGACCATGTTCACACTGGCCATAAGACAAAGAGAAACCAAGGAAAAAATTGTGAAAAAATACCCTGCTGTAACTAAATAAAAGCATAGTGCATATAAACATAGGGTACTTAGTAAACACTGTTTTTGATCAAAAAAAGCATTAAGCTATCCCACCAACGCCAAGGTGTACCCAGTTGGGATAGTACCTACACTCTCTAATATTAAAACCTTACCATGGGTCTAAAATAGGCCTCAATGTGGCTAAGGGCTGAGAGCGACCGGGTCCCAACAGGACACACACAGTCAGGGGGATTCACAGAATGAAATGTCCAGCTCGCTGAGAAGGGGGCCACTCCCTGTTTGTACTGAATACAAAAAAACTACATAAAAACAAAAAAGTGAGCCGGAGTATGAGATGGTATACATGGTACTTGTGAGACCATGTTCACACTGGCCATAAGAAAAAGAGAAACCAAGGAAAAAATTGTGAAAAAATACCCTGCTGTAACTAAATAAAAGCATAGTGCATATAAACATAGGGTACTTAGTAAACACTGTTTTTGATCAAAAAAAGCATAAAGCTATCCCACCAACGCCAAGGTGTACCCAGTTGGGATAGTACCTACACTCTCTAATATTAAAACCTTACCATGGGTCTAAAATAGGCCTCAATGTGGCTAAGGGCTGAGAGCGACCGGGTCCCAACAGGACACACACAGTCAGGGGGATTCACAGAATGAAATGTCCAGCTCGCTGAGAAGGGGGCCACTCCCTTTTTGTACTGAATACAAAAAAACTACATAAAAACAAAAAAGTGAGCCGGAGTATGAGATGGTATACATGGTACTTGTGAGACCATGTTCACACTGGCCATAAGACAAAGAGAAACCAAGGAGAAAATTGTGAAAAATACCCTGCTGTAACTAAATAAAAGTATAGTGCATATAAACATAGGGTACTTAGTAAACACTGTTTTTGATCAAAAAAAGCATAAAGCTATCCGACCAACGCCAAAGTGTACCCAGTTGGGATAGTACCTACACTCTCTAATATTAAAACCTTACCATGGGTCTAAAATAGGCCTCAATGTGGCTAAGGGCTGAGAGTGACCGGGTCCCAACAGGACACACACAGTCAGGGGGAATCACAGAATGAAATGTCCAGCTCGCTGAGAAGGGGGCCACTCCCTGTTTGTACTGAATACAAAAAAACTACATAAAAACAAAAAAGTGAGCCGGAGTATGAGATGGTATACATGGTACTTGTGAGACCATGTTCACACTGGCCATAAGACAAAGAGAAACCAAGGAAAAAATTGTGAAAAAATACCCTGCTGTAACTAAATAAAAGCATAGTGCATATAAACATAGGGTACTTAGTAAACACTGTTTTTCATCAAAAAAAGCATAAAGCTATCCCACCAACGCCAAGGTGTACCCAGTTGGGATAGTACCTACATTCTCTAATATTAAAACCTTACCATGGGTCTAAAATAGGCCTCAATGTGGCTAAGGGCTGAGAGCGACCGGGTCCCAACAGGACACACACAGTCAGGGGGATTAACAGAATGAAATGTCCAGCTCGCTGAGAAGGGGGCCACTCCCTGTTTGTACTGAATACAAAAAAACTACATAAAAACAAAAAAGTGAGCCGGAGTATGAGATGGTATACATGGTACTTGTGAGACCATGTTCACACTGGCCATAAGACAAAGAGAAACCAAGGAAAAAATTGTGAAAAAATACCCTGCTGTAACTAAATAAAAGCATAGTGCATATAAACATAGGGTACATAGTAAACACTGTTTTTGATCAAAAAAAGCATAAAGCTATCCCACCAACGCCAAGGTGTACCCAGTTGGGATAGTACCTACACTCTCTAATATTAAAACCTTACCATGGGTCTAAAATAGGCCTCAATGTGGCTAAGGGCTGAGAGCGACCGGGTCCCAAAAGGACACACACAGTCAGGGGGATTCACAGAATGAAATGTCCAGCTCGCTGAGAAGGGGGCCACTCCCTGTTTGTACTGAATACAAAAAAACTACATAAAAACAAAAAAGTGAGCCGGAGTATGAGATGGTATACATGGTACTTGTGAGACCATGTTCACACTGGCCATAAGACAAAGAGAAACCAAGGAAAAAATTGTGAAAAAATACCCTGCTGTAACTAAATAAAAGCATAGTGCATATAAACATAGGGTACTTAGTAAACACTGTTTTTGATCAAAAAAAGCATAAAGCTATCCCACCAACGCCAAGGTGTACCCAGTTGGGATAGTACCTACACTCTCTAATATTAAAACCTTACCATGGGTCTAAAATAGGCCTCAATGTGGCTAAGGGCTGAGAGCGACCGGGGTCCCAACAGGACACACACAGTCAGGGGGATTCACAGAATAAAATGTCCAGCTCGCTGAGAAAGGGGCCACTCCCTTTTTGTACTGAATACAAAAAAACTACATAAAAACAAAAAAGTGAGCCGGAGTATGAGATGGTATACATGGTACTTGTGAGACCATGTTCACACTGGCCATAAGACAAAGAGAAACCAAGGAAAAAATTGGGAAAAAATTCCCTGCTGTAACTAAATAAAAGTATAGTGCATATAAACATAGGGTACTTAGTAAACACTGTTTTTGATCAAAAAAAGCATAAAGCTATCCCACCAACGCCAAGGTGTACCCAGTTGGGATAGTACCTACACTCTCTAATATTAAAACCTTACCATGGGTCTAAAATAGGCCTCAATGTGGCTAAGGGCTGAGAGTGACCGGGTCCCAACAGGACACACACAGTCAGGGGGAATCACAGAATGAAATGTCCAGCTCGCTGAGAAGGGGGCCACTCCCTGTTTGTACTGAATACAAAAAAACTACATAAAAACAAAAAAGTGAGCCGGAGTATGAGATGGTATACATGGTACTTGTGAGACCATGTTCACACTGGCCATAAGAC
The DNA here is from genome assembly GCF_048569485.1 of Anomaloglossus baeobatrachus. Taxonomy (NCBI): domain Eukaryota; kingdom Metazoa; phylum Chordata; class Amphibia; order Anura; family Aromobatidae; genus Anomaloglossus; species Anomaloglossus baeobatrachus. The sequence goes on along the minus strand of NC_134354.1, from coordinate 544,638,061 downwards.
AAAGAGAAACCAAGGAAAAAATTGTGAAAAAATACCCTGCTGTAACTAAATAAAAGCATAGTGCATATAAACATAGGGTACTTAGTAAACACTGTTTTTGATCAAAAAAAGCATAAAGCTATCCCACCAACGCCAAGGTGTACCCAGTTGGGATAGTACCTACACTCTCTAATATTAAAACCTTACCATGGGTCTAAAATAGGCCTCAATGTGGCTAAGGGCTGAGAGCGACCGGGTCCCAACAGGACACACACAGTCAGGGGGATTCACAGAATAAAATGTCCAGCTCGCTGAGAAGGGGGCCACTCCCTTTTTGTACTGAATACAAAAAAACTACATAAAAACAAAAAAGTGAGCCTTAGTATGAGATGGTATACATGGTACTTGTGAGACCATGTTCACACTGGCCATAAGACAAAGAGAAACCAAGGAAAAAATTGGGAAAAAATACCCTGCTGTAACTAAATAAAAGTATAGTGCATATAAACATAGGGTACTTAGTAAACACTGTTTTTGATCAAAAAAAGCATAAAGCTATCCCACCAACGCCAAGGTGTACCCAGTTGGGATAGTACCTACACTCTCTAATATTAAAACCTTACCATGGGTCTAAAATAGGCCTCAATGTGGCTAAGGGCTGAGAGCGACCGGGTCCCAACAGGACACACACAGTCAGGGGGAGTCACAGAATGAAATGTCCAGCTCGCTGAGAAGGGGGCCACTCCCTGTTTGTACTGAATACAAAAAACTACATAAAAACAAAAAAGTGAGCCGGAGTATGAGATGGTATACATGGTACTTGTGAGACCATGTTCACACTGGCCATAAGACAAAGAGAAACCAAGGAAAAAATTGTGAAAAAATACCCTGCTGTAACTAAATAAAAGCATAGTGCATATAAACATAGGGTACTTAGTAAACACTGTTTTTCATAAAAAAAAGCATAAAGCTATCCCACCAACGCCAAGGTGTACCCAGTTGGGATAGTACCTACATTCTCTAATATTAAAACATTACCATGGGTCTAAAATAGGCCTCAATGTGGCTAAGGGCTGAGAGCGACCGGGTCCCAACAGGACACACACAGTCAGGGGGATTCACAGAATGAAATGTCCAGCTCGCTGAGAAGGGGGCCACTCCCTGTTTGTACTGAATACAAAAAAACTACATAAAAACAAAAAAGTGAGCCGGAGTATGAGATGGTATACATGGTACTTGTGAGACCATGTTCACACTGGCCATAAGACAAAGAGAAACCAAGGAAAAAATTGTGAAAAAATACCCTGCTGTAACTAAATAAAAGCATAGTGCATATAAACATAGGGTACTTAGTAAACACTGTTTTTGATCAAAAAAAGCATAAAGCTATCCCACCAACGCGAAGGTGTACCCAGTTGGGATAGTACCTACACTCTCTAATATTAAAACCTTACCATGGGTCTAAAATAGGCCTCAATGTGGCTAAGGGCTGAGAGCGACCGGGTCCCAACAGGACACACACAGTCAGGGGGATTCACAGAATGAAATGTCCAGCTCGCTGAGAAGGGGGCCACTCCCTGTTTGTACTGAATACAAAAAAAATACATAAAAACAAAAAAGTGAGCCGGAGTATGAGATGGTATACATGGTACTTGTGAGACCATGTTCACACTGGCCATAAGACAAAGAGAAACCAAGGAAAAAATTGTGAAAAAATACCCTGCTGTAACTAAATAAAAGCATAGTGCATATAAACATAGGGTACTTAGTAAACACTGTTTTTGATCAAAAAAAGCATAAAGCTATCCCACCAACGCCAAGGTGTACCCAGTTGGGATAGTACCTACACTCTCTAATATTAAAACCTTACAATGGGTCTAAAATAGGCCTCAATGTGGCTAAGGGCTGAGAGCGACCGGGTCCCAACAGGGCACACACAGTCAGGGGGATTCACAGAATGAAATGTCCAGCTCGCTGAGAAGGGGGCCACTCCCTGTTTGTACTGAATACAAAAAAACTACATAAAAACAAAAAAGTGAGCCGGAGTATGAGATGGTATACATGGTACTTGTGAGACCATGTTCACACTGGCCATAAGACAAAGAGAAACCAAGGAAAAAATTGTGAAAAAATACCCTGCTGTAACTAAATAAAAGCATAGTGCATATAAACATAGGGTACTTAGTAAACACTGTTTTTGATCAAAAAAAGCATAAAGCTATCCCACTAACGCCAAGGTGTACCCAGTTGGGATAGTACCTACACTCTCTAATATTTTAAACCTTACCATGGGTCTAAAATAGGCCTCAATGTGGCTAAGGGCTGAGAGCGACCGGGTCCCAACAGGACACACACAGTCAGGGGGAATCACAGAATGAAATGTCCAGCTCGCTGAGAAGGGGGCCACTCCCTGTTTGTACTGAATACAAAAAAACTACATAAAAACAAAAAAGTGAGCCGGAGTATGAGATGGTATACATGGTACTTGTGAGACCATGTTCACACTGGCCATAAGACAAAGAGAAACCAAGGAAAAAATTGTGAAAAAATACCCTGCTGTAACTAAATAAAAGCATAGTGCATATAAACATAGGGTACTTAGTAAACACTGTTTTTGATCAAAAAAAGCATAAAGCTATCCCACCAACGCCAAGGTGTACCCAGTTGGGATAGTACCTACACTCTCTAATATTAAAACCTTACCATGGGTCTAAAATATGCCTCAATGTGGCTAAGGGCTGAGAGCGACCGGGTCCCAACAGGACACACACAGTCAGGGGGATTCACAGAATGAAATGTCCAGCTCGCTGAGAAGGGGGCCACTCTCTGTTTGTACTGAATACAAAAAAACTACATAAAAACAAAAAAGTGAGCCGGAGTATGAGATGTTATACATGGTACTTGTGAGACCATGTTCACACTGGCCATAAGACAAAGAGAAACCAAGGAAAAAATTGTGAAAAAATACCCTGCTGTAACTAAATAAAAGCATAGTGCATATAAACATAGGGTACTTAGTAAACACTGTTTTTGATCAAAAAAAGCATAAAGCTATCCCACCAACGCCAAGGTGTACCCAGTTGGGATAGTACCTACACTCTCTAATATTAAAACCTTACCATGGGTCTAAAATAGGCCTCAATGTGGCTAAGGGCTGAGAGTGACCGGGTCCCAACAGGACACACACAGTCAGGGGGATTCACAGAATGAAATGTCCAGCTCGCTGAGAAAGGGGCCACTCCCTGTTTGTACTGAATACAAAAAATTTACATAAAAACAAAAAAATGAGCCGGAGTATGAGATGGTATACATGGTACTTGTGAGACCATGTTCACACTGGCCATAAGACAAAGAGAAACCAAGGAAAAAATTGTGAAAAAATACCCTGCTGTAACTAAATAAAAGCATAGTGCATATAAACATATTGTACTTAGTAAACACTGTTTTTGATCAAAAAAAGCATAAAGCTATCCCACCAACGCCAAGGTGTACCCAGTTGGGATAGTACCTACACTCTCTAATATTAAAACCTTACCATGGGTCTAAAATAGGCCTCAATGTGGCTAAGGGCTGAGAGCGACCGGGTCCAAACAGGACACACACAGTCAGAGGGATTCACAGAATGAAATGTCCAGCTCGCTGAGAAGGGGGCCACTCCCTGTTTGTACTGAATACAAAAAAACTACATAAAAACAAAAAAGTGAGCCGGAGTATGAGATGGTATACATGGTACTTGTGAGACCATGTTCACACTGGCCATAAGACAAAGAGAAACCAAGGAAAAAATTGTGAAAAAATACCCTGCTGTAACTAAATAAAAGCATAGTGCATATAAACATAGGGTACTTAGTAAACACTGTTTTTGATAAAAAAAGCATAAAGCTATCCCACCGACGCCAAGGTGTACCCAGTTGGGATAGTACCTACACTCTCTAATATTAAAACCTTACCATGGGTCTAAAATAGGCCTCAATGTGGCTAAGGGCTGAGAGCGACCGGGTCCCAACAGGACACACACAGTCAGGGGGATTCACAGAATGAAATGTCCAGCTCGCTGAGAAGGGGGCCACTCCCTGTTTGTACTGAATACAAAAAAACTACATAAAAACAAAAAAGTGAGCTGGAGTATGAGATGGTATACATGGTACTTGTGAGACCATGTTCACACTGGCCATAAGACAAAGAGAAACCAAGGAAAAAATTGTGAAAAAATACCCTGCTGTAACTAAATAAAAGCATAGTGCATATAAACATAGGGTACTTAGTAAACACTGTTTTTATTCAAAAAAAGCATAAAGCTATCCCACCAACGCCAAGGTGTACCCAGTTGGGATAGTACCTACACTCTCTAATATTAAAACCTTACCATGGGTCTAAAATAGGCCTCAATGTGGCTAAGGGCTGAGAGCGACCGGGTCCCAACAGGACACACACAGTCAGGGGGATTCACAGAATGAAATGTCCAGCTCGCTGAGAAGGGGGCCACTCCCTGTTTGTACTGAATACAAAAAAACTACATAAAAACAAAAAAGTGAGCTGGAGTATGAGATGGTATACATGGTACTTGTGAGACCATGTTCACACTGGCCATAAGACAAAGAGAAACCAAGGAAAAAATTGTGAAAAAATACCCTGCTGTAACTAAATAAAAGCATAGTGCATATAAACATAGGGTACTTAGTAAACACTGTTTTTGATCAAAAAAAGCATAAAGCTATCCCACCAACGCCAAGGTGTACCCAGTTGGGATAGTACCTACACTCTCTAATATTAAAACCTTACCATGGGTCTAAAATAGGCCTCAATGTGGCTAAGGGCTGAGAGCGACCGGGTCCCAACAGGACACACACAGTCAGGGGGATTCACAGAATGAAATGTCCAGCTCGCTGAGAAGGGGGCCACTCCCTGTTTGTACTGAATACAAAAAAACTACATAAAAACAAAAAAGTGAGCCGGAGTATGAGATGGTATACATGGTACTTGTGAGACCATGTTCACACTGGCCATAAGACAAAGAGAAACCAAGGAAAAAATTGTGAAAAAATACCCTGCTGTAACTAAATAAAAGCATAGTGCATATAAACATAGGGTACTTAGTAAACACTGTTTTTGATCAAAAAAAGCATAAAGCTATCCCACCAACGCCAAGGTGTACCCAGTTGGGATAGTACCTACACTCTCTAATATTAAAACCTTACCATGGGTCTAAAAATGGCTCACTTTTTTGTTTTTATGTAGTTTTTTTGTATTCAGTACAAACAGGGAGTGGCCCCCTTCTCAGCGAGCTGGGCATTTCATTCTGTGAATCCCCCTGACTGTGTGTGTCCTGTTGGGACCCGGTCGCTCTCAGCCCTTAGCCACATTGAGGCCTATTTTAGACCCATGGTAAGGTTTTAATTTTAGAGAGTGTAGGTACTATCCCAACTGGGTACACCTTGGCATTGGTGGGATAGCTTTATGCTTTTTTTGATCAAAAACAGTGTTTACTAAGTACCCTATGTTTATATGTACTATGCTTTTATTTAGTTACAGCAGGGTATTTTTTCACAATTTTTTCCTTGGTTTCTCTTTGTCTTATGGCCAGTGTGAACATGGTCTCACAAGTACCATGTATACCATCTCATACTCCGGCTCACTTTTTTGTTTTTAAAGTGCCAAGTGGGCGGAGCCTAGCGGGACTATGTGTGCAGAGTGACAGGTGGGCGGAGCCTAGTGGGGTAATGTGTGCAGAGTGCCAGGTGGGCGGAGCGCACGGGACCATGTGTGCAGAGTGACAGGTGGGTGGAGCCTAGCAGGACCATGTGTGCAGAGTGACAGGTGGGCGGAGCCCAGCGGGACCATGTATGCAGAGTGATAGGTGGGCGGAGCCTAGCAGGACCATGTGTGCAGAGTGACAGGTGGGCGGAGCCATGTGTGCTGGCGGCGGAGTGCAAAGTGGGTGGAGTCTAGCGGGGTCATGTGGCGCTGAGGACGTCAGTGTCGTGGACTGCTTGGCTGGGGACAGGTGAGTGTGTGTGTGTGTGTGTGTGTGTGTGTGTGTGTACATGCCGCGTGCAGGAGGGGGGCGGAGTGAGCTGAGCGGGGAAGTGTGGGCTTCCTGCACGTAACTAGGATAAATATCGGGTTACTAACCAAAGCGCTTTGCTTGGATACCCGATGTTTATCTTGGTTACCAGCTTCTGGCAGGCTGCCAGCGATGGCTCCTGCACACTGTAGCTGTAAAAAGCCCTGCTTTTTGCTGCTAGAACCGTTCTCGAACGTAACTAGAACTATCGAGCTTTAGCAAAAAGCTCGAGTTCTAGTTCGATCTAGAACACCGCCCAAAATCACTCGAACCGCGAACTGGAGAACTGCGAACCGCGCTCAACTCTACTATTGACATGAGATTTTCAGCAGATGTTGGTAACAATCCATCCAATCCACACAGGCATGCACGTAAAATCATAGATGTCCATAAATAAAGTCATGTGTAATAATGAGTATTACACTACACAGGTAAAAAGTATTGAACACATGAAGAAATGAAGGTGAAAAAAAACATGTAAAGTCATGACACCAGATGAAATGTGTCAGTAATTATAAAGCAATCCTGCCTGTTATTGAAATATATCAGCTAGTTCAACTGATGGCATATATTGTAAAAAGGTGTTTCTTTACCAGTAAGCTGTCAGTCTCATGAAGGGACAGTACAGGAAAAGAAAAGACTGCAAACTCCAACTATGCCAAATTACGCTTTGACACGTAATCAGACGCGAAACGGCTGTCGTCCTTGTCAGGAGCCTGCATCTAGCTCCTCTTCTGCTTTTAACCCTTTACCCTTTGTGAATAAAGAAGATCGTTTGGCATAGTTGGAGTGTGCGGTCTTTCCCTTTCCTGGACTGTCCCTGGATGTACCATTCTATTTGGATGAGCACTTCTTGGCCGGGATCGTGTGGTGCCTGAGCAGTGCTCCATGCAAGTGCGTTACACCGCAAGGTACTGTCTTAGTGGTGCGGGACTATTTCTTCTTCATATTTGAGTGTCAGTCTCAAGACCTTCACAACCTTATTGTTACAAAACATACTGATGGAATAGGTTACAGAATTTCTAAACTTCTGAAGGTCCCAGTGAGCACTGTTGTGGCCATAATTCTGAAGTGGAAAGAACATCCTTTTACCATAAATCGGCCACAAGCAGGTGCCCCCTGCAAGATTTCAGACAGATGTGTGAAAATAATTATTAGAAAAGTTGTCCAAGAACCAATCAGCACCTGTGGAGAGATACAGAAAGACATGGAATCGGCAGATACAATTGTTTCAAAAGAAACAATAAGTAATGCATTCAACTTCCATGGCCTGTAAGCACACTCATCATGCAATACTCCACTGTTTAAGAAAAATCATGTTCAAACACATTTAAGAATTTACTCAACAATATTTTGCATTCCACCAGCATTGCACAAACCCCATATCTCATCACAGGCATCTACACATCATTATAGATGCCAAATATCCCACCACAGGCATCCTCCAGCATTGCACACCCCAAAAACCTCAAATCCCACACTGACATCCCCTCAGCACTGCACACCCTCAAATTTCCACCACAGGCATCTCCCAGTATTATAGACCAACAAATCCCACCACATACATCCCCCCTGAACATCACACACTCCTCAAAATCTCACTACAGGTGTCCCCCAGCTTTTTAGATTTCACAAGTCAAACTGCAGGCATACCTACAGCATATCCCCCCAATAAATCCCATCAGAGTCATCCTCCAGCATCGCACACCGTCCGAAAATCTATACTCATAAGAAGTTCCATACCTGCCGCTGATTGCAAGTGACCTATGGAGCTGCGTTCTAAGAAATTCTGTGCCTGTTGTTGATCGGGAGTGAATTATGAAGCCTCGTTCTAAAAATATTCTAAGAAGGAAGCTACATAGGAATTGATAGGCGTCATGGACAGTACACCATTGGAATACATCTGAACTTCAACAGTTTCTTAGTCACCAATTGTTTTAAAATTGGTAAATAAGGGAGTGTAGGGGCTAGAGATGAGCGAACCGGTCACGGTTCGGCTCGAGGTCGGTTCGCCGAACGGAGCTCCCGTTCCAGTTCGGTTCGTCGAACGTTCGACGAACCAAACTCGAACCAATAGGCTATAATGGGAGGCAATCACAAACACATAAAAATGCATTATAAATGTACACATACAGTTAATAAACATTGCCATAACACTTACCGGTCCCTGCGATCCCTCCTGCACTCTGTCTCCTGCCGCTATTCCATCCGATGATCGCTGAATCCTCCCGGTGACCGGCACTGCCAGCAGAGATGCAGGACCTATCGTGACGTCAAAATAGCCATGTGACCAGTCACGTGGCTATTATCTCATTGGCTACAGACTGGTCACATGACTTTGACGCGTCATGTAGGACCTGCGAGTGCATCTCTCCGGTACACGGTGCACATTTGTGTATCACCGTGTATCGGCGACATGCTCTAGCACACGGTCGACTCCCCGTTCCGTTAGGGACCGGCTGACACAGCCGGTCATTAACGGAGATCACCGTTGCCATAGCAATGCAGTTAGCGGTGACGTCACCGCTAACCGCGGCTCCGGGAGCACCGTTGCTATGGTAACACGTCTGTTACCGCTAGCAGCACTGATCACTCACGGAGTGAAGGCTGCACGCTGCTTCTCGTGCAGCTTTCACGGAGTGAATGCTCCACCGGAAGCAGCGTATTCCCCCATGCAGCAGTGATGTAGCAGAGCTGCATTTGTTGAACGAGAAAGACAGAAGAGCAGGATCGTGGAGGGCTGACAGGGGGTAATAAAGATGGAGTCTCTAATGTGTCTGTGTATTTATTTCTATTAAAGTATTTTTTCTCTGTGTGGTGTCTTTTTTTTAACCCTTTATTGGAGATTCTTAATGGCCGGGTCAAACGTGCCTGACATTAAGAATCTCTGGCTTAATACTGGCTAGTAAAACAAAGCCAGTATTAACTCCTGATTACCCAACAAGCCACCCGGCTCCAGGGCTGTTGGAAGAGTTGGATAAAGCGCCAGATGATGGCGCTTCTATGAGAGCGCCATTTTCTGGGACGGCTGCGGACTGAAATTCGCAGCAGAGGCGCCCAGAAACCTTGGGCTAACCTGTGCTGCGGATTCCAATCCCCAGCTGCCTAGTTGTACCTGGCTGGACACAAAAATGGGGCGAAGCTCACGTCATTTGTTTTTTAATTATCTCATGAAATAAGTGAAATAATTAAAAAAAACGGGCTTCCCTATATTTTTGGTTCCCAGCCGGGTACAAATAGGCAACTGGGGGTTGGAGGCAGCCCGTGGCTGCCTGCTGTACCTGGCTAGCATACAAAAATATGGCGAAGCCCACGTCATTTTTTTGGTGGGCAAAAAACGTCTGCATACAGTCCTGGATGGAGTATGCTGAGCCTTGTAGTTCTGCAGCTGCTGTCTGCTCTTCTCCATACAGACAGACAGCAGCTGCAGAACTACAAGGCTCAGCATACTCCATCCAGGACTGTATGCAGAAGTTTTTTGCCCCCTGAAAAAATTATGTGGGCTTCGCCATATTTTTGTATGCTAGCCAGGTATAGCAGGCAGGTACGGCTGCCCCCAACCCCCAGTTGCCGATTTGTACCCGGCTGGGAACCAAAAATAAAGGGAAGCCCTTTTTTATTATTTCATGAATTTCATGAAATAATTAGAAAACAAATGACGTAGGCTTCGCCCCATTTTTGTGTCCAGCCAGGTACAACTAGGCAGCTGAGGATTGGAATCCGCAGCACAGGTTGGCTTGAGCTTTCTGGGCCCCACTGCTGCGAATTGCACTCTGCAGCCGCCTCAGAAAATGGCATTTTCATAGAAGCGCCATCTTCTGGCGCTGTATCCAACTCTTCCAGCACCTGCCTGCTATACCTGGCTAGCATACAAAAATATGGCGAAGCTCACGTCCTTTTTTTGTAGTTTTTTGGCAAAAAAAATGCTTCCCTGGATTTTCCATTGCCAGTGAAGGTAACACCAAGCAGTGGGGGTTAGCAGCCAGTAGCTGCTTGGATTACCCTTAGCTAGCAATACAAAAAATGCAGCGGGAGCCCATATATATTTTTTTTAATTATTTATTTAAATAACTAAAAACAAAATGGGCTTTCCTGTATTTTGATTGCTGGACATCACAGTGCTGTAAAAATAAATCTTTAAAAAAATGACGTAGCGCTCCACGGTATTTTTGATTCTCAGCGCAGATAAAGCAGACAGCTATGGGTTGCCACCCCCATCTGCCTGCCGTTACCTTGGTTGGCAATCAAAATACAGGGAAGCCCATTAATTTCTATTTAAAAAATAGTTAAAAAAAAATGACGTTGGGTCCCCCCATTTTTGATAGCCAGCTAGGGTAAAGCAGACGGCTGTAGCCTGAAAACCACAGCTGGCAGCTTTACCGTGGTGGGGGATCCAATGTGGAGGTCCCCTCAGGCTCTTTTTTATAATTATTTTATAAATATTAATAATTACACAATAAAAGTAGGGTCCCCCCCAAATTGGATCACCAGCCAAGGTAAAGCGGACAGCTGTTGTCTGGTATTCTCAGGGTGGGAAGGTCCATAGTTATTGGGCCTTCACAGCCTAAAAATAGCAGGCCGCAGGCACCCCAGACGTGGCGCATCCACTAGATGCGCCAATCCTGGCGGTTCACCCCAGCTCATCCCGTGCCCTGGTGCAGTGGCAAACGGGGTAATAAATCGGGTTGATACTAGCTGTAAAGTCACCTGAGATCAAGCCCAGCAGTTTGTGATGTCATGGCATCTATTAGATACCCAACATCATAAACTGCCAGTACTAACAAAAAAAAAAAAATCGACAAAAGAAATTTATTTGAAAAAACAGTCCCCAAAACATTTCCTCTTTCACCAATTTATTGTAAGAAAAAAAAAAAAGGGGTCCCACGACGACTCTGGACCGTCTAGAATATGAGGGGGAGACACACAGGGATTGTATCCCCCATTTTCTAGGAGTGCGGACCCTTCATGTGAGGAGTATGGGTGCAATGAATCTGCACTCACTCTCCCCAGGTCCACAGCAGCAGAGTCCATGTCGTAATGGTTGCTACGAAAGCTGCAATGCCCTGCTCATGAGGTAAGGGCATGCCTAATGAGGAGAACTACTGTAGAGGAAGCTCTGCTCACTGGTATATAGGTGCTCAGAGGTAATAATAGATAAAATTAGTGAGTAACCTCGGCACTCTAAATCTCCCATACTAAGTCAGTAAGTCACAATGGATAGTAATGCAAAATCACTCTTTATTGGTCCGTATTAAGAAAAAAAAATTTTTCATAAGCATATATGTTTTTGTCCAAAACAAGTTACAAATGACGTTTCGGCCTGAGCCTTCGTCAGATTGGACTTATCTGCATGTAATCATGAAAAATGACAATAATCAGTATCACATAAGAGTGAGAGAACAATAACATAAACTCGAACAATGTAGAGGTACAATTGGGATGCAGCAAAAAAATTGCAACACAGCAAGAAATGAAACACATGATACAAATGTCATAATACAGTACAAGGACAATATAGTAATGACAAATATGGGGTCAGAGTAGGCTTAGACAGCTCTGGTATGAAAGAGATGTCAATCATAAAGTAACATGTGCAGTAGGTGTAGAGCTACACTATGCATGGCAGAGCTAATGGGTAGACCGACCATAGAAAAAGAACGAAGAAAAAGTGGAGAAAAAGTGGAGAAAAAGTGGAGAAAAAGTGGAGAAAAAATAGAGAAAATGTGGAGAAAAAGTGGAGAAAAAGTGGAGAAAAAGTGGAGAAAAAGTGGAGAAAAAGTGGAGAAAAAATGGAGAAAAAGTGGAGAAAAAGTGGAGAAAAAGTGGAGAAAAAGTGGAGAAAAAGTGGAGAAAAAATGGAGAAAAAGTGGAGAAAAAATGGAGAAAAAATGGAGAAAAAGTGGAGAAAAAATGGAGAAAAAGTGGAGAAAAAGTGGAGAAAAAGTGGAGAAAAAATGTAGAAAAAGTGGAGAAAAAATGGAGAAAAAGTGGAGAAAAGGTGAAGAAAAAGTGGAGAAAAAAATGGAGAAAAAGTGTAGAAAAAGTGTAGAAAAAATGGAGAAAAAGTGGAGAAAAAGTGGAGAAAAAGTGGAGAAGAAGTGGAGAAGAAGTGGAGAAGAAGTGGAGAAAAAGTGGAGAAAAAGTGAAGAAAAAATGGAGAAAAAGTGGAGAAAAAATGGAGAAAAGGTGGAGAAAAAGTGGAGAAGAAGTGGAGAAGAAGTGGAGAAAAAGTGGAGAAAAAGTGGAGAAAAAGTAGAGAAAAAATGGAAAAAAAGTGGAGAAAAAGTGGAGAAGTAAAGAAGAAGTGGAGAAGAAGTGGAGAAGAAGTGGAGAAGAAGTGGAGAAGAAGTGTTTGTTCATGCCAGATGGGAGATAAATAATTTTTTACCGGCGCTGTCATTTACTGTAACGTGATCATCGGTGTACGGTGTATACCTGTGATCACGTGAGCGGGGACCGGAAAAACCGTCCTGAATCATGATCTCCAGGGTCTCAGCTAGCGCTGAAACCCCTGAGATTTTCTGACGCTGGGGGGCGTTATTCACTTATTTCTGCCTGCTGTTTATAAACAGCAGATCAGGATAAGGCTACATTAACACGACCGATCCATTTTTGCGGTCTGCAAAAAACAGTCAGTTTTTTTTCACGGGTGCATCCGTGTGGCATCCGTTTCCGTTCCGTAGACGGTCCGTATGTCATCTGTTTGTCATCCGTGTGCCTTCCGTTTTTTTTGTGTACTGCAAAAAAACTGAAGGAGGGTAAATGCATAAATTTACCCAGGATCCATAGCTTCATCCTACATGAGGCGGTCACATGTTCACTCCAGTGCCATTTTCTACTGCTTTTCACAGCGCAGAGCGCTCTGGTGATTTTCTTGTGCTTGTGCACTTCATATCAGTCTTTTCTGTCATTATAATGGCAGAAAGACACATAATGTCCCACTCTCCTGCATTTTGTAATTTTGCACCCTTTGGTGCCTTTCATGTGGCACTAAGGGGTGCTTAGCTTTGTATTTAGCCAAAAAAAATGAAAAAAAAAATGACGTAGGGTTCCCCCTAGTTTTGTAGCCAGCTAGGGTAAAGCAGACGGCTGCAGCCTGCAGACCACAGCTGGCAACCTCACCTTGGCTGGTAATCCAAAACTGAGGGCACCCCACGCTGTTATTTTAAATTAAATAAATAATTTAAAAAAAAAACAAGTAGGGGTCCCCCCAAAATTGGATCACCAGCCAAGGTAAAGCAGACAGCTGGTGTCTGATATTCTCAGACTAGGGAGGTCCATGGTTATTGGACTCTCCCCAGCCTAAAAATAGCAGGCCGCAGCCGCCCCAGAAGTGGCACATCCATTAGATGCGCCAATCCTGGTGCTTCGCCCCAGCTCATCCCGCGCCCTGGTGCGGTGGCAAACGGGTTAATATATGGGGTTAATACCAGATGTGTAATGTCACCTGGCATCAAGCCCTGGGGTTGGTGAGGTCAGGCGTCTATCAGATACCCGACATCACCAACCCAGTCGGTAATAAAAAAAAATAGACGACAAACACATTTTTATTTGAAAAAACACTCCCCAAAACATTCCCTCTTTAACCAATTTATTAGAAAGAAAAACAAATCCAGGTCTGGTGTAATCCAAGGGGTTGCCATGACGATCCACACTGTCCCAGTCAATGAAGAGCAGAATGTTCCCCATTGGCTGGGAGAGCAATGCAGTGACCTGAGCTAACATCAATGGGTCAGCCCAGGTCACTGCAGGGCATGACAAGTGCTACTGTCAGCGAGGTACATTACCTGCGCTGATCTCCAGCAAACTGACAGCACCTGTCACTGAGTTCAATGACCGCCGCCTTCACAGCCAAGTATCGCGAGAGGCCCATGACGTCACCGCTAGTCAGTCTCGGGTCGGAAGCGAGAGAAGGTGATGTGACAAGCGGCGGCCATGGAGGACAGTGACAGCGCTGAGGTCGGGATGGTGGGACTTCATCACCGCAGGTAAGCCGAGCGGGACCATGTGTGCAGAGTGTGTGTGCAGAGTGTGTGTGTGTGTGTGTGTACGTTTGTACATGCCGCGGGCAGGAGGGGGCGGAGCGAGCTGAGCGGGGAAGTGTGGGCTTCCTGCACGTAACTAGGATAAACATCGGGTTACTAACCAAAGCGCTTTGGTTGGATACCCGATGTTTATCTTGGATACCAGCTTGTGGCAGGCTGCCAGCGATGGCTCCTGCACACTGTAGCTGTAAAAAGCCCTGCTTTTTGCTGCTAGAACCGTTCTCGAACGTATCTAGAACTATCGAATTTTAGCAAAAAAGCTCGAGTTCTAGTTCGATGTAGAACAGCCCCAAAATCACTCGAACCGCGAACTGGAGAACCGCGAACCGCGCTCAACTCTAGTAGGGGCATCTTTGTTCATGTTTTTTTTAAACTAATAAATTGGTGAACGAGCGTGTGGTGGGTAGTGTTTATTCAAACAAACAATTTTTTGCTGTGTGAGTTTTTAACTATACACTTGCTGGGTTACTAATCGGGGTGTCTGATAGATGCCTATCCATTACTAACCCCTGGGATTATATATGTAAAAAAATATATATGTACATGTATATTAATATATCTGAATATACATACAGTAATGGTCGAAAGTGGTGGCACCCATGAAATTTTTCCAGAAAATATAGTATTTCTCTCTGAAATTTATTACAATTTCACATTTTGTTATAAACATATTTATTTCCTTTGTTTTGGATCGACAGAGAGAAAAACAGGGAAAAAAAGAAAATGGGACATAACTTCCCACAAAACTCCAAAGATGGTCCAGACAAAATTGTTGGCAATCTCAAATTAATATTTTCTTTCACACCCTTTGGAATAAATAACTGCAATCACTCACTTCCTATAACCACCAACAAGCTTCTTACACCTTTCAACTGGAAATTTGGACCACCCTTCTTTGCAAACTGCTCCAGGTCTCTCATATTTGAAGGGTGCCTTCTTCCACTGCAATTTTAAGATCTCTTCATAGGTGTTCAATAGTTTTTAGATTAGGACTAAGAACGCAAAACTCTCTAGCGCCTTGTTTCCATCCATGTCTGGGTGCCTCTTGAAGTGTTTGGTGTCATTGTACTGCTGGAAGGCCCCTGACTTAGGATTCAAATGCAGCTTTCTGACACTTTGCATCAAATTGCAACCCAAAATCCTTTGATAATCTTCAGATTTTATGATGCCCTGCACACAGTCTAGGCACCCAGTGTCAGAGGTAGCAAAAAAAAAAACAATGTCATGATCCAGGCCGGCTTTTTCCTGCTGCTGGTTACACCCAGCTCTGGCCTGGTCATGTCATGGCATGGGTTAACTTCCCTTGCCTCATTCTGGATCCCAGGACGCTATATATTGCCTCTCTCCCTATGGTTTAGTGCCAGTGATATTTCTGCCTTGCAGCGTGTATACTGGCTCTGGTGAGTGTTCCCGGTCTGTCCTCCCTCCCTGTTACTGCGTCCTGAATTGAATCCTTCCCCGTTCATCTGCCTGTCCCAGCCCCTGATTTCCATCTCCTGTCTGTTGTTTGTGTTTCCCTTTGCATACCTGGCTTCTGACTCAGTTCTGTTTTCTGACTTTGATATTGATCCTCCATTTGCAGTGACTCAACTTTCCTGGCTAGACCCTGACTGTTTGACTACTCTTTGCCCTCTGTTGATTCGCCTGTTAACTGCTTGCTGAAGTTACTCTGCTGTACTTCAGCTGCCTTTCCGTTACAGTATTTCTTTGTCTCTCCTTCACTACTCTGCTGCCACCTAGTGTGGATTATGCTGTACTGCGTCTTACTAGCCTTTGTACAGCGTGACACCCAAAACATCTTTGAGCCTCCAGCATTTTAGGCTATAGGTACTCTGTTTTTTTGTTATAGGCCTCATTACATTTTCTAAACAGTGGAATAATGTGCTTTTCCAATATAGTCTATATTGATTTATTCTATCCACAAGACACTGTCCTAGAAGGATTTTGGCTTATGTACATTTTGGCAAACTGCAGTCTAACGTTTTTACGTCTGTGTCAACATTGTGGTCCTCCTGGGTCTTTTGCCATAGATTTTGATTTTATTCAAGTGTCAATGGATAGTTCACACTGACACTGGTGCACCCTGAGCCTGCAGGACAGCTTGAATTTTTTTGGAACCTTATTGGGGCTGCTTATCCACTATCTGAACTATCATGCATTGCAACTTTACACCTATTTTTCTCTGCTGTCCACATACAGGTAGATTAGATACAGAGCTATGGGTTGTAAACTTCTTGATTATGTTACGCACTGTGGACAAAGGCGCATCAAGATCTCTGGAGATGGACTTGTAACCTTGAGACTCTTGATCGTTTAAGACAATTTTGATGTTTTAGCCCACAGACAGTTCTGTTCTCCTCTTTCTGGTCTCCACATTTAATTTAGCACACACAGACACACCATGCAAAGATTAAGTCAACTTCTTTTTTTAGCTGTCTTTCATATTACCCACACCTGTTACTTGCCACAAGTGAGTTTGAATGAACATCACATGCTTGAAACAAAGTTGTTTATATGTAACTTTGGATGGGTGCAATCAATTTCGACCAGACCATTTTTGAGGAAAAGAGGTGTACTAGAAAATATGTGTATCTGAAAGAAATACTTCAGTTCCTGGAACAATTTAAAGGGTGCAAACATTTTTGGCCATGACTGAAAATAAATAAATATAAATATATACAGTGGGTATGGAAAGTATTCAGACCCCTTTAAATTTTTCACTCTTTGTTTCATTGCAGCCATTTGGTAAATTCAAAAAAGTTCATTTTTTTCTCATTAATGTATACTCTGCACCCCATCTTGACAGAAAAAAACCCAGAAATGTAGATATTGTTGCTAATTTATTAAACAAGAAAAACTGAAAAATCACATGGTCATAATTATTCAGACCCTTTGCACAGACGCTCATATTTAAGTCATATGCTGTCCATTTCCTTTTGATCTTTCTTGAGATGGTTCTACTCCTTCATTGGAGTCCAGCTGTGTGTAATTAAACTGATAGGACTTGATTTGGAAAGGCACACATCTGTCTATATAAGACCTAACAGCTCAAAGTGCATGTCAGACCAAATGAGAATCATGAGGTCAAAGGAACTGCCCAAGGAGCTCAGAGACAGAATTGTGGCAAGACACAGATCTGGCCAAGGTTACAAAATAATTTCTGCAGTACTCAAGGTTCCTAAGAGCACAGTGGCCTCCATAATCCTTAAATGGAAGAAATTTGGGACCACCAGAACTCTTCCTAGACCTGGCCATCCATCCAAACTGAGCAATCATGGGAGAAGAGCCTTGGTGAGAGAGATAAAGAATAACCCCAATATCACTGTGGCTGAGCTCCAGAGATGCAGTAGGGAGATGAGAGAAAGTTCCACAAAGTCAACTATCACTGCAGCCCTTCACCAGCTGGGCCTTTATGGCAGACGGAAGCCTCTCCTCAGTGCAAGACATATGAAAGTCCGCATAGAGTTTGCAAAAAAACACATGAAGGACTCCCAGACTATGAGAAATAAGATTCTCTGGTCTAATGAGACAAAGATAGAACTTTTGGTGATAATTCTATGCGGTAGTGTGGAGAAAACCAGTCACTGCTCATCACCTGCCCAATACAATTCCAACAGTGAAACATGGTGGTGACAGCATCATGCTATGGGGTGTTTTTAAGCTGCAGGGACAGGATGACTAGTTGCAATTGAAGGAAAGATGAATGCGGCCAAGTACAGAGATATCCTTGAAGAAAACATCTTCCAGAGTGCTCTTGACCTCAGACTTGGCCGAAGGTTAACCTTCCAACAAGACAATGACCCTAAGCGCACAGTTAAAATAAAGTAATGTCTTCAGAACAACTCTGTGACCATTCTTGACTGGCCCAGTCTGAGCCCTGACCTATTCTAAGTCTGAACTGGGTGCAAAAACCTAAAAAAACATCACTATGGGGAGATAAGGTATGCACACCAGTGACTATGTAAGGGGAATACATGAAATAGCAGAAACTGCTGTGTGAATACTGACTTGAAAAATCCAATAGCTATATGCAAGAGTGAAAATGTGAAAAATGGAATCTGCATTACTGCCATGAACATATGAATCAAGAGAAATTTAGCTACTGAATTGATCAATGCAATAGAGCCCCAACACTACGCCAAAGTATTTCTCTACGTTGGGGTCCCTAGCTTGTGTGTGTCCTCTCATGCAGTTAAAAAACTTACCGTGTATGGGAAGCTGAGACCCAGGCTATTTATGCGTATGATATGGATTGGCAATAGGTGTGGTTGGGGAGGGTTCACAAATGAAAAAATACTAACAAATAGGAATAACGTTTGGAACACCATTCTAAGTCTGAACTGGGTGCAAAAACCTAACTGCATGAGAGGACACACACAAGCTAGGGACCCCAACGTAGAGAAATACTTTGGCGTAGTGTTGGGGCTCTATTGCATTGATCAATTCAGTAGCTAAATTTCTCTTGATTCATATGTTCATGGCAGTAATGCAGATTCCATTTTTCACATTTTCACTCTTGCATATAGCTGTTGGATTTTTCAAGTCAGTATTCACACAGCAGTTTCTGCTATTTCATGTATTCCCCTTACATAGTCACTGGTGTGCATACCTTATCTCCCCATAGTGAGCCCTGACCTAAACCCAATTGAACATCTTTGGAGAGACCTGAAAATGGCTGTCCACCAATGCACTCGTCTTTTTTTCAGATTCTTGAACACGGAATTAACAAATCCGGGAAATATTATTGAGTTGGAGTTGGCAAAAGGTGAAAAGAATTCGGATATGTGGCTTAAAGGAGGGAACAGTATCAAGGGTTATCCCCAGGCAGCAAGCACACAGGGCTGGATATATATATATATATATATATATATATATACAGTGCCTACAAGTAGTATTCAACCCCCTGCAGATTTAGCAGGTTTACACATTCGAAATTAACTTGGCATTGTGACATTTGGACTGTAGATCAGCCTGGAAGTGTGAAATGCACTGCAGCAAAAAAGAATGTTATTTCTTTTTTTATTTATTTTTTTTAAATTGTGAAAAGTTTATTCAGAGGGTCATTTATTATTCAACCCCTCAAACCACAAGAATTCTGTTTGGTTCCCCTAAAGTATTACGAAGTATTTCAGGCACAAAGAACAATGAGCTTCACATGTTTGGATTAATTATCTCTTTTTCCAGCCTTTTCTGACTAATTAAGACCCTCCCTAAACTTGTGAACAGCACTCATACTTGGTCAACATGGGAAAGACAAAGGAGCATTCCAAGGCCATCAGAGACAAGATCGTGGAGGGTCACAAGGCTGGCAAGGGGTACAAAACCCTTTCCAAGGAGTTGGGCCTACCTGTCTCCACTGTTGGGAGCATCATCCGGAAGTGGAAGGCTTATGGAACTACTGTTAGCCTTCCACGGCCTGGACAGCCTTTGAAAGTTTCCACCTGTGCCGAGGCCAGGCTTGTCCGAAGAGTCAAGGCTAACCCAAGGACAACAAGGAAGGAGCTCCGGGAAGATCTCATGGCAGTGGGGACATTAGTTTCAGTCAATACCATAAGCAACGTACTCCACCGCAATGGTCTCCGTTCCAGACGAGCCCGTAAGGTACCTTTACTTTCAAAGCGTCATGTCAAGGCTCGTCTACAGTTTGCTCATGATCACTTGGAGGACTCTGAGACAGACTGGTTCAAGGTTCTCTGGTCTGATGAGACCAAGATCGAGATCTTTGGCGCCAACCACACACGTGACGCTTGGAGACTAGATGGCACTGCATACGAACCCAAGAATACCATCCCTACAGTCAAGCATGGTGGTGGCAGCATCATGCTGTGGGACTGTTTCTCAGCCAAGGGGCCTGGCCATCTGGTCCGCATCCATGGGAAGATGGATAGCACGGTCTACCTGGAGATTTTGGCCAAGAACCTCCGCTCCTCCATCAAGGATCTTAAGATGGGTCGTCATTTCATCTTCCAACAAGACAATGACCCAAAGCACACAGCCAAGAAAACCAAGGCCTGGTTCAAGAGGGAAAAAATCAAGGTGTTGCAGTGGCCTAGTCAGTCTCCTGACCTTAACCCAATTGAAAACTTGTGGAAGGAGCTCAAGATTAAAGTCCACATGAGACACCCAAAGAACCTAGATGACTTGGAGAAGATCTGCATGGAGGAGTGGTCCAAGATAACTCCAGAGACCTGTGCCGGCCTGATCAGGTCTTATAAAAGACGATTAGCTGTAATTGCAAACAAGGGTTATTCCACAAAATATTAAACATAGGGGTTTAATAATAATTGACCCACACTTTTATGTTGAAAAATTATTAAAATTTAACTGAGCAACATAACTTGTTGGTTTGTAATATTTATGCATCTGTTAATAAATCCTGCTCTTGTTTGAAGTTTGCAGGCTCTAACCTATTTGCATCTTATCAAACCTGCTAAATCTGCAGGGGGTTGAATACTACTTGTAGGCACTTTATATATATAATGTGTATATATATATATATATGTCTGTGTGTATATATACAGTACAGACCAAAAGTTTGGACACACCTTCTCATCTCTAGAACAACTATTAAGAGGTGACTTTGTGCAGCAGGCCTTCATGGTAAAATAGCTTCTAGGAAACCACTGCTAAGGACAGGCAACAAGCAGAAGAGACTTGTTTGGGCTAAAGAACACAAGGAATGGACATTAGACCACTGGAAATCTGTGCTTTGATCTGATGAGTCCAAATTTGAGATCTTTGGATCCAACCACCGTGTCTTTGTAGAAAAGGTGAACGGATGGACTCTACATGCCTGGTTTCCACCGTGAAGCATGAAGGAGAAGGTGTGATGGTGTGGGGTTGCTTTGCTGGTGACACTGTTGGGAATTTATTCAAAATTGAAGGCATACTAAAACAACATGGCTACCACAGCATCTTGCAGCGGCATGCTATTCCATACGGTTTGCGTTTAGTTCGACCATCATTTATTTTTCAACAGATAAATGACCCCAAACACACCTCCAGGCTAATTAAGGGCTATTTGACTAAGGAGGAGAGTGATGGGGTGCTACGCCAGATGACCTTGCCTCGACAGTCACCAGACCTGAACCCAATCAAGAAGTTTTGGGGTGAGCTGGACCGCAGAGTGAAGGCAAAAGAGCCAACAAGTGCTAAGCATCTCTGGGAACTCCTTCAAGACTGTTGGAAGACCATTTCCAGTGACTACCTCTTGAAGCTCATCAAGAGAATGCCAAGAGTGTGCAAAGCAGTAATCAAAGCAAAAGGTGGCTACTTTGAAGAAGCTAGAATATAAGACATATTTTCAGTTTTCATGCAATAAGGGAACGGAGAAATAAACGTGTCCCTGATGGTGCACCCAGAGGTCGAGGTCATGGGCTAGGTGAAACAATGCCTGCTGAAGTATCACAACAAATATGCTCATATATGAGACCTATCTTCCTGTACAACTTTCCAGGGGGGGCATGGGACAACACTTTTGAAGCCAGAACAGTGCAAACATATGGTCGGTTAGATGGCAGCTAATGCTTCCAGTCTGTTTCCCAGCACCATGCTGTCTTCCACATGATCCAGTCTCACTAGCCAGGAGTCTGGATCACATAATTCTCACCCTGATCCCCCTTCCCCCCACCATCCCGATTACCAGGAGATAAGTGATCAAACACTGGGACACTCTGAGGAGCTCTTTACATTTACCTGTATTAATTATGGCCTCTTGCTCTGTATAACATTGATTTTCTGGTCCTGAGGAAGAGGTCCCTGCACCTTGAAACGCGTAGACCTATGGAATAAAAGAGTGATTAAACTATCAACATCTCTACATCTTATTTGGCGGATTGCGCGGGTTTAACCCCTTTTTCTCCTCCTACACTGAAGACTAATGCACGTGGGGCCGCGGCAGCCGCCATTATCTATGCTATCTACGGTGGTTGTGACCCTTCACAACCATTTTTGGTGAGTGTATTTATCTATATACTAACCTGTACTTATCTGGTAAAACCCTATCAGCGCTTCTGTTTTTTAGCACTATTATCAAGAGTGACATGAGAAGATCATGTGCAGTGATGCTCCAATATTTGAACAGCCATGGTCAGAAGAAGACGATGGTGGGGAACAGCAATTATTGTTTCAAGGTGGATGATGATAAGACACAAGATGAAGATAAGACATGTTGTTAAGTCAACAAGTGAGAAGGAGGACGAGAAGTGGAAGGAAAGGTGGTGGATGCTAAAGTCACCGACTTAACCTGGCAAGGTGGCATGCAGAGCATGGACAGCAGTGCAAAGGGGAAGGAGCCTCAGCAATACAAAAAACAGACAGGAAGTGGCAGTGGGGTGGCCAGAGGGAGTAAGCATTATACTGTTCCCCATAGCATACACACATAGTAAGTTTCCAGGCCAAGGGTTAGGTTTTCCCAGTTTGACGCTTTTTTAAAGAAAGTGAGAATGATAAAAAATGTTTATTTGCAACATGTGTCATACCAAGATCAGCAGGGACCTGACCATTACCAACCTGACCAGAACCAGCATGGTCAGACACATTTCTTCAAAACACCCTACTAGATGGGTCAATTACCTGGGTCAAAAAATCCGTGTCTGTGGGTGACACCACTGCCTCTTCCCCTGTGGTACATGCTTGCCAATCTCTTGTGCAGTATGCAGGCGCAGATGCCCCCTGCCCTTCACTTGTCATTGCCCATCAGCAGCACCATAAGCAGCCATGTTTGTTTTTTGTCCCAGTGCAACGTGCAGATGTCCCTTATCCAAGCCTTAGAATGCAAGCAGAAATACGCAGCCATCCACACACAAGACCAAACACTGAACACTTGCATTTAATTCATAGGCTTTAACAACGTATGAGTCCCACTCTATTTAAATTGTAAAACAAAATATTCTAAGGAACTCTGCTACATGTCTTCCAAGCTATATTGGAATCCCTCCTTTATTTTTTGCTAGGCCTTGCATAGGTTTTACAACTGTACAAATCTCACTTTAAAATTGTAAAAAAATATATTCTGAGGCTTACCTCTAAGTATCTTCCATGGTGTATTGCAATTCCTTCTTTAAATAAATATGGAGAAATATGGTGAGAGATGGCCAGGCTATGAAGGCTATATCCACACATTGCATTTTTATTTCTTTTTTTTCAGTGTTTTGTGAAAATTAAAAACTGTTTTTTTTACAGTAAAAGCAAAAGCTAGGAGATTTCATAAATTTAATACTACTATTGTTGTTTTTTCCAGACTGAAATGGAAAAACCGCAGCATTTTTTAAAGATGCAGCATATCAATTATTTAAGCATTTTTGTAGCATTTCTTTTAAGCAAAGGGAAAGTGCAAAAACGCAATGTGTGAATATAGCCAAAGAAGTGGACGAGGCAGGGTTATTTTTTCAGATTTTTAATTTGTTTTGTACAAGTCATTTTACAGGAAAGAATGTTTCCTTACATTTTTTTCCTATAAATTTCATTTTATCTTTATTTTTATATGTTTTATTGTCACTCTGTAAAAGTAGCATAATACTCTGGCAACATTATTCCTAGAGGGAACCAGGGATTCAAAAATGTGTCCAGGTATCTTCCCCATGCTGTTCCCATTCCATTTGAGTGCTGTTTCCATCCATTTCCATGATTTTACTGCCCCTCTGACCTCTTGGGAGGGTCTGCCAGAAAAATTCTCTAGTTTCCCATTGAGTTCCATTATACTCAATATTTGAGTCAAATCCATCTGGGGGGTCGACCTGCTCGATTCGAGTAATGAGCATTAGAGCATTTTAGTGCCTGCTCATCACTAATCTTGAAACCAAGACCCGTGTGTCATAAACGTGTGCTTCCTAGATTGCCATATTATTGTTTTAACAAAAAAAAAGAGAAAATAAAAATTTCCATAATTCAAGGTACTGTTTGCCTGACAAACTGTGAATGCTATAGATAAAGTTTTTTTTCTTTTGCATACTTCCATATTGTAATAGACCAACATTTGACCCATATAAGCAACCTAAATACAGCTGTTATCCAATGGTTACAATCTGTGTTTCCCTAGCCAGGTAGGTTGAGAGCAATTGAATATTAGTATGACTATTATTGCATTAAATAGTTTAAAATGGGTTTTATACAGTCCTAGGAGGACTCAGAGTGATTTACACATATTTTTGGGGTAATTAGAGGCTTTGCCCTATTGTGATTGCAGCTAATTTACTCACACTGCATATCAAATTTTGCGAGTAAATTTTGCAAAGCAGAAAATTTCAAATTTAATATGACTAAATTATCTTTTGTTAAAATTTACCTGATGCCCATATTTACTCAATTATTATTTAGGCTAAACCACTCCACTGCTAGAAACTGAAACATCCAAAGCATATATTCATGAATACTTTTCTACTGTTATTGAGAATACGTGGTGTAGCGAGGGCGTCCCTGCAAAGACGCCGACTTACCACTATGGCCAGGTACCGGTCTCCCCTGCCTGCCATGTGCACTCTTGCTGCCCTCACCTTCTGGGCCCTGTACATGCCGCACAGGACTCCCAGGAGTGCACCTTAGATGCACGTACGCATGCACACCGGCCTTACTCTTAAAGGGCCGGCACGCTATTTCAAGGAAATTCCTCTCGGCCTATGACTGAGAGGCACTATGTATTTAAGGCACCCTCCCATTTGGGGAGATGCCTGTGCAACATGTTCAGATAGTCAGTATACCAGTCTGCTAGCTAGTTGTCTGGTCTTGAGCTCCTGTTCCGTTATCCCTATGTCCGTCACCTGTACCTGCCTTCTCATACCTATTTGTCCCTCCTGTACCCATCATTCCTGTCCATATCCACCTTTCCACCATGCCTCAGTCATCCCACCTATACCTGAGTACATCACCTGTTCAGGGAATCAGCTGCCACAGTCCCAGTCACTGCCTGGGAATGGTACCTTGTGTCCAACTTGAGGCGTATGCTTAGTCAAGCCCCTCCTACTTAAGAGTAAGCCCGTTTCCCCCCTGTGGTCCAGTTAGTCCACTAACCCTGCTCACTGTCCCTACACCGGCCGTGAGTGTTACACTTGAACTCTTTTGACTATTGATTTCTACCTAAAATTATCATTTTTTTAAATTACAGTCTCCAAGCAAAGTAGATATACAAAAAATAGTACATTCACACAATCACAAATCACAAACAATAGTGACTCATATATAAAATATTTGACTTGTATTTATGATTTTACATTAGTTACCATAGCTTCAGTTTTGCAGATGAAAAATTAATTTTCTATAGAAGTATCAGATATTGTCCAGTATTATGGGTAGAAGGCGAGAAACAGGAAATTGAAACTAGAAGAATGTATATTTATTTATGAATGTATTAAAATACACAAAACAAGGAAATCATTTTCTGAAGTCCGCGACCTTAATCCCTCCTTAATTAGACAATCTGACCGCTGAAATATAGGTCCACTGATAAAAATCTTCTTTTTTCTAATAAGGTGGCAATTTTTTTTTTTGCTTCCTTCTTTCTCATAGAAGAGTAGATGGAATTTTCTAATTCTCTTTATTTTAGACTTATTAGGAAGATCTCGGACTGTAGCTACTTTTCAACAAATATTAGGCTTTTTCAATGAACAATCTTTATTTTATGTCACAGATTGTGCTAAGGTTAGAGGTGGATATTCAGATGAACATATACTGTACTATATGTTGTGTCCTGCAATACTTGTATACTTACTTCCTTATTTACATCCTATACTTACTTCCTCACTGTTCCGTAATTGCTATCCTTCTGTTAAGACTCTTGTCTTGGTGAAGATAGAGAAATGTATTAGAGCATTCTTCAAGTAAACTTTGTCGTTGATGATAAATTGCATAGACAAATTTGTAAATCTAATGTTACTACTGGAACTATTTACCATTATATAAGATTACTACAAAATACTGTTGTACTTTTTGTTTTTTGTCTGCCTCATGTCACTTTTTGTCTGCTTCTTGTTATTCATACTTAAAGCTGAGGAGTCTTGGTTATACTTTGCAACCTACGAAAGGCCCTAGGAGAACCATGCCCTAGAGCAGTGGTGGGCAATTAATTTTCCCATGGGGCCGCATGAGAAATTGGAATGGTTTTAGAGGGCCAGACTAATATAATTAACTCAGTTTTACCCAATACTGTATATACAGTCAGGGCCAGAAATATTTGGACAGTGACACAAGTTTTGTTATTTTAGCTGTTTACAAAAACATGCTCAGAAATACAATTATATATATAATATGGGCTGAAAGTGCACACTCCCAGCTGCAATATGAGAGTTTTCACATCCAAATCGGAGAAAGGGTTTAGGAATCATAGCTCTGTAATGCATAGCCTCCTCTTTTTCAAGGGACCAAAAGTAATTGGACAAGGGACTCTAAGGGCTGCAATTAACTCTGAAGGCGTCTCCCTCGTTAACCTGTAATCAATGAAGTAGTTAAAAGGTCTGGGGTTGATTACAGGTGTATGGTTTTGCATTTGGAAGCTGTTGCTGTGACCAGACAACATGCGGTCTAAGGAACTCTCAATCGAGGTGAAGCAGAACATCCTGAGGCTGAAAAAAAAGAAAAAAATCCATCAGAGAGATAGCAGACATGCTTGGAGTAGCAAAATCAACAGTAGGGTACATTCTGAGAAAAAAGGAATTGACTGGTGAGCTTGGGAACTCAAAAAGGCCTGGGCGTCCACGGATGACAAGAGTGGTGGATGATCGCCGCATACTTTCTTTGGTGAAGAAGAACCCGTTCACAACATCAACTGAAGTCCAGAACACTCTCAGTGAAGTAGGTGTATCTGTCTCTAAGTCAACAGTAAAGAGAAGACTCCATGAAAGTAAATACAAAGGGTTCACATCTAGATGCAAATCATTCATCAATTCCAAAAATAGACAGGCCAGAGTTAAATTTGCTGAAAAACACCTCATGAAGCCAGCTCAGTTCTGGAAAAGTATTCTATGGACAGATGAGACAAAGATCAACCTGTACCAGAATGATGGGAAGAAAAAAGTTTGGAGAAGAAAGGGAACGGCACATGATCCAAGGCACACCACATCCTCTGTAAAACATGGTAGAGGCAACGTGATGGCATGGGCATGCATGGCTTTCAATGGCACTGGGTCACTTGTGTTTATTGATTACATAACAGCAGACAAGAGTAGCCGGATGAATTCTGAAGTGTACTGGGATATACTTTCAGCCCAGATTCAGCCAAATGCCGCAAAGTTGATCGGACGGCGCTTCATAGTACAGATGGACAATGACCCCAAGTATACAGCCAAAGCTACCCAGGAGTTCATGAGTGCAAAAAAGTGGAACATTCTGCAATGGCCAAGTCAATCACCAGATCTTAACCCTATTGAGCATGCATTTCACTTGCTCAAATCCAGACTTAAGACGGAAAGACCCACAAACAAGCAAGACCCGAAGGCTGCGGCTGTAAAGGCCTGGCAAAGCATTAAGAAGGAGGAAACCTAGCGTTTGGTGATGTCCATGGGTTCCAGACTTAAGGCAGTGATTGCCTCCAAAGGATTCGCAACAAAATATTGAAAATAAAAATATTTTGTTTGGGTTTGGTTTATTTGTCCAATTACTTTTGACCTCCTAAAATGTGGAGTGTTTGTAAAGAAATGTGTACAATTCCTACAATTTCTATCAGATATTTTTGTTCAAACCTTCAAATTAAACGTTACAATCTGCACTTGAATTCTGTTGTAGAGGTTTCATTTCAAATCCAATGTGGTGGCATGCAGAGCCCAACTCGCGAAAATTGTGTCACTGTCCAAATATTTCTGGACCTAACTGTAATATATATACTATCCCTTCATAAACAAACAGTAAGTTACGGACCGTGTGACCCCTCGTGGCCCTGCACGCACACACGCAGACATGTCCATTTTTTCTCCGGCAGCACGGATGTCACACGGATCGCACACTGATGTGATCTGGGTCACATCAGTGTGACACGTACCAGAGAAAACACGAGTCTTTTTAATAAAAAGATTTTTTATATTTACCTCTCTCATGCGCTGCTGTCTCTGGCTTTGCTGCCTCCCGCTCCTTATCACCGGTAATTATACTCACTGAATATTCACTGCAGTGAGTAGCTGGAAGTAGGGACACCGCTGGGGACCGCATCTCTGGGTGAGTATACAGGTGTGTGTGTGTTGAGAACCTGGAAGCCGAGCACCTCGGGGACTCATCACAGTTCCCAATGAACTCTGATGAACCCGTGAAGCTGTAGCGTGGGTGTCGCAAAGGGGTCATCAGAGTTCATTGGGAACTCCGATGACCTCCTGGAGGTCACTGTGCTTGTAGAATACTCACCTGTCCCTGCAGTGATGTCCTCAACGGTGCTGTGCCCGGCACTGTCACCGCGATGCTCCGGCTTCCAGGCCCTGTGTGCGGTGAATAATCGATGAATGAGTGGGGGTCAGGAGTGGGAGGCAGCAGAGCCGAAGAAAGCAGGTAAATATGGAAAATCTTTTTATTTCACAGACTCATGTTTTCTCCGGTACCTGTCACATGTATGCAAACAGGTACCGGAGAAACGCAATCAGGCACGCCGCTGCAGGGGGCGGGGAGGGAGCGCGTGGTACCCGATGTAACTCCAGTCCCATTCGCAGTTACGGGCTTTTATCTGCGCTGATTCTAGGTACCAGACCCGCTCTAGTTATGTTTGAGCTCCACACGGAGCCAATGCCGGGAACACCACAATCAAATGTCTGCTCTCAGCAGCAGGGGCGGGCACTGACAGCTTGGAGCCCCAGTGCAAGAAATTGTATCTGGCCCCCTGTTCTATGGCGACAAAGCTGCATATAGTATATATACACACACACACACGCACACACACACATATTATATATACACATACATACATACACACAAATACACACATATATACTGTGTACGTATATTTTATATATATATATATATATATATATATATATATATTTATTTACACATATACATATGTATACACACACACACTATATACATATATACACAAACAATCCCCATATACTACATCACTACACTCCTATATACTGCACCTGTAATATACATCACTATACCCCTATATACTGCACCTGTAATATACATCACTACACTCCTATATACTGCACCTGTAATATACATCACTACATTCCTATATGCATCACTAGACCCCTATATACTACACCTGTAAAACTACATTCCCATATACTACATCACTACACTCCAAATACTAGTCACCAGTTACCCCCCCCTTCCCCCATTGTCCCCTCAGGTCACTAATCACCACTCACCTCTCCCTCCTCAGGCACCCCCGTACCACCGCACCCCCCGCTCAGCTGCTTCTTCCCTTGTACGGGCCCTCGCTGCGCTGCTGCTGTTCTCTCCGTACCGGCCCCGGCTGCTGCAGCTTCTTCTCCTGCCGGGCGGGAACTTTTGAAATGACACACACACGCACCGTACTGATGACATCAGGGCGCGCGTATGTGTCACAGAGAAAGGTGCCGGGCAGGGAACAGAGGACAGATTCCTGCGTTCCGCTGCCTACACTGTGCGGCGCTGCAGGATCTGTCCTCTATTCCCTGCCCGGCACGCAGCGTGTGATGAGGGCAATCTGACCACGAGCCTCCGGACAACAGGTCAGATTGCCCTCATCACTGATCGGCCAGCAAGGATGCCCTGAGCCAGGCGGGCCGGTCACAGAGAGTAGGCGGGCCGGATGTGGCCCGCGGGCCGCCCCTTGCCCAGGTTTGCCCTAGAGTATAATGTTAAGGGTCTAGAATACCCACAATTTACTGGTAGGATTGTTTTTCGTCTAGTTTTGTGATGGAGATTTTATCACACATACACTTTATTTAAATATAGAAAAAGAGATGCATGGTGGGCTTCCCTAGTGATGTGATCCTTAATTCTGGGAATAGAGGTTCGCACAATTCAAAATATCGGAAAATAAAATTTCCATAATAAATATAGTACTAACAACTTGCTATAAGTGTCTGTGGCGCCCTGGACAAGCCAGGGGCCACAGGTAACAACACACACACACACCCACCCCCAGCAGTTTCACAGCAGACATCCCCAGTGAAACTTGATTCCTTTCCTCGGGCTCAGACTGACACACCAGGTGGGCGGAGTCAGGAGATGGAGACGCCCACCCAGGAGTTAGCTGGCCTGAGGCAGGAAACAAGCCCAGACAAGTCTAGGAGAGGAAGAGAGAGGAGGTCTGCAGAGAGGCAGACTGGGGCCTAGGATTAGAGCATAGGGCCCTCGTGCAGCAGAGAGTCAGGCAGACGGTAGTGGCCGTCTGCAGGGAGCCGGGGAGACAGTTGGTGGAACCGTAGGTAGCCGGGGCTGGGCGGTGGCCCACCGGTACCGAACTGGGGAGCCAGCTGGAAGCCGGAGCACAGGAGGAGCGTGCACGGAGGTGGAAGAAAGGACTTACACCACCAAACTGGGTCAGGGGAGAAACAACAACCGCAGCCGTCTGTGGGAACCCGTCCATCCAGCCGAGTGTTTTACCAAGGACTGTGTCATGATTACTGGCTGAGTGAGTACCCCGTGCCGTGCGGCACAACGCTGCCCCTGCGACCCTGCACCTCGCCAGGCCCCATAACCCGCCTGCTACCCATCCACCTACCTCACCGGACCCCGGGACAACCAACCCCCTACCCACGGAGGGGAGAACTAACATCTAGCTGCTCCATACCATCACTCCCGGGATCCCCGTCCAGAGCAGCGGTGGTGTCACAGCCTCACCACAACTGTGGGTGGCGTCACGGACAATCTCCCTTACCAAACCCCCTTTTACTGTGGAGCCTGGGATCACAGGCCGGGTCACGCCACCGTGATACCCACAGAAGTGGCCTCGTGGCCCGGATCTGAGTACCCCCCTGGTCCCCGGGCGACACAAATGGCGTCACAAACAGGATCCTACCGCTCTGCCGTTTGGTAGAGGTGCGCCTTGTTACCGCCGGAGGTGTCCGGCCAAAAGTTTTGCAAAGCCGCCATCTTGGGCGCGAAAAATTTCCCGCTCGAGCGTCTTCCCCGAGCAGGAAAGGCGCGAAAGTGGAGCCCCGCCCCCTGAAGAAGGAAGTGCTAAAAAGAGGCTAAGGGGGACGGGATGGCGTCCGGCCGCATGTGAACCACGGCTGTGGAAGCAGGGACGCCAGGACTCTGCCAGTGTTTGGTTCCTGGAACACCGCTGCACGAGATGTCCCGTCCGTCCGGCACCGCTGAAACCTCAGTGCCCGCGGCCAACGCCCCGACCGACCCTTTACCCCTGTCACCGGTAGCGGAGCTCGCAGCGTCTGTGAGGGAGGGCCATCGTCACCACCCTGCCACCGGTCCCGGCTTCCATCCCAGCCGCACCGCCGATGACGACGGCCCCGGCAGTCCGCCTGGCCGCAACGGAGATGACGACGGCTCCGGCAGTCCGCCCGGCCGCAACGGCAGCGAAGCACCCAACCCGTTAACTATCTGGGCAGCCTGGTTCTGGACTGGGGTCAAGGGGTGCTGCCCACTTCTTAGGGGCAGCATCAGGGCCAGGTTGTTTGGGTGAGTGACTGAAGGACCCACTCCACTGTTATTATTAAATGTGTTTGATTACTGTTGCAACGTTAAAGTAATGTGCATCCCGTTGTGGGAAGATTGAAAATACTTGTGTTTAATGTTTTAATCTTTTGCAGTTTAAAAAAAAGAAAAATAAAACCGGTTATGGACGGGCAGCCCGAGGACGGTCTGCATTTTGCTAAGGGGGAATGTGGTGCCCTGGACAAGCCAGGGGCCACAGGTAACAACACACACACACCCACCCCCAGTAGTTTCACAGCAGACATCCCCAGTGAAACTTGATTCCTTTCCTCGGGCTCAGACTGACACACCAGGTGGGTGGAGTCAGGAGATGGAGATGCCCACCCAGGAGTTAGCTGGCCTGAGGCAGGAAACAAGCCCAGACAAGTCTAGGAGAGGAAGAGAGAGGAGGTCTGCTGAGAGGCAGACTGGGGCCTAGGATTGGAGCCTAGGGCCCTCGTGCAGCAGAGAGTCAGGCAGACGGTAGTGGCCGTCTGCAGGGAGCCGGGGAGACAGTTGGTGGAACCGTAGGTAGCCGGGGCTGGGCGGTGGCCCACCGGTACCGAACTGGGGAGCCAGCTGGAAGCCGGAGCGCAGGAGGAGCATGCACGGAGGTGGAAGAAAGGCCTTACACCACAAAACTGGGTCAGGGGAGAAACAACAACCGCAGCCGTCTGTGGGCACCCGTCCATCCAGCCGAGTGTTTTACCAAGGACTGTGTCATGATTACTGGCTGAGTGAGTACCCCGTGCCATGCGGCACAGCGCTGCCCCTGCGACCCTGCACCTCGCCAGGCCCCATAACCCGCCTGCTACCCATCCACCTACCTCACCGGGCCCCGGGACAACCAACCCCCTACCCACGGAGGGGAGAACTAACATCTAGCTGCTCCATACAATCACTCCCGGGATCCCCGTCCAGAGCAGCGGTGGTGTCACAACCTCACCACAACCGTGGGTGGCATCACGGACAAGCTCCCTTACCAAACCCCCTTTTACTGTGGAGCCTGGGATCACAGACCGGGTCACGCCACCGTGATTCCCACAGAAGTGACCTCATGGCCCGGATCTGAGTACCCCCCTGGTCCCCGGGCGACACATGTCAATATGATAAATATGTGGAGACACAGAGGTCATTGGGTGTTCTCATCCATTGGCCTGGCTGCCTTTAGAAGAACCTCATGGAGCAAGACTCATCCCATTGAATGCCCATACTCCTTGCCCGTGGGAACAAAATCATACAGACAACACAGAGTGAAGGTACCACACTCCAGTAAGACTTTATTAGGTCACCAATAGCCAACAGCATATAGAGCGCTCCCAGCAAGAACACAAGATGGTACAAGCAACAGAGTCTCACCCTTCCACTGGCCTCCCAGGCATTACAATCTTTGCGACTTAAGGGCATCCAGGGTCAACTATCCCAGCCAGCAGTACCCCCCTTTTGGATGGCATCCAGTGAGAGGAGATTTTGACAAGCTTAGGAATAACTGAGCACAAAGAGGTTTGTTGGCAGGTGACCAAGTGTCCCAATCTGCATTCTCCTAGTGAATTTGTGGGATTAGTGTTGGGCAGTGGAGCAATTTTGTAATTCTCCAGCTGGATCTATGGGCCTTAGGCTAAAGTTCTGTAGAATAATAAGGATGACAGAAGCAAGTCCCACTCTGTATCGCTCAGTTCCCAATTCTCAATTCGTAGATCAAATCCGACCAGGTATCGGTGGCCCAGTATTTGATCTGTTAAAGCTGGCACAGTTCCTGTAGTTGCTGTTTCTTGTTGCAGCAATATATCCACTCCAGTCCTCTTTTAAAGGCCAACCTGGTGGAACTGGACATGATGGCCTCTGAAACCTGCTGTGAATGCCTCACTTATGGCCTGCTTGTTATGCGTATATGCCTCTCTGATTGTGGAACCCCTGGATTATGTCTTTGAACACCATTTTTTTTTTTCCTAAGCGCGTGTGCAGTGGGGCGGGCCAGGATGTCAGCCAATCACAGACACTCACACACACAGCTAAGTGTACTTTTTGCCAGACAAGCAAGGGCATGTGTCATGGTCTGTGAATGTCACATGTCCTTGCCTTATAAATACGGCCATTTTCCCTCACGCCGCCATTATTTGCTTTCTGCGTGTGGGTGACAGTCACTGCTCACTCTGCTCCTGCCGCCGCTCCTGCTGTGTACGCTATACACACAGCGCTCTACAGATTAGGGACTGCAGTTTTTTTCAGCCCTTTTCAGGGCTGATTTCCAGGCGCTCAGAGACATAGCTGACAGGCATGTCCATGGAAACGCTGTATACAGCTTCAGATAACAGCGTCTGTGTACCTAAGCTCAGGGAATTCCTTGCTGCATTTCATCATTAGGAGGGATAGAAAGTGAAGCTTCCTTTCCTGTCCTGGTACCCACAGAAGCAGGACACTGTACCCACCTGCCCACTTTTGCCACGCAATTTTATTTGCCCAAAGAGCTGACACTTTTGCTGCCATCCTAAAAGTGTTTGGAATAGTAACTTAGTTTTCCTTTCCTGTCCACTGACATACAGAACCCGGGCACTGTACCCACCTGCCCACTTTTGCCACACAATTTTATTTGCCCAAAGAGCTGACACTTTTTCTGCCATCCTAAAAGTGTTTGGGATACTACCTTAGTGTTCCTTTGCTGCCAAGCAAGGTACACCACATGTGCATTTTACACTCCTCTCCATTACTGGTACACAATTTTAATTTACAAAAGTGCTGCCACTGTTAGGGGCATACTCCAGTTGTCTGGGATACTACCTTAGGGTTTCTTTGCTGTCAAGCAAGGTACACAACATGTGCATTTTACACTCCTCTCCATTTCTGCTATGCAATTTTTAACTGCAGGTAGTCCAGCCAATCTGTGATGAAGGTGCAGGCGTGGATATAATGTTGCCTTCATCCAAAGGTGGTTCTCTCGATGTCTGAGAGAGCTCAACACCACCAGCTGTTTCCACTTCCAAAACAACTGATGACATGACAATCACACTCCCTGTTGCAGGTAAAGGGGTGGAAGGTCAGCGTGAAAAAGCGTGTGTGACTGCTATCCCCACAAAAACAGAGGATGAAGAGCACGCAGATGCCATTGATGGGACAGACGGTGGTTGCACCGCCCTGCTAGGCAGCATTGTAGCATAGTGACCTTTCCACTGCGACTTATGCTTCATTTAAAGTAGTGTACAGAGTGGGCTCCCCAGTATACAGCAAAACCACACACTAGGAAAAGGACTCTAGGTAGTTTGGTTGATAAATGATTCTTTAACTTTCCCAAAACAAACAATAAGAACCATGCATAAAACTGAAAGAATAGAACAATCTATTTACAATTCCAAAAGCCTACACCCCTATGCTGCGACACTCGTAATGGCGATTTATACCCCCTGTTCACCAACTTTTGCCTAACCAAGGGACTGTCTAAATAGTTGCCTACTACCTGGTAATCCCTCTGCGTAGCAGGAGTAGTAGTGTTTGTGTGCGTGTGGGTGCGTGTGTGTGGGTGCGTGTGTGTGTGTGCGAACACGACTTACCAGTGTCGCATCACAAGAGCTTACAACTTATGTACCTAAACATAACAAAACCCATTCCCCCCCGAATAACCTTGTTAGCTGAAGCCGCACAGGTAAGGCAGATGATAACAGTGTGAATGCAAACCACACAGCTCAGTAACAGAGTCCTGGAAATCTTGTAGTCAATGCAAACGTGTCGCTGTCCCTCTATGATTTTAACTGTCAGTGACAATTTGACAGTGCAGAGGCAGCAAGTCTTATTGTCTATATAGTCGGCCTAAGCAGAACAGATATGTGTTTTGCTAAGAAAGCAAAGTGTTGCGTGCACGCATTACTGTCTGAGCCCAGCCTACCATACACGGGTACTGTGGTGTCCAGTTGCCATAAATACAGAATTTACGTTCCTCTCACGGTAAACAGTATTGACAGCACCAGAAGAATATCGGTCTGTGGCACAGGATGCTGCTCACAGGCATTACGGTCCATCTTACCAAACTCAAACACGACTCCTCTCACAATTGACCGAAGTGTTTCCGCGGAGGCTCCTTGCTGTAACACACACCTTTAGCTTTTCCTTCTGTTCATAGACCGCATCTCCTCTGCTCTCCAAGTCCACAGCCAAAGACCGTTTTGCTATTGCTATATTGACCAAACGGTCAAAGGCTGATGGAAAAAAACAGCAGCCCCTTGTGGGTAGTCTGCAACAATGCATGCAATGAACTGCAAGTAAGCATGTTGCATTCACAGTTGATAAAGCTGATCAATACACCCTCACGCTATCAATTCATGTAAAACTTGTGACACATGTAACACTTCATGGACGAAGTACTCTAAGTAGTGAGTTTTTGGCCTCTACTTAGAGATTGGTGACAAATCTTACAGATGACATGACTTGGGTGATCCTTTGTGATGTCAAAAAATCCCCAGGCTAAACAAGGCTTACAGTCCATGCGACCTGCAGAGCCACCACGACTTCTGCTCAGAGGCAGAGTTGTGGCTGAGGATTCAGTTGTTGACGTGCTTCCAGTACTTTGTCTCTGTCCAGGAAGATGCAACGTAACCTCGTCATCAGTAGCATCCTCCTCCACCTCCTCTGCTGACCTCATCGACTGGGTGACTTTGGTTTGACAGTAAGTGGGGTCTCCAACCTCATCATCACGCTGTGTGTTTTCACTCACCCCGTCCAGAGTCCTCCGAGCCAAACTCTTCCTGCGCTGACCGAATAGTAAAGTTGTCGTTCCAATAAGGTATCTGAGTCTCATCAGCATGTTCCCCATTGTCTCCACCAGGAGGATTTACAGTTTGGGAATGAGGGTGTACATTATGCTCAGCACCTTCTTCATCGGGGCCTGCATCCGACTCACAAAGCTTCTGGGCATCAGTGCAGATCATTTCCTTGTCTGGACTCACAGCAGCTTTGGAGCAGACCTCTGATTCCCAGGCTATAGTGTGACTGAACAGCTCTGTAGACTCAACCATCTCTGTTACCCCATACTCAGCAGGGCTGTTGAAAACTTGAGAGCTGTTAGGAAGCAAGAGTGATTCTGTTGACACCACAGAGGAATGGAGATTTTGGGATATTGAACTTGAGGTGGAGGAGAGGCCACTTTATGCAGCACTTGAGATCCATTGAAACAGCTGCTGTTTTGGTGCCTCATCTACATTTGGTAGCGATAGTCGTGTCCGTGAAAAAAGGGATCATATCAGATCATCCACGCGAAGAAGTACACCTCTTATTTTGGCTGGTAGTTAGTGTTACGAATTGGTGCCGCCGTAGACGCTTTCAGCCTGCTGCGGTTCCAGTAGCGCCCAGGCGTCAGCTGACATTTTTGTCCGTGCCTCGGGTCGTCCAGCTGGCTGCTTTCTCCTCCACGTCTAAGTGTGGAGAGGCGGCTAGTGCGCATGAGTGTGTCGATTTACCCCAGCCACAGCCTAAGCCCAGTGTTTCTCCTACTGAGTATGCTCTGCCTCACTGTGCCATTCCTGAGGCTAAGTCCTCAGTTCGGGCTACAGCGCATGCTCCCACACTTACTGCGAAAAGCCTCTTTGCACAGGTAGTTGGACTCCGTGCCGTGTCTAAGTCCGGTGTTGTGCCTAGAGAGCATGCTGAAGCTGATAGTCTTTTTTCTGAGACTGTTGTTCAGGCTACTGAGCATGCTCAGTCATTTACTGCATCAGAGGCTAGGTCCGGTAATGAACTCTTTGGCCCTGTCCGTGACATGGCAGGCCCAGATAGGCCACAGGTCATCAGGTGTCCTGATGATGTGGCCATGCCACTCCAGACTGGCTTGCAGAGGCCCGCCACTATGACTTGTCACCTTATTGCTCATCAGACGATGACTGGTGAGGTGTTTGGGTCGTAGCTGCCATGAGGTCATCATTGAAGTGGCGGTTCTGAATAGGCCGCTGGTTATGCCACTGATGATGTGGCACTCTGCTTTTGGCTCCTGGAGGTGCATTGTGGTCCACCCTTGGTTGGGCGGACCCAGGTTATAAAAGGGGCTGGAGACAACAAGGAGGTGCGCAGTCTTCTATTATGCTCAGAAAGAGCACACCTCCATGTGTTGAACCCATTGCGCCTTTAGGCCAGAGGTAGGCAGGGATAGGGCGTCGGTGCAGGCTGCCACCACACTTGGTAACGCAGAACGGTTGAGACCAGCTCCTGCACTACCAGTCCTGCTCATGCAGCCCAGTGGCATTAACTGGCCTGCTGCTGCTCCTGCTGTCCACAGGTGTGCCCCCTACGCACACGGACAGCGTACCCAATGGCCCCTGTGTTATTAACAGGGAGTTACTGGGCTGGGTGTGTGGACCCTGTGACGCTAACAGGGTTCACAGTCTCCAGATCTGAGTGTCGTCTAACTTGGTTCAGGCTACTATTTGTTTCAGAGCCACCCAGCACTGTATCCTTCGCCTAATCTTCGCGTTGCCAGCATCTGGGAGAACGGTGGACCCCGACTGGCGATTGTGATATATACCACCTTATCCTAATCTGCCAGCCCCCTCCGTAACAGATGGTGTTTCTTCAGCAGATGTTACTGTTGCTTAACCACCAAACCCACGGACACAAACTTTTTTCTCCTTTCCAACACACCTGTTCCCCTTTCGACGAACATATGGCCTTTTGCCACTCATTTTGTATATTTACAAATTTGCAACTCAGCAGGGACACCCTACTCAACGTCGTCTCAGCACAGCAGCCAGCCCTCGGTCCTTCAGATGTGGATAAGTAAAAGACCATTTCCTCCGAGCCATGACAAAGCGTTGAGATTCACTCTGTGCAGCACTGGTGTTTAGTGGAAAAGCCGAGCTAAGATTGCGTACCTGCTTCTGCTGATACTCCTGAATACGTGCGTCCCTTTCTATGGTAGGACTTATTTTGCCAAATTTTGTCTTGTACCAGGGATGTAACAGTGTGGCAACCTACTAGTCAGCATTACTTCGAATTCGGACAATCAGAGGATCATGTTGTAGGTAGTGCAGCAAGAAGGCGCTCATGTGTCTTGCGCAT
Organism: Anomaloglossus baeobatrachus; assembly: GCF_048569485.1. Classification (NCBI taxonomy): domain Eukaryota; kingdom Metazoa; phylum Chordata; class Amphibia; order Anura; family Aromobatidae; genus Anomaloglossus; species Anomaloglossus baeobatrachus. The sequence goes on along the minus strand of NC_134354.1, from coordinate 544,599,382 downwards.
CCAGGAGGACCAAGTCCTTGCTGTGTTGTTGGCGGAGAGGTGAGAATCATGCCTCCTTCCTCTGCCCTCTCCCCCCAACCTCACACAACCAAAATGTGAGCAAGCTCTCCCTCATCTGCTCAGTCTTCCATGCCCATCGTTCGTCCTCCATTTCTTCATGGGCTCATGAACTTTCCTCAACAGTTTTGCTGATACTATGCACACTTGTTAATCCCTCTGCCCCACCGTCCCATGCCTGCCGCCTTGATGCAGCTGACCGTCTGGACCTTGTAGATCTTGTTATCCCTTCCGCATATGACTCTTCCTGTACTTCCTCCCCTTCCTCTTGTCCCACCACCTGACTCCGAATAATGTTTAGAGTGTGCTCCAGCATGTAGATGACTGGAATTGTCATGCTGATAATGGCATCGCCAGTGCTAAACATCTTCGTCGACATTTGTAAACTGTGAAGAAGGTTGCATAGGTCCTTGATCTGACACCAATCCAGCAGCGTGATCTGCACCACCTCTGGATCTAGTTAGCCCAGGCTATACGTCATAACGTATTGCAGCAGGGCTCGGCGGTGCTGCCACAGACGCTGCAACATGTGCAGATTCAAATTTCTGCATGTCGACACATCGCATTTCAGGTGGTGAAAAGCAAGAACTAAAGACTTCTGGAGCAATGCAAGTTGTTAAGCTGCTGGGTGTGAAAGGTGGAAGTGAGCACATAGCAAGCGTGCCCGCTGCAGAAGGCCATGTAGGCCGGGATGGTGGTTTAAATATTGCTGGACAACCAGGTTCAACACGTGAGCCATACAAAGCACGTGTGTCACATTGCCCTGAAGAAGGGCCACAGCCAGGTTTTTGCATCATTGTCGCACACGGCCTTCCCTGGCTGCTGGTTGAGAGGAGACAACCATTGATGAAACTCGGTCTCACACTCCAGAGCTTACCGTCCACAACTCCTCAGCGGTGTGACTCACATTTCCCAGACATCTCAAAGTAAAGAGTCAACCGCCTGATGCCGTTTAGCTCTGCTGCCAGCATAGTAAGGAGGTGTGTGGGATTCCTTGTGCGCAGTTACAACGCAGGTGGCCTGAACACACAGGGTTTGGGCGGAGGTGGAGGACCCAGATGAGGTTGAGGAGGCAGAAGCAGTGGAGGAACTTCTACATACAGAGGAAGGATTGACACACAACTCGTGGGGTCGGCAAGACTTGTACAGCAGACCGTTCTCCATCTCTTACCATAGTTACCCAATGCTTTGTCAGCGATATGTAACGCCCCTGTCCATGCTTACTGGTCCAAGTATCTGTGGTGAAATGCACCTTGTCACACACAGAGTTTCTCAAGGAAGCGGTGATGTGTGCGACCTGCTGGAGTAGCGCGGGCACGCCTTTCTTGGAGAGTGGCGACTGGGCATCGGCTCTTGGGGCACTGCGATGGGCATAAGGTCTTGAAAATCCTCTTGTCCAAAGGTTGGAAAGGCAGCATTTCTGTAGCCAACAGTTTGCAGATGCTGAAAGTCAACCTCTAAGGCATGTCATGCCCTTCTAAAATCTTGTAAAGCACAACAAGGGGACTCCAACCACAGTCTCCCTCGTTTCCAAAAATTGGGCCACACACACACACACCACTTGACAGGCATCAGTTGTCCACCATTTTCAATCCTAAAAAGATGCTTTGCATGAAGCACTCTCAAAAATACACCTGCCTTTCGCCTCCCCTGGATGACACAGGGGTAGAAAAGTTCTCTGTGATCCATGACTTCTCATCTTGATGAACGTTAGTCTGTCCACATTGTCAGTGGACAGATGCGTGCGCTTATCTGTCAGCACACCCCCAGCAGCACTGAAGACACATTCCGAGAGAACGCTGGCTGCGGGACACGACAAGATCCCCAAGGCATAAGTGGCGAGCTCAGGCCATTTATCCAGATTGGAAGCCTAAAATGAGCAAGGCTCAAGTTGCACAGTAATGGCATCGATGTTCACTTGCATATACTCATAGATTTGTGTCTCCTGCTCTTTTTCCTTGTCCAGCTGTTTTTTTTTCGCATGAGTATTTGTCCTTGTCACTTTCCCATGTGTTTGTGTTGTCTTGTGAGTTGTTTGTCACCTTTTGGACACCTTTGAAGGTGTTTTCTATGTGTTTTTATGTGTTTGTGATTGCCTCCCATTGTTTTCAATGGGGTTCGAGAGGTTAATCAAACGGTTTGCTGAGCCGAACTCGAACGCGGCCTCCGTTCAACGAACCGAACTCGAGCCTCTAGAGGTTCGCTCATCTCTATTCCACACATACTGCAAAACCCTGCTTGATTAAAGGTGTCCAGCAAAGCATGAGGCATGAGCCACATGCTCTGCATCTATGGATGACAGGACAATGGCCTCCAGGTAGCCGGTAGTAAGGTTGTGGAGGAACCTTTTTGCATCTGGGGATGGCTAAAGGGCCTACTAAATTAATGGCAAATCTCTTTAATGGTTCTCCTATCAAGTGTATACATTGGAATTGGACATGACAGAGAACTTCCCCGATCTGTTAAAATACTGGACAAGATGGTCGGTATTTCTACACTTCCTCAGTGACCGTTGGCCAAAAGAAAGTACACAACAGGCAGGCCTGGGTCTTTTTGACCATCTTGTGTTCAGCTGCAGGGACATTATGGACTAAGCATAGGTGTTGGGGTCTGTACTTGATGGTTATCACAAGCTAATGGACACAGATCCAGTGTTTCTCTGAGCCAGTACTCCATTATATACACCTCCTCTGATTTCTTTCACTAGTTTGGCCAACCGCACTGCGGACAAGCTTTGTGGTGGGGTCTGTGAGTTTGGCTTCCATACACACCTTATGATCTATCTCCCCTAGTCAATGGCCACAGTCTGATCATGTGTACTCACTGTCGTCAGATCAGAGGACGATGATAGAGGACGAGAAAAAAAGGTTAACCTTGGAAGGTGTGACATAAGGATGCACATCAGGGTGCTGCTTGGCTTGGTTGCAAGTGATAGCTGTGACAAACTGGCTGGAAATCCTTTTTCATAGGTTGTTTCCCCATAATAACAGGTGTAGTTAGTCCATCCATGAGTCCCACTTCAGTCCCCTAGTCCAACTGCACACATGCAAGAGGGATGTCCAAGTGCTAACCCTCAGCTAGGGAGATGGTCACTTGGCGGCCATTTAAATAGAGTCCTGTTGGAACCATATCTGGGATGACCAGGGGGATTTAAGACCCAGTGTCTTGAAGTTCCTTGGATGCCACCAACCTTGACCAGCTAGATGAGGCAATGGAGTTTGGCTGGTGTAGGGTAGCCAACCCACTGTTGGGCGAAGACAGGGTATGTCACTTCCTCTGGTGCTGTTGTATCTAGGGGTAGCATCCCAAGACCATCTCAGACCTCAATGGCTTGTCTCAAAAGATTTTGACCAGCTGGGCAGCAGGCGGACATCCTGGCATGCGGCCTCGCCCTTGGAGACAATCTTTTGCTATATGTTAAAGGCACCACAAGTTTAACAGCGATATGGGTGGGCCAAACTATGAGCCCTGTTTGTAAACCTTTGTCATTGTGGGGCTTCTGCTGGGTAGCGGGATAATCCTGCTCAAATGGTTGGTGGCTGCTTGATTACTAGTTGAGGGGTCTAATGGGATCGGTGGGCATATCTGGTCCAGCAGGGTTGATTAGGTGTAAACTTTTCGACCAATCAGGCTGCTTGCATTGGAGCCTTCGCTTTCGGGCTTGCTAACCATTCTAGTATTTCAGGGGCTATCTTTTTCATTAATTACTTGCGCATGATCCCTTCCCAGAGAGCAGCAGCAGACAGTGCCACCCGACCATCAAGCAAGCAGTTGCAGTACTGTCAGATTGACTGTCAAACTCTACATAGGAGACCCCCTGGTGAGACAAAGTCCATGACTAGTCCTTCCCATAGTTCAGGCAGTCCCAAGACCCAGCATCAGACATGGGTCCAGTCAGTCAAACTATGCCACAGGTATTTGTCTCAATCAGCATCAGGGTCTCAAAACTTTGCAGTTGTTCATCAACTTTGGTGCTAGACTCATTAAATAATGGCATCACTCTATAGTGGAGATGATTTTCTCGGTAGTGGACCATCGTGGAAGTACTGGCAGGTGCTGTTGATATGTAAACTGGAAATCCTAACACTGATTTCCTAACACAAGCCTTCTCCCCACATGAGGCTTGATACCCAAATGTGGCCAACAAATCCTGGATTTGGGCTGCTTGGGACTGTGTTATTGATTCCAGAATGACAATGTGTCATGAAAATATAATAAGCAGATATGTTTTCATGATCTCTGGATCAGGGGTGATCCCCCCCCTTCTCCAGAGCCCTACCCAAATTAACAGCCAGGAAAAGATTTCCTTGTTAGGGGATTTAACATGAACCTTTTAATTACCTTACAACACATCCCCCAGCTTTTCAAAGACCCCCTGCGTAGCCAGAGACGCTCCAACTACAATCTGTATACACAGGGGCGGAGTACAAGTTTCCTGCAGGACTATAGCTTTGCTGATCAAAGGGCCAGGGCAGCCGTGATGTCTCCATTGGGGAAGTATTAATATTGCGAGATAATATGTCCCCCAGATATGGCGGTCATACCACTGATCTCAAAATTCCATAACACACATCTCACATATTTCAGCTTAATCGTAGGACATACGGAAGAGCGACAAATTAATATCTGCCCCCAGAACGTACCGGATCCCCCTTGTGTGGTATCCATCTTCTGCTAAAATCCTAAAAAAAATACGACGGTAATATCGTCCGCGTGGGATGGTCCCACACAGAGATATAAGGACCATGAGGATTCCATAATTTTGGAAGAGGGGAAAACCCAGTCCCTTACATGATGTCAGCAGAGGTAGGGGCTGTGGGTGGGACAGAGGTTGATAAAAGCCAGTGTCTTAGTAGCCACTGTGTCAATGCCCAGGGGATATACATTCTGTGTATAGGATTGTCCATTTCCAAGGGGATGTCCCTACCCTATATCTGAGCCATATTCCGTGACTAGGTGTAGTAATCTCTTTCATTTCTCTTTTTTTATTTTATGTAACTGTCTATATTGTATTTTTATTGTTCCCTTTTGTAAATTCTTGAATATTTTTATAAACACTGCCTTCTATTTTGGATTAAATATATAAAATGTAATAGTTTCTGTCCTCATGCTCTATATTTAGGAATCCAAAACCCGACGGGTCTTATGCTATCTGTAACGGGTGGCCAGACTGCCTGTGAAACGTCCGGTGTTGGCAGCGTAATTATTCTTGTATAGAATTATTGGGGTGCTATCAGTTAAGCCCGCTTTACACAATACAATATATCTTACGATGTGTCGGCGGGGTCACGTCGTAAGTGATGCACATCCGGCATTGTAAGGTACATTGTAGTGTGTAACAGCTACGTGCGATTGCAATTGAATGGTAAAATGTTCATCGCACGCACATCGTTCATTCCTCATAAATTGAACGTCAAGTTGTTCATCGTACTCGGGGTAGCACACATCGCAGTGTGGGACACCCCGGGAACGATGAACAGATCTTACCTGCGACCTGCGGCTCCCGGCCAGCAATGCGGAAGGAAGGAGGTGGGCGGGATGTTTACGTTTCGCTCATTTCCGCCCCTCCAATTCTATTGGCCAGCTGCTGCGTGATGTCGATGTGATGCCGAACGTCCCTCCCACTCCAGGAAGTGGACGTTCGCCGCCCACATCGAGGTCGCATGGACGGGTAAGTACGTGTGACGAGGGGTAATCGTTTGTGCGGCACATTCAACAAAATTGAACATGCGCACATACGATGGGGGTGGTTGTGATCGCATACGATAACGTATGCGAAATCGTAACATGTAAAGCAGCCTTAAGGGTACCAAGGTATATATATATTCCATTAGCGGGAATCGATGATATATACATTTACCCTTGCTGTGAGACCTCCAATATTTGGCATTAATAGCTCAGCAGCCTCATTTACTTATTGTCCGGCAGTTCCAAAATTGACTTGACAATAAGGGGGCACTAGAGAGTAGTTGTGCTCTTGACAAATCCGTGAACAGCTGCGGGATATCTGAATGACTCCCCCGGCTGTTCATGACACAATGGATCCTTTATCTGGTGTGAAGTTTAATTCCTCTAGGTTTTCATTGTCCTCCACGATGTTCTGGGTATCCCAATGGAGCAATTCGTGGATCAAATCTGACTTGGTATCAGTGGCCTGGTATTTGATCTGTCAAAGCTGACACAGTTCCCATAGTTGCTATTTCTTGTTGTAGCAGTATATCCACTCCAGTCCTCTTTTCAAGGCTAACCTGGTGGAGCTGGACATGATGGCCTCTGAAACCTCCTGTGTATGCCTCACCTGTAGCCTGCTGGTTGTGCCTATATGCCTCCCTGATTGTGGAACCTCTGCATTGTGTCTATAAATTACCCTGCAGCTCCCTCAGAACAACTGGGCTGATTAGTATCCCACTGCTGCCATTAGGTGTGGAGACACAAGGGTCAGTGGTTGCTCTTGTCCACTGGCCTACCTGTCTTTAGAAAGACTGCATGGACCAGGTTTCATCTCACTAAATGTCCATACTCCTTCCCTGTGGGCAGAACACTATGCAGACAACACAGAGTGAAGGTATTACACTCCAGTATGACTTTATTGGGTCACCAACAGTCAACAGCATATAGAGCATTCCCAGCAAGTACACAAGATGGTACAAGCAACAGAGTCTGATCCTTCCACTGGCCCACCATGGGATTACAATCTTTGTGACTTCAGAGCATCCAGGGCCAACTATCCTAACCACAAGTACCCCACTTTTGGAGGGCACCCACTGTGAGGAGATTTGACAAGCTTAGGAATGACTGAGCACAACAAGGTTTGTAGGCAGGTAACCAGGTTGTCCCAACCTGGATTCTTCTAGTGAATTTGTGGGATCAGTGTTGGGCAGGGGAGCAGTTTTATAATCTTCCAGCTGGATCCATGGACCCTAAGCTGACGTTCTGTAGAATGACATGGGTGATAGGAGCAAGACCCTCTCTATATCCCTCATTTTCCATTTGATGCTATTGAGTCTTACAGGATTGGAGGAGAGACAATCATGGCTGTTTTCTCATTGTTCGCTGATTCAATTAGACTGCATAATTTTTCTCCAAATGTGGATTAGTACACCACAGGATGCTGATGAAATCCATAATCAGCAGACATTCCACAAATAATATGCAGAAACAGAAAGAGTGTGATGTGAAACAATGGCTTATATCTCTTATTTTACTGAACAAATGAACAACTCGTCTGGCAAAATTAAGAACTGTCCACTCTTGCCCAAGTGGCCAGAATAATGCTGAGTTGTTACAAAATATTATAAAAAAAGATTGCACATGTGGTATAAAAGTGTTTAGCAAGAACATTCAATTTTTCTTTCGGCTTTGTAGGTGACTGCCAGCACTAGGAGATGGCTAACCCTCTTAAAATTTGTAACCGTATACAGATATGTATTGCAAGTTGTAAATACTTTATTTATTTTGGGTGCAGGAATTGTGCAATTATTTATTGTTATACTGACATGTACAGTGCCTTGCGAACGTATTCGAATTTTTCAATCTTTTCCCACATTTCAGGCTTCAAACATAAAGATAAAAATGTTAATGTTATGGTGAAAAATCAACAACAAGTGGGACACAATTGTGAAGTTGAACGAAATTTATTGCTTATTTTAAACTTTTTAAAAAAACCAAAAAACTGAAAAGTCCCCTTTAAGTTAATACTTTGTAGCGCCACTTTTTGCTGCGATTACAGCTGCAAATCGCTTGGGGTATGTCTCTATCAGTTTAGCACATTGAGAGACTTAAATTCTTGCCCATTCTTCCTTTGAAAATAGCTCGAGCTGAGTGAAGTTGGATGGAGAGCATTTGTGAACAGCAGTTTTCAGCTCTTTCCACAGATTCTCGATTGGATTCAGGTCTGGACTTTGACTTGGCCATTCTAACACCTGGGTACGTTTATTTGTGAACCATTCCATTGTAGATTTTGCTTTATGTTTGGGATCATTGTCTTGTTGGAAGACAAATCTCTGTCTCAGTCTCAGGTCTTTTGCAGACTCCAACAGGTTTTCTTCAAGAATGGTTCTGTATTTGGCTCCATCCAGCTTCCCATAAATTTTAACCATTTTCCATGTCCCTGCTGAAGAAATGTATGCCCAAATCATGTTGCTGCCACCACCATGTTTGACAGTGGGATGGTGTGTTCAGGGTGATGAGCTGTGTTGCTTTTAAGCAAAAAATATCACTTGGTGGTGTGACCAAATAGTTCGATTTTGGTTTCATCTGACCAGAGCATCTTTCTCCACTTGTGTCAAACTTTAAATGACACGACACTTTTTATGGATATCTTTGAGAAATGGCTTTCTCCTTACCACTCTTCCATAAAGGCCAGATTTGTGCAGTGTACGACTGATTGTTGTCTTATGGACAGACTCTCCCATCTCAGCTGTAAATCTCTGCAGTTCATCGAGAGTGATCATGTGCCTCTTCGTTGCATCTCTGATCAGTCTTCTCCTTGTTTGAGATTTAAGTTTGGATGGACGGCTGGGTCTTGGTAGATTTGCAATGGTATGAAACTCCTTACATTTCAATATGATCGCAATATGATGAGTGCTCCTTGGGATGTTTAAAGTATTGGAAAACCTTTTTGTAACCAAATCCGGCTGTAAACTTTTTCACAACAGTATCACGGACCTGCCTGTTGTGTTCCTTGCTTTTCATGATGCTATCTGCTTTAAACAGAATACTGAGGCTATCACAGAGCAGTGCATTTATATGGAGACTTGATTACACACAGGTGTCTGGGTTGTAACCTTATATCCCCCCAGCCTGTATCATATTGCAATCAGGTTTCAGCAGTAGCTATTGTCCTTGATTTGGTGGGGGTTGCATATACATTGTTCTCCTCTGCAGGGGGCTTCCCTAGTACACAATCTCTGGAGACTGTCTAGGAACTTCTTTCTAACTAGTAGCTACAAGTAGCAAATGTTAAGGGGGTGGATCCAAGGAGAGGTGGGAGATTCAGCCACATGTTTTTTAGTTTAGTTATGCTTTGTTGGGTGAAGGGCGAGGACCTGTGCTCAGGCCAGCTCCTCTTGGCCCGTACATGGACGATTGGACATTGAGGATCAGCTGCCATGCTGCTAGATTTAGGTAACGCATCTGAGGACTGTTGCATTCTCCTTGGCGTCGGATAGCCCCAGATCTGTTTCCTTTGTGTGGACTCTAAAGAACCATTTGGATATTGGATGTTTTATGCTCCCTGCCTCATTAAATGTTCTTGGATTGTTCATTGGTCTGGTGTCCCTTACTGCTCTGTCGCATACCCCGTCACAGTGGCTTATATTGATCATCATCAGTCATTTAGGACAACATTGGATCATTCAGACATCCTCAATGAACTTCTTGAGTGAGTTTTCTGCACTGAAAGTAGGGGGGACGAATAATATTGCACGCCCCACTTTTCAGTTTTTTTTTTTTTTTTAAATTTGTTTAAAATAAGCAATAAATTTCATTCAACTTCAGAATTGTGTCCCACTTGTTGATTCTTCACCATAACATTAAAATGTTTTATCTTTATGATTGAAGCCTGAAATGTGGGAAAAGGTTGAAAAATTCAAGGGAGCCGAATACTTTCGCAAGGCACTGTACAACTTTTTCCTTTTTAATTTTTTCTGGGTTGTGTCGCAGTGATATTTTCTTGCAATGTGATTGGCTATAATGCCTTTTCTCTTGCTTGCCTTACTCTGTAATTAATAGGGTTATGACAAAGAGCCAGATGGCCTGAAATATGTGAGCTTCTTTGCCTTTTAATGTTATAGATTTTATTGGAATATAAATAAAGTTGTGATTTTGTTTGCTTACGTTGCCAGTATTTGCTTATTTGCTGTTACTCAAGGACATGTCCCGTGATTTTACATGAGTCTATTCTGTAGGCACATGTATTAATGTATTTATTTCTATTTTCCGATGTTACTCCGATGTTACTCTATGGCATATTATCCAATCTGCATATCCCTTTTATAGGCTAAATTATGGAGCCACTATATCTTTAGACTTGGTCAGAGTTGTATTTTGCATCACTTCTACTCCAATCATTAACTCCTTATTTGTATTTTTATAAATGAACACCGGAATGTTTACATTTATCAATGCTTTAATCCAGGTGAAATGTAAGATACTAAAGAAAGGAAATGGTTCATTGATTCTTCTAATGTGAATATATTACAGTTACACAAGTTAAACATCTTTTTTAAGCTTCTTTTATATTTCATTTATTAAAAAGCTTTATTTTAAATGTTGAGACTTTTGTTATGGTAATGACATAGCAGACATTTCCAATTCAAGGTTGTCCGATCACTGGTCATCATCGGCAGCTCTCCTGCTTGAAATCTCCCTTGGGCTCTCCTTGTCTTTTCATTTGTAATTTAGTTGGCGTCTCTATCAATTCCCCATGTCCATTAAATTAAACGCGATTTCCCAAAGTTCCCTTACTGGATCCTGACATGGATGGAATTAAACAGGAATATAATCTAATATAGATCTTCTGCTAGACGGTTATGAGAATGTGTATTCTGAAAAAAAAATCTTAGCTGCATTCACAATCATGGAGTTCTAATATTATAATAAGCACTAACTAATTTGTCAAAAGCAAAATTAAGCTGAACTTCACCCATTAAAAATGTTTACAATAAAAATAAATCTCAGAAAGGATAATATAATAATAAATAATATAAATTTGCAGTTCAGACAAATGCTGCTGTGTGCAGTGGACAGTGGACTCAGGAGAACAGGTCCCATTGAAGGTATGGACATGGACACGCCTCCATATGTTCTACATTTAATAAATAATTAACATAGATCATGGGTCCCCAATTCCAGTCCTCAAGGGCCGCCAACAGTGCATGTTTTCAGGATTTCCTTAGTATTGCACATGTGATAATTTAATCACCTGCACAGTTGATGATTCCAACACCCATGCAATGCTAAGGAAATCCTGAAAACATGCACTGTTGTCGGCCCTCGAGGACTGGAGTTGGGGAACCCTTACATAGATAATGAAAATGCCAACCTTTTTCACTTCTAAAGAAACTTAAGGGAGGTTCTAATTTTACCAACAGACCAGTATGCGTATTAATCCCTTCACGACCATGGACGGAAAGATCCGTCCTTGTGCCCTGGGCCTTAACAACCAAGGACGGATCTTTCCGTCATGGCGGAATCGCGGCACCGGAGCCTCCGGTGACTGCAATATGTTAACATAACCCGCAGATTCGGGGAGGAGGGGACCTGTTCCTGACCTTAGGAGGGGTGGTGCCTCCTCCCCGGACCTACGGAGGCTGTGATTGGCTGACGAACACCGCTCAACCAATCACAGCCACTGTAATGTTCCAGCCATTTAAAATGACTGAAACATTGAAATCCAGCCCTGGCCAGTGCAGCTGTAGCACTGGCCATTGGCTGGAGCTGGGTGACCTCACTGGATCACCCTCCCCCAGCTCCAGTAGCTCTGATTGGAGAGATCGGCCTTGTGACCGATTTCTCCAATCACAGTGGACCTTTTGCCGGTGACCGCCCCATCAGCTTTACTTGTCATCCCTGCAGCACGCCAGCACACTGAGCACAGTGAGTGTACACAGTGCAATGGCAGGGCGACAAGCTCCGGTCCCATGCTGTTATGAGACCGGAGCATGGGACCCGGAAGTTGCCGCGCTGCCATTGCACTGTATGAAACCGGCGAAAAGCGTCCCGATCCGCCGCCGTCGCCGCTGCCCTCCGCGATCTGCCTTCCCGATCTCCTGCCCGCACCCTCACCCCCACACCTCCCGATCCGCTGCCGCCGTCGCCCTCCATCTGCCACAGTGCCACCGCTCCCCCCAATCTGCTGCCCGGCCCCTCACCCCTCGTGATCGTTGCCCGGCCCCTCACCTCCGTGATGTGCTGCACGATCCCTGTCCTCCTCCATCTGTCATAGTGCCACCGCTCCCTCCGATCTGCTGCCCGGCCCCTCCCCCTCGTGATTGGTGCCCGCCCCCTCCCCTCCGTGATGTGCTGCACGATCCCTGTCCTCCTCCATCTGTCATAGTGCCACCGCTCCCTCCGATCTGCTGCCCGGCCCCTCCCCCTCGTGATCGGTGCCCGCCCCTCCCCTCCGTGATGTGCTGCTCGCCCCCTCCCCTCAATGATATGCTGCTCGCCCCCTCCCCTACGTGATGTACTGCACACTCCCCCCACCTCTCACCCCCGTGGTCAGCTACCCGCCCCCTCCCCTGTCACCGCCGTGATGTGTGCTCCCACACCTGTCACCGCCATGATGTGTCCTCCCTCCCCTGTCACCCCCGTGATGTGTGCTCCCTCCCCTGTCACCGCCGTGATGTGCGCTCCCTCCCCTGTCACCGCCGTGATGTGTGCTCCCTCCCCTGTCACCGCCGTGATGTGTGCTCCCTCCCCTGTCACCCCCGTGATCTGTGCTCCCTCACCTGTCACCCCCGTGATCTGTGCTCCCTCACCTGTCACCCCCGTGATGTGCGCTCCCTCACCTGTCACCCCCGTGATGTGTGTTCCCTTACCTGTCACCCCCGTGATCTGTGCTCCCTCCCCTGTCACCCCCGTGATGTGCGCTCCCTCCCCTGTCACCGCCATGATGTGCGCTCCCTCCCCTGTCACCGCCGTGATGTGTGCTCCCTCCCCTGTCACCGCCGTGATGTGTGCTCCCTCCCCTGTCACCCCCGTGATCTGTGCTCCCTCACCTGTCACCCCCGTGATCTGTGCTCCCTCACCTGTCACCCCCGTGATCTGTGCTCCCTCACCTGTCACCCCCGTGATCTGCTGTCCGCTCTCCCTCACCTCTCACCCCCGTGATCTGTGCTCTGCTCACCTGTCTCCTCCATGATCTGTGCTCTGCTCACCTGTCTCCTCTGTGATCTGCGCTGTGCTCCCTCCCCCACCTCTCACCCTCCCCGATCTGCTGCCTCCTTCATCTCCTGTGATCCAGCTGCCTAGATCCATCCTGTAGGGTAACTATCCCCAATCTCACCTCCCACTCCCCTTCCCACCCATCCCCCCCACCCCCTCCCTCCCCCCCATCCTCTGCCGCTCCTGCATCCACTGCACCCTCTCCCATCCGCCCCCCACCCTATCCCAGCCGCCGTCTCACAATCACAGATGCTCCCTTTATATGCCGCTGCCCCCCCATCTGCTGCCGCCCCATCTGCTGCCCCCCCCATCTGCCGCTGGTTTTTTTTTTCTATGCCATGGGGGTCTAGTTTCCAAAATGGGGTCACATGTGGGGGAGCTCCACTGTTTCGGCACCTCAGGGGGTCTCCAAACAGCATGGAATACGCTAATTATCCCAGACAATTTTGCATTTGAAACGTCAAATGACTCTCCTTGCCTTCCGAGCCCTGCTGTGCGCCCAAACATTTGAGTTCCACCACATATGAGGTATCTGCGTACTCAGGAGAAATTGCACAATACATTTTATGGTGCAATTTTTCCTGATACCCTTGTGAAAAAAAAAGCTACCTGGTTGAAGTAACAATTTTGTGGTAAAAAAGTTTTTTTTTATTTTCACGGCTCAACTCTATTAACTTTTGTGAAGCCCCCAGAGGCTCAAAGTGCTCAATAAACATCTAGATAAATTCCATGAGGGGTCTAGTTTCCAAAATGGGGTCACATGTGGGGGAGCTCCACTGTTTCGGCACCTCAGGGGGTCTCCAAACGCAACATGGAATACGCTAATTATCCCAGACAATTTTGCGTTTGAAACGTCAAATGACGCTCCTTGCCTTCCGAGCCCTGCTGTGCGCCCAAACATTTTATTTCCACCACATATGAGCTGTCTGTGTACTCAGGAGAAATTGCACAATACATTTTATGGTGCAATTTTTCCTGATACCCTTGTGAAAAAAAAGCTACCTGGTTGAAGTAACAATTTTGTGGTAAAATTTTTTTTTTTTATTTTCACAGCTCAACTCTATTAACTTTTGTGAAGCCCCCAGAGGCTCAAAGTGCTCAATAAACATCTAGATAAATTCCATGAGGGGTCTAGTTTCCAAAATGGGGTCACATGTGGGGGAGCTCTACTGTTTCGGCACCTCAGGGGGTCTCCAAACGCAATATGGAATACGCTAATTATCCCAGACAATTTTGCGTTTGAAACGTCAAATGACGCTCCTTGCCTTCCGAGCCCTGCTGTGCGCCCAAACATTTTATTTCCACCACATATGAGCTGTCTGTGTACTCAGGAGAAATTGCACAATACATTTTATGGTGCAATTTTTCCTGATACCCTTGTGAAAAAAAAAGCTACCTGGTTGAAGTAACAATTTTGTGGTAAAAATTTTTTTTTTTATTTTCCCAGCTCAACTCTATTAACTTTTGTGAAGCCCCCAGAGGCTCAAAGTGCTCAATAAACATCTAGATAAATTCCATGAGGGGTCTAGTTTCCAAAATGGGGTCACATGTGGGGGAGCTCCACTGTTTCGGCACCTCAGGGGCTCTCCAAACGCAACATGGTGGGGCTAACGATTCCAGCTAATTTTCTGTTCAAAAAAGTCAAATGGCGCTCCTTCCCTTCCGAGTCCTGCCGTGCGCCCAAACAGTGTTTTTTCGCCACATATGAGGTATCTGCGTGTTCAGTAGAAATTGTCCAACAAATTTTGGGGGTTCATTTAATCCTGCTACCCTTGTGAATATGCAATATTTGAGGCTAAATTAACATTTTTGTTGCAAAACGTAAAATGTTCATTTTTTCCTTCCACATTGCTTTAGTTACTGTGAAGCACCTGACGGGTTAATAACCTTCTTGAATGTGGTTTTGAGTAGCCTGAGGGGTGCCGTTTTTGGAATGGTGTCACTTTTGGGTGTTCTGTGTCGTGTAGACCTTTCAAAATCGCTTCAAATGTGATGTGGTCCCTAAAAAAAGTGGCTTTGTAAATTTTGTTGTAAAAATGAGAAATTGCTCATAAACTTTGAACCCCTATAACTTCCTTAAATTTTTTTTTTCCCAAAATTATTCTGATGTAAAGTAGACATGTGGGAAATGTTATTTATTAATTATTTTGTGTCATATGTCTCGTTGGTTTTAGAGCATAAAAATTCAAAGTTTGAAAATTACAAAATTTTCGCGAAATTTCCATTTTTTTCACAAGGAAACGCAAAAAATTTTCGGCCTAAATTTACCACTAACATGAAGCCCAATATGTCACAAAAAAACAATCTCAGAATCACCGGGATCTGCTGAAGCGTTCCAGAGTTATAACCTCATAAAGTGACACTGGTCAGAATTGCAAAAAATGGCCTGGTCTTTAGGGTCAAAATAGGCTTGGGGCTGAAGGGGTTAAAGCAGAAACATTATCCCTAATTGATCAACGGGATTATGTAAAACAACACAGAATCATCATCTTCATCATCATCCATGATTCTTCTTCAGCCGTGTGAAATAGCCAGTGTACCCGCTCCCCACCTTATTCCCACCCTGAGATTTTTCCTGGCTCAGAGTGATACTAACATGGACAGTTCTTTATCAACTCAGCTTGCAGAGCTGTTAAGGCGATGTTCCCATGTTCTGTAATAATTTCCGTTCTTGGATGCATTTAGAAAACGCAAAAATGGATCCATTAACTGATCTATTGGCTCTCCATTGACTTTAATGGTGACAGATCCATTAATGGATGTGAAAAAATGTGTCCATTAAGTTCAATCCTTTAGCCATCCATTGTTAAGATGGCTGAAAACTGTAATGATCCAATTACGGATGTCTAACGGAATAAAGCAGAATGGGAGACTATCGGCAACGGATTCATTAGTAAAGCATCCGTTCACCCATTAGTTAACGGATCTGTTGCCCATAGACTCCCAATAAGCTATAACGGATCCGTTGCCCATAAATGCTTGATAGATAGATAGAATAGAATCTAATAGAATGAAATAGGATATTATAGGGTAGATAAATTGATAAATAGAACAGATAGAATCAATGGGTACATAAATAGATAGAATTAATAGATAGAGCAGATAGAATAATTAGATAGAATATATAGATAGATAGAATAGATCAATGGATAGAGAGAGAGAGGGAGAGAGAGATAGAAAGCCTGAACAGCCGTTTAGCTAAATTAAAAAATAAATTTAGATAAAAAGGTCATGATGAGGACTCCCAATTTTCCGATCTACCGCAAGTACAGCAGCAACTGTGGGCTGAAACCCTCAGCTGTCAGCTGTACATTGGCTGGTTATCTAAAAAAGAGGGGATCCCACCCATATTTTTTAAATTACTTGAATAAATATTTCAAGATAATGGTGTGGGGTCACACCCATGTTTCCAAAACCAGCCAAGGGACAGCAGACAACTGGGAGCTTATATTATTAGGTTGGCAAGGGCCATGGTTATTTGGCCTTTTTCAGTCTAACAATAGCAGCCCAGTAGTGGCGCATCAATCATATGTGCCAATTATTTTTTTTAACCCTCTATAGTCTCTTAGTTACCCCATAAAATCTTCTTGTATTTTTAGTAACAGAGCAAAAATGTAAGCTGTTTCTCATTTAAGCACTCTCTGCCTTTCACAAAAGTAATAAAAGTCCCAAAAAACTTTGGAGCTAGATAGGGTAAAAACATCCATTGCACAATGAAGTCAGTGGTTATGGGGGATCCTCTTTAGGTGTTGTGCCATCATATACAGTTGTGCTCAAAAGTTTATATACCCCAGCAGACTTTTTTCTTGGCCTATTTTTCAGAGAATATGAATGATAACACAATTTATTTTTTTTTCACTCATGGTTAGTGGTTGGCTGAAGCCATTTCTGGTCAAACTACTGTGTTTTCTCTTTTTAAATCATAATGACAACCAAAAACATCCAAATAACCCAGATCAAAAGTTCACATACCCCAGTTCTTAATACCATGTATTAGCCCCTATAACATCAATAACAGCTTGAATTCTTTTCTGGTAGTTGTGGCTGAGGCTCCTTATTTTCTCATATGGTAAAGCTGTCCATTCTTCTTGGCAAAAAGCCTCCAGTTCCTGTAAATTCCTGGGCTTTCTTGCATGAACTATGCACTTGAGTTCTTCCCAGAGTGGCTCAATGATACTGAGGTCAGAAGACTGAGATGGCCACTCCAGAACCTTTACTTTGATCTGCTGTAGCCTATGACAGGTCAACTTGGCCTTGTGTTCTGGATCATTTTCATGTTGGAACGTCCAAGTACGTCCCACGCGCAGCTTACAGGCTGATTAGTGCAAATTTGCCTCCAGTATTTGCTGATAACGTGCTACATTCATCTTTCCTTCAACTTTGACCAAATTTCCTGTGCCCTTGTAGCTCACACATCCCCAAGTCATCAGTGATCCATTTCCATGCTTTACAGTAGGAATGGTGTTCCTTTCATCATAGGCCTTGTTGACACCACTCCAAATGTAATGTTTATGGCCAAAAAGTTCGATTTTGGTCTCATCACTCCAAATTACCTTGTTCAAGAAGTTTGCAGGCTTGTCTCTGTGCTGTTTGGCATATTGTAAGCGAGATACTTTGGTGTATTTGCTCAGTAATGGCTTTCTTTAGGTGACTTGACCTTGCAGCCCATTTTTCTTCAAGTGCCTCCTTATTGTGCATCTTGAAACAGACACCCCGCTAGTTTTCAGTGAGTCCTGTTTTTCAGCTGATGTTTTTTGTGGGTTTTTCTTTGCATCTCGAACAATTTCCTGACAGTTGGGGTCAAAAGTTTTGTTGGTCTACCTGATCGTGGTTTGGTTTTTACAGAGCCCCAGATTTTCCATTTGCTAATCACAGTTTGAACATTGCTGACTGGCATTATCAATTTCTTGGATACTTTTTTGTATCCCTTTCCTCTTTTAGATAGTTGAACTATCTTTTCCTGTAGATCTGTTGATAATTATTTTGCTTTCCCCATGACTCACAATCCAGATACGTGAGTGGCTGGATAAATTATGCAAGAGTCTGTGTGGATCCCAGAAACTCACTCAGCTTTTAAGCCCACACACTGATTACAAGCAAACAGGTCATAGGGAAGGATGTTACCTTTATTAGCCATTCAAACTGGTTTGTGTCAACTTCTGTGCATGTTATCAGGCCAAAATTACCAGGGTATGTGAACTTTTGATCAGGGTCATTTGGATGTTTTTGGTTGTTATTATGATTTAAAAAGAGAAAACACAGTAGTTTGACAATAAATGGCTTCACCCAACCACTAACTATGAGTGGAAAAAACGTTTTTGTGTTATCATTCATATTTTCAGAAAAAAGGCCAAAAAAGCAAAAAACTGCCGGGGTATATAAACTTTTGAGCACAACTGTAAGAACCACTCTAAAACTGATCATATGGATGTCCCTCTTCTATGTGGTATCCACATCATTAGGTTTTTTTAACAATTAACAAAAAACATGACTGAATAACATGTTAAAAATAAAAGTTAGAGATAAGCGGGTTGTTTGAAAGGGAACCTGTCGCTAGATTTTTTCCTTATGAGGTTCACCACCACCAGTAATCCCTTATATACAGAATTACAGAATACTGTATATAAGTTCCTAGGCCGCTCTGTAGAACATAAGAAAGACCTTTGTTATACTCACATAGGGGGCTGTCTGGTCTGATGAGTGACGCTGCACTTGGGTCCGGCTCCTCCTCCTTCTTGTGCGATGGCTGTCCTCCTTCTCAGCCCCAGGTGGATGGAATATCCTATGTCATCCACACAGAGTCCACCATTACACTCCTGCACATGCGCACTTTTCACAAACCAGGAGAAAGATGAGTAGATTTGCTTCACAACATGTATATTTTTTCTTTATTATTTTTTTATCACTGGTATTATACCAAAATAAGCAAAAATACATATATAAAAATAAGGGTACAAGATTAGTACAGCCAAGAGGGGAGATATTAAGAAAGCACATACATCGCCTGCCAGCCACAATTGAAAGTATTACAAAAAATTAGAAAAAGAGATGTTCAAGAATTGCAATCATGAGACTACATGCAGAGCAACCAATCAGAGGGATAAATATAATATAGCACAGTCATAAAGAGCTAGTCACTACAAAAAAGACTGGTTAGTGCAAGAAGAACAAATCACTCCTGAGAGATGTTGCATCAGCAGAGTAATATAGAAACCCAATCTGCACAGACCATATGTGCTGCTACTCCAATTAAGACCAATAAATTATTAAATAATTTAATAAGAAGAATATACTGCAGCAAAAATATCTATGCAGGGAGCCTCTGCCTACCGTAATGAAATCTCACAGAAGCAGAATCATAAAAATAGCCATCTCATAATTCCCATAATAAAGCAGTTATGCAAGAAGTCCTCTCAGGGCAGTGTCCGACACCGCTGCAAATATCCTGTTACAAAGTATTCCATAAGCCAATACCAATGGCAATGCACCACAATACAGCGTTATAGAAGTGTAGGACAATGCCCGGAGGAGACCCGTACATACCGCAAAATTGGTCCTCAAGAAAAGGGGGGAGGCAGGTTAATCAGGTGAGGAGGGGGTAACCCCAAGAAGGAAATCCAACGTACGTTTCGCTAGGTAAAGGAAAAATACAATGGCTTCATCAGGGAGTGCCACTTCCCGGGCATTGCCCTACACTTCTATAATGCTGTATTGTGGTGCATTGCCATTGGTATTGGCTGTCAGGTCATTTTGTAGTACAATACTAATGTTATAAATATGGCATAAGGAGACCTTTCAGAATCAGTAACCTTTATAGCTTTAGGTTATCTGGTTGTGTTATTGTAAGCTCTGTTGAATTCAGTGTGACATAGTAGCAAGTGAAGGATATGTAAATACAAACTGTATATTCACTGATCCCTCCTCCCACAGCAGCCGGAGTGTGGCTCCCTCCAATTTTTATACCGAGCCATAATAAAGCCATAACAAAGCAAACAGCAGAGGGCTAGTATTTTCAGGCTGGGGAGGCCCATGATTATTGTGCTACCCCAGCCTAAAAATAGCAGCCTGCAGCCACTCAAAATTGTCACACACAGTAGATATGACAATTCTAGCACTTTACCTAGCTCATCCTGATTGCACTGGTGCAGTGGTTACTAACAGCTCACAGCTACCACTAAGCCTTAGATTAGCAATGGACGGCGTCTATGAGGCAAACCATTACTAATCTATAAGTGAAAAGAAATAAACACAAATACTGAAAAAGTTCTTTATTTGAAGTAAAATACAAACAACACCCTCTTTCTCCAATTTGTTAACCCCAAACATCCAGTTCTGATGAAGTCCCCACAAGGTCCCATGACAAACCTAGTTCTGCTACATAAAAACATGACCGCATGCTGTGGGTTTCGGCAGAGACTGACTGAGCTGCCGCTGTAAGTGTTGACATCACTCAGTTTATCTGCGGTCACAGCTGGAGGTTCTCACGGTACACCACCTGATACCTCAGGTTACCTCATTGAACTCAGTAACCTCACCTCAGGTGAACTCATTCAGTTCAAGGAGACCTACATCTCTTTGCAGAAAACCACATTTTTTTGCCAAGAGATGCAGATATGGTGCTGAAATTTATACACCAAAATCCTGCACCAATACTACATCTCCTGGCAAAAAAATGCATCAAAATGCGATGCAGTTTTGATGTGATATTTTGCCAGGAAATGCAGATTTGGTGTTCAAATTTGATCATCCTATTCCTGCACCTAATGGACATCTTCTAATTTTCTCTTTTGTGAAAATCATAATGACACCTGGCTCAAACTCTGATTAGGGTTTAAGCTGAGTGTAAGTTTATTGGCATCTGATTCTCGCACAGGAGAAGATGGAGAACTTAATTTAACATTGTCTCCATTGTCTGTGTCCATTTAAATTGGACTTCACTTGAATGACATCCAAATACAGACCAATGTTTTAGACACATCCATAGACTTGAATATGTGCACTCCATCCAATATGTGCTGCCAATCACAGCAGGCTGCCATGTTTTCTCATGTTGAATTGGCATGACTAAATAATTGGCATAATCTTTTGCTCATTGGCCACACAGATCTGGTATCTGAGCACTAGAGATGAGCGAACCGGTCCCGGTTCGGCTCGAGGCGGTTCGCCGAACGGGGGGTCTGGCTCGAGTTCGGCTCGTCGAACGTTCGACGAACCGAACTCGAGCCCATAGGAAACAATGGCAGGCAATCACAAACACAGTAAAACACCTAGAAAACACCCTCAAAGGTGTCCAAAAGGTGACAAACAACTCACAACACAACACAAACACATGGGAAAGTGACAAGGACATGTACTCATGCGAAAACAAAACAGCTGGACAAGGAAAAAGAGGAGGACACACAGATATAGGCATGGCACGCCCTTCTAAAGTCATGTAAAACACCGCAAGGTGACTCCAAGCGGAGTCTCCCTTTTTTCCAAAAATTGGGCCCCACACACCCACCCCTTCAGTGGCAGCAGTTGTGCCCCAGTTGTACACTTCACAGCTAGATTTGCATCAAGCACATTCAAAAATACGCCATTCTTATCCGTCCCCAGGATGACACCGGGGTAGGTAGCAAAGTCTTTCCTGATCCCAGCTCTGTTCATCTTGGCTTCTTTTAAAAACACAGCAAGCAAGGGTTACTCCAAGCGGAGTCTCCCTTTTTTCCAAAAATTGGGCCACACAGACACCCACCCCATCAGTGGCAGCACTTGGGCCCTAGTTGCAAACAGGATGTTTTGATTTGCATCAAGCACATTCAAAAATACGCTATTCTTAGCCGTCCCCAGGATGACACTGGGGTAGGTAGCAAAGTCTTTGCTGACCCATGACTTGTTCATCTTGGCTTCTTTTAAAAACAATGTAAGCAAGGGTTACTCCAAGCGGAGTCTCCCCTTTTTTCCAAAAATTGGGCCCCACACACACCCACCCATTCAGTGGCAGCAGTTGTGCCCCAGTTGTACACTTCACAGCTAGATTTGCATCAAGCACATTCAAAAATACGCCATTCTTATCCGTCCCCAGGATGACACCGGGGTAGGTAGCAAAGTCTTTCCTGATCCCAGCTCTGTTCATCTTGGCTTCTTTTAAAAACACAGCAAGCAAGGGTTACTCCAAGCGGAGTCTCCCTTTTTTCCAAAAATTGGGCCACACAGACACCCACCACATCAGTGGCAGCACTTGGGCCCTAGTTGCAAACAGGATGTTTTGATTTGCATCAAGCACATTCAAAAATACGCTATTCTTAGCCGTCCCCAGGATGACACTGGGGTAGGTAGCAAAGTCTTTGCTGACCCATGACTTGTTCATCTTGGCTTCTTTTAAAAACAATGTAAGCAAGGGTTACTCCAAGCGGAGTCTCCCCTTTTTTCCAAAAATTGGGCCCCACACACACCCACCCATTCAGTGGCAGCACTTGGGCCCTAGTTGCAAACAGGATGTTTTGATTTGCATCAAGCACATTCAAAAATACGCTATTCTTATCCGTCCCCAGGATGACACCGGGGTAGGTAGCAAAGTCTTTCCTGATCCCAGCTCTGTTCATCTTGGCTTCTTTTAAAAACAATGTAAGCAAGGGTTACTCCAAGCGGAGTCTCCCCTTTTTTCCAAAAATTGGGCCCCACACACACCCACCCATTCAGTGGCAGCACTTGGGCCCTAGTTGCAAACAGGATGTTTTGATTTGCATCAAGCACATTCAAAAATACGCTATTCTTATCCGTCCCCAGGATGACACCGGGGTAGGTAGCAAAGTCTTTCCTGATCCCAGCTCTGTTCATCTTGGCTTCTTTTAAAAACACAGCAAGCAAGGGTTACTCCAAGCGGAGTCTCCCTTTTTTCCAAAAATTGGGCCACACAGACACCCACCCCATCAGTGGCAGCACTTGGGCCCTAGTTGCAAACAGGATGTTTTGATTTGCATCAAGCACATTCAAAAATACGCTATTCTTAGCCGTCCCCAGGATGACACTGGGGTAGGTAGCAAAGTCTTTGCTGACCCATGACTTGTTCATCTTGGCTTCTTTTAAAAACAATGTAAGCAAGGGTTACTCCAAGCGGAGTCTCCCCTTTTTTCCAAAAATTGGGCCCCACACACACCCACCCATTCAGTGGCAGCAGTTGTGCCCCAGTTGTACACTTCACAGCTAGATTTGCATCAAGCACATTAAAAAATACGCCATTCTTATCCGTCCCCAGGATGACACCGGGGTAGGTAGCAAAGTCTTTCCTGATCCCAGCTCTGTTCATCTTGGCTTCTTTTAAAAACACAGCAAGCAAGGGTTACTCCAAGCGGAGTCTCCCTTTTTTCCAAAAATTGGGCCACACAGACACCCACCACATCAGTGGCAGCACTTGGGCCCTAGTTGCAAACAGGATGTTTTGATTTGCATCAAGCACATTCAAAAATACGCTATTCTTAGCCGTCCCCAGGATGACACTGGGGTAGGTAGCAAAGTCTTTGCTGACCCATGACTTGTTCATCTTGGCTTCTTTTAAAAACAATGTAAGCAAGGGTTACTCCAAGCGGAGTCTCCCCTTTTTTCCAAAAATTGGGCCCCACACACACCCACCCATTCAGTGGCAGCACTTGGGCCCTAGTTGCAAACAGGATGTTTTGATTTGCATCAAGCACATTCAAAAATACGCTATTCTTATCCGTCCCCAGGATGACACCGGGGTAGGTAGCAAAGTCTTTCCTGATCCCAGCTCTGTTCATCTTGGCTTCTTTTAAAAACAATGTAAGCAAGGGTTACTCCAAGCCGAGTCTCCCCTTTTTTCCAAAAATTGGGCCCCACACACACCCACCCATTCAGTGGCAGCACTTGGGCCCTAGTTGCAAACAGGATGTTTTGATTTGCATCAAGCACATTCAAAAATACGCTATTCTTATCCGTCCCCAGGATGACACCGGGGTAGGTAGCAAAGTCTTTCCTGATCCCAGCTCTGTTCATCTTGGCTTCTTTTAAAAACACAGCAAGCAAGGGTTACTCCAAGCGGAGTCTCCCTTTTTTCCAAAAATTGGGCCACACAGACACCCACCCCATCAGTGGCAGCACTTGGGCCCTAGTTGCAAACAGGATGTTTTGATTTGCATCAAGCACATTCAAAAATACGCTATTCTTAGCCGTCCCCAGGATGACACTGGGGTAGGTAGCAAAGTCTTTGCTGACCCATGACTTGTTCATCTTGGCTTCTTTTAAAAACAATGTAAGCAAGGGTTACTCCAAGCGGAGTCTCCCCTTTTTTCCAAAAATTGGGCCCCACACACACCCACCCATTCAGTGGCAGCAGTTGTGCCCCAGTTGTACACTTCACAGCTAGATTTGCATCAAGCACATTCAAAAATACGCCATTCTTATCCGTCCCCAGGATGACACCGGGGTAGGTAGCAAAGTCTTTCCTGATCCCAGCTCTGTTCATCTTGGCTTCTTTTAAAAACACAGCAAGCAAGGGTTACTCCAAGCGGAGTCTCCCTTTTTTCCAAAAATTGGGCCACACAGACACCCACCACATCAGTGGCAGCACTTGGGCCCTAGTTGCAAACAGGATGTTTTGATTTGCATCAAGCACATTCAAAAATACGCTATTCTTAGCCGTCCCCAGGATGACACTGGGGTAGGTAGCAAAGTCTTTGCTGACCCATGACTTGTTCATCTTGGCTTCTTTTAAAAACAATGTAAGCAAGGGTTACTCCAAGCGGAGTCTCCCCTTTTTTCCAAAAATTGGGCCCCACACACACCCACCCATTCAGTGGCAGCACTTGGGCCCTAGTTGCAAACAGGATGTTTTGATTTGCATCAAGCACATTCAAAAATACGCTATTCTTAGCCGTCCCCAGGATGACACCGGGGTAGGTAGCAAAGTCTTTCCTGATCCCAGCTCTGTTCATCTTGGCTTCTTTTAAAAACACAGCAAGCAAGGGTTACTCCAAGCGGAGTCTCCCTTTTTTCCAAAAATTGGGCCACACAGACACCCACCCCATCAGTGGCAGCACTTCGGCCCTAGTTGCAAACAGGATGTTTTGATTTGCATCAAGCACATTCAAAAATACGCTATTCTTAGCCGTCCCCAGGATGACACCGGGGTAGGTAGCAAAGTCTTTCCTGATCCCAGCTCTGTTCATCTTGGCTTCTTTTAAAAACACAGCAAGCAAGGGTTACTCCAAGCGGAGTCTCCCTTTTTTCCAAAAATTGGGCCACACAGACACCCACCACATCAGTGGCAGCACTTGGGCCCTAGTTGCAAACAGGATGTTTTGATTTGCATCAAGCACATTCCAAATCCACAAGCATTTACTCTCCCCAGGATGACACAGGGGTAGTAAATTCCTTCTGGATCCATGACTTGTTCATTTTGATGAACGTCAGTCTGTCCACATTGTCACTGGACAGACGCGTGCGCTTATCTGTCAGCACACACCCAGCAGCACTGAATACACGTTCAGAGACAACGCTGGCAGCTGGACACGACAAAATCTCCAAGGCGTAACTGGAGAGCTCTGGCCATTTTTCTATGTTTGAAGCCCAAAAGGAGCAAGGCTCCAGTTGCACAGTCATGGCATCGATGTTCATTTGGAGATACTCCTGTATCATCCTCTCCAGCCGTTGAGTATGTGTCAGACTTGTTGTCTCTGGTGGCCTTGCAAAAGAGGGTCTAAAAAAATTATGAAAAGATTCCATAAAATTGCTGTTACCGGCACCAGAAAAGGTCCTACTGGTACGGGTAGACTGTTGAAGATGACGAGACCGTCCCATGTTTGTCAAGTTACAACTGGGAGATTCACTCCCTGCACCTGCACGGTTGTTTGGTGGAAAAGCCGAGCTAAGATCTAGTAACAGCTTCTGCTGATATCCCTGCATACGTGCGTCCCTTTCTATGGCTGGAATTATGTCACAAAATTTGGACTTGTACCGGGGATCTAATAGTGTGGCAATCCAGTAGTCATCATCACTTCTAATTTTGACAATACGACTGTCATGTTGGAGGTAGTGCAACAAAAAGGCACTCATGTGTCTTGCGCAGCCATGCGGACCAAGTCCATGCTGTGTTTGTGGCATAGAGGTGCTACCCGTTCTTTCTTCCTCTGACATCTGACCCCAACCTCTTTCAACTGAAATTTGACCAAGGTCTCCCTCATCCGCTGAGTCTTCCATGTCCATGGACAGTTCGTCCTCCATTTCTTCATGTTCTCCTGCACCTTGCTCAACATTTCGCCTGCTACTATGCGCCCTTGTCGATCCCTGTCCCCCATGGTCCCATGCCTGCTGCGTTGGTGATGATGAACGTCTGGACCTTCGTGATGTTGTTGTCCCTTGCGCATATGAATCCTCCTGTAGTTCCTCCCCTTCATGTTGTCCCACCCCCTGACTCCGAATAGTGTTTAGCGTGTGCTCCAGCATGTAAATGACTGGAATCGTCATGCTGATAATGGCATTGTCAGAGCTAAACATATTCGTCGCCATGTCGAAACTGTGCAGAAGGGTGCATAGGTCCTTGATCTGAGACCACTCCATCAGGGTGATCTGCCCCACCTCTGCATCTCGTTGGCCCAGGCTATACGTCATGACGTATTGCACCAGGGCTCTGCGGTGCTGCCACAGTCGCTGTAACATGTGGAGAGTTGAATTCCAGCGTGTCGCCACATCGCATTTCAGGCGATGAACCGGCAGGCCGAAAGACTTCTGGAGCGATGCAAGTCGCTCTGCTGCGGCGCTTGAACGGCGGAAGTGAGCTGACAGTTTTCGTGCCCTGTTCAGAAGGCCATCTAGGCCGGGATAGTGTGTTAAAAATTGCTGCACGACAAGGTTCAACACGTGAGCCATACAAGGTACGTGTGTCACCTTGCCCAGGCGAAGTGCCGCACCCAGGTTTGCAGCATTGTCGCACACGGCCTTACCAGGCTGCAGTTTGAGTGGAGACAACCATTTATTAAACTCGGACCGCAAAGCTGACCACAACTCCTCAGCTGTGTGACTCTTATTACCAAGACATGTCAAGCTAAAGACCGCCTGATGCCGTTGCGCTCTGCTGCCAGCATAGTAATGAGGGGTGCGTGATTCCTTCTGCGCAGTGAGAACGCTGGTGGCCTGACCAGGCAGGCTTGGGGCGGAGGTGGAGGACCCAGATGAGGTGGAGGATGCAGAAGCAGTGGCGGAACTTGGACAGACAGAGGATTGACACACAAGTCGTGGGGACGGCAAGACTTGTGCAGCAGACCCTTCACCATCTATCACCATAGTTACCCAGTGCCCAGTCAGCGACATGTAACGTCCCTGTCCATGCTTACTGGTCCAAGTATCGGTGGTGAAATGCACCCGTTCACACACAGAGTTTCTCAAGGAAGCGGTGATGTTGTGTGCGACATGCTGGTGTAGCGCGGGCACACCTTTCTTAGAGAAGTAGTGGCGACTAGGCATCTGGTACTGGGGCACAGCGACAGACATAAGGTCTCTAAAATCCTGTGTGTCCACTAGGCGGAAAGGCAGCATTTCGGTAGCCAACAGCTTACAGAGGGATAGAGTCAACCTCTTAGCTTTGTCATGGGTCGGAGGAAGTGGCCTTTTATTTGACCACATCTGAGGGACAGAGATCTGGCTGCTGTGTGTAGACGGTGTTGAGTAGGGTGTCCCTGGAAAAATGCAGGTTTGTGAGGAAAGTGCAGGCGGAGACATGATGTTGCCTTCATCCAACGTTGGTGCTATCGATGTCTGAGAGAGCTGTACACACTCACTTGTTTCCCCTTCCAAACCAACTGACGACCTTACAAGCAAACTGCCTGTTGCGGTTACAGTGGTGGAAGTTTTGCGTGGAAAAACAGGTGTGGCAGCTGTCCCCACAGTCCTAGAAGATGAAGAGCGCGCGGATGCAGTGGAAGGGGCGGGCGGTGGATGGTTCGCTCCACTAGGCCGCATTGCAGCACGGTGAGCTTCCCACCGGGACTTATGATATTTAGTCATGTGACGATTCATGGAAGAAGTTGTCAAACTGCTGAGGTTTTGACCTCTACTAACAGAATCATGACAAATGTTACATATCACATGAGTTGGGCGATCTTTTTCGATGTGAAAAAAGGACCAGGCTAGGCAAGGCTTAGAGGCCATGCGACCTGTTGATCCACCACGAATAATGCTCATAGGCAGAGTGGTGGCTGAGGATGCAGTTGTAGACGTGCTACCAGTTCTCCGACTCTGTCCAGGAAGGCGCAAGGTAACTTCGTCGTCGGTTGCATCCTCCTCCACCGCCTCTGTTGACCTCCTCGAGTGCCTGACTGGGGGTTGACAGTAGGTGGGATCTAGAACGTCATCATCAATTGTTGTGTTTGCACTCCCCTCCCCCTCAGACCGAGCCTCTTCTTGCCCTGAACGAATATTTAAGTTGTCATCCCAATCGGGTATCTGCGTCTCATCTTCATCAGTATGTTCCTCATTGTCTATAACCACAGGTGTTACAGTTTGTGACAAAGGGTCAACATTATGCTCAGAAACTTGGTCCTCACGGCCTGAATCTGAGTCACAAAGGTTCTGGGCATCACTGCAGACCATTTCCTGTTCTGTACTCACTGTAGCTTGGGAGCAGACCTCTGATTCCCAGGCTATAGTGTGACTGAACAGCTCTGCAGACTCAGCCATCTCAGTTCCACCATACTGTGCAGGGCTGATGGAGACTTCAGAGCTGGGAGAAAGCAAGTTTGATTGGGATGACAACTCAGAGGACTGGTGTTTTTTGGATGCGGTACTTGAAGTGGCAGAGAGGGCACTTGTTGGACCACTTGAGATCCATTCAAGCATTTTCCTTTTTTGCCCATCATCTACCTTTGTTCCTGTTGTTCGTGTCCGTAACAAAGGGAGCACATCGGATTGTCCACGGTAAGTAGTAGACATCTTACTTTTGCTGGTAGATGGTCTATCTTCAGCAGATGATAATGGAGCTTTGCCACCTTCCCCACGGACAAAACCTTTTTTGCCTTTTACACCACGCCTCTTCCCCTTTCCACCAGCATCTGTCATTTTGCCACTCATGTTGATTGCGACAAGATTGTGGACTGAAAATGTGGTAGTAAAAATTGAGAGGTGGTGAAGATTGCAGTGGTGGTCTAGCTTTATTAACAGCAGAATAATAAAGAATAAATATCCCTGACAATGCAACTTAGTTATAATTAGTTGGAGTGTGCAACGCAGGCAGACGTGCTGCAAATGTCTTTGCACTAGTGGGACTATAGCAAAGTCCAATAGCCACGTATAGGATGCCACTAGGTACACTGAGTGTTTGCTAGTATAATGGCTTGGTTAGAATGAGTTGTAGTGTGCAACGCAGGCAGACGCGCTCTGCAAATGTCTTTGCACTGGTGGGACTATAGCAAAGTCCAATAGCCACGTATAGGATGCCACTAGGTACACTGAGTGTTTGCTAGTATAATGGCTTGGTTAGAATGAGTTGTAGTGTGCAACGCAGGCAGACGCGCTCTGCAAATGTCTTTGCACTAGTGGGACTATAGCAAAGTCCAATAGCCACGTATAGGATGCCACTAGGTACACTGAGTGTTTGCTAGTATAATGGCTTGTTTAGAATGAGTTGTAGTGTGCAACGCAGGCAGACGCGCTCTGCAAATGTCTTTGCACTAGTGGGACTATAGCAAAGTCCAATAGCCACGTATAGGATGCCACTAGGTACACTGAGTGTTTGCTAGTATAATGGCTTGGTTAGAATGAGTTGTAGTGTGCAATGCAGGCAGATGTGCTCTGCTAATGTCTTTGCACTAGTGGGACTATAGCAAAGTCCAATAGCCACGTATAGGATGCCACTAGGTACACTGAGTGTTTGCTAGTATAATGGCTTGGTTAGAATGAGTTGTAGTGTGCAACGCAGGCAGACGCGCTCTGCAAATGTCTTTGCACTAGTGGGACTATAGCAAAGTCCAATAGCCACGTATAGGATGCCACTAGGTACACTGAGTGTTTGCTAGTATAATGGCTTGGTTAGAATGAGTTGTAGTGTGCAATGCAGGCAGACGCGCTCTGCAAATGTCTTTGCACTAGTGGGACTATAGCAAAGTCCAATAGCCACGTATAGGATGCCACTAGGTACACTGAGTGTTTGCTAGTATAATGGCTTGGTTAGAATGAGTTGTAGTGTGCAATGCAGGCAGATGTGCTCTGCTAATGTCTTTGCACTAGTGGGACTATAGCAAAGTCCAATAGCCACGTATAGGATGCCACTAGGTACACTGAGTGTTTGCTAGTATAATGGCTTGGTTAGAATGAGTTGTAGTGTGCAACGCAGGCAGACGCGCTCTGCAAATGTCTTTGCACTAGTGGGACTATAGCAAAGTCCAATAGCCACGTATAGGATGCCACTAGGTACACTGAGTGTTTGCTAGTATAATGGCTTGGTTAGAATGAGTTGTAGTGTGCAACGCAGGCAGACGCGCTCTGCAAATGTCTTTGCACTAGTGGGACTATAGCAAAGTCCAATAGCCACGTATAGGATGCCACTAGGTACACTGAGTGTTTGCTAGTATAATGGCTTGGTTAGAATGAGTTGTAGTGTGCAACGCAGGCAGACGCGCTCTGCAAATGTCTTTGCACTAGTGGGACTATAGCAAAGTCCAATAGCCACGTATAGGATGCCACTAGGTACACTGAGTGTTTGCTAGTATAATGGCTTGGTTAGAATGAGTTGTAGTGTGCAACGCAGGCAGACGCGCTCTGCAAATGTCTTTGCACTAGTGGGACTATAGCAAAGTCCAATAGCCACGTATAGGATGCCACTAGGTACACTGAGTGTTTGCTAGTATAATGGCTTGGTTAGAATGAGTTGTAGTGTGCAACGCAGGCAGACGCGCTCTGCAAATGTCTTTGCACTAGTGGGACTATAGCAAAGTCCAATAGCCACGTATAGGATGCCACTAGGTACACTGAGTGTTTGCTAGTATAATGGCTTGGTTAGAATGAGTTGTAGTGTGCAATGCAGGCAGATGTGCTCTGCTAATGTCTTTGCACTAGTGGGACTATAGCAAAGTCCAATAGCCACGTATAGGATGCCACTAGGTACACTGAGTGTTTGCTAGTATAATGGCTTGGTTAGAATGAGTTGTAGTGTGCAATGCAGGCAGATGTGCTCTGCTAATGTCTTTGCACTAGTGGGACTATAGCAAAGTCCAATAGCCACGTATAGGATGCCACTAGGTACACTGAGTGTTTGCTAGTATAATGGCTTGTTTAGAATGAGTTGTAGTGTGCAATGCAGGCAGACGCGCTCTGCAAATGTCTTTGCACTAGTGGGACTATAGCAAAGTCCAATAGCCACGTATAGGATGCCACTAGGTACACTGAGTGTTTGCTAGTATAATGGCTTGGTTAGAATGAGTTGTAGTGTGCAATGCAGGCAGATGTGCTCTGCTAATGTCTTTGCACTAGTGGGACTATAGCAAAGTCCAATAGCCACGTATAGGATGCCACTAGGTACACTGAGTGTTTGCTAGTATAATGGCTTGTTTAGAATGAGTTGTAGTGTGCAATGCAGGCAGACGCGCTCTGCAAATGTCTTTGCACTAGTGGGACTATAGCAAAGTCCAATAGCCACGTATAGGATGCCACTAGGTACACTGAGTGTTTGCTAGTATAATGGCTTGGTTAGAATGAGTTGTAGTGTGCAACGCAGGCAGACGCGCTCTGCAAATGTCTTTGCACTAGTGGGACTATAGCAAAGTCCAATAGCCACGTATAGGATGCCACTAGGTACACTGAGTGTTTGCTAGTATAATGGCTTGGTTAGAATGAGTTGTAGTGTGCAATGCAGGCAGATGTGCTCTGCTAATGTCTTTGCACTAGTGGGACTATAGCAAAGTCCAATAGCCACGTATAGGATGCCACTAGGTACACTGAGTGTTTGCTAGTATAATGGCTTGTTTAGAATGAGTTGTAGTGTGCAATGCAGGCAGACGCGCTCTGCAAATGTCTTTGCACTAGTGGGACTATAGCAAAGTCCAATAGCCACGTATAGGATGCCACTAGGTACACTGAGTGTTTGCTAGTATAATGGCTTGGTTAGAATGAGTTGTAGTGTGCAACGCAGGCAGACGCGCTCTGCAAATGTCTTTGCACTAGTGGGACTATAGCAAAGTCCAATAGCCACGTATAGGATGCCACTAGGTACACTGAGTGTTTGCTAGTATAATGGCTTGTTTAGAATGAGTTGTAGTGTGCAATGCAGGCAGACGCGCTCTGCAAATGTCTTTGCACTAGTGGGACTATAGCAAAGTCCAATAGCCACGTATAGGATGCCACTAGGTACACTGAGTGTTTGCTAGTATAATGGCTTGGTTAGAATGAGTTGTAGTGTGCAATGCAGGCAGATGTGCTCTGCTAATGTCTTTGCACTAGTGGGACTATAGCAAAGTCCAATAGCCACGTATAGGATGCCACTAGGTACACTGAGTGTTTGCTAGTATAATGGCTTGGTTAGAATGAGTTGTAGTGTGCAACGCAGGCAGACGCGCTCTGCAAATGTCTTTGCACTAGTGGGACTATAGCAAAGTCCAATAGCCACGTATAGGATGCCACTAGGTACACTGAGTGTTTGCTAGTATAATGGCTTGGTTAGAATGAGTTGTAGTGTGCAACGCAGGCAGACGCGCTCTGCAAATGTCTTTGCACTAGTGGGACTATAGCAAAGTCCAATAGCCACGTATAGGATGCCACTAGGTACACTGAGTGTTTGCTAGTATAATGGCTTGTTTAGAATGAGTTGTAGTGTGCAATGCAGGCAGACGCGCTCTGCAAATGTCTTTGCACTAGTGGGACTATAGCAAAGTCCAATAGCCACGTATAGGATGCCACTAGGTACACTGAGTGTTTGCTAGTATAATGGCTTGTTTAGAATGAGTTGTAGTGTGCAACGCAGGCAGACGCGCTCTGCAAATGTCTTTGCACTAGTGGGACTATAGCAAAGTCCAATAGCCACGTATAGGATGCCACTAGGTACACTGAGTGTTTGCTAGTATAATGGCTTGGTTAGAATGAGTTGTAGTGTGCAATGCAGGCAGATGTGCTCTGCTAATGTCTTTGCACTAGTGGGACTATAGCAAAGTCCAATAGCCACGTATAGGATGCCACTAGGTACACTGAGTGTTTGCTAGTATAATGGCTTGTTTAGAATGAGTTGTAGTGTGCAATGCAGGCAGACGCGCTCTGCAAATGTCTTTGCACTAGTGGGACTATAGCAAAGTCCAATAGCCACGTATAGGATGCCACTAGGTACACTGAGTGTTTGCTAGTATAATGGCTTGGTTAGAATGAGTTGTAGTGTGCAACGCAGGCAGACGCGCTCTGCAAATGTCTTTGCACTAGTGGGACTATAGCAAAGTCCAATAGCCACGTATAGGATGCCACTAGGTACACTGAGTGTTTGCTAGTATAATGGCTTGGTTAGAATGAGTTGTAGTGTGCAACGCAGGCAGACGCGCTCTGCAAATGTCTTTGCACTAGTGGGACTATAGCAAAGTCCAATAGCCACGTATAGGATGCCACTAGGTACACTGAGTGTTTGCTAGTATAATGGCTTGGTTAGAATGAGTTGTAGTGTGCAACGCAGGCAGACGCGCTCTGCAAATGTCTTTGCACTAGTGGGACTATAGCAAAGTCCAATAGCCACGTATAGGATGCCACTAGGTACACTGAGTGTTTGCTAGTATAATGGCTTGGTTAGAATGAGTTGTAGTGTGCAACGCAGGCAGACGCGCTCTGCAAATGTCTTTGCACTAGTGGGACTATAGCAAAGTCCAATAGCCACGTATAGGATGCCACTAGGTACACTGAGTGTTTGCTAGTATAATGGCTTGGTTAGAATGAGTTGTAGTGTGCAATGCAGGCAGATGTGCTCTGCTAATGTCTTTGCACTAGTGGGACTATAGCAAAGTCCAATAGCCACGTATAGGATGCCACTAGGTACACTGAGTGTTTGCTAGTATAATGGCTTGGTTAGAATGAGTTGTAGTGTGCAATGCAGGCAGATGTGCTCTGCTAATGTCTTTGCACTAGTGGGACTATAGCAAAGTCCAATAGCCACGTATAGGATGCCACTAGGTACACTGAGTGTTTGCTAGTATAATGGCTTGTTTAGAATGAGTTGTAGTGTGCAATGCAGGCAGACGCGCTCTGCAAATGTCTTTGCACTAGTGGGACTATAGCAAAGTCCAATAGCCACGTATAGGATGCCACTAGGTACACTGAGTGTTTGCTAGTATAATGGCTTGGTTAGAATGAGTTGTAGTGTGCAATGCAGGCAGATGTGCTCTGCTAATGTCTTTGCACTAGTGGGACTATAGCAAAGTCCAATAGCCACGTATAGGATGCCACTAGGTACACTGAGTGTTTGCTAGTATAATGGCTTGTTTAGAATGAGTTGTAGTGTGCAATGCAGGCAGACGCGCTCTGCAAATGTCTTTGCACTAGTGGGACTATAGCAAAGTCCAATAGCCACGTATAGGATGCCACTAGGTACACTGAGTGTTTGCTAGTATAATGGCTTGGTTAGAATGAGTTGTAGTGTGCAACGCAGGCAGACGCGCTCTGCAAATGTCTTTGCACTAGTGGGACTATAGCAAAGTCCAATAGCCACGTATAGGATGCCACTAGGTACACTGAGTGTTTGCTAGTATAATGGCTTGGTTAGAATGAGTTGTAGTGTGCAATGCAGGCAGATGTGCTCTGCTAATGTCTTTGCACTAGTGGGACTATAGCAAAGTCCAATAGCCACGTATAGGATGCCACTAGGTACACTGAGTGTTTGCTAGTATAATGGCTTGTTTAGAATGAGTTGTAGTGTGCAACGCAGGCAGACGCGCTCTGCAAATGTCTTTGCACTAGTGGGACTATAGCAAAGTCCAATAGCCACGTATAGGATGCCACTAGGTACACTGAGTGTTTGCTAGTATAATGGCTTGGTTAGAATGAGTTGTAGTGTGCAACGCAGGCAGACGCGCTCTGCAAATGTCTTTGCACTAGTGGGACTATAGCAAAGTCCAATAGCCACGTATAGGATGCCACTAGGTACACTGAGTGTTTGCTAGTATAATGGCTTGGTTAGAATGAGTTGTAGTGTGCAACGCAGGCAGACGCGCTCTGCAAATGTCTTTGCACTAGTGGGACTATAGCAAAGTCCAATAGCCACGTATAGGATGCCACTAGGTACACTGAGTGTTTGCTAGTATAATGGCTTGGTTAGAATGAGTTGTAGTGTGCAATGCAGGCAGATGTGCTCTGCTAATGTCTTTGCACTAGTGGGACTATAGCAAAGTCCAATAGCCACGTATAGGATGCCACTAGGTACACTGAGTGTTTGCTAGTATAATGGCTTGGTTAGAATGAGTTGTAGTGTGCAATGCAGGCAGATGTGCTCTGCTAATGTCTTTGCACTAGTGGGACTATAGCAAAGTCCAATAGCCACGTATAGGATGCCACTAGGTACACTGAGTGTTTGCTAGTATAATGGCTTGTTTAGAATGAGTTGTAGTGTGCAATGCAGGCAGACGCGCTCTGCAAATGTCTTTGCACTAGTGGGACTATAGCAAAGTCCAATAGCCACGTATAGGATGCCACTAGGTACACTGAGTGTTTGCTAGTATAATGGCTTGGTTAGAATGAGTTGTAGTGTGCAATGCAGGCAGATGTGCTCTGCTAATGTCTTTGCACTAGTGGGACTATAGCAAAGTCCAATAGCCACGTATAGGATGCCACTAGGTACACTGAGTGTTTGCTAGTATAATGGCTTGTTTAGAATGAGTTGTAGTGTGCAATGCAGGCAGACGCGCTCTGCAAATGTCTTTGCACTAGTGGGACTATAGCAAAGTCCAATAGCCACGTATAGGATGCCACTAGGTACACTGAGTGTTTGCTAGTATAATGGCTTAGTTATCAGTTGGAGTGTGCAGAGGACAAGAGGGTACAGTGGCAGGATTGTGGTGCTCTGGGTAGAGGAATGGAAGCCTGCCTTTCTATTCCCTCCTAATGGTGAAATGCAGGTAGGAAATCCCTGACCTGGGCTACACAGACGCTGTTGCTGTTTGCAGGACCTGTCACCTATGGCTCTCTGACCCTGCCGGTTGGAGCCCTTAAAAGGACTGCTATAAAGTGCTCTCCCTAAGCTGTCTAACGCTGTGTATGCAGCGCATACAGCTGTATCGGCTATAGGACTCAGGAAGACGGAGCTGCGACAGTGATGTCTGACACCAAAGACGCAGAAGGCAGATAATGGCGTCCGTGAAGAAAATGTCCGGTTTTATAATGCAGGGACATGTGACATGCAGATCCTATCACACATGCCGTTGCTTCTCTGGCTCAAAGTCCACTTAGCTGTGTGTGTGTCTGGGATTGGCTGACATGCTGGCCCGCCCCACAAGACGCGCGCACTTAGGGAAGGAAGACAAGAAAAAAAAAAAAAAAAATGGCGATCGCCATTATAGAAACAGCAGTGATCTGAAGGCGCTGTTCACGCACACTATACACTGAAATGTGATAATAGTTTGATTCACAGAGTGACTTACACTATTACAGCAGAAACCAAGCTATGATTTAGCTGTTTTTTGGCTGCTAGAACCGTTCTCGAACGTTTCTAGAACTACCGAGCTTTTGCAAAAAGCTCGAGTTCTAGTTCGATCTAGAACATGCCCCAAAATCACTCGAGCCGCGAACTGGAGAACCACGAACCACGAACCGCGCTCAACTCTACTGAGCACTATATGGCCACTTTATGAAGGTATAATGATTATATTGTTTTATGCTTATCTCTGACTATAAGTACAAGTGTATGTCTGTCCTTAACTGCGTAATTGAAAAGTTTGTCCCATCTGAGACATGTAAGGGAGATTGAAAGAATCCGCCATCTGTTCGATACACAGGTCCCATGAGGTTTATTCAGAACTTGTCAGAGTTCCTATAATGTATCATATAAAATTATATCATGGTACCGTGTTAGCCAGAAAAATTGATCTCCTGCTCCCGCTCATATAATATGCACAGCCGCTGTCCATCTCCGGTGGTGCTGAAATTGCACGCAGTGAGGGGCTGGGGCAGTGGTGCATATTATATGAGCCTGCGTCCCACTGTGATAGCACATGCCCCCCCCCCCTGTGTTAGATTTGGCCCCCATGCTGCTGCTCATTCTAAAATAAAAAAGCTTTACTTACCCCCTCCAGTGTTTCTCCCCGTGTCCCTGTTTCCACTGTGATCAGGCAGGCAGAGATCTCAGTCTGCTGTGCCGATCACATGACCGCACTGAGAACCAGGAAGTAAGGAAGAGAAGCATGGAGCCAGACAGGAGGGAGCTCAGCGCTGGAGGAGGTAAGGAAAGAGTGTTTTATTTTACTATGGGCAGCAGCCTGGGGGCGATATCTAACACAGGGGGACTTGTGCGATCTATAGGGGCCATGGGCAGCACTATGGGGGCGATATCTAACACAGGGGTACTTGTGCGATCTATATAGGGGCCATGGCCAGCACTATGGGGGCAATATCTAACACAAGGGGACTTGTGCGATCTATATAGGGGCCATGGGCAGCACTATGGGGCAATATCTAACACAGGGGGACTTGTGCGATCTATATAGGGGCCATGGGCAGCACTATGGGGGCGATATCTAACACAGGGGGACTTGTGCGATCTATATAGGGGCCATGGACAGCACTATGGGGGCGATATCTAACACAGGGGGACTTGTGCGATCTATATAGGGTCCATGCGCAGCACTATGGGGGTGCTATCTAACACAGGGGAACGTGTGCAATCCATAGGGGACCATAGGCAGCACAGGGGAATGTATACAATCCATAGGGGGCCATAGGCAGCACAGGGGAATGTATGCAATCCATAGGGGGCCATAGGCAGCACAGGGGAACGTGTGCCATCACAAGGGGGCTATATTCAATATAAGGGGGCCATATCCAGATTAAGGGGGCTAATTTTAGGATGGGGGGCTATGAGGGACATATACCCTATATGATTTGTTAGAGGGACACTGGCATTATAAGATGGACCCCATTTAACATTAAAAGAAAAATAATTCTCTTTTCCTTCACCAAATTTGGGGATGCGTCTTATAATCAGGTGCGTCTTATAAAGCGAAAAATACGGTACTTTTGTCAGAGCTCGTATAGAAATTAATGTAGAGAGTCGTACATGTGCAACCACCTCTTCTTTTCTGGAAGCCACCACTGGATTTGTATTCTTTCCACTCTACATTGGGACATGCATTTATCAAACATACGCTACATGGCATCTCCTTTAAATTTAATGTCCCGAATGGGACAAACTCTTTAAGTATTCCACATTTATTTTTTTCTTGTGGCGATGGTGTGTTTTTTATATGTAACCCCTTCACAGCTCGGTAATTTTCGATTTTCGTTTTTTCCTCCCCTTCTTCCAAGGGGAAGAAAAAAAAAACTTTTTTATTTTTTCATTGTGTTTTGTAGATGGGTTGTAATTTTGAATTACAGCATTCTTTCTGCCACATATTGTACTGGAAAATGGGAAAAATGTTTTGAAGTGCTGTGAAATTGCAAAAAAACAATGCAATTCCTTAATTTTTGGAGTTCAATATGATTCTCTACGTCAGTACGAAGTTTGTAGATGCCAAACATGTATAGTTTTTTTTTTAATTGGTACAATAAAAAACAAAAAAACAACAAGGTGCTTGTGGTGTCATGCTGCTGTAAAACCTGTAACATTCTCAT
Organism: Anomaloglossus baeobatrachus; assembly: GCF_048569485.1. Classification (NCBI taxonomy): domain Eukaryota; kingdom Metazoa; phylum Chordata; class Amphibia; order Anura; family Aromobatidae; genus Anomaloglossus; species Anomaloglossus baeobatrachus. The sequence goes on along the minus strand of NC_134354.1, from coordinate 544,560,667 downwards.
TTGTCAGAATCTGGGCTGTATATAGGCTATTTTTTTGGCCCTTAGCTGACATTTTAAAAATATATAATTTTGGTGATGTTTTGATCACCTCGTATTGCATTTCATTGCAATGTTGTGGCAGCCAAAATCCATATTTCAGATTTTTTTTATTTTTTCTCATTACACCCTTTACAGGTCAGATTAATTTAATTTATATTTTGATTGATTGGACATTTATGAATGATACCAGATATGTGTTTGTTTGTTTTTTTAATTGTTTTAATTCAGTGGGGTCAAAGTGGGGTGATTTGAGATTGTATTTTTTTTATAATTTTCAGGTTTTTAAAACTTTTTTCACACTTTTTATTGTTTTTGGTAGCCCTCCTAGTTTACTTGAAGCTGTGATCATCCGATCACTTGTGCTGCACAAAGCAGGGCATCAGCACTCCTCTGTACAGCAGAAATGCTGACTTCCTATGAACGTCGGAATGTAGCCAGCGTTCACAGGAAGTTCACTATGACAGAAACAGGGGTCATCAGCTGACCCCAAGCTGTGGAGCAACACTTTATCACCATTCAATCATGTTACAGGGGCGCCGATGGGAGCAGGGAATGATGCATTCCCCAGCGGCACTTGTTAGATACCACTGTCAGAGATTGACAGTGATATTTAAATGGATCTCCAATTCACCTGCAGTCGACATGTGCAGGGAAAGAAGCAAGCTCGGCGTGCACATCTGCATGAAAGTCAGGGAGCCAACATAGGATGTACCATTTAAAAAAAAACTGTTGCTTTTTTAAAATAGGATGGTAAAAAAAGTTAGGAAGTTTCATGTTCCAAAAGAAAGCATCTGCAGTAGGTCTGAATGTTTGGGTGACATGTAATATTAAACTTTTGAAGCAACAAAGTTCAAAAAATATCAAAAAACTTTGTGAAGTAGACAATAGTGTGTTACTTACTGGATTGTGAAACTATATTTTAAGGATGTAAAAAAGTCTTGCCCATCTTACATGGTAGGAAGCATTTCTGTGACACAGCCTTGAATTTAGGATTTTGTTTTAGTTACGAAAAAAGCACTGAGATGTTTAATAATGCTCTCCATGTATGCAGTGTGTGTGAAAAATGAATATATAAAATACTAGTAATGTAGTGGTACTCCAGCATGTTACAGATCAAACAATTCCCAGTAACAGTGAGTGACAATACAGGTACAGCACTTCACTATATGTCACTTAAATATTTGGGCTACTATGCACAGACTGAAACTAACACTCCAATTTTCAATCTGCTTCAGCACAGAAAGTAGTATAATCAGATTAGGTCTTTTTCTAACCCTAGATGTAATGATCTGGGCACCCTCACCTATTCCTACAATGTACATAAAATCTCAATTCTTGACTGGCTTTCATCTTATTTACTGTATGAGAGAGCTTCCCTGATTGGCTGTGCCAGGTAATGTAGTATAACAACTGCAGTATATTTTCGGAAAGCTCATTTGGCCACACCTGATGCCATTAGAGTCCCCAGCAGTGTGTGAAAAGGCAAGTGTTTGATCAGAATTGTACTGGCTATTGGAGGAATCTCCAGTAATACCAATCCTGGCTGCCGTTACCTGGATGGAACTCCGGAGCTCTCACCTGATCTCCAGAGGGCAGCCTGGACTGAACTCATGGTTTTCAAAACTGAACCGTGAACACCGAATGATTCCACGGCGATTGCGGTTCAGTTCATGTCACAACTGCTGACAGGCCGGGCTTAACTCCGGAGCTCAGGTGAGAGCTTCAGAGTTCAGCCCAGCCTGTCCGCAGCTGTCATTAACTGAACCGCAAAATCCGGGGAATCAGTTGGCACTCGTGGTTCAGTCCTGCAAACCCTGAGTTCCGTCCAGGCTGCACTCCGGAGCTCAGGTGAGAGCTTCTGAGTTCAACCCAGGTAACCGCAGCCAGGACTGGTATTACTGGCGGTTCCTCTGATAGCCAATCCGACACTGTGTTTGAATATGCAAGGCCCTGTGTATTTCAGGTTATTAGGCTCAAAATGGATCCTCTGTGAATTGTTCTGGTCTATCTAGGGCATTGTTCCCCAACTCCAGACCTCAGGAGAAACCAACAGTGCATATTTTAAGGTTTTTAGCATTGCACAGGAGATAATTTGCAAAGTGGGAAAAAATTCCTAGAAAAGAAAGGGGACAGGTGGCGCTTTACTGGGTGTAAAATTTTGTGATCACAAGGAGGGCTTGAATAGTAATGCACTCATCTTGTGGTAAACTGGATCATGCATGTAATTCAGGAAACCAGTCTGTCTGGCGTGGCTGGTTAGCCGAGTTGATCAGAATCCTTCCATAGGCTTCGAGCAGAAAACAATGAGACGGCAGTCCGTGCTCAGTCCGGTTGCTTGTATGCATGGGTACGAAATTACCAGATCCACAAGTAGTGATCTTGTCTTTATTAAATATCTGTATCATGTATCTGCCTTGATCAGACATAGTGATATTAATGTCGGTTTTGTGAATACTAGACTGAAAAATACAATGGACTATCTGAAAAAAGTGAAAAACCTGAAAATGGTATGTGCATAATTGCTATGAATAATAGGAATGAGAGATGTTTAGCCATTGTATTGATCAATGCAAAAGAGCCCCAAACCAAACGCCAAGGTAATCTCTATTTTTGGGGTCCCTAACTTATTTGTAACCTCACCTGCAGTTAAGAAACTTGCTGTATATGGGAAGCAAAGGCCCAAGCTATATATGTGTGAAATAAGACACATGGCTATGGGTAGGGCAGGGTTCTCAGACAGAAAATGCATACTAATAAAAGAATGTACGTCTGGAACACCATAGTGTGAACAAGGTGCAAGACTCAAAAATATACAACTAAACAATAGGATAAAGAGTTGCACACCAGTCACAATGTATAGGGGAATAATGAATTATGAAAAGCAGAACTGCTATGTGACACCAACAGTGAATATTTTCAGGTTTTACTTAGCATTCCACAGGAGATAATTTGCAGAGTGGGAAAAAATTCCTAGAAAAGAAAGGGGACAGATGGCGCTTTTCTGGGTGATCTCAAGGAGGGCTTGAATAGTAATTCACTCATCTTGTGGTAAAATGGATCATGCATGTAATTCAGGGAACCAGTCTGTTCGGCGTGGCTGGTTAGCCCAGTTGATCAGAGTCCTTCCATAGGCTTCGAGCAGAAAACAATGAGACAAAATGAGGAGGGCAGTCCGTGCTCAGTCCGGTTGCTTGTATGCATGGGTACGAAATTACCAGATCCACAAGTAGTGATCTTGTCTTTATTAAATTTCTGTATCATGTATCTGCTTTGATCAGACATAGTGATATTAATGTCAGTTTTGTTGCTAGCAGCTTCCTTGCAATCTATTTCATGTGAAACCATTCTTTGACCCACCCTTCACAGTCAAGTAGTCCCAATACTCATCAGCCTTTGCTAGAGATAGAATTCAGTGCTGTCCTGACCGCCTTGATGATAAGAGTAGAGATGAGCGAACCTTTCAAAGTATGGTTCACCGAGCCTTACTAAAAGAATGCTAAGTTCGCCGAACCAAAGACAAGCTTTTTGAACCCAATTGGATTCAATAGGATGCCAAACTTAAGGCAGAGAAAACACCTTTAGGGGGGTCAAAAAGCTCCCAAAACAGCAAAAATATGTTTCACAGTGCAGCCTCACTGTTTTGGCAGAGCAATTAGATTTTTAGACTATTGACATAAGAAATATTGAGGTGGATGAGAGACAGGTATAATGATGGTGCTCCCAAATCCCTGCCAGTACAAACAAGACACTGCTTGGAAACCCATCTTGGAGTCTTGAGATTTAAAAACATTTCAGGCGAACAGCAGGACAGTAGCCTCAGTTGCCCCACAGCAGGGAGGTATAGGCCATGCAACATACAGGATGTTGCCTGGCATTTCCATTTTTAAAAGTGAGCACAAAGTGACTGTGCCTTCTGCAGCAGCGCATCCACATTGAGGATGTGAGCAATGCAAGGCACATGTGTGATGTCGCCCAGGTGTAGTACCATCACCAGGTTTGTACCATTATCACACATGGCCTTGCCTGGCTCCAGGTGTAGAGGAAACAGCCTGTCATGACCTCTGCTGGCCTCTGTAGGGTTAAGTCTGGTTGGCAGGGTTTGCTCTGCTGTGCCTCGGTACGGGACTCATGCTGCTTTATCTTGACGTAATCTCTCTCGGAGCTTTCCTGTTTACAGCGTGTGTTTTTGGTTGTGTGAGTTCTTTGATCCGTTACCAGCTGACCTTTTCCTGACCTGCATTCCCCGTGTTTTGTTTGTCTCTCTTATCCTCCCGACCCTGCTCCCATTCTCTGTCTCGGTCCCTGCCCCTCCATTGTTCTGATTAACCTCCTGGCTTCTAACTTCGGTATCGTGAGTGACCTGACTTAGTCTCAGCTTCCTGTTTTTGTATAGATGTGCTCTCCTGACTCCCGATCTCTGTGCTTGCTCCCAGCTTATGTTTTTTTTCTTTCCCTCTGTCCTGATTTGACCTCCTGGCATAGACTTGGCTTGCTGACTCCTTGTTTGTCTCTGTGTGTTTACCCCTGTGCTTTGCTACTATCTTCGGGTTTGTATTGTACCTCTCGGCTTCCACGCCCCCTGGTGGTAGCTTGTCAGAATGCATAGCCTGACAGTACATATAGCCTGATACAGTCATTGTTCAAACTTGGTCTGGCTAGTGACCCACAACTATGCAGCTGTGTGACTGTGTTCTCTAATACATATTAATTTCAGCAATGCCTGATTGAGTTGACTTGCACAAAGGATGTGGCCTGGCATTTCAATTTTAATAATCAAGAGATGCCTGAGTGATAGGATTAGGCATCTTGCTCCTACACCTCTGCCAGCACAGACAAAACACAACTTGAAGATCCATCTTGGAATCTTGATATTTAAAAACATTTCAAGCAGGCAGCAGGAAAGTGACATCAATTTTCACCTCCCCCATTTATCCATAGTGTCTTTGCACAGCAGTGAGGTATTGTCATCCAACAGGATGTGGCCTGGCATTTCAATTTTAAAAATAGAAAGAGGATGAGTGATAGGATTAGGCCTCTTGCTCCTCCACCTGTGCTAATACAGACAAGACGGAACTTGAAGACCCATCTTGGAATTTTGAAATTTAAAAACATTTCAAGCAGTCAGCAGAACAGTGGCATCAATTGCCACCCCTATTTCTTCATAGTGTCCTTGCACAGCAAGGGGTTATGGTCCATGCAACACACAGGATGTGGCATGGCATTTCAATTTTAACAATCAAGTAGTGCATGGGTGACAGAATTTGATCTCTTGCTCCCACACCCCTGCCAGTACAGACAAGACACAGCTTGGACAGCAGGACAGTGGCATCAATTGTCCCACTATTTCCCCATAATGTCTTTGCACGGCTGTTAGGAATATGCCATGCAACTCACAGGATGTGGCCTCGGTGTCTCATAGGGGTAAAAAAAAACAGGCATAGCCACTTCCATAACAGCAGATGAGCGCTTACTCATCCCCATCTGTGCAGGTTCTGCGGTTGTAGACCTGGGTGAGAATAGTTTCAACGGTGTCACAGGAGGACGAAGAAGCAGCAGACATGGTTGCTTTTGTTGGCAGGTGTTGGCAGCTGATTGGGTAGACCTGGTAGTGTGCATTTTAATGGAGTAAGATTCCCACAGTAATGCATGTTGGTTGTGCATGAGCCGGTTCAAACATGTAGTAGTCAAATTATCTGAACTTTTGCCTTTACTGAGTCGTTGTTTGCAACGTTGGCAGATAACAAAAGTTGGGTCATCCTTTGCGGTCTCAAAATAGGCAACGTTTCCTGAAAACTGTAGACCCGTGAGTGCCGCTGGCCACAGCCAGAGATGTGGCTGAGGATGCAGGGTTTCTCATGGTTGCATCACTGCGTGTTTTTGCTGGAATCACTAGTGATGAGCGAGTATGCTTGTTACTACTCGGTACTCGCACGAGTATCACTGTACTCGGGCTACTCGGCGGGGACCGAGTAATCTCGCGATACTCGTGCTGTACTCGTGGTCTTCATCCCTGCATGTTGGCGCTCTTTTGAGAGCCAGCCCTCATGCAGGGATTGGCTGGCAGACCACTGCAATGCCACAGCCCTTTTAGTTGTGGAATTACAGTGATTGGCCGGCCTGCACAGCGTGACCGAGCCTTTATACCGGCGGGTGCGCTGTGCTCTGCACACAGCCATCTAGACAGTCAGTGCAGGGAGAGTGTTGCTGCTTCAGGGAAAGGTTTGCGGCCCTTTATAGTTATTTCCGTAGCAGGGCTGCAAACAGTGTGACCAGAAGTCCTTCTCAGGACTATTATAGTTGTATACAGGCAGGCAGGGTATAGCCAGGTCGGAGTACAGTAGCAGAGTCCTTCTCAGGACTATTGTTGCTGTATACAGGCAGGGTATAGCCAGGTCGGAATACAGGCTAGTGACCAGAAGAGTCCTTGTCAGGACTATTGTAGCAGTATACCTGGCAGGCAGGCAGGCAGGCAGGGTATTTAGCCATTCCTAGTGGTGACCGTATACCAGCCTTCATCATATCTGGGGCTGATGTACACAGTCTAAAACAGTCCAGATAGTGTCAGACTTCTCAGTAATTGTCGCTCCTAAAAACCTGTTAGGTTCTTAGTGCGTCCGTGCTTGCATTTAAAAAACGCACGTGTGTGCCTGTCGGTGGCAGCGTACAGGAGCACGTTTTGCACAAACTATTATATAACGCACAAGTCTAGTGAATAATACACGTCAGTCAGCAGTGTCTGATAGTGTCAGACTTCTCAGTAATTGTCGCTCCTAAAAACCTGTTAGGTTCTTAGTGCGTTCGTGCTTGCATTTAAAAACCGCACGTGTGTGCCTGTCGGTGGCAGCGTACAGGTGCACGTTTTGCACAAACTATTATATAACGCACAAGTCTAGTGAATAATACACGTCAGTCAGCAGTGTCTGATAGTGTCAGACTTCTCAGTAATTGTCGCTCCTAAAAACCTGTTAGGTTCTTAGTGCGTCCGTGCTTGCATTTAAAAACCGCACGTGTGTGCCTGTCGGTGGCAGCGTACAGGTTCACGTTTTGCACAAACTATTATATAACGCACAAGTGTAGTGAATAATACACGTCAGTCAGCAGTGTCTGATAGTGTCAGACTTCTCAGTAATTGTCGCTCCTAAAAACCTGTTAGGTTCTTAGTGCGTCCGTGCTTGCATTTAAAAACCGCACGTGTTTGCCTCTCGGTGGCAGCGTACAGGTGCACGTTTTGCACAAACTATTATATAACGCACAAGTCTAGTGTATAATACACGTCAGTCAGAAGTGTCTGATAGTGTCAGACTTCTCAGTAATTGTCGCTCCTAAAAACCTGTTAGGTTCTTAGTGCGTCCGTGCTTGCATTTAAAAACCGCACGTGTGTGCCTGTCGGTGGCAGCGTCAGGCTCCATATTGTCCCTGCATAGAGACGTGCATGATGGCCTGTAAACCTGAAGTGCCCATTGTAAGGAAGTGGGTCTATTGTAGTATAGCCCTTAGGCAGGGCAGCCAAAAATTTGGAGGCTCCACATTGTCCCTGGATAGAGATGTGCATGAGGGCCTCAAAACATTGTTCCCATTGCAAAGGAGCGGGTATCCTGTCATTGTAATGCCCATTCTGAAAGAATGGGCGAAAAAATTTACCACTGGGGGTATACCTGAAACAACGGCCTAACTATTGTAACGGTCATCATGATGGCGCATGAGGAGAAGGAGGAGCAGTCCAGCGATTAGCCAAAGTCCAGAAGTGTGTTACCATGGGTGAGTGGAGGTACATGGCAAATTCCCGTTACAAACTTTAAATTCCGCTGTCATTTGCTGGTGGTGTGGTGAAGTCTGGCCCAATCCAACCCTTGTTCATCTTGATCAGAGTCAGCCTGTCAGCATTTTCAGTTGACAGGCGGGTGCGTTTATCTGTAATGATTCCACCTGCGGCACTAAAAACACGCTCTGACAAAACGCTAGCGGCAGGGCAGGCCAGGACTTCCAAGGCGTAGAGAGCCAATTCATGCCACGTGTCCAGCTTGGATACCCATTAATTGTAAGGCACAGAGGAATGTCGGAGTACAGTTGTTTGATCTGCAAGGTACTCCGTGAGCATCTGGGCAAACTTAGGATTTCTTGTGGCACTACCCTGCACCTCAGGGGCTGTGGTATGTGAGGGGCTGAGAAAACTGTCCCACATCTTAAAGACTGTTCCCCTACCTCTGGCGGATTGGACTTGTGCCCCTCTCGGCTGTACGCCTTGGTTGTCCACTGATTCCTGACCTATGGCCTTCTGGAACTGCTGCATTTTGCCTGACTTCTCCGCCTCGGGAATAAGAGACATAAAGTTCTCCTTTTAGCGTGGATCTAACAGTGTTACCAACCAGTAATGATTGTCGGCCAAGATGTTCTTAACGCGAGGGTCACGAGACAGGCAGCTTACCATAAAGTCAGCCATGTGTGCCAGACTCTTAACAGCCATCACTTCAGTATCCTGACCAACACGATGACTGAACATGCTGTCCTCCTCCTCCTCCTCATCATCTACCCTGTCCTCTGGCCAGCCACGCTGAACCAAGGATATGACTGCATGTCATATCCTCAATTTGGCCGGAGAGTTGCTCCATGTCTTCATCCTCCTCCTCATCATAGTTCACCACTGCACGTTGTGATGAGACGAAACTGGGCTGTGTGTTATCACCCACACCCACTACTGTTTCTTGCTCCAACTCATCGCGCTCCGCCTGCAATGCATTATGTTTGTTTTTGAGCAGAGACCATTTTAGAAGGCAGAGAAGTGGTATGGTGACGCTAATAATGTCGTCATCGCCGCTCACCATCTTGGTGGAGTCCTCAAAGTTTTGGCGGATGGTACATAGGTCGGACATCCATCTCAACTCCTCAGGTGTTATGTGTGGAGTTTGACCCATTTCCTTACGGCTTAGATGATGCAGGTACTCAACAACTGCCCTCGTCTGCTCCCATATCCTGACCAACATGTGCAGAGTTGAATTCCAATGCGTGGGGACATCACACACCAGTCTGTGAGCCGGAAGATGCAAATGGAGCTGAAAGCCGGCAAGGCCGGCTGAAGCAGTAGGTGACTTTCGAAAATGTGCAGACAGGCGGCGAACTTTTACCAGCAGATCAGACAGCTCTGGGTATGACTTTTGAAACCGCTGAACCACGAGGTTGAGCACATGGGCCACGCATGGACCATGTGTCAGCTGGCCTCGCCTCAAAGCCGCCACCAGGTTCCGGCCATTGTCACACATGACCTTTCCTGGCTTTAGGTTCAGAGGTGTGAGCCAGTGATCTGCATGCTGTTTCAGAGCTGTCCACACCTCTTCTGCATTGTGGGGTTTGTCACCTATGCAGATTAGCTTCAGCACAGCCTGTTGCCGCTTCGCCGAGGCAGTGCTGCAGTGCTTCTGTGTCGCCCTGGACAAGCCAGGGGCCACAGAGCACATCACTTACACACCCCACACTCCCTGCAGGCACATCATAGCCAAAACACAAAATCCTTGTTGCCTTCCCCAGGGGCTATTGTCCACACCAGGGGGTGGAGCCAGGCGGTTGGTCTCCACCCACCAAGGAGTTCACAGTCCTGGAGGAGGGAAAACACAGGCAGTGAGAGTTAAGCTAAGGAAGTGGAAGGAGGAAAGTAGTAGAGAGGAGAAAAGTGACAGCAAAGAGCCTGAAGTTGGTCCGGGTGTGTGGCCCGGACAGGACAGCAAGGTTGGCAGGATGTGGTGACCGTCTGCAGTGGAGGCCGATTGGAGTCTGCCGTAAGGACCGTGGACGGGTGGTGACCCGGCGGTACCGGACCGGTACACAAAGAGAAGCCAGCACCATTGGCAGGGGCCTTTCGGATCCCGGCAAGGCTTGGTGTCGCCGTGAATTTGCCAAATCCGTTAGTGAAGGGGACCTCCAGGTTTCCAAACAGCCAAGTCCCGATAGAAGGCAACCGTCTAACCGTGAAGGGGAGACACCGCCACCGCCAAGGGCAACCGTCTCCCAGGGCCAGCGCCTGTGGGCAAAAGGGGCTCCTCCGGCCCATATCCAGGTCGGGGAGTGGGTTACCGGTGGGAACCCATCGCTACCAACACTGAACTTAGGTGCAGGGAGAGACAGTCATCACTAACCTGCAGGGAGGAACAACCGCAGCCGTCCGAGGGACTCGTCCATCCAGCCGCTTGTTTTACCGTGAACTGTGTCATCATCATTGGGCTGAGTGAGTACCTCCGTGCCATGCGGCACAGCGCTGCCCCTGCGACCCTGCACCTCATCAGGCCCCGCAACACGCCTGTCATCCATCTCTACCCCATCACCGGGCCCCCGGACAACCAACCCCCCTACCCACGGAGGGGAGAAATAACAACAAAGCTGCTCCCTGTCACAGGCTCCCGGGATCCCCGTCCAGAGCAGCAGTGGTGTCCACACAATCACCACAACCGTGGGTGGCGTCACGGACAATATCCCCAAAACCCAAACCACCCCTTTTCACTCATGGGCGAGGAGCGCCGCTCGAGTCCCCGGGATCTGGCCATCGCTCGAGCCACCGAGCAGCAGCAGCCGTAGAGCAGCGGCAGCCGGACCCGAGCAGTGGGAGAGCGCAGCGTCCCCTCCTCCGCCCGCGACACTTCCAGCTTGGGACTGGTGTGAAGGGTAAAGTGTATGAGGATGCGCAGGAGAGGGAGGAGGCTGAGGACCATGACATTCCGGAGCTGTAGAGTGTGGGTGAAACCCTGACTGAGGTAGGGCCTGCAAAACTTGGTGTGGGAAGGACGTGTTCCGTCCCTCGCTCAGACTGCGTCCCAGCTTCCACAATATTAACCCAGTGTGCCGTCAACGAGATGTAGCGGCCTTGCCCACAAGCACTTGTCCACGTGTCTGTGGTTAGGTGGACTTTGGCTGAAACAGCGTTGTTCAGGGCACGTGTGATGTTTTGTGACACGTGGTTATGCAATGCGGGGACGGCACACCGGGAGAAAAAGTGGCGGCTGGGGACTGAGTAACGTGGGACAGCTGCCGCCATCAGGTCTCGGAATGCTTCTGTCTCCACCAGCCTAAAAGGCAACATTTCCAGCGCAAGCAGTCGCGAAATGTTAGCATTTAGAAGTGTGGCATGTGGGGCGTTGGCAGTGTATTTGCGCCTGCGTTCAAAGGTTTGCTGAATGGATAACTGAACGCTGCGCTGGGACAAGGACGTGCTTGATGATGGTGTTATTTCTGCGTGGGCAACTGCAGGTGCAGGGCCGGAGGAGGCTTGTTCGCGGGCAGCATGGACAGGGGATTGGCTCGCATGCACAACAAGCGAAAACGTAGCAGTGACATCAGCAAGCACTGCTCCTCGACTCTGTTGTACATCCCACAAAGTCGGGTGCTTGGCTGACATGTGCCTGATCATGCTGGTGGTGGTCAGGCTGCTAGTTTTGGTACCCCTGCTGATGCTGGCATGGCAGGTGTTGCAAATGGCCTTTTTAGAATCATCTGGAGCCAACTTAAAAAACTGCCAGACTCGGGAAGACCTAACATTTGTACAGGCACCTTGTGTCGTGTTGTTGTTCCGGGGAACGGTTGCCTGACGTCTGCCTGGGGCCACCACCCTGCTTCTTACTGCCTGTTGGGATGCTACGCCTCCCTCCCCCTGTGCACTGCTGTCCTCGCTCTGCATATCCTCCTGCCAGGTTGGGTCAGTTACTGGATCATCCACCACGTCGTCTTCCTCTTCCGCACCCTGCTCCTCCTCCTGACTTCCTGACAATTGTGTCTCATCATCGTCCACCCCTTGTTGAGACACGTTGCCAACTTTGTGAGAACGTGGCTGCTCAAATATTTGGGCATCTGTACATACAATCTCGTCATGGCCCACTTCAACAGGAGCTGGCGAGAGGCCAGAATGTGTGAATGGAAACGCGAACAGCTCTTCCGAGTGTCCAAGTGTGGGATCAGTAATGTCCGTGGACGTGTACTCGGCATGGTGGTAGAAAGGAGGATCAGGTTCTGAAATGTGCGGTGCAGTATCACGGCTACTGACACTTGACCGTGTGGAAGACAGAGTGTTTGTGGTGGTGCCAATCTGACTGGAAGCATTATCCGCTATCCAACTAACAACCTGTTGACACTGGTCTTGGTTCAAGAGCGGTGTACTGCTGCGGTCCCCAAGAATTTGGGACAGGACGTGCGAGCGAGTAGATGTGGCCCTTTGTTGTGGCGAAATTAGAGCTTGCACACGACCTCGGTCTCTGCCTGCACCACCATCACGTCCACTTCCTTGTTCGTTGCCAACGCCCTTGCGCATTTTGCAATGCTGTGCTGATGTGTATTCACTAGACTTGTGCGTTATATCCAAGTTTGTGCAAAACGCACACAAGTGCACCTGAACGCTGCCACCAACAGGCACACACGTGCGGTTTTTAAATGCAAGCACGGACACACTAAGAACCTAACAGGTCTCTATCCAGGGACAATGTGGAGCCTCCCAATTTTTGGCTGCCCTGCCAAAGGGCTATACTACAATAGACCCACTTTCTTACAATGGGCACTTCAGGTTTACAGGCCCTCATGCACGTCTCTATCCAGGGACAACGTGGAGCCTCCCAATTTTTGGCTGCTCTGCCAAAGGGCTATACTACAATAGACCCACTTCCTTACAATGGGCACTTCAGGTTTACAGGCCCTCATGCACGTCTCTATCCAGGGACAATGTGGAGCCTCCCAATTTTTGGCTGCCCTGCCAAAGGGCTATACTACAATAGACCCACTTCCTTACAATGGGCACTTCAGGTTTACAGGCCCTCATGCACGTCTCTATCCAGGGACAACATGGAGCCTCCCAATTTTTGGCTGCCCTGCCAAAGGGCTATACTACAATAGACCCACTTCCTTACAATGGGCACTTCAGGTTTACAGGCCCTCATGCACGTCTCTATCCAGGGACAACGTGGAGCCTCCCAATATTTGGCTGCCCTGCCAAAGGGCTATACTACAATAGACCCACTTCCTTACAATGGGCACTTCAGGTTTACAGGCCCTCATGCACATCTCTATCCAGGGACAATGTGGAGCCTCCCAATTTTTGGCTGCCCTGCCAAAGGGCTATACTACAATAGACCCACTTCCTTACAATGGGCACTTCAGGTTTACAGGCCCTCATGCACGTCTCTATCCAGGGACAACGTGGAGCCTCCCAATTTTTGGCTGCCCTGCCAAAGGGCTATACTACAATAGACCCACTTTCTCAAAATGGGCACATTAGACTCAAGAGGCCTTCATGTACGTCTCTTCTCAGGGACATCGAAGTGCCACACAATGTTTTCACGAAAAATCTTTCATGTAATCTCCAAATGTAACATACACCAGCTCTATCTCACTATTGGGTATGTGCCCTTAACATTTCCGCCATGAAAATTCATTTTGGTGTCATTTTGGAAGGTTTTCTGGTGAGTCCGTAAAAATGGCGTAAAACGCAGACAAAATTGTTCACAGCTGTGACTTTTGAGTGATAAATGCTTCAAGGGATCTTCCCCATGCTGTTGCCATGTCATTTGAGCACTCTTCTAAGACTTTTGTGACATTTTTAGGGTTTCTACATGCTGCCGGGGGTCATTTCATAAAAATACTCGGGTCTCCCATAGGATAACATTGGGCTCGGTGCTCGGGCCGAGTACACGAGTATCTTGGGATGCTCGGCCCGAGCCTCGAGCACTCGAGCTTTTTAGTACTCGCTCATCACTAGGAATCACCAATTTAACGACTTTGTCTTCCTCCTCCTCATCTTCTGAGTACTCAGCTGTGTGCCTCTTGGTTCACATCAAGTGGGACCTAAAACTTCATTATTAGGCTCTATGTTGTCCCACACCTCCTCTTTCTGTCCTGACATCGCAGAACAGTATGCATGCGCCTCAGGTATCTGAGTCTCATCATCATCACCTCCATTTCCAGGGTTAACATCAGTTGACGAGGGTCAGGATCTTGCTCGGTTCCTACTTTGTCTGGGCCAGGATCCAACTCACAGATTTTGGCCATTAGTGTAGATGCATTCCTCCTTTTGAGTCTAGGCATCTTTGGAGCAGACCTCTGATGCCCATGGGATAGAATGTGTGAACAGCTCTGCAGACTCGCCCATGTGTGCTTCACCACAGGCAGTTTGCTGGTTAGACGTTTGTGACATGGGGAAACAAGTCTAATTGGAGGGGCACCTCTGAGGAATGAACTGTGTGTGATGTTGAGGTGCAGGAAGAGGAGGAGAGGCCACTTGATGCAGCACTTGCCATGCACTTTAAAACATGCTTCTTATCACCCTCATTTTAAACTTGAAGCGATGTGCTACTGTGGCGCCCCTGAGGTTTCCATCGCCACAGAAGATATTGCACCTCAGCCAGAGGTGTGGTATCTCATCCCGGGTAAGAATGGGGTCAACTGCCGGTGTGCAGACAAAACTTGCACACACCAATTGGTAGGCATACACTGGGTCAGAGATAGTGGTAGCAACCCCCATAGATGTTTAAAAGGAGTAGAGGAGTGAGGAGGTGGGCTGTCAGGAGAGGACAGCAGATAGAGAAGGCAGAGACAGAAGGAGGTTCCTGGTGGAGATCCTGGGGTCTTGATAGGCCCAGGTGACACTGAAAGAAAAGAGGAAAGGATTCCAGGGCCACGGAAGGGCAAATGTCCCGTGACCTGTTCCACTGACAACATCGGGTGGAGGGATCTGGCTGCATTCAGGGACGGTCCCTAGACAGAGGGAAGAAAGACAATTCCTCAAAAGTAAAACTGAAGGCCTGGGAGATCGTTGCAAGCACCCAAGGCCACTTCCCGCCACAGATCCCCGGTGAAGAGGGCAAGAAATGACTGCACTCAGCCCTCTTTGTGCAAGCCCTGTGGTGGAGGCCCGAGACCAGCTAAAACAGTCGAGGGCTAGGAAGCCAGTCAGAAAAGGACACACATATAAGGGGTACACCGGGACTGACCCTTGACCTATCCGGGATCGGCGGTGGCCCCTGACAGCGGATCCTGGCATTCAGTGGGTAACTGGCCAACTGCACTAGAGACTGAACAGTGAGTAAAACATCTTAACTGCAAGCCCTGTGTCGTCTGGTTTATCCTGCACCTCGTCCACAAACACCATAGACTTTACCAAGCACCCAAAGGTTACCCCGGGGTACCCGCTCTACCCGTGGAGAGCAAGAAACACCTCAGCTGCCATAAACATCAGCCCCGGAGATCCCTTCCAGCAGCTGCGGCTCCATAGCTGCAAATTACAACAGGTGGCATCACAAATATTCATATAAACTTTATCATCATCTCCCCAATACCGTCAAATTAATTGACTCCACCAGGGTCATGGAGTCGGGCTCCGCCACCGCAGACTACCCCGGACTAGTCCGGCCCGATGCCGAGTCACCTAAGGCCCTGGGGTGGGCGAGTCACTACAGCCAAGCACATCCAGTGGAGTAGGCTGTCCAGTAACGGAAGTTGTTCCCAATTCTCTTGGTATAGGATGAGTCGGTGTTTGCTCAGTTGAGCTTTGACTAACATTAGAATGTCCCACAAGTATACCTCGAACACCCCACCTATTCACCCTTCCACCACAACCTCGTCATGATTTACCACTCATGGTTAATGTACCCGTTCCCTTTTAAACAGATGTTTCGTGACCCTATGCCCACACCTATCAGACACCTGACACAGAAGATAAATTATTTTTTTCTTGTTGAGATGGCAATATTGTGAAGGCACTAAAAAGTGCCAATTCCTAGAAATGTGGTTCACTGTATAATTTGGAGGAGGCACTGAAAAGTGCAAAGATCTATTTAGCTAGTTCACTGCAAATTTAGAGCAGGCAATATTAAGTAGCAATAACTAGAAATTTGGTTCACTGCGTAATTTGGAGCAGGCACTGAAAAGTGTCAATACCTATTTAGCTAGATCACTAACAAATTTACAGCAGGCCCTACTGACAGTATCTAGAAATATGGTTTAATGAGTAATTTGGAGCAGGCAATAATAAGTAGCAATACCTATTATTTGATCACTGGCAACTCTTTAGCAGGCACTCACAAGTAGCAATCCCTATTTCTATCACTAAATGCCAATTTGTGGCACACACCTTTCCCTACACTGCATGTTCCTATTATAAACAATCGCTCTCCTATCTATCTCAACTACCTATATTTTTTAACCCCTAGTTAAGCTAACGTACTGGCAGTAGCGGCTGCAGGACCTTCCCCAATGTTTAATATTCACAAAATGGTGCAGAAGCTGCATGTCATTATTTTATATGCAGAGGGACATGTGATTTAGGCAGCCAATGACACAAGCCCTTGTGTCAGAACCTTGTGGATATTTGCTGTGCTGTTATTGCCTGCAAATAAAGTTTAGGAAAAAAAAGGTGCCGCATGCCTATGGCTTCTCCCGAGTCTCCCACTTATTAAACACATCCCCCATTCATCATACAGCACCACAATCCTATCTATAAGCATAACAAGTTATTAGAAAAGCATTTTTGGAAAACGCGATCAGTTATCGAACAAAACAAAAAATTGCCTACTTTTGAGGAGAATGCTTGAATTACCCATCCTGAGCCAAACAGTCTAAAAGGCTCATACTGAATTTGAAATTGGCAAACCTTTATCAAGCAGGTTTGCTCATCTTTAGATAGGAGCTGTTGGTGTTCTGACTGGAGCTCTTCTGCAGCCTTGGAGGCTGCCTACAGCAGTGGAGTTTGTGTTAGTATCCTTTTTTACCCTGTTGTCTTATTAATATTTTATTAATGCAGCGATGGGACTATTGTGTCTCGACACCATTTCACCAGTGAGGGTGAGTGCAGGGCTTGCGAGTGCATTAGGTATCCTGTTTGGCAATGGGGTGAAAAAACCTGTATAGGGCAAGCTAGGGAGTGCAGGGTACAGTTGCAGGTTAGTGCAGGAGGTGTCCCATCTTATCCTGCCATAGCACCAGGGCCCACCATTGTTAAAATATCCCTGGTATCTCCCTTATACGTTTTGTATTGTGTTGTGCACCAGACGTCCAGAAGTTTGAGCGCAAGTATAACTCTGTGTATACAGACACAAGCCCCTCCATGCATGACAGATAACTATTGGAGGAGGGTTAGCTTTGGATTTGAGGCATATAGGCAAGGATTATTGCCTTATAGTACTTGCTGCTGCACCCTAAAACCAAAAGTCCCTGGTGAGGGCTACATCTATTCTATTCCCTAATAATATTCCCCTGGTTGCTAAATTCACTGTAAGTATCGCTGCTGGAGGAGGCATAAGTTTGGTTTAGAGTCAAACAGGCAGGGATTATAGCCTTACAATCCTTGCTGCAGTAACCTAAAACTAAAAGTCCCTTATCAGGGCAACATCTTTTTTAAAATTTAAGGCAAATTTGATTTGACTTAAAATGATTTGTTCATATCTAGTAAATAAGTGAAGATATGAGCACATAAATTCTGTCTAGCCAGAACAAATTTTATTTTTTGGAGGTATTTTGTTTCTTAGGCTCTGCTAAAAATATTTTTTTTTTCAAATTGTTACACTTTTATGAAAGTTTCATAAATGAGTCCATAAATTTAAAGACTGAAATTTTCATAATCTGTCAGCTGTCTACTTTCCAAAAGAATGGAAATGTATTGGCAAAGGTGTAATAGTAGACTATAGTATAGTAGGTTCGAGGATTGAAGTTGTACTGGGGCTTTAGAACCTAGAGGCATCCAAAATGTTCCTTTGGTCCATATGATAAGTCCAACAAAACACATTGAAACACTCATGATAGAGGGTGACCGTGTTGGAGATTTTGTATTGTGGCCCGCAAGTGTCAAGTTTCGCCACTTGGTTTGGTGATACACTTTGTTTGCTTTATTTCATTATTCAGCTTTTATTTGTGATTGTGAAGAGTTTAAAAAACTGTTTTGGGGGCAAAAGACAATGTGATTGCTAAATATTGGATGTCACAAATGCACCAGCTGCCAACTTGACAGCTGCTGCATACTACAGCAATATCATAGTGCACTTATGCTATTTGCATAGTGCAGCTGCTAATTTGAAGTCAATGAGAATGGCGTCACTACGAAAATAGCATAGATCACTGAGGCATGTTGCAGGGTGCTACATCTGTCAGCTAAGTCAATCAAAGAATGGATAAAACACTGCTTTAGAATTATACCACCACTATATTTTCAAAATTGCACAGGGAAGCTATTAGAGAACATGGCAAAGTTGAATGCAAATATCATAATTTAAAATTCGGGAATTAGTATATTTTTAACCTAGTTAAGTTAAAAAAAATTGTATGCATAATTGAGAGTCTTTTCTCTTCAATTGTACTTAGTGAAATTTTATGACAGAAAAAAAAACTTTCACCTACATACAACTCTTTAGATTATTAACATAGAATGTTTTTCATTACTTCTATATACTAGAGAGAATATTTTCTTCCTTTGTCTGTTAGTCTTTTAACCTCTTCTCCCATGAGGCTGAGACAAATTATCATAATAATTAGCAAATACATTATAGAAGAAAAAGTTAAAAAGATCAACACATATGCATTGTTAATCACAGCATATAATTTAATAACTACAACATAATACATTTTGCTTCTTTTATAATATTTGACCTACAGAACAGTATGCAATTGTAGAGGCAACATAAACAAAATCATCTTGATAAAAGAAAATCATCATAAGAAACTTATTATGGAAAATGACATATCCAAACTGTACATGTGACAATGCATAGTTATAAATTAAACATACTTAGCTTATTTTATAACTGCTTACAGATCCTGCAAAGTTACAGATAAAACGAATGTCAATTTGAAGAATCTCAATAAATTAATCAGACCTTACCAATTGCTTAGAAAATCAACCAACCCAATTTCTATTTTCATTTTCACAGCACAGAAAATATTGTGGAAGAAAGTATGTCATTAGTAGCTATGCTCATGTGCCATAATTAGTGATGAGCGAGTACTAAAAAGCTCGGGTGCTCGAAGCTCGGGCCGAGCCTCCCAAGATACTCGTGTACTCGGCCCGAGCAACGAGCCCAATGTTATCCTATGGGAGACCCGAGTATTTTTGTGAAATGACCTCCCGGCAGCATGGAGAAACCCTAAAAATGTCACAAAAGTCTCAGAAGAGTGCTCAAATGACATGGCAACAGCATGGGGAAGACCCCTTGAAGCATTTATCACTCAAAAGTCACAGCTGTGAACAATTTTGTCCGCGTTTTACGCCATTTTTACGGACTCACCAGAAAACCTTCCAAAATGACCCCAAAATGATTTTTCATGGCGGAAATGTTAAGGGCACATACCCAATAGTGAGATAGATCTGGTGTATGTTACTTTTTGAGATCAATACATGAAAGATTTTACGTGAAAACATTGTGTGGCACTCCGATGTCCCTGAGAAGAGACGTACATGAAGGCCTCTTGAGTCTAATGTGCCCATTTTGAGGAAGTGAGTCTTTGTAGTATTTTCCTTTGCCAGGGCAGTCCTAAATTGTGAGGTTCACCAATGCCCCTGCATACAGACGTGCATGAGGGCCTCAAAACATTAAGTGTCCATTGTCAGGAAGTGGGTGTATTATAGTATAGCCCTTAGGCAGGGCAGCCAAAAATTGGGAGGCTCCACATTGTCCCTGGGTAGAGACGTGCATGATGGCCTTTAAACCTGAAGTGCCCATTGTAAGGAAGTGGGTCTATTTCAGTATAGCCCTTTGCCAGGGCAGCCAAAAATTGGGAGGCTCCACATTGTCCCTGGGTAGAGACGTGCATGAGGGCCTCAAAACATTAAGTGTCCATTTTAAGGAAGTGGGTGTATTTCAGTATAGCCCTTAGGCAGGGCAGCCAAAAATTGGGAGGCTCCACATTGTCCCTGGATAGAGACGTGCATGATGGCCTTTAAACCTGAAGTGCCCATTGTAAGGAAGTGGGTCTATTTCAGTATAGCCCTTTGCCAGGGCAGCCAAAAATTGGGAGGCTCCACATTGTCCCTGGGTAGAGACGTGCATGAGGGCCTCAAAACATTAAGTGTCCATTTTAAGGAAGTGGGTGTATTTCAGTATAGCCCTTAGGCAGGGCAGCCAAAAATTGGGAGGCTCCACATTGTCCCTGGGTAGAGACGTGCATGATGGCCTTTAAACCTGAAGTGCCCATTGTAAGGAAGTGGGTCTATTTCAGTATAGCCCTTTGCCAGGGCAGCCAAAAATTGGGAGGCTCCACATTGTCCCTGGGTAGAGACGTGCATGAGGGCCTCAAAACATTAAGTGTCCATTTTAAGGAAGTGGGTGTATTTCAGTATAGCCCTTAGGCAGGGCAGCCAAAAATTGGGAGGCTCCACATTGTCCCTGGGTAGAGACGTGCATGATGGCCTTTAAACCTGAAGTGCCCATTGTAAGGAAGTGGGTCTATTTCAGTATAGCCCTTTGCCAGGGCAGCCAAAAATTGGGAGGCTCCACATTGTCCCTGGGTAGAGACGTGCATGAGGGCCTCAAAACATTAAGTGTCCATTGTCAGGAAGTGGGTGTATTATAGTATAGCCCTTAGGCAGGGCAGCCAAAAATTGGGAGGCTCCACATTGTCCCTGGGTAGAGACGTGCATGATGGCCTTTAAACCTGAAGTGCCCATTGTAAGGAAGTGGGTCTATTTCAGTATAGCCCTTTGCCAGGGCAGCCAAAAATTGGGAGGCTCCACATTGTCCCTGGGTAGAGACGTGCATGAGGGCCTCAAAACATTAAGTGTCCATTTTAAGGAAGTGGGTGTATTTCAGTATAGCCCTTAGGCAGGGCAGCCAAAAATTGGGAGGCTACACGTTGTCCCTGGGTAGAGACGTGCATGAGGGCCTCAAAACATTGTTCCCATTGCAAAGGAGCGGGTCTCCTGTCGTTGTAATGTCCATTCTGCAAAGAATGGGCGAAAAAATTTACCACTGGGGGTATACCTGAAACAAAGACCTAACTATTGTAACGGTCATCATGATGGCGCATGAGGAGAAGGAGGAGCAGTCCAGCGATTATCCAAAGTCGAGAAGTGTACCCATGGGTGAGTGGAGGTACATGGCAAACTTTAAATTCCGCTCTCATTTGCTGGTGGTGTGGTGAAGTCTGGCCCAATCCAACCCTTGTTCATCTTTATCAGAGTCAGCCTGTCAGCATTTTCAGTTGACAGGCGGGTGCGTTTATCTGTAATGATTCCACCTGCGGCACTAAAAACACGCTCTGACAAAACGCTAGCAGCAGGGCAGGCCAGGACTTCCAAGGCGTAGAGAGCCAATTCATGCCACGTGTCCAGCTTGGATACCCAATAATTGTAAGGCACAGAGGAATGTCGGAGTACAGTTGTTCGATCTGCAAGGTACTCCTTCAGCATCTGGGCAAACTTAGGATTTCTTGTGGCACTACCCCGCACCTCAGGGGCTGTGGTACGTGAGGGGCTGAGAAAACTGTCCCACATCTTAAAGACTGTTCCCCTACCTCTGGCGGATTGGACTTGTGCCTCTCTCGGCTGTACGCCTCGGTTGTCCACTGATTCCTGACCTATGCCGCTAGCGTTTTGTGAGGGGAATGCTTTGCCTACTTCCGTGAGTATGGCCTTCCGAAACTGCTGCATTTTGGTTGACCTCTCATCCACGGGAATAAGAGACAAAAAGTTCTCCTTGTAGCGTGGGTCTAACAGTGTTACCAACCAGTAATGATTGTCGGCCAAGATGTTCTTAACGCGAGGGTCACGAGACAGGCAGCTTACCATAAAGTCAGCCATGTGCGCCAGACTCTTAACAGCCAGGACTTCAGTAGCCTGACCAACAAGATGACTGAACATGCTGTCCTCCTCCTCCTCCTCCTCCTCCTCCTCCTCATCTACCCTGTCCTCTGGCCAGCCACGCTGAATCGAGGATATGACTGGTGTGCATGTCATATCCTCAATTTGGCCGGAGAGTTGCTCCATGTCTTCATCCTCCTCCTCGTCATAGTCCTCCACTGCACGTTGTGATGAGACGAGGCTGGGCTGTGTGTTATCACCCACACCCACTACTGTTTCTTGCTGCAACTCATCGCGCTCCGCCTGCAATGCATCATGTTTGTTTTTCAAAAGGGACCGTTTTAGAAGGCAGAGTAGCGGTATGGTGACGCTAATAATGGCGTCATCACCACTCACCATCTTGGTGGAGTCCTCAAAGTTTTGGAGGATGGTACATAGGTCTGACATCCATCTCCACTCCTCAGGTGTTATGTGTGGAGTTTGACCCATTTCCCGACGGCTTAGGTGATGCAGGTACTCAACAACTGCCCTCTTCTGCTCACATATCCTGACCAACATGTGCAGAGTTGAATTCCAACGCGTGGGGACATCACACACCAGTCTGTGAGCCGGAAGATGCAAACGGCGCTGAAAGCCGGCAAGGCCGGCTGAAGCAGTAGGTGACTTTCGAAAATGTGCAGACAGGCGGCGAACTTTTACCAGCAGATCAGACAGCTCTGGGTATGACTTTATAAACCGCTGAACCACGAGGTTGAGCACATGGGCCACGCATGGAACATGTGTCAGCTGGCCTCGCCTCAAAGCCGCCACCAGGTTCCGGCCATTGTCACAAACGACCTTTCCTGGCTTTAGGTTCAGAGGTGTGAGCCAGTGATCTGCCTGCTGTTTCAGAGCTGTCCACAGCTCTTCTGCATTGTGGGGTTTGTCACCTATGCAGATTAGCTTCAGCACAGCCTGTTGCCGCTTCGCCGAGGCAGTGCTGCAGTGCTTCCAGCTTGTGACTGGTGTGGAGGGCACAGTGGATGAGGATGCGCAGGAGGAGGAGGAGGCTGAAGAGCATGACATTCCGGAGCTGTAGAGTGTGGGTGAAACACTGACTGAGGTAGGGCCTGCAAACCTTGGTGTGGGAAGGACGTGTTCCGTCCCTCGCTCAGACTGGGTCCCAGCTTCCACAATATTAACCCAGTGTGCCGTCAACGAGATGTAGCGGCCTTGCCCACAAGCACTTGTCCACGTGTCTGTGGTTAGGTGGACTTTGGGTGAAACAGCGTTGTTCAGGGCACGTGTGATGTTTTGTGACACGTGGTTATGCAACGCGGGGACGGCACACCGGGAGAAATAGTGGCGGCTGGGGACCGAGTAACGTGGGACAGCTGCCGCCATCAGGTCACGGAATGCTTCTGTCTCCACCAGCCTAAAAGGCAACATTTCCAGCGCAAGCAGTCGCGAAATGTTAGCATTTAGAACTGTGGCATGTGGGGTGTTGGCAGTGTATTTGCGCCTGCGTTCAAAGGTTTGCTGAATGGATAACTGAACGCTGCGCTGGGACAAGGACGTGCTTGATGATGGTGTTCTTTCTGCGTAGGCAACTGCAGGTGCAGGAGTGGAGGAGGCTTGTTCGCAGGCAGCATGGACAGAGGATTGGCTCGCATGCACAACCAGCGAAGACGTAGCAGTGACATCAGCAAGCACTGCTCCTCGACTCTGTTGTACTTCCCACAAAGTCGGGTGCTTGGCTGACATGTGCCTGATCATGCTGGTGGTGGTCAGGCTGCTAGTTTTGGTACCCCTGCTGATGCTGGCACGGCAGGTGTTGCAAATGGCCTTTTTTGAATCATCTGGATCCAACTTAAAAAACTGCCAGACTCGTGAAGACCTAACATTTGTACAGGCACCTTGTGTCGTCGTGTTGTTACGGGGAACGGTTGCCTGACTTCTGCCTGGGACCACCACCCTGCTTCTTACTGCCTGTTGTGATGCTACGCCTCCCTCCCCCTGTGCACTGCTGTCCTCGCTCTGCATATCCTCCTGCCAGGTTGGGTCAGTTACTGGATCATCCACCACGTCGTCTTCCTCTTCCGCACCCTGCTCCTCCTCCTGACTTGCTGACAATTGTGTCTCATCATCGTCCACCACTTGTTGAGACACGTTGCCAACTTCGTGAGAACGTGGCTGCTCAAATATTTGGCTATCTGTACAGACGATCTCCTCATGACCCACTTCAATATGAGCTGGCGAGAGGCCAGAATGTGTGAATGGAAACGTGAACAGCTCTTCCGAGTGTCCAAGTGTGGGATCATTAATGTCCGAGGAGGACGTGTACTCAGCCTGGTGGTAGGAAGGAGGATCAGGTTCAGAAATGTGCGGTGCAGTATCACGGCTACTGACACTTGACCGTGTGGAAGACAGAGTGTTTGTGGTGGTGCCAATCTGACTGGAAGCATTATCCGCTATCCAACTAACAACCTGTTGACACTGGTCTTGGTTCAAGAGCGGTGTACTGCTGCGGTCCCCAAGAATTTGGGACAGGACGTGCGAGCGACTAGATGTGGCCCTTTGTTGTGGCGAAATTAGAGCTTGCCCACGACCTCGGCCTCTGCCTGCACCACCATCACGTCCACTTCCTTGTTCCTTGCCAATGCCCTTGCGCATTTTGCAATGCTGTGCACTGCTGACGTGTATATTCACTACTTGTGCGTTATATCAAAGTTTCTGGAAATTGCACACCAGTGCACCTGTACGCTGCCACCAACAGGCACACACGTGCGGTTTTAAAAACCAAGCACGGACGCAATAATAACCTAACACAGGTTTTAGGAGCAAAAATTAAGAACTCTGACACTATCAGCCACTGCTGACTGACGTGTATTATACACTACACTTGTGCGTTATATAATAGTTTGGTAAACGCACACCAGTGCACCTGTACGCTGCCACCAACAGGCACACACGTGCGGTTTTAAAAACCAAGCACGGACGCAATAATAACCTAACACAGGTTTTAGGAGCAAAAATTAAGAACTCTGACACTATCAGCCACTGCTGACTGACGTGTATTATACACTACACTTGTGCGTTATATAATAGTTTGGTAAACGCACACCAGTGCACCTGTACGCTGCCACCAACAGGCACACACGTGCGGTTTTAAAAACCAAGCACGGACGCAATAATAACCTAACACAGGTTTTAGGAGCAAAAATTAAGAACTCTGACACTATCAGCCACTGCTGACTGACGTGTATTATACACTACACTTGTGCGTTATATAATAGTTTGGTAAACGCACACCAGTGCACCTGTACGCTGCCACCAACAGGCACACACGTGCGGTTTTAAAAACCAAGCACGGACGCAATAATAACCTAACACAGGTTTTAGGAGCAAAAATTAAGAACTCTGACACTATCAGCCACTGCTGACTGACGTGTATTATACACTACACTTGTGCGTTATATAATAGTTTGGTAAACGCACACCAGTGCACCTGTACGCTGCCACCAACAGGCACACACGTGCGGTTTTAAAAACCAAGCACGGACGCAATAATAACCTAACACAGGTTTTAGGAGCAAAAATTAAGAACTCTGACACTATCAGCCACTGCTGACTGACGTGTATATTCACTACTTGTGCGTTATATCAAAGTTTCTGGAAATTGCACACCAGTGCACCTGTACGCTGCCACCAACAGGCACACACGTGCGGTTTTAAAAACCAAGCACGGACGCAATAATAACCTAACACAGGTTTTAGGAGCAAAAATTAAGAACTCTGACACTATCAGCCACTGCTGACTGACGTGTATTATACACTACACTTGTGCGTTATATAATAGTTTGGTAAACGCACACCAGTGCACCTGTACGCTGCCACCAACAGGCACACACGTGCGGTTTTAAAAACCAAGCACGGACGCAATAATAACCTAACACAGGTTTTAGGAGCAAAAATTAAGAACTCTGACACTATCAGCCACTGCTGACTGACGTGTATTATACACTACACTTGTGCGTTATATAATAGTTTGGTAAACGCACACCAGTGCACCTGTACGCTGCCACCAACAGGCACACACGTGCGGTTTTAAAAACCAAGCACGGACGCAATAATAACCTAACACAGGTTTTAGGAGCAAAAATTAAGAACTCTGACACTATCAGCCACTGCTGACTGACGTGTATTATACACTACACTTGTGCGTTATATAATAGTTTGGTAAACGCACACCAGTGCACCTGTACGCTGCCACCAACAGGCACACACGTGCGGTTTTAAAAACCAAGCACGGACGCAATAATAACCTAACACAGGTTTTAGGAGCAAAAATTAAGAACTCTGACACTATCAGCCACTGCTGACTGACGTGTATTATACACTACACTTGTGCGTTATATAATAGTTTGGTAAACGCACACCAGTGCACCTGTACGCTGCCACCAACAGGCACACACGTGCGGTTTTAAAAACCAAGCACGGACGCAATAATAACCTACTAACAGGTTTTTTTGGGGAGCGACAATTACAGTACAGACAAGTCAGACACTATCTGGACTGTTTTACACTGTGTACACCAGCCCCAGATATGAAGGCTGGTATACGGTCACCACTACCCTGCCTGCCTGCCTGCCTGTATACTGCTACAATAGTCCTGACAAGGACTCTTTTGGTCACTAGCCTGTATTCAGACCTGGCTATACCCTGCCTGTATATAGCAACAATAGTCCTGAGAAGGACTCTGCTACTGTACTCCGACCTGGCTATACCCTGCCTGCCTGTATACAACTAGAATAGTCCTGAGAAGGACTTTTGGTCACACTGTTTGCAGCCCTGCAACTGAAAAAGCTATAAAGGGCCGCAAAGCTTTCCCTGAATCAGCGACACTCTCCCTACACTCACTGTCAGAATAGCTGTGAGCAGAGCACAGCGCGCCGGCCGATATAAAGGCTCGGTGACGCTGTGCAGGCCGGCCAATCACTGCAATTCCACAACTAACAGGGCTGTGGCATTGCAGTGGTCTGCCAGCCAATCCCTGCATGAGGGCTGGCTCTCAAAAGAGCGCCAACATGCAGAAATGAAGACCACGAGTAAAGCACGAGTATCGCGAGATTACTCGGTCCCCGCCGAGCAGCCCGAGTACAGTGATACTCGTGC
Organism: Anomaloglossus baeobatrachus; assembly: GCF_048569485.1. Lineage (NCBI taxonomy): Eukaryota > Metazoa > Chordata > Amphibia > Anura > Aromobatidae > Anomaloglossus > Anomaloglossus baeobatrachus. The sequence continues at coordinate 544,533,729 of NC_134354.1, read as the reverse complement.
GAGTACCGAGTAGTGACAAGCATGCTCGCTCATCACTAGCCATAATGATTACAAAGCCTTGATCAAAAGCACTATAATGGAGCGACAGGTTCTTTGCAGGGGACATCTATAGCTAATAATCTTTATTATTAAAACTTGACGGATAGTTAAAAATTTTGTAAAACATGCTTTATATTGTCATGGCTTGGTTTGGGTTTCGATCCAGTGACATGTTGTTGCATGCTCAGTTCCTCTGTCTGCTGGGTTATTGTCTTTTCGTCCTTATACAAATGTTGATGGCTCCAATTGTCTTTGTTCTCCCTTTTAGTTTCATTCATCCTCAGATGTTTCTCATTTCCCATTTTGGTCTGCCCCATCACATTCTGGGTTGGGTTTTATATTTCACCTTTCACTGCACTTTTTGACTGGCTACACCTCTAATTATACTTATGTTTAGGTGTTCCAATCCTTCAGCTCAGGGGTTTACCTTATTGGGTAAATGCCTGTTTAGTTCTTGCAGTGAGTTGGTTTGTTTTCCTTCTCAGCACCTGTACCTTTCCCCTCTTTTAGGTGTCTGGTAAGGTTTACATTCTGCTTATTTGTGCTTTCCCTCTCTACCTTATATGAACAGGAAAAAACCTAAATGAGACACAGAATATGTAGATAAGGCTCTTACTCAAAATACTAGTAGAAACCTATAATGCGGAATGAGTATAGGGAGCCAGATAATTCATACATAAAAGTAGAAATCTTTATTATAAATGTTGTTAAAAACAGTAATTAAAAAGAAGAGGACACTGACAGAAAATCCGAGGTTGTCCAAAAACACAATTTGTTCCAGTAATAAATATTACAAAAACTCTTATCTAGGCGCACAGGAAAATCCAAGAAAACAAATCCATGTGATATATATGGAAAAAACTATCACCAATCAAAAAGGTGCACATTCAAATATACTGCATAATATATGCTAGAAGGCAAAATATAAGTGGTTATGAGACACAAACACAATTGTTATTTGAGTGCCGCAGGACATGCACCAATTTGAAGACCGGCACTTCTTATATAGAAGGGCTAAGTGAATATTGTCTACAAGCGGCAGAAGAAAAGTATTGCCCTAAAGAAGACCAATAGTACCAAAATCAATATATAAAATTCCACAGGGAATTTAAGAAAAGTCACATCCTGGGGAAGCGGGAAGAAGCTAAATGCGAAACGCGCGTAGGAGTACTTCCTTTGGCTCCCTGGTTGTCATTCTTATCTGGGCACACGTACCTCCATAGGTATAATCCTGGTTTGTTCCTTCCCATAGCTGGTCCTTTGTCTTTTGCTCTTTTTTCTGCCACTATGCCAGTTTGATTCACTCATGTTAAAAGATTATCCCTTGATAGCATCTATTTTACTACATATTATACAAGGTAGCTATATGGGCAAATATCTCCTTTCGGTGGCAATTACTCTATGTATTATCATTTTTTGATCGCTATTTGCTTGGGAACAACCTAATTTTTACTTTTGTCTGTCCTCACCTCCTAGGGATATCTAGTTGTCATTTTCTCTTACATGAATTATGAAATTTGAGCATTGTAGCTTTCTTTCCCTCCCAGCATAGTGAAGGATGTGACTTTTCTTAAATTCCATGTGGAATTTTATATATTAATTTTGGTACTATTGGTCTTCTTTAGGGCAATACTTTTCTTCTGCCGCTTGTAGGCAATATTCACTTAGCCCTTCTATATAAGAAGTGCCGGTCCTTCAAATTGGTTGCATGTCCTGCGGCACTCAAATAACAATTGTGTTTGTGTCTCATAACCACTTATATTTTGCCTTCTAGCATATATTATGCAGTATATTTGAATGTGCACCTTTTCGATTGGTGATAGTTTTTTCTATATATATCACATGGATTTGTCTTCTTGAATTTTCCTGTGCGCCTAGATAATAGTTTTTGTAATAATTATTACTGGAACAAATTGTGTTTTTGGAGAACCTCGGATTTTCTGTCAGTGTCGTCTTCTTTTTAATTATTGTTTTTAGCAACATTTATAATAAAGATTTCTACTTTTATGTATGAATTGTCTGCCTCCCAATACTCATTCCGCATTATAGGTTTCTACTTACATGAACATGTTTTAGTTTTCTCACTTTGTGTTTTTGAATCTTCCCACACACCTTCGTCTCCTCTTGTTGGCAGCGTATTGCGGTCTCCCCTCTGGTCCTTTAGGAGGTGCAAGAAACCCCTCAAGGACCTTTATGGTAGTATAGTAGACAGATCTGAGATGGTGTTTTTAGTTGGGCGACTAGAGTCTTTCAAAACAGTACAGGCACCAGTTGAGTGCGGGTGTGTTGTAGTGTGGTATGTCTTCCCCATTTTGCATTACCAGTGTGTGATTTTGTTTACGTTCACAGCATTACAGCCAGCCCTTAAGCTGGTGTCACACACAGCGACAACGACAACGACGTCGCTGCTACATCACCATTTTCTGTGACGTTGCAGCGACGTCCCGTCGCTGTCGCTGTGTGTGACATCCAGCAACGACCTGGCCCCTGCTGTGAGGTCGCCGGTCGTTGCTGAATGTCCAGCTTCATTTTTTGGTCATTTTTTGGTCGTCACTCTCCCGCTGTGACACACACATCGCTGTGTGTGTCAGCGAGAGAGCGACGAAATGAAGCGAGCAGGGAGCAGGAGCCGGCGTCTGGCAGCTGTGGTAAGCTGTAACCAGCGTAAACATCGGGTAACCAAGGGAAGACCTTTCCCTGGTTACCCGATATTTACCTTCGTTACCAGCCTCCGCCCTTGCTGCCAGTGCCGGCTCCTGCTCTGTGCACATGTGGCTGCAGTACACATCGGGGAATTAACCCGATGTATACTGTAGCAAGGAGAGCAAGGAGCCAGCGCTAAGCAGTGTGCGCGGCTCCCTGCTCTCTGCACTGTGACATGTAGCTGCAGTACACATCGGGTTAATTAACCCGATGTGTACTGTACCTAGGAGAGCAAGGAGCCAGCGCTAAGCGCGGCTCCCTGCTCTCTGCACATGTAGCACAGCGACGTTATGATCGCTGCTGCGTCGCTGTGTTTGACAGCTAAGCAGCGATCATAACAGCGACTTACAAGGTCGCTGTTACGTCACAGAAAATGGTGACGTAACAGCGACGTCGTTGTCGCTGTTGCTTAGTGTGAACCCAGCTTTAGTGTATTAAGTGGCATTAACATGAATCCAGTTAACACCTTGGCTACACAGTTACAAATGTTATCCTTTGAGGTTGTGGAAATCTAACGTCAACAAAAGCTCACATGTTCAGCTGCTCCAAATGTATCACGCCAACTGAGCACCGCAGTTGAACTCAAGGTAAAAATGCCGGATTGCTTTGCCTTGTGAAAATTATATTTTTACTTACGTTCTGACTTCTCTGGGCCTGAAAGCCAGCAAGTGGGAATTGTACTGTCTGAGTTCTGTGGAGATTGACAGGCTTGGACATTTTCTTTGCCTTTTGTCCTTTGTTGAAGCACTTTTATTGGTTTTTTCGTCTCATTTATGTTGACCTTGACAAAGTTGCTCTGGCTGAAATCAAGTTCTATAAGTTGAATATATCAAGGTCATAAAGCTGAGGACTACTACTCAGAGTTTAGATGCTGAGTTGCAGAGTCTCCTGGAATGATGCCGTTCATCAAAGTCAGTTCTGTCATGGACTTTCATATTTCAGATTACAGATATGATGATATACAGACTTTGTCCTCAATCCCTGGAGGAGGATGTGAAACTTATTCATTTAAATAGACACCTGAGAGAAAGAGACACATTTAAGGGTGTTTCAGTGGCATCTCCCTTGCTATTAGTTAAGACTTTGTAAATTGGTGCTAGTAGAGACCTCAGAGAGTTACCGAACTCTGAGTATCAGCTTGTTTTTGTATATACTGTGGTCATTCAGGTTCCATCGTGGTTCAATGTTTCAAATAAAATAATGAATTTATATTAGAGACTCTAAAATGTAAAGATACAAGTTCCAGGAGTCTAAGATTGTCTCTTGTACAAGCATCAGGTTTTTTTTTACAGATATCCTTTGAAACTAAGTCTGGTTTTAGGTTTACACCTGCATTTGTAGATTCAAGTTTTGCCTTTAATTTAATTGATCATGATTTTGCTGTAAAATGTGGTTATGATTTCTTTTATTTCTGCCTTACCATTGAAGTTTTGGCAATTGATAACTGCCCTCTTTCACAAAGTCACGTTTCTAAGAAAGTTGAGAATGTATGTGTAAAGGTAGGAGTGTTACATACTGAATTCATTTTATTCCTGATTTTTCGTTCCCTATCTGCAAAGATAGTGTTAGGCCTACCGAGGTGAATTAACACTGAAACCTCATTTTATACCCTCAATCAGCATAAGGTTATTAATGCAAACACAATTTGCCCATGGGGCAACTAGAGGTACTCTAACTAAATATTGACAAAACAACTTTTATTTCTATACGCAAAATAAACAGACCAATCTAAAATTACGGCAAAGCAGGAGGACAAAAAAGAGTAGTGTGCAATTAAGTAATTTATTAAGGATGGCTGGCATGGATAAAATCAGCAGCAAACTACACAGAGTGTGTAGGTAATGAGTATAAAAGTACAAATTGTTGGTATAAATAGAGGGTAAGACTGGCAAGCTGGATCCTAATGGCTCTAAATCATGATATATTATAGCAAGGAAGCACTGTGTATACAGGAATCATAAACATGATAGTGTTACAAGTAGACAGTTAACAAGAATAAAAAACAAAAAGCCAGCACCAAATGTGCACTACAGCACTAAACATTCCAAACTGTACTTATTATAAAAAATTTTTTGAGATTTTTGGCAAAAAATTGCAATTTCTTGAGCTGCTTCGCCACGTCACGGCAAATCTCATTTGAAGCAGTCCTACACTAAAATATTTTTATAAAATGTGCCATACGGCCTCACATATGAATAGTAGAACTGCTCTTAGCAGCACTCACCTGGTCTATTTCAATCCCGTACCCGTGACTGAGTCATGGCTGTGGGCGGGACAGGTCCAAGCAAATGCTGCATGAAGTAAATAGCCTGTGGACAAAGCCTGATGACTTAATGTGAACAGTCACCAACCGCCAAAATCCAGACAGATGGAATACATCCCAAATTGGGGTGCATAGCAAGGTGGAGGTCAACCACCGACCAATTCAATGAAGAAAAAACAAAAAGCCAGCACCAAATGTGCACTACAGCACTAAACATTCCAAACTGTACTTATTATAAAAAATTTTTTGAGATTTTTGGCAAAAAATTGCAATTTCTTGAGCTGCTTCGCCACGTCACGGCAAATCTCATTTGAAGCAGTCCTACACTAAAATATTTTTATAAAATGTGCCATACGGCCTCACATATGAATAGTAGAACTGCTCTTAGCAGCACTCACCTGGTCTATTTCAATCCCGTACCCGTGACTGAGTCATGGCTGTGGGCGGGACAGGTCCAAGCAAATGCTGCATGAAGTAAATAGCCTGTGGACAAAGCCTGATGACTTAATGTGAACAGTCACCAACCGCCAAAATCCAGACAGATGGAATACATCCCAAATTGGGGTGCATAGCAAGGTGGAGGTCAACCACCGACCAATTCAATGAAGAAAAAACAAAAAGCCAGCACCAAATGTGCACTACAGCACTAAACATTCCAAACTGTACTTATTCTAAAAAATTTTTTGAGATTTTTGGCAAAAAATTGCAATTTCTTGAGCTGCTTCGCCACGTCACGGCAAATCTCATTTGAAGCAGTCCTACACTAAAATATTTTTATAAAATGTGCCATACGGCCTCACATATGAATAGTAGAACTGCTCTTAGCAGCACTCACCTGGTCTATTTCAATCCCGTACCCATGACTGAGTCATGGCTGTGGGCGGGACAGGTCCAAGCAAATGCTGCATGAAGTAAATAGCCTGTGGACAAAGCCTGATGACTTAATGTGAACAGTCACCAACCGCCAAAATCCAGACAGATGGAATACATCCCAAATTGGGGTGCATAGCAAGGTGGAGGTCAACCACCGACCAATTCAATGAAGAAAAAACAAAAAGCCAGCACCAAATGTGCACTACAGCACTAAACATTCCAAACTGTACTTATTATAAAAATATTTTTGAGATTTTTGGCAAAAAATTGCAATTTCTTGAGCTGCTTCGCCACGTCACGGCAAATCTCATTTGAAGCAGTCCTACACTAAAATATTTTTATAAAATGTGCCATACGGCCTCACATATGAATAGTAGAACTGCTCTTAGCAGCACTCACCTGGTCTATTTCAATCCCGTACCCATGACTGAGTCATGGCTGTGGGCGGGACAGGTCCAAGCAAATGCTGCATGAAGTAAATAGCCTGTGGACAAAGCCTGATGACTTAATGTGAACAGTCACCAACCGCCAAAATCCAGACAGATGGAATACATCCCAAATTGGGGTGCATAGCAAGGTGGAGGTCAACCACCGACCAATTCAATGAAGAAAAAACAAAAAGCCAGCACCAAATGTGCACTACAGCACTAAACATTCCAAACTGTACTTATTATAAAAAAATTTTTGAGATTTTTGGCAAAAAATTGCAATTTCTTGAGCTGCTTCGCCACGTCACGGCAAATCTCATTTGAAGCAGTCCTACACTAAAATATTTTTATAAAATGTGCCATACGGCCTCACATATGAATAGTAGAACTGCTCTTAGCAGCACTCACCTGGTCTATTTCAATCCCGTACCCATGACTGAGTCATGGCTGTGGGCGGGACAGGTCCAAGCAAATGCTGCATGAAGTAAATAGCCTGTGGACAAAGCCTGATGACTTAATGTGAACAGTCACCAACCGCCAAAATCCAGACAGATGGAATACATCCCAAATTGGGGTGCATAGCAAGGTGGAGGTCAACCACCGACCAATTCAATGAAGAAAAAACAAAAAGCCAGCACCAAATGTGCACTACAGCACTAAACATTCCAAACTGTACTTATTCTAAAAAATTTTTTGAGATTTTTGGCAAAAAATTGCAATTTCTTGAGCTGCTTCGCCACGTCACGGCAAATCTCATTTGAAGCAGTCCTACACTAAAATATTTTTATAAAATGTGCCATACGGCCTCACATATGAATAGTAGAACTGCTCTTAGCAGCACTCACCTGGTCTATTTCAATCCCGTACCCATGACTGAGTCATGGCTGTGGGCGGGACAGGTCCAAGCAAATGCTGCATGAAGTAAATAGCCTGTGGACAAAGCCTGATGACTTAATGTGAACAGTCACCAACCGCCAAAATCCAGACAGATGGAATACATCCCAAATTGGGGTGCATAGCAAGGTGGAGGTCAACCACCGACCAATTCAATGAAGAAAAAACAAAAAGCCAGCACCAAATGTGCACTACAGCACTAAACATTCCAAACTGTACTTATTATAAAAATTTTTTTATAATAAGTACAGTTTGGAATGTTTAGTGCTGTAGTGCACATTTGGTGCTGGCTTTTTGTTTTTTCTTCATTGAATTGGTCGGTGGTTGACCTCCACCTTGCTATGCACCCCAATTTTGGATGTATTCCATCTGTCTGGATTTTGGCGGTTGGTGACTGTTCACATTAAGTCATCAGGCTTTGTCCACAGGCTATTTACTTCATGCAGCATTTGCTTGGACCTGTCCCGCCCACAGCCATGACTCAGTCATGGGTACGGGATTGAAATAGACCAGGTGAGTGCTGCTAAGAGCAGTTCTATGCATATGTGAGGCCGCATGGCACATTTTATAAAAATATTTTAGTGTAGGACTGCTTCAAATGAGATTTGCCGTGACGTGGCGAAGCAGCTCAAGAAATTGCAATTTTTTGCCAAAAATCTCAAAAAAATTTTTTTATAATAAGTACAGTTTGGAATGTTTAGTGCTGTAGTGCACATTTGGTGCTGGCTTTTTGTTTTTTCTTCAGTTAACAAAAATAGTAGTGCAAACCAATGTCAGATTAAATATGCAATAAACAATAATCATTCATGGAGTGACAGGAGAGCACTACAAATACAAAACATCATGATTATGTCAGTTTACAAAGAAAGGAGTGCAGACCAATGCCAGGTTGAGTGTACACTAACAGTAATCACTGCATAAATTGCAGGAAAGCACTGCATGTTACAAACATGTCACAATGTAACAGTTTACAAAGAAAGTAGTGCAGACCAATGCTAGATGAAATGTACGATAAATGATGACTACTCATGGAGTGGCAGGACAGCACTGCATATGCAAAACATGTTTATGTTTAGAGATATAGCAGTAATCCGACAAATAATACTAACAAATGCCCAATAAGGCATATGAGGAACAATTATCACTTAAGTGTAAAGATGACACATGGCTTAAGGCAGCCAAAAGGACCAGCAATTATAAGGAACAAATCCAATAATATGGAAAGGCATACCCATAAGTACAAGAAACAATCGGGTAGAAAACAGCAGAGAGGTCCCCCTGGAAGAAGGGCCCCAATCTAATATTAGCAGCAAGGAGAGCGACCTAATATGTATGCTGGGTCATGTATCTGTCCACGGACCAGATACTACAAGCAAGTGGACTGCTGTCCTACAATGTCATCAAGTTAGTATAGCCCTACTCTGCCTATAAAATAATCAGATAATATCTCACATATGAGTAAGGATCTGTTGGATCTGAATCGCGTCATCTGTTTCCCTTCTAACCCCTTCACGACCCATGACGGATCTATCCATCATAGATCATGTGAGGTTAATCCCCGCCCCCTGATGTGGGTAGGTCGCGGCGATCCACGCACAATTCAGCTGTTTTCAACAGCTGACGTGTGCCTGCATGTTACGAGTGGAATCACATTACACCCGCAACATTTAACCCCTTACATCTCGCTATCAAAGTCTGGCAGCGAGATGTATATGCTCGCGGCCATTATTTTCACTTACCGCCACCCCCACCGGAAGTCATGTGCGTGCTCATATGACTATCGGTGGTTGCCATGGTAACACAGGGTTATGTGATGACACCTGTAGCTATCATGAGTCACTTTTGGCTTCACTCGGCCCGGAGTTTTTGCTGTTTTCCAATACACTATATGGTAAAACTTATGGTCTCATTTAAAAGTACAACTCATCCCTCAAAAAACAAGCCCTCATATGGCAAGATTGACAGAAAAATAAAAAAGTTACGGCTCTCAGAAGAAGGGAAGCAAAAAAAAACGCAAAAACGGAAAGCGCCCGGGAGTGAAGGGGTTAATTGAGTCTTAACCACGGAATTTTAAAATGTGAAATAAAGTCTTGGAATTTTTTTCATTTGGGATTGCTGGATTTTTCTTGGATTTTTTTGGGATTGCTTCTGGTGATCAGCTGGACTCTGATCCGTGCATCTCTTTCCCTATACCAGGAATTGCAGTTCTTGATGGAGTGGCTGATAAGTATTTTTTGTTTTTTTATTAAGCAATGAGACTAGCACTTCTGTCAATACAATGGCTGCCAGTGGAGGAACATGTTAAAGTCATTGAAATAATTTATATCTAGTGTTTCAAAAAGTATCAAATCACTGTACAAAATAGTCTAAAATGTATAACTTTTATTAAGGTACATTAAAATATCCAAAGACATCACATATGAAAATCCAGTGCACAAAAAGGTATATTAATGTAAACACAAAGACATCACAACTAGTGATGGGCAAACCCGAACTGTAGAGTTCGGGGTCCGTACCGAACACCGTGTTCGTGCACACTGTCCCGAAGATGAGTTTTCCTGGGAAGCTCGTGTTACAGATTGGGTCCAGTTCAGGTCCAGGGGCTGTAAATAAAGCACATTTGTAAAAAACATTATGATTATACTTACCGGTCCCGCAACGCATCCTGTAGACCCACTCAGCCACTGTCTCCCGGCTGCTTCTGCTTCCAAGCCCAATCAATAACATCCGGTGGTATTCACTGCACTACTCGTCACTCTGCAGTTTTCGGCTTTGTTCGGCCGTGTTCGCGGTGACGTTAGGGTTCACCCGAGTCCATGAGCCATGGACTCAATTGAACTTTTACTGTCTCTGAACGAGTCTCGCATCGGTATCATCCGACACAGTGCACATTCTCCTTACAGGAGTGGGTCGGCTGCATGTATTTCCATGCAGCTGATTCGTTCCTCTCAGGAAAAGCCAATCACAGACTCCCATTCTGCGTGACAGCATCTGAGATTAGCTGTTGGGTCCCTCACACATATAGTATAGTAGTGTAAAACTAAATAATTAAAATAATTACGTAGTGCTCCGTGGTATTTTTGATTCTCAGCGCAGATAAAGCTGATGGCTGTGAGCTGCATCCCCATCAGCCTGGCTTTACCTTGGCTGGCAATCAAAATACAAGGAAAACCATTATTTTTTTTTAATTATTTAAAAAAAATGCGTGGTCTCCCGCTGTATTTTGATTGCTTGTCAGGTAAAACCAGGCAGCTGGGGGCTGGGATTCTCTGCAGCCCGCAGCCGCCCCTGAAAATTGCACATTGTTAACGCAATTTCCAGGCGCTTTACCCAGCTCGACCAGCGACCCTGATTGTGGTGGCATGCTGGGTAATAATGGAGTTAATACCAGCTTTGTATTCTCAGCTGGTACTAAAACCAAAATGAATGGTGTCACGCCAAATTAGACAAAGCCACCAAGAATTTCTAGTAAACAGTAAAAAGAAAAAACACACCACATAGAACATTTTTTTGTTTTAGAAATAAAGCAAAAAAAAACATTTAGAGACTCCATCTTGATTATAAAAAAATCCTTTTTTCGACGTAGTCCACAGGGAGAGCAATGTCAGCTCTGCTTCATTGCTCTGTACAGACAAATATGTCTATACAGAGCGAAAAGCAGGCTGACAGTGACAGTCAAAGTTCAATCCATAGCTAAGCCATGAACTCTGGTGAACCCTAAAGTCCCAGAAAACATGTGCAAAAACAGCCAAAGTCTGCCCAGTGATCAGCAGTGCAGTGAATACCCCTGGAAGTTAATGATCAGACTCTGAAGCAGAAATGCCCAGGAGACAGATGCTGAGCGGGTCTCCAGGACGCGTCACGGGAGCGGTAAGTATAATGACAATTTTTATTATTAACTATTTTCTTTATTTTACAGAAGACCCCCCGCCCCATCCCATAACTGTAAAGTCCAAGTTAGGGGTTCGGATGCAAGTTCACGTTATCTCAGAACCCGAACTCAAACTTTACTGTCTACTGATCTATTGGTCATAGTATAGAAGAGCCAATCAGTTCCTAAGATGGTGTCAATCCAATCAAAATATAGTGATGGTTAGACCTATATCACCAATCTTAAGCCTGCTTTACACACTTCAATAGATCTTTCAATCCGTCGTCGGGGTCAAGTTGTAAGTGACGCACATCCGGCATCGTTCGTGACGTATTTGCGCGTGAAACCAACATGCGATCAAGATTGAACGAAAATACGGTGATCGCATACACGTCGTTTATTCCTCATACATTGGACATTTTGTTGTATGAACCTAGTCAATTGTAACGTGTGACATCCCTCATACGATTTTGATGTCTGAGGCTATGTGCGCAGGTGTGCGCTCTGCACCGCAGCTTAAAAAAGGTCTGCTTCAGAGCGCAGCTAAAAAGCTGCGTTCTGAAGCGCCTCACAATGTCTGTCATTCACTAATCTCTGTCAGTCCGTCACTATCTCTGTCCCTCTCTCTCTGTCCATGTCAGTCTTACCCTCTTACCCCCTCTCTCATAATCAGCCCCAAAAAGCCCTCCATGTCCGGCGTACTCCAGGATGCTCCAGCGTCGCATCCAGCGCTGCTGCATGGAGGTGACCGGAGCTGCAGCAGACACAGCCGCTCCGGTCACCTCCACACAGCAACTGAAGACAGCCGCGCGATCAGCTGAGCTGTCATTGAGGTTACCCGCTGTCACTGGATCCAGCGGTGGATGCAGCAGTGGCCGCGGGTAACCACAGTGACAGCTCAGCTGATCGCGCTACTCACCTCAGTTGCTGCGTGGAGGTGAGAGGAGCAGCTGTGTCTGCTGCAGCTCCGGTCACCTCCATGCAGCAGCGCTGGATGCGACGCTGGACCATCCTGGAGTACGCCGGACAAGGAGGGCTTTTTGGGGCTGATTAAAGTGGTTAACCAGGGTATATGTTTGTGTTTTTTATTTATAATAAAGGATTTTTTCATGTGTGTGTGTTTATTTACTGTAATTTACAGATTAATCATGGAAGGTGTCTCATAGACGCCTGACATGATTAATCTAGGACTTATTGGCAGCTATGGGCTGCCAATAACTCCTTATTACCCCGATTTGCCAACGCACCAGGGCAAATCGGGAAGAGCCGGGTACAGTCCCAGAACTGTCGCATATAATGTATGCGGCAATTCTGGGCGGCTGTTGGCTGATATTGTTAGGCTGGGGGGCTCCCCATAACGTGGAGCTCCCCATCCTGAGAATACCAGCCTTCAGCCGTATGGCTTTATCTGGCTGGTTTTAAAATTGGGGGGGACCGCACGTCGTTTTTTTTAATTATTTAATTATTTATTTCACTGCACAGTATAGACACGCCCACCGGCTGCTGTGATTGGGTGCAGTGTGACACCTGTCACTTGGCGTGGGGGCGTGTCTCACTGTAACCAATCATAGGCGCTGGTGGGCGGGGAAAGCAGGGAATACGAGATTGTTTAATGGGCGGCCAGCTTTTTCAAAATAGTAAAAGCCGCCGGAGCAGTGTGAACGCCGTGCAGCGCCGGGGATCGGGGATCGGTGAGTATGAGAGAGGGCTGCTCAATTCAGTCACTCAGGAGTTTAGCGGTCACCGGTGAGCCCTTCACTGGTGACCGCTAATCGGGACGCGACACAGACAGAGCTGTCTGTGTGTCTGCTGTCATCTGCCATTCAGCTCTGCTACATGGCTGTCTGTGTCTGCTGTCAGCGGCCATGTAGCAGAGCTTAATGGCAGATGACATAGTAAAAACGCATCTCTACACATTACACACGCTTGGCAAGTCAGTAAATAAAAAAAAAAAAAGGTGCCCAATGCATACGTCACAGAACACATGATCTAAAGGATCGCACACAAAATTGATCAATTTAACATAGACTACTAACGCACGTGTGACAGCAAATGAACGACCTACGTGCAATCTCATTCAATCGCATATGCGACCTGGGCGTGTCACATCGCATACGAGATCGCATACCTAATTGTAAGGTGTAAAGCTGGCTTTAGATCAATCAATCAATCAATCTCAAAAGTGATATTAACCTAAACAAAATATAATGATGGTTAAAATCACATGACCAAGTCATAGTCATGTCAAGAACATTGAGGAACATGTAACCAAAACAACCTATTAGACATCTCCAATTGTAAAATGCCTCACACTAAAAAGTAGCTTTTTCTTACTAGAGGAGAATGATGGACTGGCTGGTCACACGCTCGTCCACCAGAAACCTTTTTATGGACAGAAGTGCTGGACAGTTTCTGAGGAAAGCTGCATAAACGAGAGAAAGTGCAAATGAATGAAGCAATCCACCTTTTTTTCACAAGCTGTGAGTACATGAAGTGGATTACTTCATGTGTTTGTTGTCATGACATGATGCGCTGTTTTTAACTACTTTTCTGACTATAATAAATACAATTCTTAAAGCACATTCAGTACAATTAATCTAAACTGGAATCTGTTCTCATCGGCATTGGGACCTATGCACGATCCCCTCCATTTCATCTGAAGTGTGACATTTATGAGGATACCATATAATGGAGGAAATTTCTGGCACACAAAGAGTGGTGATAAATGATTTTTTAATTTATTTTTAAGTGATTTCTGCAAAAAGTCACACCAAAAACTCCTTATGCCAACATTTCGGCTATTTTAAGCAGAGCCTTTAGGTACTGTCACACATAACGAGATCGCTAGCGAGATCGCAGCTGAGTCACCGTTTTGGTGACGCAGTTGCGATCCCGTTAGCGATCTCGTTATGTGTGACACTTACCAGCGATCAGGCCCCTGCTGTGAGATCTCTAGTCGTTGCAGAATGGTCCAGGTCATTTTCTTCAAAGGTGATGTCCTGCTGGGCAGGACACATCGCTGTGTTTGACACTGTGTGACAGGGTCCCAGTGACTGCTGAGATCGTTATACAGGTCGCTACTGCGATCTGTATTGTTCTGCATCGCTGGTAAGATCTGTCTGTGTGACATCTCACCTGCGACCTCCCAGCGACTTACCTGCGATCCCTATCAGGTCGCATCGTTTTTGGGATCGCAGGTAAGTCGTTATGTCAAGGCAAAGGATCTAGTACAACAAAGCAAATAAATTAAGTTAGTCTCTTAACCCCTTCAGCCCCCGGGCACTTTCCGTTTTTGCGTTTTTTGTTTTTTGCTCCCCTTCTTCCGAGAGGCGTAACTTTTTTATGTTTCCATCAATCTTGCCATATGAGGGCGTGTTTTTTGTGGGACGAGTTGTACTTTTAAATGAAACCATAACTTTTACCATATAGTGTACTGGAAAACGGCAAAAAAATTCCAAGTGCGGAAAAATTGCAAAAAAAGTGGGATCGTACAATAGTTTTTGGGATATTTTATTCACCGTGTTCACTATATGGTAAAACTGAGGTATCTATGTGATGCCTCAGGTCGGTGTGAGTTTGTAGACACTAGAGATGAGCGAACCGGTCGCGGTTCGGCTCGAGGTTGGTTCGCCGAACGGACCTCCTGTTCGAGTTCGGTTCGTCGAACGTTCGACGAACCGTACTCGAACTGCATAGGAAACAATGGCAGGCAATCACAAACACAGAAAAACACCTAGAAAACACCCTCAAAGGTGTCCAAAAGGTCACAAACAACTCACAACACATGGGAAAGTGACAAGGACATATACTCATGCGAAAACAAAAGAGCTGGACAAGGAAAAAGAGGAGGACACACAGATATATGAGTATATGCAAGGAAACATGCCATTATTGTGCAACTTGAGCCCTGCTCATTCTTGGCTTCCAATCTTGATAAATTGCCTGAGCTCGCCACGTACGTCTTGGGGATCTTGTCGTGTCCTGCAGCCAGCGTTCTCTCTGAACCTGTCTTCAGTGCTGCTGTGGGTCTGCTGGCAGATAAGCACACGTGTCTGTCCACTGACAATGTGGACATGGCTCTCAGAGGACTTTTCTTCCCCGGGGTCAGCCAGGGGACGGGAAAGGCACGCGTATTTTTGAGAGTGCTTCATGCAAAGCATCTTTTTCTTTTTCAAAAGGGGGCTCAACCGATGCCAGTCAAGTGGGGTGTGTGTGGCCCAGTGAGTGGCAACGAGGGAGACTGTGGTTGGAGTCCCCTCGCTGTGTTTCTAAAAGAACCAAGATGAACAAGTCATGGCTCTCAGAGGACTTTTCTTCCCCGGGGTCAGCCAGGGGACGGGAAAGGCACGCGTATTTTTGAGAGTGCTTCATGCAAAGCATCTTTTTCTTTTTCAAAAGGGGGCTCAACCGATGCCAGTCAAGTGGGGTGTGTGTGGCCCAGTGAGTGGCAACGAGGGAGACTGTGGTTGGAGTCCCCTCGCTGTGTTTCTAAAAGAACCAAGATGAACAAGTCATGGCTCTCAGAGGACTTTTCTTCCCCGGGGTCAGCCAGGGGACGGGAAAGGCACGCGTATTTTTGAGAGTGCTTCATGCAAAGCATCTTTTTCTTTTTCAAAAGGGGGCTCAACCGATGCCAGTCAAGTGGGGTGTGTGTGGCCCAGTGAGTGGCAACGAGGGAGACTGTGGTTGGAGTCCCCTCGCTGTGTTTCTAAAAGAACCAAGATGAACAAGTCATGGCTCTCAGAGGACTTTTCTTCCCCGGGGTCAGCCAGGGGACGGGAAAGGCACGCGTATTTTTGAGAGTGCTTCATGCAAAGCATCTTTTTCTTTTTCAAAAGGGGGCTCAACCGATGCCAGTCAAGTGGGGGGTGTGTGGCCCAGTGAGTGGCAACGAGGGAGACTGTGGTTGGAGTCCCCTCGCTGTGTTTCTAAAAGAACCAAGATGAACAAGTCATGGCTCTCAGAGGACTTTTCTTCCCCGGGGTCAGCCAGGGGACGGGAAAGGCACGCGTATTTTTGAGAGTGCTTCATGCAAAGCATCTTTTTCTTTTTCAAAAGGGGGCTCAACCGATGCCAGTCAAGTGGGGTGTGTGTGGCCCAGTGAGTGGCAACGAGGGAGACTGTGGTTGGAGTCCCCTC
Source organism: Anomaloglossus baeobatrachus (assembly GCF_048569485.1). Classification (NCBI taxonomy): domain Eukaryota; kingdom Metazoa; phylum Chordata; class Amphibia; order Anura; family Aromobatidae; genus Anomaloglossus; species Anomaloglossus baeobatrachus. The sequence goes on along the minus strand of NC_134354.1, from coordinate 544,517,519 downwards.
GCTGTGTTTCTAAAAGAACCAAGATGAACAAGTCATGGCTCTCAGAGGACTTTTCTTCCCCGGGGTCAGCCAGGGGACGGGAAAGGCACGCGTATTTTTGAGAGTGCTTCATGCAAAGCATCTTTTTCTTTTTCAAAAGGGGGCTCAACCGATGCCAGTCAAGTGGGGTGTGTGTGGCCCAGTGAGTGGCAACGAGGGAGACTGTGGTTGGAGTCCCCTCGCTGTGTTTCTAAAAGAACCAAGATGAACAAGTCATGGCTCTCAGAGGACTTTTCTTCCCCGGGGTCAGCCAGGGGACGGGAAAGGCACGCGTATTTTTGAGAGTGCTTCATGCAAAGCATCTTTTTCTTTTTCAAAAGGGGGCTCAACCGATGCCAGTCAAGTGGGGTGTGTGTGGCCCAGTGAGTGGCAACGAGGGAGACTGTGGTTGGAGTCCCCTCGCTGTGTTTCTAAAAGAACCAAGATGAACAAGTCATGGCTCTCAGAGGACTTTTCTTCCCCGGGGTCAGCCAGGGGACGGGAAAGGCACGCGTATTTTTGAGAGTGCTTCATGCAAAGCATCTTTTTCTTTTTCAAAAGGGGGCTCAACCGATGCCAGTCAAGTGGGGTGTGTGTGGCCCAGTGAGTGGCAACGAGGGAGACTGTGGTTGGAGTCCCCTCGCTGTGTTTCTAAAAGAACCAAGATGAACAAGTCATGGCTCTCAGAGGACTTTTCTTCCCCGGGGTCAGCCAGGGGACGGGAAAGGCACGCGTATTTTTGAGAGTGCTTCATGCAAAGCATCTTTTTCTTTTTCAAAAGGGGGCTCAACCAATGCCAGTCAAGTGGGGTGTGTGTGGCCCAGTGAGTGGCAACGAGGGAGACTGTGGTTGGAGTCCCCTCGCTGTGTTTCTAAAAGAACCAAGATGAACAAGTCATGGCTCTCAGAGGACTTTTCTTCCCCGGGGTCAGCCAGGGGACGGGAAAGGCACGCGTATTTTTGAGAGTGCTTCATGCAAAGCATCTTTTTCTTTTTCAAAAGGGGGCTCAACCGATGCCAGTCAAGTGGGGTGTGTGTGGCCCAGTGAGTGGCAACGAGGGAGACTGTGGTTGGAGTCCCCTCGCTGTGTTTCTAAAAGAACCAAGATGAACAAGTCATGGCTCTCAGAGGACTTTTCTTCCCCGGGGTCAGCCAGGGGACGGGAAAGGCACGCGTATTTTTGAGAGTGCTTCATGCAAAGCATCTTTTTCTTTTTCAAAAGGGGGCTCAACCGATGCCAGTCAAGTGGGGTGTGTGTGGCCCAGTGAGTGGCAACGAGGGAGACTGTGGTTGGAGTCCCCTCGCTGTGTTTCTAAAAGAACCAAGATGAACAAGTCATGGCTCTCAGAGGACTTTTCTTCCCCGGGGTCAGCCAGGGGACGGGAAAGGCACGCGTATTTTTGAGAGTGCTTCATGCAAAGCATCTTTTTCTTTTTCAAAAGGGGGCTCAACCGATGCCAGTCAAGTGGGGTGTGTGTGGCCCAGTGAGTGGCAACGAGGGAGACTGTGGTTGGAGTCCCCTCGCTGTGTTTCTAAAAGAACCAAGATGAACAAGTCATGGCTCTCAGAGGACTTTTCTTCCCCGGGGTCAGCCAGGGGACGGGAAAGGCACGCGTATTTTTGAGAGTGCTTCATGCAAAGCATCTTTTTCTTTTTCAAAAGGGGGCTCAACCGATGCCAGTCAAGTGGGGTGTGTGTGGCCCAGTGAGTGGCAACGAGGGAGACTGTGGTTGGAGTCCCCTCGCTGTGTTTCTAAAAGAACCAAGATGAACAAGTCATGGCTTTCAGAGGACTTTTCTTCCCCGGGGTCAGCCAGGGGACGGGAAAGGCACGCGTATTTTTGAGAGTGCTTCATGCAAAGCATCTTTTTCTTTTTCAAAAGGGGGCTCAACCGATGCCAGTCAAGTGGGGTGTGTGTGGCCCAGTGAGTGGCAACGAGGGAGACTGTGGTTGGAGTCCCCTCGCTGTGTTTCTAAAAGAACCAAGATGAACAAGTCATGGCTCTCAGAGGACTTTTCTTCCCCGGGGTCAGCCAGGGGACGGGAAAGGCACGCGTATTTTTGAGAGTGCTTCATGCAAAGCATCTTTTTCTTTTTCAAAAGGGGGCTCAACCGATGCCAGTCAAGTGGGGTGTGTGTGGCCCAGTGAGTGGCAACGAGGGAGACTGTGGTTGGAGTCCCCTCGCTGTGTTATACATGCTTTTAGAAGGGCATGACATGGCTTGGAGGTTGACTTTCATAAAATGCAAACTGTTGGCTACCAAAATGCTGCCTTTCCAACAACTGTGGTTATAGGCAATGAGGAACATACTGATGAAGATGAGACGCAGATACCCGATTGGGATGACAACTTAAATATTCGGTCAGGGCAAGAAGAAACTCGGTCTGAGGGGGAGGGGAGTGCAAACACAACAATTGATGATGAAGTTCTAGATCCCACCTACTGTCAACCCACAGTCAGACACTCGAGGAGGTCAATAGAGGCGGTGGAGGAGGATGCAACCGACGTCGAAGTAACCTGGCGCCTTCCTGGACACAGTCGGAGCACTGGTAGCACGTCTACAACTGCATCCTCAGCCACCACTCTGCCTCTGAGCATTATTCGGGGTGGATCAACAGGTCGCATGGCCTCTAAGCCTTGCCTAGCCTGGTCCTTTTTTGACATAAAAAAAGATCGGCCAAATTATGTGATCTGTAACATTTGCCATGGTTATCTTAGTAGAGGTCAAAACCTCAGCAGTTTGACAACTTCTTCCATGAATCGTCACATGAATAAATATCATATGGCCTGGTGGGAAGCTCACCGTGCTGCAATGCGGCCTAGTGGAGCCAACCATCCACCGCCTGCCCCTTCCAGGGCATCCGCGCGCTCGTCATCTTCTAGGACTGTGGGGACAGCTGTCACACCTGTTTTTCCACCCACAACTTCCACCACTGTAACCGCAACAGGCAGTTTGCTTGGTAGGTCGTCAGTTGGTTTGGAAGGGGAAACAAGTGAGTGTGTACAGCTCTCTCAGACATCGATAGCACCAACTTTGGATGAAGGCAACATCATGTCTCCGCCTGCACTTTCCTCCCAAAGCTGCATTTTTCCAGGGACACCCTACTCAACACCGTCTACACACAGCAGCCAGATCTCTGTCCCTCAGATGTGGTCAAATAAAAGGCCACTTCCTTCGACCCATGACAAAGCGAAGAGGTTGACTCTATCCCTCTGTAAGCTGTTGGCTACAGAAATGCTGCCTTTCCGCCTAGTGGACACACAGGATTTTAGAGACCTTATATCTGTCGCTGTGCCCCAGTACCAGATGCCTAGTCGCCACTACTTCTCTAAGAAAGGTGTGCCCGCGCTACACCAGCATGTCGCACACAATATCACCGCTTCCTTGAGAAACTCTGTGTGTGAACGGGTGAATTTCAGCACCGATACTTGGACCAGTAAGCATGGACAGGGACGTTACATGTCGCTGACTGGGCACTGGGTAACTATGGTGATAGATGGTGAAGGGTCTGCTGCACAAGTCTTGCCGTCCCCACGACTTGTGTGTCAATCCTCTGTCTGTCCAAGTTCCGCCACTGCTTCTGCATCCTCCACCTCATCTGGGTCCTCCACCTCCGCCCCAAGCCTGCCTGGTCAGGCCACCAGCGTTCTCACTGCGCAGAAGGAATCACGCACCCCTCATTACTATGCTGGCAGCAGAGCGCAACGGCATCAGGCGGTCTTTAGCTTGACATGTCTTGGGAATAAGAGTCACACAGCTGAGGAGTTGTGGTCAGCTCTGCGGTCCGAGTTTAATAAATGGTTGTCTCCACTCAACCTGCAGCCTGGTAAGGCCGTGTGCGACAATGCTGCAAACCTGGGTGCGGCCCTTCGCCTGGGCAAGGTGACACACGTGCCTTGTATGGCTCACGTGTTGAACCTTGTTGTCCAGCAATTTTTAACACACTATCCCGGCCTAGATGGCCTTCTGACCAGGGCACGGAAACTGTCTGCAGTGCTCACTTCCGCCGTTCAAGCGCCGCAGCTGAGCGACTTGCATCGCTCCAGAAGTCTTTCGGCCTGCCGGTTCATCGCCTGAAATGCGATGTGGCGACACGCTGGAATTCAACTCTCCACATGTTACAGCGACTGTGGCAACACCGCAGAGCCCTGGTGCAATACGTCATGACGTATAGCCTGGGCCAACGAGATGCAGAGGTGGGGCAGATCACCCTGATGGAGTGATCTCAGATCACGGACCTATGCACCCTTCTGCACAGTTTCGACATGGCGACGAATATGTTTAGCGCTGACAATGCCATTATCAGCATGACGATTACAGTCATTTACATGCTGGAGCACACGCTAAACACTATTCGGAGTCAGGGGGTGGGACAACAGGAAGGGGAGGAACTACAGGAGGATTCATATGCGCAAGACATAACAACATCACCAAGGTCCAGACGTTCATCATCACCAACGCGGCAGGCATGGGACCATGGGGGACAGGGATCAACAAGGGCGCATGGTAGCAGGCGAGATGTTGAGGAAGGTGCAGGAGGACATGAAGATATGGAGGACGAACTGTCCATGGACATGGAAGACTCAGCTGATGAGGGGGACCTTGGTCAAATTTAAGTTGAAAGAGGTTGGGGGGAGATGACAGAGGAAGAAAGAACGGTTAGCACCTCTATGCCACAAACACAGCGTGGACTTGGTCCGCATGGCTGCGCAAGACACATGAGTGCCTTCTTGTTGCACTACCTCCAACATGACCCTCGTATTGTCAAAATTAGAAGTGATGATGACTACTGGCTTGCCACACTATTAGATCCCCGGGACAAGTCCAAATTTTGTGACATAATTCCACCCATAGAAAGGGACGCACGTATGCAGGAGTATCAGCAGAAGCTGTTACTCGATCTTAGCTCGGCTTTTCCACCAAACAACCGTGCAGGTGAAGGGAGTGATTCTCCCAGTTGTAACTTGACAAACATGGGACGGCCTCGTCATCTTCAACAGTCTACCCGTACCAGTAGGACCGTATCTGGTGCTGGTAACAGCAATTTTATGGAATCTTTTCATAATTTTTTTAGACCCTCCTTTGCAAGGCCACCAGAGACATCAAGTGTGTCACATAGTCAACGGATGGAGAGGATGATACAGGAGTATCTCCAAATGAACATCGATGCAATGACTTTGCAAATGGAGCCTTGCTCCTTTTGTGCTTCAAATCTAGAAAAATGTCAAGAGCTCTCCAGTTACGCCTTGAAGATTTTGTCGTGTCCAGCTGCCAGCGTTGTCTCTGAACGTGTCTTCAGTGCTGCTGGGTGTGTGCTGACAGATAAGCGCACGCGTCTGTCCAGTGACAATGTGGACAGACTGACGTTCATCAAAATGAACAAGTCATGGATCCAGAAGGAATTTACTACCCCTGTGTCATCCTGGGGAGAGTAAATGCTTGTGGATTTGGAATGTGCTTGATGCAAATCAAAACATCCTGTTTGCAACTAGGGCACAAGTCCTGCCACTGATGGGGTGTCTGTGTGCCCAATTTGGGGAAAAAAGGTAGACTCCGCTTGGAGTAACCCTTGCTTGCTGTGTTTTTTAAAAATGATACAAGATGAACAGATCTGAAGGCAAGATGAAGGCAACATCATGTCTCCGCCTGCACTTTTCTCACAAACCTGCATTTTTCCAGGGACACCCTACTCAACACCGTCTACAGACAGCAGCCAGATCTCTGTCCCTCAGATGTGGTCAAATAAAAGGCCACTTACTGCGACCCATGACAAAGCTAAGTGGTTGACTCTATCCCTCTGTAAGCTGTTGGCTACCGAAATGCTGCCTTTACGCGTAGTGGACACACAGGATTTTACAGACCTTATGTCTGTCGCTGTGCCCCAGTACCAGATGCCCAATCACCACTGCTTCTCCAAGAAAAGCATGCCCGCGCTACACCAGCATGTCGCACACAACATCACCACTTCCTTGAGAAAATCTGTGTGCGACAGGGTGCATTTCAACACAGATACTTGGACCAGTAAGCATAGACAGGGTCATTACATGTCACTGACTGGGCACTGGCAAACTATGGTGAGAGATGGAGAAGGGTCTGCTGTACAAGTCTTGCTGTCCCCACGAGTTGTTTCAATCCTTGTTCTGTATGTAGAAGTTAATACACTGCTTCTGCCTCTTCAACCTCGTGTGGGTCCTCTACCTTGGCGCAAACCCTGTGTGGTCAGGCCACCCTTCCTTGCAACTGCGCACAAGGACTACCACACACCTCCTTACTATGCTGGCAGTAGAGCTCAATGCCATCAGGCGGTCAAAGTTTTACTTTGAAATGTATGGGAAATGTGAGTCACACCGCTATTACAGAGAATAGTAGTCAGGCAGGGTCAAAACATTAATTGAGGAACAGGAACAGAATGGGACGGCCAGGAAAGAATCAGAAAATAAGCAGAGGTGAAATGCGTATCGGCCAACAAGGTACATAAACAGCAAGCAGGAAAAGTAGTCAGGTAACAAGCACACAAAATCATAAAACTGAACTGGGGGTAAAATTAACCAGAGGTTCATAGCTATGTCTGGCAGTGGTCTGCAGACAGGATGGGCATAAAAAAGGGTGTGGTGTCTTCCCATTGGTTGTAGCTGAATGATGGAATTTCATCTGTGAGATACCCACCAGCTACATTCAGCCAGAGATTCTGCATCTGTCAAGGTAATGCAGCCCAGTGGGTGAGCATAACCTGCGTCCACCTGCGCCGCTGGCATCGACTACTCTCCCATCATCAGCACTATTCATGAAAGGAACACGTTGTCACCTGGCGACCGGAGTACAAATTGACGGAGCGGACTCCGTTGGTGACTTAACAGCCGTGTGCGGCAATGATGCAAACCTGGCTGCGGGCCATCCTCAGGGCAATGTGACACACGTGCCTTTTAGGGCTCACGTGTTGAACCGAATTCGCCAGCAATTTTTAAAACACCATCACGGCCTACATGGCCTTGTGCAGTGGGCACGCTCGCTATGTGCTCACTTCCATCGTGCGCACACAGCAGCTCAACAACTTTCATCACTCCGGAAGTCTTAGGGTCTGGCAGTTAAACGCCGTAAATGCGATGTTTCGACACGCAGGAATTGGAATCTGCACATGTTGCAGCGTGTGTGGCAGCACCGCAGAGCCCTGCTGAAATACGGTAAGACATATAGCCTGGGATAACTTGATCCAGAGGTGGTGCAGATCACGCTGCTGGAGTGGTGTCAGATCAAGGACCTATGCACCCTGCTACACAGTTTTGAAATGTCGACGAAGATGTTTAGCACTGGCAATGTCATTCTCAGCGTGACAATTCTGGTCATCTACATGATGGAGCACACTGTAATTATTATTCGGAGTCAGGTGTTGGGACAAGAGGAAGGGGAGGAAGTACAGGAGGAGTCATATGCGGAAGGGATAACAAGATCTACGAGGTCCAGATGGTCAGCGGCACCTATGCGGCAGTCATGGTGAGGGAGAGGGATTAACAAGGGCGCATAGTATCAGCAAAAAGTGTTGATGAAAGTGCAGGAGCCCATGAAGAAATGGAGGAAGAACTGGCGATGGGCATGGAAGACTCAGCAGATGAGTGAGAGCTTGCTCACATTTCGGTTGTGCGAGGTTGGGGGGAGAGGGCAGAGGAAGGATGCACGATTCTCACCTCTCTGCCACCAACACACCAAGGACTTGGTCCTCCTGGATGCACAAGACACATGAGCGCCTTCTTGCTGCACTACCTACATGACCCTCGGATTGTATGAATTTGAACTAATCCTGAATACTGGGTTGCCACACTGTTAGATCCCCGGTACAAGACAAAATTTGGCGAACTAATTCCTGCCATAGAAATAGACGCACGTATACAGGAGTATCTGCAGAATGTGGTACGCAATCTTAGATCTACTTGTCCACTAAACACCAGTGCTGCACAGAGTGAATCTCAACGCTTTGTCATGGATAGGAGGAAATGGTCTTTTACTTGTCCACATCGGAGGGACCGAGGGATGGCTGCTGTGCTGAGATGGCGTTGAGTTCGGTGTCCCTGCACAGTTGCACTTTTGGTCATATCCCAAAATGAGTTGAAAAAGGACAGATGCTGTTGGAAAGGGGAACAGGTGTGTTGGAAAGGGGAAAAAAGTTTTGGTCCGTGGATTTGGTGGTTAAGCAACTGTAACATTTGCTGAAGAAACAACATCTGTTACAGTGGGACTGGCAGATTTGGATAAAGTGGTATATAATCTGTGACCGCTATATAACGAAAATTAATAAGAAAAGAAAGAGAAAGGTATATATCCCCATCAGCAGTCAGTGTCCACCGTGCTCCCAGTTGGAAAAGGAGAGGTTGGCAACTTGAAGGTTTGGTGGAGGATACAGAGCTGTGTGGCTATGAAACTAATAGTAGCCTGAACCGAGTTAGACGCCATTCGGATCTGGAGACTGTGAGCCCTGTTAGCGTCACAGGGTCCACATGCCCACCCAGCCCAGGAACTCCCTGTTAACAACACAGGGGCCATTGAGTACGCTGACCGTGTGCGTAGGGGCCACACCTGTGGACAGCAGGCGCATCAGCAGCAGCAGGCCTGTTAATGCCACTGGGCTGCACAAGCAGGACTGTTAGGACAGGAGCTGGTCTTAACCGTTCTGCGTTACCAACTGTGGTGGTGGCCTGCATCCACCACCCGATCCCTGCCTACCTCTGGCCTAAAGCCGCAATGGGTTCAACACATGGAGGTGTGCTCTTTCGGAGCATAATAGAAGACTGCGCACCTCCTTGTTGGCTCCAGCCCCTTTTATAACCTGGGTCCGCCCCAAACCAGGGTGAACCACAATGCACCTCCTGGAGACAAAAGTAGAGTGACACGTCATGAGTGGCATAACTAGCGTCCTATTTGGAAACGCAACTTCAATGATGACCTCATGGCTGCCATGACCCAAACACCTCACCAGTCATCGTCTGAGCATCAATAATGCGGTGACAAGTCATAGGTGTGGGCCTCTGCAAGCCATTTGGGAGGACACCTGATGCCCTGTGGTCTATATGGGACCCCCACATCAGGGCCAGGGCCAAAGAGTTCATTACCGGACCTAGTCTCTGATGCAGGAAGTGCCTGAGCATGCTCAGTAGCATGAAATACAGTCTCTGAAAAAAGACTATCAGCTTTAGCATGGTGTCTATGCCCAAAACAGGACTTATACCCGGCACGGAATGCAAGCACCTGTGCAAAGAGGCTTTTCACACTTAGTGTGGGAGCATGCGCTGTATCCCGAAATGAAAACTTAGCGTCAGGAATGGCACAGTCAGGCTGAGCATACTCACTAGGCGAAACACTGTAATTATGCTGCAGCTGGGGTACATCGGCACACGCATGCGCACTAGCTGCCTCTCCACACTTAGACGTGGAGGGGAAATTTGTCTTGGAGATGCTGTCTATGAACAGAAGGAAAAGCTAAAGGAAGCCTGACTTTCTATCCCTCCGAATTATGAAATGCAGCAATGAATTCCATGAGTTTGCTATAACATTAGCGTAGCAAAATGTGCATGAGGGTGTGATGCAGAGGTGCTAGAAATAGCTTGTCACCAGTGGGGCACTAATGGAATACAACAGCCAGTTCTATGATGCCACAAAATGGCAGTATTTTGTGCTATCATTATAGCTTATTAAAAACAGAGCACGAGGTTGTCATGCAGAGGTGCTGCACATAGATTTGCAGTAGTGTGAATTGACAAAAGTACAATAGCCACGTTTAGGATACAACTAGGTACAGTGAGTGTTTGCTAGTATAATGGCTGAGTTTAAAAAAGTTTGAGTGTGCAATGCAGGCAGATGTCCTGCAAATAACGTTCCAATACTGTGAATTGACAAAAGTACAATAGCCACGTTTAGGATACAACTAGGTACAGTGAGTGTTTGCTAGTATAATGGCTGAGTTTAAAAAAGTTTGAGTGTGCAAGGCAGGCAGATGTCCTGCAAATAACGTTCCAATACTGTGAATTGACAAAAGTACAATAGCCACGTTTAGGATACAACTAGGTACAGTGAGTGTTTGCTAGTATAATGGCTGAGTTTAAAAAAGTTTGAGTGTGCAATGCAGGCAGACGTCCTGCAAATAACGTTCCAATACTGTGAATTGACAAAAGTACAATAGCCACGTTTAGGATACAACTAGGTACAGTGAGTGTTTGCTAGTATAATGGCTGAGTTTAAAAAAGTTTGAGTGTGCAATGCAGGCAGACGTGCTGCAAATAACGTTCCAATACTGTGAATTGACAAAAGTACAATAGCCACGTTTAGGATACAACTAGGTACAGTGAGTGTTTGCTAGTATAATGGCTGAGTTTAAAAAAGTTTGAGTGTGCAATGCAGGCAGACGTCCTGCAAATAACGTTCCAATACTGTGAATTGACAAAAGTACAATAGCCACGTTTAGGATACAACTAGGTACAGTGAGTGTTTGCTAGTATAATGGCTGAGTTTAAAAAAGTTTGAGTGTGCAATGCAGGCAGACGTGCTGCTAATAACGTTCCAATACTGTGAATTGACAAAAGTACAATAGCCACGTTTAGGATACAACTAGGTACAGTGAGTGTTTGCTAGTATAATGGCTGAGTTTAAAAAAGTTTGAGTGTGCAATGCAGGCAGACGTCCTGCAAATAACGTTCCAATACTGTGAATTGACAAAAGTACAATAGCCACGTTTAGGATACAACTAGGTACAGTGAGTGTTTGCTAGTATAATGGCTGAGTTTAAAAAAGTTTGAGTGTGCAATGCAGGCAGACGTGCTGCAAATAACGTTCCAATACTGTGAATTGACAAAAGTACAATAGCCACGTTTAGGATACAACTAGGTACAGTGAGTGTTTGCTAGTATAATGGCTGAGTTTAAAAAAGTTTGAGTGTGCAATGCAGGCAGACGTCCTGCAAATAACGTTCCAATACTGTGAATTGACATAAGTACAATAGCCACGTTTAGGATACAACTAGGTACAGTGAGTGTTTGCTAGTATAATGGCTGAGTTTAAAAAAGTTTGAGTGTGCAATGCAGGCAGACGTCCTGCAAATAACGTTCCAATACTGTGAATTGACAAAAGTACAATAGCCACGTTTAGGATACAACTAGGTACAGTGAGTGTTTGCTAGTATAATGGCTGAGTTTAAAAAAGTTTGAATGTGCAAGGCAGGCAGATGTCCTGCAAATAACGTTCCAATACTGTGAATTGACAAAAGTACAATAGCCACGTTTAGGATACAACTAGGTACAGTGAGTGTTTGCTAGTATAATGGCTGAGTTTAAAAAAGTTTGAGTGTGCAATGCAGGCAGACGTGCTGCAAATAACGTTCCAATACTGTGAATTGACAAAAGTACAATAGCCACGTTTAGGATACAACTAGGTACAGTGAGTGTTTGCTAGTATAATGGCTGAGTTTAAAAAAGTTTGAGTGTGCAATGCAGGCAGACGTGCTGCAAATAACGTTCCAATACTGTGAATTGACAAAAGTACAATAGCCACGTTTAGGATACAACTAGGTACAGTGAGTGTTTGCTAGTATAATGGCTGAGTTTAAAAAAGTTTGAGTGTGCAATGCAGGCAGACGTCCTGCAAATAACGTTCCAATACTGTGAATTGACAAAAGTACAATAGCCACGTTTAGGATCCAACTAGGTACAGTGAGTGTTTGCTAGTATAATGGCTGAGTTTAAAAAAGTTTGAGTGTGCAATGCAGGCAGACGTGCTGCAAATAACGTTCCAATACTGTGAATTGACAAAAGTACAATAGCCACGTTTAGGATACAACTAGGTACAGTGAGTGTTTGCTAGTATAATGGCTGAGTTTAAAAAAGTTTGAGTGTGCAATGCAGGCAGATGTCCTGCAAATAACGTTCCAATACTGTGAATTGACAAAAGTACAATAGCCACGTTTAGGATACAACTAGGTACAGTGAGTGTTTGCTAGTATAATGGCTGAGTTTAAAAAAGTTTGAGTGTGCAATGCAGGCAGACGTGCTGCAAATAACGTTCCAATACTGTGAATTGACAAAAGTACAATAGCCACGTTTAGGATACAACTAGGTACAGTGAGTGTTTGCTAGTATAATGGCTGAGTTTAAAAAAGTTTGAGTGTGCAATGCAGGCAGACGTCCTGCAAATAACGTTCCAATACTGTGAATTGACAAAAGTACAATAGCCACGTTTAGGATACAACTAGGTACAGTGAGTGTTTGCTAGTATAATGGCTGAGTTTAAAAAAGTTTGAGTGTGCAATGCAGGCAGACGTGCTGCAAATAACGTTCCAATACTGTGAATTGACAAAAGTACAATAGCCACGTTTAGGATACAACTAGGTACAGTGAGTGTTTGCTAGTATAATGGCTGAGTTTAAAAAAGTTTGAGTGTGCAATGCAGGCAGACGTCCTGCAAATAACGTTCCAATACTGTGAATTGACAAAAGTACAATAGCAACGTTTAGGATACAACTAGGTACAGTGAGTGTTTGCTAGTATAATGGCTGAGTTTAAAAAAGTTTGAGTGTGCAAGGCAGGCAGATGTCCTGCAAATAACGTTCCAATACTGTGAATTGACAAAAGTACAATAGCCACGTTTAGGATACAACTAGGTACAGTGAGTGTTTGCTAGTATAATGGCTGAGTTTAAAAAAGTTAGAGTGTGCAATGCAGGCAGATGTCATGCAAATAACGTTCCAATACTGTAAATTGACAAAAGTCCAATAGCCACGTATAGGATGCCACTAGGTACACTGAGTGTTTGCTAGTATAATGGCTTCGTTATAATTAGTTGGAGTGTGCAACGCAGGCAGATGCGCTCTGCAAATGTCTTGGCACTAGTGGGACTATAGCAAAGTCCAATAGCCACGTATAGGATGCCACTAGGTACACTGAGTGTTTGCTAGTAAAATTGCTTAGTTTAAAAAAGTTGTAGTGTGCAATGCAGGCAGACGTGCTCTGCAAATGTCTTTGCACTAGTGGGACTATAGCAAAGTCCAATAGCCACGTATAGGATGCCACTAGGTACACTGAGTGTTTGCTAGTAAAATTGCTTAGTTTAAAAAACTTGGAGTGTGCAATGCAGGCAGATGTGCTCTGCTAATGTCTTTGCACTAGTGGGACTATAGCAAAGTCCAATAGCCACGTTTAGGATGCCACTAGGTACACTGAGTGTTTGCTAGTAAAATTGATTAGTTTAAAAAAGTTGTAGTGTGCAATGCAGGCAGACGTGCTCTGCAAATGTCTTTGCACTAGTGGGACTATAGCAAAGTCCAATAGCCACGTATAGGATGCCACTAGGTACACTGAGTGTTTGCTAGTAAAATTGCTTAGTTTAAAAAAGTTGTAGTGTGCAACGCAGGCAGATGTGCCCTGCTAATGTCTTTGCACTAGTGGGACTATAGCAAAGTCCAATAGCCACGTATAGGATGCCACTAGGTACACTGAGTGTTTGCTAGTATAATGGCTTCGTTATAATTAGTTGGAGTGTGCAACGCAGGCAGATGCGCTCTGCAAATGTCTTGGCACTAGTGGGACTATAGCAAAGTCCAATAGCCACGTATAGGATGCCACTAGGTACACTGAGTGTTTGCTAGTAAAATTGCTTAGTTTAAAAAAGTTGTAGTGTGCAATGCAGGCAGACGTGCTCTGCAAATGTATTTGCACTAGTGGGACTATAGCAAAGTCCAATAGCCACGTATAGGATGCCACTAGGTACACTGAGTGTTTGCTAGTAAAATTGCTTAGTTTAAAAAAGTTGGAGTGTGCAATGCAGGCAGATGTGCTCTGCTAATGTCTTTGCACTAGTGGGACTATAGCAAAGTCCAATAGCCACGTTTAGGATGCCACTAGGTACACTGAGTGTTTGCTAGTATAATGGCTTACTTAGAATGAGTTGGAGTGTGCAGAGGACAAGAGGGTACAGTGGCAGGATTGTGGTGCTCTGGGTAGAGGAATGGAAGCCTGCCTTTCTATTCCCTCCTAATGGTGAAATGCAGGGAGGAAATCCCTGACCTGGGCTACACAGACGCTGTTGCTGTTTGCAGGACCTGTCACTTATGGCTCTCTGACCCTGCCGCTTTGAGCCCTTAAAAGGACTGCTAGAATGTGCTCTCCCTAAGCTGTCTAACGCTGTGTATGCAGCGCATACAGCTGTATCGGCTATAGGACTCAGGAGGACGGAGCTGCGACACTGATGTCTGACACCAAAGACGCAGAAGGCAGATAATGGCGTTCGTGAAGAAAATGTCCGGTTTTATAATGCAGGGACATGTGACATGCAGATCCTATCACACATGCCGTTGCTTCTCTGGCTCAAAGTCCACTTAGGTGTGTGTGTGTCTGTGATTGGCTGACATGCTGGCCCGCCCCACAAGACGCGCGCGCTTAGGGAAGGAAGACAAGAAAAAAAAAAAAAAAAATGGCGATCGCCATTATAGAAACAGCAGTGATCTGAAGGCGCTGTTCACGCACACTATACACTGAAATGTGATAATAGTTTGATTCACAGAGTGACTTACACTATTACAGCAGAAACCAAGCTAGGATTTAGCTGTTTTTTGGCTGCTAGAACCGTTCTCGAACGTTTCTAGAACTATCGAGCTTTTGCAAAAAGCTCGAGTTCTAGTTCGATCTAGAACATGCCCCAAAATCACTCGAGCCGCGAACTAGAGAACCACGAACCACGAACCGCGCTCAACTCTAGTAGACACCAAACATGTATAGGTTTACTTGTATCTAAGGGGTTAAAAAAAATTCACAAGCTTGTCCAAAAAACGTGGCACACTTTTTGCGCCATTTTCCAAAACCCGTAGCATTCTCATTTTTCAGGATCTGAGGCTCAGTGATGGCTTATTTTTTGCGTCTCAACCTGACGTTCTTAATGGTAACATTTTTGCGCAGATGCTACGTTTTGATCGCCTGTTATTGCATTTTGCGCAAAATTTGGGCCAACCAAAAAACTTAATTTTGGCGTTTGGAATTTTTTTGCCGCTACGCCGTTTACTGATCAGATTCATTGATTTTTTATTTTGATAGATCGGGCATTTCTGAACGTGGCGATATCAAATATGTGTGTATTTTTTATTTTTTTAACCCTTTAATTTTCAATGGGGTGAAAGGGGGGTGATTTAAACTTTTAGGTTTTTTTATTTTTTTTTAATTTTTTAAAACTTTTTTTTTTACTTTTTTTTTTATTTTACTAGTCCCCCTAGGGGGCTATAGCAATCAGCAATCCGATCGCTCTGCACTATCTGCAGATATCTGCTACAGAGCTGAGAACTGCAGATTTGCTGCTTCACTTTCAATGCCGGCTGTATTCCAGCATTGAGAGGAAGTGAGTCATGTTAGCTACAGGCGTCATCACATGACCCTGTGCTACCATGGCAACCGCTGAAAGTCACGTGATCATGTCACGTGACTTCCGGTGGGGTCGGGGTAAGTGACTGTCATGGCGGCGCCCATATACATATCGCTGCCAAGATTTTGGCACCGAAATGTGTTAGGGCCAGGTGGACGGACAGACCCAGGAGGTGGATCCGCTGGGCCGAACTCCTTGATGATGGTAAGGGGTCCGGTAGCTGGAGCACTACAGGTAGCAGGACAGTCCGTGCACAAGAGTAGAATGGAGAAGTCCCTGGGACCACGGAGTCACTGATGGTAGTCCGGGTGACGGAGCTCAGGTTCGGAAGCCGAGATGTTGTCAGGCGGAGTCCGGAACCGATGGAGCGAGAGGACGGGTCACCGCAGGGATCAGAGATGGAACGGACTGTCAGGATGGCAGATAGGCAGCGTTCGGGGTTCGGGATTCGGCAGGACCGGATGGCGAGGCAGGATCGGCTCTAGAAGAGAGAGAGGTGAGTATCTCACAGGAACACAAGGAGACCTGATTCCTAGCTTGGGAAACACGAAGAACAGGCCCCGCCCACTTGGACACTTAACCCCTTTATACCCTGTACCTGTGTGCGCAATTTCCTGTCAGTGGACGCTGGCCCTTTAAGAAAGGGTCAATCACCGCGCGCGCGCCCTAATGCGCATGCGCGAGGCCCGGGTGCCAGAAGCCAGGGCAGGGAGCGGTGAGGAGGAAGCAGCAGATCCGGGCTGGGGCTGAGTAGCCGACGGGCGCCGGGAGCGGGGACCGAGATGCCTGGGAACCACAGGCAAAGGAGGCTGGAGACCGGGGAGCGGCGGAGGCCGGACAGAAGAACCGGGGAGCGACGCAGGGAAGCCGGGGAGCGTGGCAGGTGAGCCGGGGAGCAGAGCAGGGGACCCGGGGAGCGTGACAGTACCCCCCCCACGCCCCCCTCCCTGCAACCGGGACAGGAAGGCACGGATCAGAGGAGTACCCACATTCTCCCGGGGTTCCCAGGACCTATCCTCAGGACCATACCCTGCCCAGTCCACCAGGAAGAACTGTCGGCCCCGTACGGTTTTCATGGCCACGATATCTCTTACCGCATAGATGTCGTCATCGGCAATAGGAGGAGGAGCCGAACTGGCAGCAGCGGAGAAGGGACCAAGGATAACCGGCTTGAGCAGGGAGACGTGGAAGGAGTTGGGTATCCTCATCGTGGCCGGGAGCTGCAGCTTGTAGGAGACCTCATTGATCTTGCTGAGGACTTTAAACGGCCCGATGTAGCGAGGCCCCAGCTTGTAGGATGGTAGCTTCAATCGGACGTACTTGGAAGCAAGCCAGACCAGATCTCCTGGAGAGAAACACGGAGGGTCCAGACGCCTCTTGTCTGCGTGTCTCTTCATCCGCAGGGAAGCACGTTCAAGGGACGCCTTAACAGAGTCCCAAATGGTTGCAAAGTCACGGGCTACAGCATCAGCAGCAGGGACATCCGAGGAAGAGGATACAGGCAATGGGACGGAAGGCTGAAGTCCGTAAACGACATGGAAGGGAGAACTGGAGGAGGACTCACTGACGTGGTGGTTATGGGAGAATTCAGCCCAAGGAAGAAGTGTGGACCAGTCGTCATGATGGGCGTTGACGTAGTGACGTAAGAAGGAGGTCAAGATCTGATTGACCCGTTCCACTTGGCCGTTCGACTGAGGATGGTAGGCTGAAGAAAAGTCCAGAGTCACTCCCAGATGTTTGCAGAGAGCCCTCCAGAAGCGGGAGGTGAACTGAGTTCCTCTGTCGGACACAATGTGTGATGGAAAGCCATGCAACCGGAAGATGTGTTGTACATAGGCGTCAGCGAGTTCCTGGGCAGAGGGCAGTCCAGCCATAGGGACGAAATGAGCCATTTTAGAGAACCGATCCACCACGACCCATATGACTGTGTGTCCGGAGGACAATGGCAAGTCCGTAATAAAGTCCATCGCAATGTGTTGCCACGGTACTGAGGGTATAGGCAGAGGCAGAAGACGGCCATATGGCAGATGTTTGGGCGTCTTGTTCCTGGCACAAGAGGAGCAGGCTGAGACAAAAGAAGCGACGTCCGTGCGAAGGGATGGCCACCAGTAATGACGTACAATCGTACTCCATGTTCTCTTCTGACCAGCATGACCGGCTATTTTCGAGGCATGGCCCCAGTGTAACACTTTTTGCCTGTCAGTCTCAGAGACATAGGTCTTCCCAGGCGGTATCTGGGCCAGGGTGACAGGAGTCACCGGAATGATTTTACTAGGACAGATGATGGGCTGGGATGTCTCCTCCTCCTGCTCCATGGGCATGAAAGACCTGGACAAGGCATCTGCGCGTACATTCTTGTCCGCGGGTCGGAAATGGAGCTGGAAATCGAATCTGGCAAAGAACAGGGACCACCTGGCTTGCCGTGGGTTCAGTCGCTGAGCAGACAGCAGGTATTCCAGGTTCTTGTGGTCCGTGTAAATAATAACGGGGTACACTGCTCCTTCCAGAAGGTAGCGCCATTCCTCCAGAGCCAGTTTGACTGCCAATAGCTCTCGGTCACCGATGGTGTAGTTGCGTTCAGGCGCTGAGAAGCTCTTGGAGAAGAAACCGCAAGTCACCATCTTCCCGGAGGAGGACTTCTGCATGAGCACTGCTCCGGCTCCCAAGGAGGAGGCATCCACCTCCAAGGTGAACTGTCGGTTTAACTCCGGACGGTGGAGCACTGGAGAGGAGGCAAATGCTCGCTTCAGAGAGCCAAACGCGGCGTCGGCCGCAGGTGACCAGTCCTTTGGATTAGCCCCCTTCTTGGTCAAGGCAGAGAGAGGAGCAGTCAGAGCAGAGAAGTGAGGGATGAACTGGCGGTAATAGTTGGCGAATCCCAGAAAGCGTTGGATTGCCTTTAGTCCAGAAGGAGGAGGCCAGTTGAGAATGGCAGAGACCTTCTTCGAATCCATCTGCAGTCCGGTATCGGAGATGACGTAACCCAAGAAGGGAAGAGAAGACTGCTCGAAGACACACTTCTCGTACTTGGCGTACAGACGATTCTCCCTCAGTCGTCGTAGTACCAGCTGCACGTTCTCTCTGTGGGTCTGGAGGTCCGGAGAAAAGACCAGGATGTCATCAAGATACACCACCACACAGATGTAGAGAAGGTCCCGGAACACGTCATTCACCAATTCCTGAAAGACTGCTGGTGTGTTACACAGGCCGAAGGGCATCACACAGTATTCATAGTGCCCATCGCGAGTATTGAACGCGGTCTTCCATTCGTCCCCAGCGCGGATGCGGACCAGGTTGTAGGCACCCCGAAGATCCAACTTGGTGAACACACGAGCTCCTCTAAGCCGATCAAACAATTCGGGGATGAGCGGCAGGGGGTACTTGTTTTTCACGGTGATTTGGTTCAATCCCCGGTAGTCTATGCATGGGCGTAGGTCACCTTCTTTCTTCTTAACAAAGAAGAAGCCTGCTCCAGCAGGAGAGGAGGATCTCCGAATGAATCCCCTTGCCAGGCTCTCTGTGATGTAAGTAGACATGGCCCTTGTTTCGGCTGGAGACAGCGGATATATCCGACCTCGAGGTGGTGTAGTTCCCGGGAGCAGGTCGATGGCACAATCGTAAGGACGATGTGGCGGAAGTACCTCTGATTCCTTTTTGTCGAAGACATCCGCGAAGGACCAATAGGCCGAGGGCAGTCCCGGTAGGGACTCTGGAACCGGAGGTCGTCGGATGGGTTGTATGGTCTTCAGACAGTTCTCATGGCAAGAAGAGCCCCATCGGGTGATTTCACCAGTGCCCCAGCTGACTGATGGTTCGTGTGTTCGTAACCAGGGAAGTCCCAGCAAGATTTGATGGGACATGTGTGGGAGGACGTAGAGAGCGATGTTCTCGGTGTGCAGGGCACCGATACGCAGTTCGACCGGCCTGGTGATCCAGGAGATGGTGTCAGAGAGGGGTCTCCCATCCACAGAGGCAATCACGAGGGGTTTGTCGAGTGGAGTAACAGGCACCTGGTACTTGTCCACCGTGGCCTGCTGGATGAAATTGCCTGCTGCCCCAGAATCAAGGTACGCCTCAGCCGTGAACCGCGTCTCTCCCGTTGACACTTGAACAGTCCACGTAACCGGGTCTGAGAGAGTCCCAGCACCTAGGGTGGCCTCTCCTACCAACCCTAGGCTTTGGAGTTTCCCGGCCTCTCTGGACAAGAGCGTAGCAGGTGTGTGCCCTCTCCGCAGTAGAAGCAGAGGCCCTTGGCGAGCCGCTCTGCTCGGCGTTGTTCAGACTGCCGCACACGGTCGATCTGCATGGGCTCGTGGACGGAGACACCAGATGCCGTTGACTGAAGTACGTTCGGGCTTCTGCGGAGGAGAGGAATGCCGTACCGGACGTCTCTCACGGGACACCTCTTTGGATCGCTCCTGAAAGCGAATGTCCACTCGAGTCGCTAGGGTAATCAGGGCATCCAGGGTGGACGGTACGTCACGACCAGCCAGCTCATCTTTAATTCGACCCGAGAGTCCTTCCCAGAAGGCGGCGGTTAGAGCCTCGTTGTTCCACCCGAGTTCTGAAGCCAAGGTGCGAAAACGGATGGCGTATTGACCCACCGTCAGAGTCCCCTGACGTAACCGGAGAAGAGATGAGGCAGACGCGGAGGCGCGTCCGGGCTCGTCAAAGGTGCCACGAAATGCCTGCAGGAACTCCTGGATGTTCGTGGTCACAGGATCCTCCTTTTCCCACAAGGGGTTCATCCACGCCAGTGCCTCACCCTCTAGATGGGACATGATGAACGCGACCTTGGCTTGGTCGGAGACAAACAAATGCGGCAGCTGCGTGAAATGGAGTTTGCATTGGTTTATGAATCCCCTGCAGGTCTTGGGATCTCGGGCGTACCGGGGTGGTGAGGCCAAACGAAGTCTGGAAGCATCCGAAGAGGCTGCCACGGGAGCTGGAGCCGTGGATTGTTTAGTGGAAGCCCGAGATGCTGAAGATGTAACTGACGCTTGTAGCGTGTTCAGGCGGGCGTCCACAGAAGACATGAATTGCAGCATGCGGGTCTGAGTTTCACGCTGGCGTGTGATTTCCTCCTGCAAGGCTGCTAGTGCTTCAGCGGGATCCATGGCCTGTTCTTACTGTTAGGGCCAGGTGGACGGACAGACCCAGGAGGTGGATCCGCTGGGCCGAACTCCTTGATGATGGTAAGGGGTCCGGTAGCTGGAGCACTACAGGTAGCAGGACAGTCCGTGCACAAGAGTAGAATGGAGAAGTCCCTGGGACCACGGAGTCACTGATGGTAGTCCGGGTGACGGAGCTCAGGTTCGGAAGCCGAGATGTTGTCAGGCGGAGTCCGGAACCGATGGAGCGAGAGGACGGGTCACCGCAGGGATCAGAGATGGAACGGACTGTCAGGATGGCAGATAGGCAGCGTTCGGGGTTCGGGATTCGGCAGGACCGGATGGCGAGGCAGGATCGGCTCTAGAAGAGAGAGAGGTGAGTATCTCACAGGAACACAAGGAGACCTGACTGGTAACCACAGGCAAAGGAGGCTGGAGACCGGGGAGCGGCGGAGGCCGGACAGAAGAACCGGGGAGCGACGCAGGGAAGCCGGGGAGCGTGGCAGGTGAGCCGGGGAGCAGAGCAGGGGACCCGGGGAGCGTGACAAAATGTAAGTGGTTAATGGCCGCGGGTGGAAGCGATTCCCCCTGCGGCTAGCAGGCACACATGTCAGCTGTTGATAACAGCTGATATGTGCGCGGATCGCCGCCGCCTGCCGGCGGCAGGGGGCGGGGCTTACCGGCACACGATCCATGACGTACCCAGTACGTCATGGGTCGTTAAGGGGTTAAAGGACAAAATAATCATAAAAAAAATAATAAAAGGAAAACAAAGTATATACAGCAAGAGCGTTTATGAAATTCGCTCTCTTCGTATGCACAGTCATGCACAAAAGACGGCCCATTGTAAGCAACCTGTCCACCACACCTCCTATACACAGGAAATACATGCCGAGTGCAGGAGGGGGTGGAGCCGAGCGGAGAAGTGTCGGCTTCCTGCACAGGTAGCCAGGGTAAACATTGGGTTACTAACCAAAGCGCTTTGCTTGGATACCCGATATTTACCTTGGTTACCAGCTTACTGCAGCCTGCCAGCGATGGCTCCCTGCACACATAGCTGTAAAAACCCACACTTTTGGTGATCGAACCGTTCTCGAACGTTACTCAAACTGTCGAGCTTTTAGCAAAAAGCTCGAGTTCGATCTCGAGCACCCCCCAAGATCACTCGAACATGAAATTGGCAAACTTCGAACATCGCTCATCTCTAGTCTTCATTGACTTGTATGTAAAACAGAATAAGATAGAAGAGGGGCTGCCGGGACAGAAACAGATATCTGAAGATTTGGACAAGTTTCATAATATAGTGTTTTAAGCACATTTAAGTATTTTTTTTAACTGAATAACCCTTTTTAATTTGCTTTAAATCACATTACATACATTTTACTAAGGAACCAGAACATATAAATATATGACTGTTGTATTCTTTAGAAATTATGTGCTACACTATATTAGTTATAATTCTCAGTAGATAAAATGACTGTTTTGAATTGAACAGATCTAGCACTTATTTTGTAACTAGTTCTTCTTGTTTCATTCTTGCTTTTGGAAGCTATTATCCGATGGTGACAAGAGAAGACACTTATTTTGATGCATTAAAAAGTGATGCCAGGACAGCATGGCCCTCACATGGGGAAATAATGGACCCACTACATGTTCATCCTGCAAAATAGACTGAAATTTGCTAGAATGGTTGAATCATGTAGAACTTTTCATCAGCTGTAAACTAATTGTGCCATTGTTAAAAGGTTAAAGGTGATATGATAAAACATCCATCATTGGGCTTATCCCATCAGCCTATTTATAAGTAAAACTGGGTAATTATCACACTCTGGATATAGGATTACTTGGCAAACTATTCTTTCTGCATTTGTTTTTACAGGGTTATTCAGCACAAGGATGTTATTAATATATTGTAGGATTATTTCATGGCGCATTGCACAAAACTGGTGAACACAATAATACACAGAAGCCAGTGCCAAATTAATTATGTTTTTTTCTCTTCACTAGATTTGACAATATGCTATATACTATTCTTTTCTCCTCGAACCTTTGTCTTTTTTTCCATCTAGACAAGAATGTCGGCAAATTTTAGTAAACCTTTGCTATTCTACTTTTTTTTTTTTTTTTTTTTTACCACTCCAAGCAATCATGGCACTTCAATCTGTTATTTGTTATCTGTGTTCTATCCTATTTCCTCAAGGTTAAATGAAGATCTTAGTTAGAGATACATGGACGACCCATATAATAGAATCAATCGATACATTCAGAGAATGCTTTGAGAAATAAATAGACTCATGAAAGGATACTCTCAATCAACATAAATCTCAGCTACAAAACCATTACTTTAACCCTTACTGTAGAAATAGTTACCATACACTAAGCAAATACTTAAATGCTACCTCGACGTTTAGTATTAACAGAATGGATCACTTAAATAGCAAAATGCTATATTATGAATAATTTTCTGGATAAAGTCATTTTCCTACATATAATTTGACCAGGAAACATTTTTGGAAGGTGGTATTTATAATGAATAATTATATTTTGTTATATAATGAATTATGTTTCAGTTGATTTTAAGCTGATTTTATATGTCAAATGATCATCCAAAGTTTTTGGTCCAAAATAGCGATACCCAGAACAAGAAATGACCAAGAATTTACCCAGTGAAAATGCAGATATAGCTAAGCTAATGTGCTGGACTGTGTTGACACCCCCATGCCTCATAGACTATAGTACCATATCTTATCTTTCAAAAATTTTGAACTAGATCCCAAAGATTGGTCCAACCTGATCAGATGTTCATTCTATACTTAATTGATTTTCTATACATATCTATTAGACAAATATCTATTAACCCTTCAATAAACAAGAATTCAAGTTTTTGAAGCATTTATAATGAGACTTTATACCTGAGCAATGTAAAACCATATCTAACCAGATCAGATACTTAGTAAAGTAAAATAATAAAAAATAGTATTTTAATGCTTTTACCTACTCCAATATATTATTTCATGGAGGAAATATAATTTCCTATTCATGTAACTAAGCTGTTAGGTCTGTCTAGACTTGGCACAGTTGTGATTAGGACAATTGGCACAATTTCTCTGCTAAAATACTGGTCTGTCTTAAGGCCCAGTCACACTAAACAACTTACCAGCGATCCCAACAACGATACAACCTGATAGGGATCGCTGGTAAGTTGCTAGGAGGTCGCTGGTGAGATGTCACACTAAGCGACGCTCCAGCGATCCCACCAGCAACCTGACCTGGAAGGGATCGCTGGAGCGTCGCTACATGGGTTGCTGGTGAGCTGTCACATAGGCAGATCTCACCAGCAACCAGTTACCAGCCCCCAGCGCCGCGTGGAAGCGATGCTGCGCTTGGTAACTAAGGTAAATATCGGGTAGCCAACCTGATATTTACCTTGGTTACCAGCGCACACGCTTAGCGCTGGCTCCCACTTAGCCACAGTACACATCGGGTTAATTACCCGATGTGTACTCTGCTACGTGTGCAGGCAGCAGGAGCCGGCTTCTGCGGACGCTGGTAACCACGGTAAACATCGGGTAACCAAGAAGCCCTTACCTTGGTTACCCGATGTTTACCTTCGTTAACAGCATCCGCCGCTCTCACACTACCAGTGCCGGCTCCCTCTTCCCTGCACTCCTAGCCACAGTACACATCGGGTTAATTACCCGATATGTACTCCGGCTACATGTGCAGAGAGCAGGAAGCCGGCACTGGCAGTGTGAGAGCAGTGGACGCTGGTAACGAAGGTAAATATCGGGTAACCAAGGTAAGGGCTTCTTGGTTACCCGATGTTTACCGTGGTTACCAGCGTCCGCAGAAGCCGGCTCCTGCTGCCTGCACATTTAGTTGTTGCTCTCTCGCTGTCACACACAGCGATGTGTGCTTCACAGCGGGAGAGCAACAACTAAAAAATGGCCCAGGACATTCAGCAACAACCAACGACCTCACAGCAGGGGCCAGGTTGTTGCTGGATGTCACACACAGCAACACCGCTAGCAACATCACTGCTACGTCACAAAAGTTGTTCCTTAGCAGCGATGTTGCTAGCGATGTTGCTTAGTGTGACGTGGCCTAGTTTCTTGACTCTATATATAAGAATAAGGCTGCACATCAAACTTAGATAATGGTATAATGCCTCAAGCATATGGAAAAATATTGGAATATACAATGAAAAATGCTACTTGCTAATTTGAACATGTGAATAATGAATTGCATACCTGCTATGAATATTAGGAAAAAGGAGATATTTAGCAATCGCATTGATCAATGTAACTGAGCCCCAAAACCTCGTCAAGGTATATCTCTATATTGGGGTCCCTAGCTCTGTGACCCTAACTGTGTGTCATCTCATTGCAATTAAAAACTGCTATGGGTGGAGAGGGGTAACTAAGGACTTTCTTATATAGGAGATGGAAAAAACATGGCCGAAAGGGGCGGAGCTGTGTTCACATTCAGAAAAAAAACCAGCGATTGCTAAATATCTCCTTTTTCCTAATATTCATAGCAGGTATGCAATTCATTATTCACATGTTCAAATTAGCAAGTAGCATTTTTCATTGTATATTCCAATATTTTTCCATATGCTTGAGGCATTATACCATTATCTAAGTTTGATGTGCAGCCTTATTCTTATATATAGTATGTATTTTTGGCTTGCACTCATATATATATATTAGTGCTCACTTCAGTTATCCTATTCAGTTATATGTAGTTTTTTTTCTGAATGTGAACACAGCTCCGCCCCTTTCGGCCATGTTTTTTCCATCTCCTATATAAGAAAGTCCTTAGTTACCCCTCTCCACCCATAGCAGTTTTTAATTGCAATGAGATGACACACAGTTAGGGTCACAGAGCTAGGGACCCCAATATAGAGATATACCTTGACGAGGTTTTGGGGCTCAGTTACATTGATCAATGCGATTGCTAAATATCTCCTTTTTCCTAATATTCATAGCAGGTATGCAATTCATTATTCACATGTTCAAATTAGCAAGTAGCATTTTTCATTGTATATTCCAATATTTTTCCATATGCTTGAGGCATTATACCATTATCTAAGTTTGATGTGCAGCCTTATTCTTATATATAGTATGTATTTTTGGCTTGCACTCATATATATATATTAGTGCTCACTTCAGTTATCCTATTCAGTTATATGTAGTTTTTTTTCTAAATGTGAACACAGCTCCGCCCCTTTCGGCCATGTTTTTTCCATCTCCTATATAAGAAAGTCCTTAGTTACCCCTCTCCACCCATAGCAGTTTTTAATTGCAATGAGATGACACACAGTTAGGGTCACAGAGCTAGGGACCCCAATATAGAGATATACCTTGACGAGGTTTTGGGGCTCAGTTACATTGATCAATGCGATTGCTAAATATCTCCTTTTTCCTAATATTCATAGCAGGTATGCAATTCATTATTCACATGTTCAAATTAGCAAGTAGCATTTTTCATTGTATATTCCAATATTTTTCCATATGCTTGAGGCATTATACCATTATCTAAGTTTGATGTGCAGCCTTATTCTTATATATAGTATGTATTTTTGGCTTGCACTCATATATATATATATTAGTGCTCACTTCAGTTATCCTATTCAGTTATATGTAGTTTTTTTTCTGAATGTGAACACAGCTCCGCCCCTTTCGGCCATGTTTTTTCCATCTCCTATATAAGAAAGTCCTTAGTTACCCCTCTTCACCCATAGCAGTTTTTAATTGCAATGAGATGACACACAGTTAGGGTCACAGAGCTAGGGACCCCAATATAGAGATATACCTTGACGAGGTTTTGGGGCTCAGTTACATTGATCAATGTGATTGCTAAATATCTCCTTTTTCCTAATATTCATAGCAGGTATGCAATTCATTATTCACATGTTCAAATTAGCAAGTAGCATTTTTCATTGTATATTCCAATATTTTTCCATATGCTTGAGGCATTATACCATTATCTAAGTTTGATGTGCAGCCTTATTCTTATATATAGTATGTATTTTTGGCTTGCACTCATATATATATATTAGTGCTCACTTCAGTTATCCTATTCAGTTAGTTTCTTGACTCTTGACACTGAAAAATAAAATAAATAGATGAATAATAAAATGAAGCAACACCTGCAAACACATGTGAAACCTAGCATAAACACTTTTAAATTGTCCTCATCTTTTTTTGGGGGTGAGTTTCATTCTAAAGTCATAAAAATTAGCAATAACAATGCTCCAGCACTGAGTATATATTTCACATAAAATATATATTTATGCCACAAAAAAGCAAAATTAAAATAATAATTTAATGAGACATTGTTGATATTGTTAATGGCAATTTTTTAAAACATTCAACAAAATGTGTTACAAAGTGTCAAAAAAACCCAAAACAGAATAAACTTTATCACTCTGCAACAGTATCCTATGATAATTTAGAATTATTTAGATTTTTATTTAGAGGAAAATATGTTTTAAGCACCAATTATGAAAAACCAAAGAAATTAAATACAAATAAATTATTAAAATATAAATAGTAGTTAGTACATTCAATTAAAAATTCCACAGCATATGTAAGAATCAGCATGTTATACATAACGCAAATGTTATGATATAATTACACAATATGTATTGATTTTGTGACATAAAATGCTGTAAAGGTTAACCAAAAAAGATAAAATGTAATAAGGTTTTTTTTTATAAAGTAAAACTTACTTCATCATGTAGTGTGAACTAAACTCATGTAGTTAATGTCAGTTTACGATTCTGCAGCTCCTGATTTCTGGTCAGGTGTTTCCGCTTGGGACCACGCCCAGGTCCTATAAATACCCTCTACCCCCACCAGAGGGTGCCGGTTATATTCATCATTTGGTAGCTTGTCCCGGAGGAGAAAGGAGCTGGTGAAACCCTCTCTCTGTGACTTGCATTGTGGGCTGCAGCATTGATGCTTACTGGAGCAATTCTTGGTGTACTGGTTGTATGGTATGGATGTTACCCAGTAGTCCGTTTTCTTCCCCCTTTCTATGTTGTTTCCTCTTGTGCACTTTTACTGGCTCCTTTGTGCGTGGTTGCCATGTGTACGAGTTGTAGTCATTGTTTTGTCTTTGTCGGTGGGGTTGTATGCTTCTGTTCTTGCCCTTTCTCCGAAGTGGTAGGTTGTGGAGGTGGGTCTTATTATCAGGGACAAGGATAGGAGATAGGTTGGACCTAGGTTGGAGACCTGTACCTCCCTACCTTCAAGGGTACCTCCGGATGTTAGGGTGAGCGCAAAGGCCCCAGCCTTAGGGCCATTATAGGTTTCCCTATGTTCCCTTGTCACCCGTGACAGTATGCTACAGGTTCTGAAAACCTTAGGAAAGGCAAAAATGGTTGGGAAGTTGTCAAAATAATGCCCTCATCTCTGACATCAATCACTGTTGTGCAGACATTGGCCAAATTTCTAGTGGAAAACTTTTTTATGCTATTAACTATAACATGACATAGGTCTCCAGGCTCTTTAATATCCTATATTCACCTTACACATTATACTGATGGTAGTCCTTAATAAGAACTCCAACATTTATGCTTTTGGTTACCTTGCCTACTTTAAAAAATTGAATGATGTGTAATCATAAAGTTGTATGTACATACCAAACTACACCGTGTGCAGAATTATTAGGCAAGTTGTATTTTAGAGGATTTTTTTTATTATTGATCAACAACTATGTTCTCAATCAACCCAAAAGACTCATAAATATCAAAGCTTAATATTTTTGGAAGTTGGAGTGTTTATTTTTTTTTTTAGATTTGGCTATCTTAGGAGGATATCTGTTTATGCAGGTAACTATTACTGTGCAGAATTATTAGGCAACTTAATACAAACCAAATATATATTTCTATCTCACTTGTTTATTTTCACCAGGTAAACCAATATAACTGCACAAAATGTAAAAATAAACATTTCTGACATGCAAACAAAACCCCAAAAAATTAGTGACCAATATAGCCACCTTTTTTATGATGACACTCAACAGCCTACCATCCATAGATTCTGTCAGTTGCTTGATCTGTTTACGATCAACATTGCATGCAGCAGCCACCACAGCCTCCCAGACACTGTTCTAAGAGGTGTACTCTTTTCCCTCCCTGTAGATCTCACATTTTATGAGGGACTACAGGTTCTCTATGGGGTTTAGATCAGGTGAACAAGGGGGTCATGTCATTATCTTTTCATCTTTTAGACCTTTACTGGCCAGCCACGCTGTGGAGTAGTTGGATGCACGTGATGGAGCATTGTCCTGCATAAAAATCATGTTGTTCTTGAATGATACAGACTTCTTCCTGTACCACTGCTTGAAGAAGTTGTCTTCCAGAAACTGGCAGTAGGTCTGGGTGTTGAACTTCACTCCATCTTCAACCCTAAAAGGTCTCACAAGTTCATCTTTGATGATACCAGCCCATACCAGTACCCCACCTCTACCTTGCTGGCGTCTGAGTCGGAGTGGAGCTCTCTGCCCTTTACTGATCCAGCCTCTGGACCATCCATCTCGCCCATCAAGAGTCACTCTCATTTCATCAGTCCATAAAACCTTTGAAAAATCAGTCTTAAGATATTTCTTGGCCCAGTCTTGACGTTTTATCTTATGTTTTTTGTTCAAAGGTGCTCGTTTTTCAGCTTTCCTATCCTTGGCCATGTCCCTGAGTATGGCACACCTGTGCTTTTTGATACTCCAGTAACGTTGCAGCTCTGAAATATGGCCAAACAGGTGGCAAATGGCATCTTGGCAGCTTCACGCTTGATTTTCTTCAATTCATGGGCAGTTATTTTGCGCCTTTTTTGCCCAACACGCTTCTTGTGACCCTGTTGGCTTTTTGCCATGAAATGCTTGATTGTTCAGTGATCACGCTTTAAACATTTGGCAATTTCAAGACTGCTGCATCCCTCGGCAAGACATCTCACAATTTTGGACTTTTCAGAGCCTGTCAAATCTCTCTTCTGAGTCATTTTGCCAAAGGAAAGGAAGTTGCCTAATAATTCAGCACCGTTTTATAGGGTATTGATGTCATTACACCTCACCCCTCTTCATTACAGAGATGCACATCACCTGATTTACTTAATTGGTAGTTGGCTCTCAAGCCTATACAGCTTGGAGTAGGACAACATGTATAAAAAGTATTATGTGATCAAAATACTCATTTGCCTAATAATTGTGCATGCAGTGTACAATTGGGTGTTTGGTGGTGAACCTTTTGTTGCACATTATGTGATTCAATTTCTGGGAATTACTTTACTTGGAACTGCAATGTAAATGGAGGTGTGGATGTGGATATGAATATGTGATACCATTTTCATGTTAACTAATTGTAGAATTTTACACCTACATGTATACTCCAATTCCTACTCTTTACAGCAGGGTTGGGGACTTCTGGCCTGCTGGCCGTATGCGGCCCGTGGCGACTTTTTATACGTCCCCCGGGCACATTCCCGGGGACCGCTGTGCTCTGGCAGCAGCCGCGCTTTTTCCGGCTGCTGGCCCTTTAAATCCCACTGCCTGATGACCTGAGGGTAGATGCTGGAATGTATGGGCTCTATCCCGATCCTGACTTCCAGGACCTGACTGCAGCCCATACATTCTAGGCTTAACCCCGACTTGTGCTCTGGTGGGCCGGGTAAGCAGCACGCTGCAATAAAGTCACAAAAGAGCTGCAGCAGATTTACTGGCCTCCCGGACCTGTGGTGTGTGTGTGACTCCTCCCCCACCACAGTACTGTGAGTGCTCAACCCATCGCTGCCCCCCCGCTCAGTGCTGTGTACCCACTAGTGCTGTGTGTACCCCCTAGTGCTGTGTGTACCCTCTAGTACAGTGTGTACCCCCAGTGCTGAGTGCCTCCCAGTTCTGTGTACCCCCCAGTGCTGTGTTCCCCCTAGTACAGTGTGTACCCCATAGTACTGTGTACCCCTCAGTGCTGTGTACCACCTCAGTGCTGTGTAACCCCCCACTGCTGTCTGTGCCCCCCCAGTGCTGTCTGTACCCCCTGGGTGATGTCTATGTTCCCCCAGTGCTGTCCGCACCACTCAATGCTGTCCATGCTGCCACCAGTGCTGTCCATGCCACAGTCAGTGCTGTCTGTGCCCCCCTTATGCTGTCCATGCTCCCCAGTGTTGTGTGCCACCCCTCAGTACTGTGTTCCCCCAGTGCTCTGTACTCCGTGTCCATGCTGCCTCTGAGTGCAGTCCATGCTGCCTCTGAGTGCAGTCCGTGCTGCCTCTGAGTGCAGTCCGTGCTTCCACTGAGTGCAGTCCGTGCCTCCACCGAGTGCAGTCCGTGCTTCCACCGAGTGCAGTCCGTGCTGCCACCGAGTGCAGTCCGTGCTGCCACCGAGTGCAGTCCATGCTGCCACCGAGTGCAGTCCGTGCTGCCACCGAGTGCTGTCCTTGGCCCCAGTTATGTCTGTGCCACCGCCTGGGCTGTCCATGCCCCCCAATTGATGTATATGCCCCAGCCCCTCCTGTGATGTATATGCCCCAGCCCGTCCTGTGATGTATATGCCTCAGCCCCTCCTGTGATGTATACGCCCCAGCCCCTCCTGTGATGTATACGCCCCAGCCCCTCCTGTGATGTATACGCCCCAGCCCCTCCTGTGATGTATACGCCCCAGCCCCTCCTGTGATGTATACGCCCCAGCCCCTCCTGTGATGTATACGCCCCAGCCCCTCCTGTGATGTATACGCCCCAGCCCCTCCTGTGATGTATACGCCCCAGCCCCTCCTGTGATGTATACGCCCCAGCCCCTCCTGTGACGTATATGCCCCAGCCCCTCCTGTGATGTGTGTACTCCCAGTGTCTCCTGTAATTTATGCGCCCCAGCGTCTCCTGTGATGTATATGCCCCCAGCATCTCCATACTGAGACAAACCTGGAAAAGCAGCTGTGAGAAACAAGATGATCAATATCACCGAACATCACAGCCACACCAAAGAGAAGCAGCTCCAGCAGCCACAGTAGGGGTGAGTTAATTAATTGTTTGACCAAATATAATAGGGTAGTTTTCAAGTTGATAATTTTGTGTGGCCCCCATAGGTTAGTAGGAAATTCCAAATGGCCCCCGGCAGTAAAAAGGTTCCCCACCCCTGCTCTACAGTGATTGGTGCCTTTTTACCATTGGCTCCTCTTCATTACCTCACTGTCTAATGTTCTTGTGTCTGTTTAGTTACATACCTATACATGTCTTTCCATATTTAAAGGGGTTATCCGGCTTATATTGACTTTTTTTATTATTACCCTATTGGGCTACATTGGGGCAGGTAAGTAGATAGTAAGCACTTACCTGCCCTGCTGTCAGGCCCTCTCCCCCGGCTCAGAGCAGTCATGTGACCGCTCCTGCCGCGATTTTGCTGCTTCTGGTCATTTCATGTCAACATGGGCAGGACCATGTTAACATGAAAATCTGTGAACAGCTTGTTGCCGCCCTGCTGGGCGGCTACAGTGCGTGGAGTCTCCGCCCCCATCCCTGCACCCTACCACACGTTCCCCCGCACACCGTACTCTCCCCGCCAACGTTGTCACCGCCAGCACCGGGCCCCCTGCTCAGGATAGCAGGAGTGACCGTGCGGTCTGTGTCCCGCTCCAGCCCCGGAGTGCTGATACTGCAGGAGTGCACTGCAGTATCAGCAACTTCTCACATTGCTGTGCGGGTAGCCGCGGGGATGACGAGCGCTGCTGTCAGGAGGTTAGATGAGATCATTACCTGCTGTGACGATCCTCGCTTCACTCCTGACGTCAGCGCTGTCACTGCCTTCTATACCCACTGCGTTCTCACATCACTAGCGGTGATGTCACAGGCGATACTGCTGAGAACGCGGCAGGCAAAGATGTCAGGAGTGAAGCGAGGATCGTCACAGCAGGTAATGATCTCATCTAACCTCCGCCTGACAGCAGCGCTCGTCATCCCCTGCAGTGGCCTGGGCTGACCTATTGATGTTACCTCAGGTCACTGCATTACTCTCCCAGCCCATGGGGAACATTCTGTTCTTCATTGATTGGGACATTGACTATAGTACGGATCGTCGTGGGACCCCCTTATTGGATTACGCCGGACCCAGATTTGTTTTTCTTTTCAATAAATTGGTGAAAGAGGGAATGTTTTGGGGAGTGTTTTTTCAAATAAAACTTTTTTTGTTGTCTATTTTTTTTAACTACTGACTGGGTTTGTGATATCGGGTATCTGATAGACGCCTGACATCACTAACCCCAGGGCTTGATGCCAGGTGACATTACACATCTGGCATCAACCCCATGTATTACCCCGTTTGCCACCGCACCAGGGCATGGGATGAGTTGGGGCGAAGCGCCAGGATTAGCGCATCTAATGGATGCGCCCCTTCTGGGGCGGCTGTAGCCTGCTATTTTTAGGCTGGGGAGTGTCCAATAACAGTGGACCTCCCTAGTCTGAGAGTACCAGATCACAGCTGTCTGCTTTACCTTGGCTAGTGATCCAATTTGGGGGGGACCCCATGTTTTTTGTTTTAAATTATTTTTTCAATTTAAAATAACAGAGTGGGGGGCCCTCTGTTTTGGATTACCAGCGAAGGTGAAGCTGCCAGCTGTGGTTTGCAGGCAGCAGCCGTCGGCTTTACCCTATCTCGCTACAAAAGATAGGGGGGACCCCACTTCGTTTTTTTTTTTTAAATTATTTATTCATTTTTTTGCTAAATACAAGGCTAAGCACCCTTTAGTGCCACATGAAAGTCACAAAAGGGTGCCAGCTTAGAATATGCAGGGGGGTGGGACATTATATATGTCTTTCTCATCTATCTATCTCACTATCTATCTCACTATCTATCTCACTATCTCTCGATCTATCTCTCTCTATCTAGCTCTCTATCTAACTATCGATCTATCTATTCCTCCCTCTATTCATTCATTCATTCATTCATTCATTCATTCATTCCTCTATCTCTCTGTCTCTATATCTATCTATTCATCTCTATATCTACTCATCTATTTATCTTTCTTGCTGCTTCCGTTTTTGCGGTCCGCAAAAAAAAACCGGAAGGCACACAGATGACACACCGATGCATCCGTGAAAAAAATGAACCGTTTTTTGCTTACCGCAAAAACGGAACGGTCATGTGAATGTAGCCTACATGTGCTCCCTATAGGGGTAGGGTTCGATACAGAATGATGGTGAGAGGGGGTCGGTGCAGAACGATGGGGGTGGTTGGTACAGAACGCTGTGTGTGTGTGTGTTTGTGTGTGGGGGGGAGGGTTGCAGAGCCTGATGTGGTGTGGGGTGCAGAGCTCGATGTGGGGCTGTTATTTCCATTGCTAGAGTGATAACAGGTCAGGTGCTTGGGCAGAATACTGACAGGGAATGAGTGTGCAGGGGGCGGGGCTGGACACTAATGCTGGGCGGTGCCAGCTCTAACTGGGAGGTTTAGCACAGGAAGTTATCATGTTTGCTGGAGCTGAATGTAAACAAAGAGCTGCAGAGAATAAAGGGATAATTCAAGAGGAACAGAAGTTAGAAAACAAAAAATAACAATGTATGAGTGTTTTATATGACAATACAGCATAGATAAACTCAACTAAACATGAAAATGTTATGGGTCTCAGAATTTGACAGCACAAATCAATTTTTGTAAAAGTATTAGGGCATAACTAAAACCATACAAACTAATGGTGAATGTTGTGAAAACAAAAAAATCCCATAACAGTCACATAATTGTTGTTTTTATAATTCCACTGCACAAAGATTTTATTTTCTATTTTCCAATACATTATATGGTAAAATGAATAGTGCTTTAAAAACTACATCTCCCTCATGAAACTGTGTAGATAGAAATTTTATATATACAGTATATATATATATATATATATATATACATATATATATATATATATATATGTGTGTGTTATGGCTCTCAGAATGCAATGACACAAAACTAAGAAAGAACAAAACTACCTGTGTCTGTGGGGGGGTTAAATATTCTACACAAGAAGGAATCATTGCAAGCAGTAGTGCGAATACATGTAAAAGAAAACTTTTCTATCTGAAACATATCCATCGATCTGTATCTATCATCTAATGTTTTAATTTATTATCCATGTATAAACCAAATGTTTTATGTTTTGATTTAAACTTAAATCCATGTCACTATTACTGAATCATTTAATACATTACTTATTTCCAAAGGTCATTGGAAGTCCCCAAGGATTGAAAAGAGTTAAATATATTTTAATAGTTGCTTTTCTGTGATGCTCTCCTTTCATTGCTTTTTAGCTAGACTTTTAAGGCCTAAAAAAACCTTTATCAGTTTCCCGTTTGTTACATTATTTAGATTCAGAACAAAACACAGCATGCTCTCTGCTGCCTATTACTGCAGTCTACTGATTCTTTTAAGCCTCCGAGCTGTATTTGGTCATCATCAGCAAAGCAGGTACAGTAGTTATTATTTTCCATATTTCTTAGGAATCTCATGAAAAGAAGTTCTTCTTCAGCACTGATTCATGACCAAAACAGTAGTGCAAAATCTATAAGTAAAAGGTGTAAATTTCTGCTTTCCAGATCAGAGACTCATTTGAACCTAAATCTAGTTGCATTTTTTCTAAACAGCATGTGCCGCTTACACACTGAGCAGGAATAATATAGCAAGCTTTTTGTAAATCTCATGCTATGCTTTTTGTAAGAGAGAAAGTTTCTTTATCCTTGTTGTTTCTGGAAAAGACAAAATAAGCTTTAGCAGTCGTACTAAATTATTACATTAGCTGACAATAATACAGAATTTACAACTTCAACATCCTCATTAAAATCTTATATAACTTAAGTTACCGGAAGTGTAAGGGGTATTCAAATGTCAGACATTTATGGCATACAGGAGATATGCCATTAAGGTCTTATAGATGCAGGTTCAATCTCTGAGACCCACAAAGTAGACCGAGACCATGGGTCTGGTTTGGTGATGACTTCAATGTGTCACATGCTATTGGCTAGTATATCCAGTTAATGAGAGAGTACATTTCACGGGAAAAACATCTGTGTTGAGGTGAACAGTAAATCAATGCATGGGAGAGTAAGGCTAATTAGTGAGTGCTGTGCAAGAACGTTGTTACCCTACATACCTAGTGAGAGACGCTCAGTTTTTAATAGATACTATGTGTAGTCTACAGGACTTTGAAGACACTCCTTTATTTAGTGCAGGGGTGGGGAACCTCAGGTGTGTGGGTTGCATGGGATTTGAGGTTACCTTTTCTGCACCCCCTGGACAGATTCCTGGTGACTGCAGTGGTCAGGCAGCAGCCTTATCTTGCTGGCTGCCAGCCCTTTAAAGGGTGCATGTAGCATTCACTACTAAACACTATGTGAACATACACCAAAGGATTAGGTCCTCATGCTGGCCAGTGCTTTGTGGGCAGATTTAGCACCCAATGCACTCCTGTCTCACAGGACTTAGAAGAGGAGTGGCAGCCCCAGCATCCCCAGTACATTGATAGCCTCCCAGTGCTATATGTGCACCTCCAACTGATTTATATACTCCCAATTCTTTATGTGCCTCCACTGATGTATATAGCTCCCAGTTCTGTACATGCCTCCCAGTGCTATGTGTGCCCTTCACTGATGTATATACTTCTCAGTACTGTATATATCACCCAGTGCTATGTGTTCCCCCAACTGATGTATATACCAAACAGTACTGTACATGTCTTCTAGTGCAGTATGTTCCCCCACTGATGTATATAACCCATCAGTATTGTACATGTCTCCCATTGCTCCCATTGCTGTATGTGCCCCCCACTGATGTATATACCTCAGTGCTGTCTGTGCCCCCTCTGATTTATATACCTCCCAGTGCAGTCTGAGCCCCTCATCTATGTATATACCCCACTGCGTATCAGCCCTCCAAGTGATATTTGTTCCCCCAGTGATATCGGTGCCTCTCAGTGCCGTATGTGCCCCTCCAGTGAAGTCTGTGACCCTAGTGCTGTCTGAGCCTGCCCGTTTGTTTGTGACCCCAGGTGTCTGTTCCCCGCAGTGATGTCTGTGCACTCCAGTTATGTCTGTATCCCTCTATGCTGTATGTACCCCACAGTGTTGTATGTGTCCCACAGTCATGTCTATGAATCCCAGTGATGTATATACCCAACAGTTATGTATATACCCCAGTGATGTCTATGCCCCCCAGCCTACCCAATGATGTAAATACCCAGTGCTTCTTGTGATGTATATGGCCCAGTGTCTCATGTGATATATATGCCCTAGCTCCACTTGTGATGTATATTCCCCCGCCCCACTTATGATGTATATGCCAGAACCCCTCCTGTGATGTATATGCCCCAACCCCTCCTGTGATATACTGTATATCCCCAATGTCTCCTTTGATATATATGTCCCAGCCCTTCCTTTGATATTTATGCGCCAGCCCCATCTGTCATGTATATTCCTCAAACCCCTCCTATTTTGTATATGTCCCAGCCCCTCCTGAGATGTATATGCCCCAAGCCCCTCATGTGATGTATATGTTCCAGCCCCTCTTGTGATGCATATGCCCAAGCCCCTCCTGTGATATATATGTCCCAGTCACTTCTGTGAAATATGTGCCCCAGCATCTCCTGTGATGTAAATTGGGGAAAATGAGTATTTCATATACTGCCGAAGTTTTCCCACCTACAAAGAATGAAGAGGTGTGGAATTTTTATCGTAGGTGCATATCACAGAGCTAAAAAAGAACCAAAATAGAAAATTAGATTTCATGATTTTTAAAGAATTAATTAGCATCTTATTTCATTAAATGAGTATTATGCAATAGAAAAACAGAATTAAAATATGGTATTAAAACCTTTGTTTGCAATTTCAGAGGCTAGACATTTCCTGTAGTTTTTGACCAAATTTGCACACATTGCAGCAGGGATTTTGGCCCACTCCTCCATACAGATCTTCTCCAGATCTTTCAAGTTTTGGGGTTATCACTGAGTAACATTGAGTTTCAGCTCCTTCCAAAGATTTTCTATTCAGTCCAGGTCTGAAGACTGACTAGGCCACTGCAGGACCTTGAAATGCTTCTTATGGAGCCATTCTTAGTTGTCCTGGCTGTATGTTTTGGGTCATTGTCATGCTTGAAGACCCAGCTATGAGCCATCTTCAATGCTCTTACTGAGGGAAGGAGGTTGTTGGACAAAATCGTGTGATACAAGACTCCATCCATACTTCCTTTAATATGGTATAGTCATCCTGTTACCTTTGCAGCAAGCACACTGAGTGTTTGCACCCCCGTGTTTCACGGTTAGGGCGGTGCTCTTGGAATTGGGTGCACGGTGGCTCAGTGGTTAGCACTGCAGCCTTGCAGCACTGGGGTCCTGGGTTCAAATCCCACCAAGGACAACATCTGCAAGGAGTTTGTATGTTCTCCCCGTGTTTGCGTGGGTTTCGTCCGGGTACTCCGGTTTCCTCCCACACTTGAAAGACATACTGATAGGGACCCTAGATTGTGAGCCCCAATGGGGACAGTGTTGCCAATGTATGTAAAGCGCTGTGGAATTAATAGCGTTATATAAATGAATAAAATTATTATTATTATCCTCCTTTGTCCTCCATACACAGTGAGTGGAGTCAATACAAAAAAGTTCTATTTTTGTCTCATCTGACCACATGACATTCTCCCATGCCTCCTCTGGATCACCCAGATGGTCAATGGCAAACTTCAAATGAGCCTGGACATGTGATGATGTGAGCAGGGGGTCCTTGCAAGCCCTGCAAGATTTTAATCTATGACAGCGTAGTGTATCACTTACAGCTCTCTTCAAGTCAATGACCAGGTTCTGCTGTGTAGCTCTGGGCTGATTCCTGACCTTTCTCAGAATCATCCTTATCCTATGAGAAAACATCTCTCATGGAGATTTAAGATTACAGTCATCTTGTGTTTCTTCCATTTTCTAAAATTTGCACTAACAGTTGTTGCCTTCTCACGAAAAGATGCTTGCCTATTGTCCTGTAACCCATCTCAGCCTTTTGCAGTTCTACAATTTGTCCATGGTGTCCTTAGACAGCTCTTTGGTCTTTGCCATGGTGTTGATGTTTGAGTATGATTGATTGTGTAGACAAGTGTCTTTTATACACTTTACAAGTTCTGTTAATGCTGGCCATAAATTTACTGTGATGCAATCTAATAATCGGGAATCTACCTTAAACTGTCTGCAGTCCAAATTATGAGTCAATTGTGGTAGCATGCATACCACTCTCTTTCACACACACCAGAGACATACTCGGATATGAATAGAAAGTAAGACTGATTTAATCCGGAAGTTGGACAAACATTTAAACAGAGTTATTGGCTAGGTGCCAAGAATACGTAACACGTCTCCAATTGGATAAAATAGAACAGCTTATTCTGTGATATACAATTTACTGTAATGTGCTTGGTTCCTCATTTATATTAAGCAATGTCAGCATGATTCACTTGTCACAAGACTCTGACTGTCTGAGTCTTATAACAAAGAGATATAGGTGTGGTACAGTTCAAACACCATCTTAAATCCTGTTCTTTTTGGATATCTCCATATAACTCTTATATACTCATAATAGTTCATAATCTTGTCCATAACAGTCCCCCCTTTGGAGATAGCCAAAAGTCTTTCCTTACTTTTCCCGAGTCTATTGATCTGTCCTAATGCCGATGGTTACCTTACTCACATACGAGATAACCCATCCCTTGTGGATGAATCTCCCCACCCAACAGACTATGCATAGGAAGCCAGATCCTGACCATATTCTCTAGACTGTCCTCATGGCTATGTTCCGCTGGCACACGTTATTCAGGAAGGGGGAACGTGGCAGTAGTCCTCTAATTGGCTAATATTTATCAGGGTTGGTTTCACTCAGAGTCTCATGCTCCTCAGTCCTCAGGTGGTAATGGTGGGACATCATCAAAGGTGGGATGCACAGTCGTCTTCTGGTCCACATGCTTAGATATCATCGTCCTGGCACAAAGTATCGGGTAGAAGAGGGAAGACAGCTATCTCCTGGTCTCAGGTCCGACATCTCTTTGTTGTGGAATGCATGGATCTTCGTCTGAAAGAAAAAGAGTGAGAGAAGAGAGAGGAAGAGAGAGAGAAAGATTGAGAAGAGAGAGAGAGATTGAGGAAAGAGAGAGAAAGATTGAGAAGAGGAGAGAGAAAAAGAGAGAAAAAGAAAAGAGAAAAATCTAGATCTGGTTGGATCTGGAGGAGAAAACTCAAAAACGTATATTAGGCAAATGTTTAGTTAAACAAACAACAAGCTTAGTTGAAGTATCTGAGGGTACTTCTAAACAGGATTTCATAGGGTCTCAACCTAGTGGTCCCTGCTGGGGTGTGTCTGACACTGAACAATGCAAGGGGAAGACACTCATGCCCTTGCTTTCTACACTGCCCCATCCTCCCAACCTTCCCTCTATTCTGTGGCTGGTATGGGGTGTGTAGAGTCAGTTCTGTGTCGAAGGCCTGCCATATCTCTTTGGCTGGCAATAAAAGCAGGTCACTAGCCACTTTCTATGGTCTCCAGGAGCCCACAGCTGCACCCTATCTCAGTCCACCTCTTCTTCTGGGACTTGCCCCTTTAGGGTCAGGACAATGTTTTCTCAAGACTTTCCATCTTTCCTTTCTTCTTCACATCGGGGTCATTCAAAAAACACAGATTGACTGACTGTTTCTTTGGTAAGTGGTCTTGGGGCTTCTTTGGATGTTCTGTCAGTGAGGGCACTTCTTACTGCTTCCCTTGACTCCTCCAATGTAGGCCTCAACCCTGCTCACCGCGACTCTGTCTGGCAATAGCAAAGCTTCCATCAGTTCTTCTATGGCCTCATGGTGGCGTACAGTTCCATTGGCAGTGATCAAGTCTCTTGTCTTCCATACAGAGTAGATGCTGGCTGCCATCTTGCAGGCTTCAGCGAGAGCACATACATCTGCTTCTTCACAGACAGGCATGCGGGTAGCGACTGCTCTATCAGCACAGCATCTTCTGCTACCACCACCATACCCATGTGGAACCGTCTTCTTGATGCACATCTTGATCCATCCGCAAAGGGGTTAAGTCAGGGTCCAAAGGTGTATCCATCACTGTATCGAATCGAGAGTTTCCTCAGCTATGCCAGAGTCGACTACCTCTTCAACCAAGGTGTCAGAGGTGGGACACTCCCCCCTTGGAAGAGGGAGAAGTTTAGCAGGATTAAGGACCCCACACCGGGAGATGGTGACTTTGTCAGGTAGCAGTTTGTCACTGGTGCTTTAGGTAGGTGTTCAATCTGGCTGAGTAGTAGTAGTCAAAGGGCTGCTGTCTTCCTCCATGGCAAACAGGTAGAATGACTTCTGGGCTGGAGATGACGTGATGATACTCTGCAGGTGACTGTGACTGTGACTGCAGCCTATCTGTATGTGTGGTGATCTTGTAAGCTGCTAGATTCATCTCCAGACATCTTGCCACTTGAAGGAAGATGTCTTGGTCCTTACCAGCTGTAGTTTGCATGTGGGCTCTCGGAGACCTGATACAAAGTACTATACCCAGGTTTGTAAGAAAGGGCAATGGGTGTAACTTTGGGTCAGGAGAACACTGAAATTCTAAAAACTAAGATCCCCTAAAACCCCGGGGAAAGAGAAAAGAGCACAAGAGTGTTTGGAAACTAGCAAGCAGCACCCCCTGACTACATATACACAACTAGAAACAACAGTGGAGCGTATCTACTCTACCTCTCCTGTGCTGACCCTGTAACTGGGGGCCCTACACTCTCCCTCATCCCGACGGTAGACCTGATGGTGGTCAGGGTCGAGCCTCCAGCGTATCCCTATCTCCTGTCAGACCCTGTAAACTAAGACACAAAGGATTACTGGGTGCTGCCAACAAAAAACCCTAATATATGCCAACTCCTGATGATCAAAGTCCCCTTAGGAGCACATGATCCTCCACCCTCTCTATCAGGGAACTCTTGTGCAAGATACCAAGCAGGATAACGTGTAAGCGAGAATATCTCAAAATTAGGCCAAGCAGCAACTGACATAGGCAGAAAAATATTCACTGTCCACCAGGACTAATAGTGAGCAGTCTATATGGTCTAATAAATTGTATACTAGGTGCAGCAAAAACAAACATGCAAAAGTGAAGGGAAAAGGTTTCCACAGGACTATCAGCAATATCCTCTGCTAAGGTTCCTTAGTGGGAACACAATGGGGCACAACTGCATATATGACCAAAAACGGAGTGTGTGTTTCAGGTCCCTATGTCCCCCCCTCTGCAGCCTCTGCTGCATCAGCAATAAACAGAGCAGTGGCTTTGGCTGCTGAAACAAAAATAGGGAACTGGGTGTCGGTTGGACTAAAATGGCATCAAAAGATGAACTATGTAGTGTCTGAGTTCTAATGGCCGCTAAAGATAATTACCGATAAGAAACAACCGCTAAAAAAGGAAGAAGGTGTTGGCCAAAAAATGGCGTTTGAAGAGGCCTGAGAGGGAATGACATGGATTGTGACATCTACATTCAGGAGGTATTCAATCTGTCACCGGGAATATGGATTATATAGGGACCTCTGGGCTGACCCTGTAACTAGGGACCCTGTACTCGCCCTCATCTCGACGGTAGACCTGATGGTGGTCAGGGCTGAGCCTCCAGCGTATCCCTATCTCCTGTCAGACCCTGATAACTATCCCCATACCATACCCCACCCAGGGCTGGGAAAAACACAGAGTGACAGAAAGAAATCTACATTCAGGACAGGAAATAATGGGGTAGGCTTACGTGCACACAGTGCTCCACAGACAACACACAAGTCCACCCTATATATCAGCTTATATCATCTTATTTTCACAGACAGGTAAAATACACATAGTGTAGTTACTAGATTCAGAATTACATCTCTTCAAATCATCTCAATACTTTCACTATATTGACATTCAATATAACATCCTGTACCTTCAATCAATTCTCATCTAATCTCCCCCCCCTTGGGAGAATTCTCTTTTTCAACATACATGTGTCACTTACAAGTAAACTTCACAGAAGATGAAATAGAAACTAACATTTCTCTTTTTTTCCAATTTCAACTCTCCTACGGTGTTTCACACTAAAAACTGCGTACATTATACATACAAACGTCTTCCAGGAAAACTAGAGCACCAGTGTCACTTGGGTGATAATAAAGTACACTCACCACTCACCCCTACTGTAGCACTATAAACCTGGTGCCATTACTGGCCAGAAAGAATACCCAGCTTTAATTTGGGTGAGCCCATACAAAATCAGCATAGGTGGCAGAGTGGGTCTTCTGGATTTGGCACATCTTCCTATAGAAATGCATGGGATGCAAATCAGGATCAGGACTCCTAAGGCTTCCATGTCACATATTTAGGGGGTTCTTGTCTGGGACTATAGGAATAATGGTGCGATGCCCATGGTGTGGGCTGACGTCCTCAAATAAGGACAGCACCTGTGGTTTATCTCTATAGCTGGAGATTGTGGGTTTGGTCTCTGCTGGGGACAGTTTTGGTGGTGGGGTGGATGTAAAATCATTGTCATCTTCCTGCCCCCCCCCTCGGTGGCTTCTGTTGCTCCAGCAACAAATAGGCCAGTGGCCTTGGGTCTTAAAATGGCTGCTGAAGAGGAACTGGGTGCGGCCCGACCTAAAATGGCATCTGGAGAAGCTAGGCAGGGCGGGACATAAAGCATGCCCTCCGCATTCAGACTTCATATTTTTAATATATTTCCTTCCTTCTCGCTCGCTTACTAATTCTTCTGCCATTAACTTGACCGGTGTTGAATGATTAGACCCCATATTCAAAAGGGTAAACAATCTAAAACTAATACGTCAACCTGGATGTCTGGTCTGTGCCGTAGTGCACTTCCTCTCCTGGACCAGCAACTATACACATCCACAGAATACACAGATTTCTATCTCAGTCCACAACTCAAACAGGTTGTCCTATCACTTCTAGGAATAAGTGTCACGTGGGTGATAAGGAACTAAATTCACCCTCACTATATCCTAAAGCTGGTGTCACACTAAGCGACAGCGACAACGACGTCGCTGTTACGTCACCATTTTCGGTGACGTAACAGCGACCTTGTAAGTCGCTGTTATGATCGCTGCTTAGCTGTCAAACACAGCAGAAGCAGCGATCATAACGTCGCTGTGCTACATGTGCAGAGAGCAGGGAGCCGCGCTTAGCGCTGGCTCCTTGCTCTCCTAGGTACAGTACACATCGGGTTAATTAACCCGATGTGTGCTGCAGCTACATGTCACAGTGCAGAGAGCAAGGAGCCGCGCGCACTGCTTAGCGCTGGCTCCTTGCTCTCCTTGCTACAGTATACATCGGGTTAATTACCCGATGCATACTGCAGCCACATGTCACAGTGCAGGAGCCGGCACTGGCAGCAAGAGCGGAGGCTGGTAA
The DNA here is from genome assembly GCF_048569485.1 of Anomaloglossus baeobatrachus. NCBI lineage: Eukaryota > Metazoa > Chordata > Amphibia > Anura > Aromobatidae > Anomaloglossus > Anomaloglossus baeobatrachus. The sequence goes on along the minus strand of NC_134354.1, from coordinate 544,473,597 downwards.
CCAGCGTAAACATCGGGTAACCAGGGAAAGGTCTTCCCTTGGTTACCCGATGTTTACGCTGGTTACAGCTTACCGCAGCTGCCAGTGCCGGCTCCTGATCGCTTCATTTCGTCGCTCTCTCGCTGTCACACACAGCGATGTGTGTGTCACAGCGGGAGAGTGACGACCAAAAAATGAAGCTGGACATTCAGCAACGACCGGCGACCTCACAGCAGGGGCCAGGTCGTTGCTGGATGTCACACACAACGACAGCGACGGGACGTCGCTGCAACGTCACAGAAAATGGTGACGTAGCAGCGACGTCGTTGTCGTCGTCGTTATGTGTGACACCAGCTTTAGTACTGGTAAACTCTGTTAACACTACATTAAGCACATGAGGACGATCCATCCAATACTCAATACTCACTGATTAAGACCAAAGTTAAGGATTTTACTAATGTATTTCTTAAAGACATCGCCATCCACCAAACAAACAATGAGCCAGTGTACAAATGTTAAACTCACTGCTTAGCGAAAACCGTACCAGGTAACAGTCAGGGCTCTTTCACCCACTTTTATAACTCTGCACCAGTACCTTTAAAATCCCCCTTTCAAATCCTCTTTCCATCGAGGACCAGGCTCTCGGGCCTTATCAAACATCAATTATTGATGACACGTCACTCATAGGTGTATCTCACAGTATACACAGCAGTATACATGAACAGTTAACTTTTCCAAAGTACAGCTTCTGAGCTTTTTTTTTTCTTTTTTTTTTCCACTCAAAAGACAGCTCTCAGTACATTATCGTGACACTTCCCCTTTTTCAGCAGTAACTGAACAAAATGGAACTTCCCGTTTCTCGTAAGCCAGCAAGTACTCCGCCTGCTGCAAATAAACAGACATTTCAACAGGTAGACACAGGTAAACACAATGACATAACAATAAGGACACTATGCAGTTAGGTCCAGAAATATTTGGACAGTAACACAAGTTTTGTTATTTTAGCTGTTTACAAAAACATGTTCAGAAATACAATTATATATATAATATGGGCTGAAAGTGCACACTCCCAGCTGAAATATGAGAGTTTTCACATCCAAATCGGAGAAAGGGTTTAGGAATCATAGCTCTGTAATGCATAGCCTCCTCTTTTTCAAGGGACCAAAAGTAATTGGACAAGTGACTCTAAGGGCTGCAATTAACTCTGAAGGCGTCTCCCTCGTTAACCTGTAATCAATGAAGTAGTTAAAAGGTCTGGGGTTGATAACAGGTGTGTGGTTTTGCATTTGGAAGCTGTTGCTGTGACCAGACAACATGCGGTCTAAGGAACTCTCAATTGAGGTGAAGCAGAACATCCTGAGGCTGAAAAAAAAGAAAAAATCCATCAGCGAGATAGCAGACATGCTTGGAGTAGCAAAATCAACAGTCGGGTACATTCTGAGAAAAAAGGAATTGACTGGTGAGCTTGGGAACTCAAAAAGGCCTGGGCGTCTACAGATGACAACAGTGGTGGATGATCGCCGCATACTTTCTTTGGTGAAGAAGAACCCGTTCACAACATCAACTGAAGTCCAGAACACTCTCAGTGAAGTAGGTGTATCTGTCTCTAAGTCAACAGTAAAGAGAAGACTCCATGAAAGTAAATACAAAGGGTTCACATCTAGATGCAAACCATTCATCAATTCCAAAAATAGACAGGCCAGAGTTAAATTTGCTGAAAAACACCTCATGAAGCCAGCTCAGTTCTGGAAAAGTATTCTATGGACAGATGAGACAAATATCAACCTGTACCAGAATTATGGGAAGAAAAAAGTTTGGAGAAGAAAGGGAACGGCACATGATCCAAGGCACACCACATCCTCTGTAAAACATGGTGGAGGCAACATGATGGCATGGGCATGCATGGCTTTCAATGGCACTGGGGGTCACTTGTGTTTATTGATGACATAACAGCAGACAAGAGTAGCCGGATGAATTCTGAAGTGTACCGGGATATACTTTCAGCCCAGATTCAGCCAAATGCCGCAAAGTTGATCGGACGGCGCTTCATAGTACAGATGGACAATGACCCCAAGCATACAGCCAAAGCTACCCAGGAGTTCATGAGTGCAAAAAAGTGGAACATTCTGCAATGGCCAAGTCAATCACCAGATCTTAACCCAATTGAGCATGCATTTCACTTGCTCAAATCCAGACTTAAGACGGAAAGACCCACAAACAAGCAAGACCTGAAGGCTGCGGCTGTAAAGGCCTGGCAAAGCATTAAGAAGGAGGAAACCCAGCGTTTGGTGATGTCCATGGGTTCCAGACTTAAGGCAGTGATTGCCTCCAAAGGATTCGCAACAAAATATTGAAAATAAAAATATTTTGTTTGGGTTTGGTTTATTTGTCCAATTACTTTTGACCTCCTAAAATGTGGAGTGTTTGTAAAGAAATGTGTACAATTCCTACAATTTCTATCAGATATTTTTGTTCAAACCTTCAAATTAAACGTTACAATCTGCACTTGAATTCTGTTGTAGAGGTTTCATTTCAAATCCAATGTGGTGGCATGCAGAGCCCAACTCGCGAAAATTGTGTCACTGTCCAAATATTTCTGGACCTAACTGTATATCCCATCCAGGTGGCTGATCTCACCTGCACATATAACCATATATATATACATATATATATATATATATATAACCAGCGTATATAACAACTTCCTCATTTTCCTCTACCGTAAACACAGAGAAAAACGAAACTTAGAACTTCTGCTTTCTCCCAGAGCAGACAAAAACCCAAAACCACATTACATTTCATGTGATTTAGAATTACATTTATACAGACAGCTTAAGGTGAACCTGACCACCTTGGTGTGGGATTTCTTAGGACGGCTTATCTCATGCGAGATGGCGGTCATTAGGTGTCTAGACTGGGACAGCCCAACTCCCCTTTCAAAATGCAAGTACACGCATGAGGTTTGCAAGGTGAGATTAGACAAATTTTATCACCTGCATTTGGAGTGCGCATCTCCGTCCCCTCTCGCGTAGTTGCCTTTCGAATCAAGGTGTCAGCATGGCCGTCCGTCATCCAGACTCCGTCCTAAGGTTCGTTGGGCGCCACTGTTAATGCTGGCCATAAATTTACCATGATGCAATCTAATAATCGGGCATCTACCTTAAACTGTCTGCAGTCCAAATTATGAGTCAATTGTGGTAGCATGCATACCACTCTCTTTCACACACACCAGAGACGTACTCGGATATGAATAGAAAGTAAGACTGATTTAATCCAGAAGTTGGACAAACATTTAAACGGAGTTATTGGCTAGGTGCCAAGAATACGTAACACGTCTCCTATTGGATAAAATAGAACAGCTTATTCTATGATATACAATTTACTGTAATGTCCTTGGTTCCTCATTTATATTAAGCAATGTCAGCATGATTCACTTGTCACAAGACTCTGACTGTCTGAGTCTTATAACAAAGAGATATAGGTGTGGTACAGTTCAAACACCATCTTAAATCCTGTTCTTTTTGGATATCTCTTATATACTCATAATAGTTCATAATCTTGTCCATAACAGTTCAAACAGGTGCAATTAATAAAATGAATACATATGAGTGCAGAGTAGGAGCTTCTTAAAATAACAGTAACAGGTCTGTAAGAGCCAGAATTCCTGCTGGTTGGTAGGTGATAAAATATTTATTTCATACAAGAAAATGCAAATTAATTATTTATACATTTTACAATGTGATCTTCTGGATTTTTGGGGGGGATTTGGTCTCACATTTGAAGTCTACCTTCAATAAAAAAATATAACCTCTCCATTCTTTGTTGGTGTGAAAACTTGCAAAATCGGCAGTGTATCATATACTTATTTTATGTGCCCCTTCTGTAATGTATATGCCCCAGACCCTACTGTGATGTATATGCCCCCAGTATCTCCAGTATATACAGCAGTCCCATAATCTCCTATGTAATGTATATGATTTACAAAACATCATCACAAAGAGTTACCTGTGCTCCAGACTGAGACAAACCTGGAAAAGCTGTTGTGGGAGTCAACATGATTAGTATCACAGCCTCACCAAAGTGAAGTAGCTCCAGCCCCCACAGATGAGTTAATTAATTGTTTGACCAAATATAGTAGGGTAATTTTCAAGTTGATAAATTTGTGCGGCCCTCAAATGAAGGTAGAAATTTTCAAGTGGCCCTTGCCAAAAAAAGTTTTCTTACTCCTGACTTAGTGCTTTTGTAAATCTTATTTTTTATGACTTTAGAACTAGCTACTAGCTTTCCATGCTGTCGTAATATTCACAAGGGTTCATAAAACCTCTTCAGTTTGAATATTTTATGTCATTGTGGGAAGTAGTTTTTTTATAGGCATTTTTGAGGTCATATTAAAAAAATCAAATCCGTATATCTTCTACATGCCAGATTTTCATAAAAATGGTACTGACCTCAAAAGCATCCCAAAAACATAACATACAATAACACTGTGTGTATAGCCCTTTCAATTTATATAGATTTTGGGATTACATCTGGCCAGTGCTTTTTGCACCAAAAGAAGGTGTAAAAAAATGCCACAAAAAACACCTCTAAATGTTATAATTGAAATCAACCTTATTATTCCTTAATATGAATACAAAGGTTCCTAATTTTTTTGTTAGATTTATAGTAAATCAAATAATCTTTATTACTTATGTTGGATTATTTCTAGCAGCAACATTTTTTAGAGTATTTTACATCTGGGGATATAACAGTAGTTGAGAAAATAACATTCACAAATGAAAACCAATTAAATCGTATGAACAAACAAAGAAATATAAGAAAACCAGCTCCTGTTTATAAAACCTTAACATCTACAGTAGCTTAAGTGTGAAGAGTGATAAAATAGGTATAGTACATGAGGAACTTGTTAATCACTTTGCGCTTGCAAAGGATATACCGTATCAGTAAGATTGCATAAACCCATCAGTTAGTGAGTATTTCAGCAAATTAACCAGGAGCAGACATATCATTGGTGCAACTTGTGTGGCCACAGAGGGACCCAAGGGGTAAGGGGGCCCGTTTTAATCTTTGAAGTAGGGGGAATTGTGCATTATGATGATCTTTTGGGCTACAAAGGGCTCATATACTGTTATTGCACAGAGGCTTCTTTCTGTCTTTGTCATCCAGTGGAATTAACAATACATACTGCATACAATATTAACTAGACTGATATATTTACTTTGAAAATCCATGTCAGAATTGCTGTATAGTGTTTTCTGATATTTAAAGGGATCCCCTCAGCACAGAATGATTGTTCAAACTAAGTACTGGCGCTCAGTGCATCACGGCGAGGCCAATTATATACATACACCTCCCTACATGTAAATCCCCCAAAAATGTGATTCACATGAAACCCTGACAAAGTCACTTACTCTGATGAGGCAGATGGAGACACTTTGGACTTTGTTTGGCATATGCTTCATTGGTGTCAATCTTTTTAGCCATGCACAGAGCTGTGGCCTTCCACATTTGTGCCCTAAAAAGACACCTAAAAAATTGGGACACCACCAGAAAAGAGACCAGAAGGAGTCCAAAGTGTCTCCATCTGCTTCATTATAGTGAGTGGTTCCAACAGGGGTTTTGTCTTAATCACAGTTTTTGGGATTTATACTGAAACCTCAACAGAAGTGCCCTGTGGAGAGCGCACGATAAATATCAGCTGAGCTTTATTCCAATTTTTTGGAGGCAGAATGAAAAAATATACAGCAGTGCAAGAATAGTTTTTATTTTTATTTTTGCTCAATTCACTGTGTGGTATTAGTAATAGGACAGATTTGTTCTGCGGGTTGGTGAGATTACAGAAATACCACATTTATATCATTTTTTTATGTTCTACTTTTATCACGCAGTAAAAATGCTTTTTTAATAATAGTTTTCCATCTCAATATTCGGAGAGATGTAACTGTTTTATTTTTTGGCGAAGAGGGCTATATAAGGACTTATTTTTTATGTGAAGAGTTGAAGATTTACTTGGTATCATTTTGCAAACATTCCATTTTTTGATCAACATTTATTCACATTTTTCAGATGAAGAATGAATAAAAACCAGCAATTCAGTTATTGTTTTTTAGATTTTGCTTTGCGCGGTTCACCGTGCTGCATAAGCAATAAGATTTATTCTTCATTTCAGTATGGTTAGAGCGATACCAGACATAATTTTTTAATGCTTTACTACTTTTATACACTATATTTTACAAAATTGAATTTGTTTTTGCATCGACAGATTCTGAGAGCTGTAACTTTATTTTCTGAATTAACCATATTAGGGCTTGTTTTTTATAGCATGGTTTGCCGTTTTCATTTTTCATTTTTTTACTTTTTTTTTTATTCATTTTTATTCACTTTTTTTTGTCAGTTTAATGAATGCCATTTTTGGCATGTTTATTTTTTTTTTTATGATATTCGCCATACGGAAGTAGTAATGTGAAATTTTTATATATTGGGTTTCTTCCCGTGATACCATTTTTGTGTACAATTATTTGTTTATTTTTTTGTCAACATTAAGGCCTGCGACACACATCTGTGCCGCCGGCACGTGTTTGTCATTTTTTACACTTACCGGCGGCACGGAGACACGTTAAGCAATGCTACCCTATTGTAGCAGGCACACAAACGTAAAACCACACGGAACGTGTGTCCGTGTGCGTTTGTACGTGTATGCATTTTTCAAAGTGCTGACATGTCAGTGTTTTCTCCCGCAGCACGGGTGTCACACGGCCCGCACCAGTACCACACGGGTGTAGTGTGGATGCGGTCCTGTGTGACACGCGCCGGAGAAAACACACGCGTCAGTGAAAAAAACCCCAAAACATTATAACTCACGTTCTCCAGCCCTCCTGTCTCTGCCACTGCTGCCTCTTGCTGCCAACCACCGCTCATTATTCTCATTTAATATTCACTTCACTGCCTGGCAGCAGCAGCAGCGGGGAGACGGGAGGGCTGGAGCCGAAGATCAGCACCACGGACAGCAGGAAGGACCAGGTGAGTATGTAAATTACCGGTTCTACGTGTGCTAGCGCGGATAGCACAAGTAGAACACACGTGGCCCGCACGTACCAGAGACACGTACTTACCTGCACGCAACACTCAGGGGAAATACGTGTCTCTCGGCACGTGCGTGAATTTCACGTGAGTGTGGCAGAGGCCTAAAGTTGCGTTTTTAGTGGCAAAATAGATTTTGGTGATTTGTGCACGCTTTTTTAAAAAAAATGTAAACATTTAATTTAACTTTTTTTTATTTTTTTTATTTAGTTACACTGTGGGACATGATTTTTTTCATTTTGATCACTGATCTCATGTGCTGCTGCACTTATGCACAACAGCACATGAGATCTTTGTCTCACAGACACAACCTATAAGATCAAGCTTATAACAAAATCTTACAAGCCACCTTACTCTGAGGTCATCAGATAACCTCATGGTAAAATGGCAGCGATCGTCACCCGCAATTATAATCACTGGGGGGTGGCTGCTCCTGCCTTAGGGGGGCTTTAAACCCCGTTTAACCACTTAGGTACTACTGTTTAACGCCCCCTTCACACGTCAGTGAAAATCACACACATTTTTCACTGGCATGATAAAGGTGCATATGTCCCTCCGTGTGCCGTGATTTTGGCACATGTGTGATCTCCGTGTGCTATCTGTGATAATACACGGAGATCAGGCATTCACTTGTCCACACCACTGTTCTACGTGGTGCTGAAGTCTTCCTCGATGCTATGTTCGGCCACCGCTGTCTCCCCTCTGCAGCTACTTCCAGGTTGGCTGTGCAGTTCATGTAAATGAGCAAAATTAGCCAGCTTGGAAGCAGAGACAGCAGCGGCTGAAGACAGCAGCGCTAGAGGTTGGTGAGTTTAATTTTATTTTAAATGTATGTGATTTTTCTGGTACGTGTTTCACTGATCACACCAAAGAGTGGGACATCAGTTATACCAGAAAAAAACAGACTTGTCTCCATGCAGAGCTCATGGAAACGCATGTGCGCCACATGGAAACATGTCAGTGAGAAATCCCTGATGTGTGCACACACCCTTAGATTTGAATGGGTCTGCATATGTGTGTAATTCTGGGATGTATAAAAACCGCAACATGCATACTATTTTCACTGACATGTGAAGGCACATAAGGGGTTAATTGGCCCTGATAGGTTTCAAAACTTGTTAGGGCCAATGCCTGTGGGTGTCATGTTATGTACAGCTAATACCCACGGGATTTCCATTCATGGTGTGGCACTATACAATTATTAAGGCTCCTCAACAACCACCATTAAAAGGCTTATTGGTGGTCATTAAGGGGTTAAGGGCAGAGCATTTACGTTTTTGTGCTTTTATTTTTTTCTCCCCTTCTTCCAAGAGTCATAAATTGTATATTTTCTCATTCACAAGAAATATAAGGCTGTTTTTTGTGGGACTTGTACTTTTGTATGGCACCATACATTGTATCACATGGTAAGCTGGGAAATTGGAAAAAATTTCTAGTGAAGTAACATTGTAAAAAAATAGATTTCTAAATAGAGTCTGAATGGTTATCCTTATGAAGATTTATATGTGGTTGTCCAATAATATCAATGACCTATTATGTAAGATTGTTGGGGCATACCAATAATCAACTGCAAAAGTAAACAAAGTATATGGTGACTACTGGTGGGTACTGCAGATGAGCTCTTAAGGCAGGGAGTCTGTTGCTTGGGAGCCACATGTGACTTGTGGGCCTGTGACGTGTGGGTTGCAACTTGGTGCATTAACACTGGGTCTATCAAACAGCTATGAAGAAAAAGTCTGCAGAGGCTGACGTTTGTGAGTAGCCCTGAACCGAAGGGCAGATCTAGATGCTCATATACTGGGGAAAAGATAAATATGGTAAGCTGGGGATAGCATGAATCTCCCAGTTACGCCAGTCACACTTGCGAATGACTCGTGCAAGTCTCCCATTGCATCACCCAACATACAGTGCCTACAAGTAGTATTCAACCCCCTGCAGATTTAGCAGGTTTACACATTCGGAATTAACTTGGCATTGTGACATTTGGAATGTAGATCAGCCTGGAAGTGTGAAATGCACTGCAGCAAAAAAGAATGTTATTTCTTTTTTTCTTTTTTCTTTTAAATTGTGAAAAGTTTATTCAGAGTGTCATTTATTATTCAACCCCTCAAACCACCAGAATTCTGTTTGGTTCCCCTAAAGTATTAAGAAGTATTTCAGGCACAAAGAACAATGAGCTTCACATGTTTGGATTAATTATCTCTTTTTCCAGCCTTTTCTGACTAATTAAGACCCTCCCCAAACTTGTGAACAGCACTCATACTTGGTCAACATAGGAAAGACAAAGGAGCATTCCAAGGCCATCAGAGACAAGATCGTGGAGGGTCACAAGGCTGGCAAGGGGTACAAAACCCTTTCCAAGGAGTTGGGCCTACCTGTCCCCACTGTTGGGAGCATCATCCGGAAGTGGAAGGTTTATGGAACTACTGTTAGCCTTCCACGGCCTGGACAGCCTTTGAAAGTTTCCACCCGTGCCAAGGCCAGGCTTGTCCGAAGAGTCAAGGCTAACCCAAGGACAACAAGGAAGGAGCTTCGGGAAGATCTCATGGCAGTGGGGACATTGGTTTCAGTCAATACCATAAGTAACGTACTCCACCGCAATGGTCTCCGTTCCAGACGAGCCCGTAAGGTACCTTTACTTTCAAAGTGTCATGTCAAGGCTCGTCTACAGTTTGCTCATGATCACTTGGAGGACTCTGAGACAGACTAGTTCAAGGTTCTGTGGTCTGATGAGACCAAGATCGAGATCTTTGGTGCCAACCACACAAGTGACGTTTGGAGACTGGATGGCACTACATACAACCCCAAGAATACCATCCTTACAGTCAAGCATGGTGGTGGCAGCATCATGCTGTGGGGCTGTTTCTCAGCCAAGGGGCCTGGCCATCTGGTCCGCATCCATGGGAAGATGGATAGCACGGCCTACCTGGAGATTTTGGCCAAGAACCTCTGCTCCTCCATCAAGGATCTTAAGATGGGTTGTCATTTCATGTTCCAACAAGACAACGACCCAAAGCACACAGCTAAGAAAACCAAGGCCTGGTTCAAGAGGGAAAAAATCAAGGTGTTTCAGTGGCCTAGTCAGTCTCCTGACCTTAACCCAATTGAAAACTTGTGGAAGGAGCGCAAGATTAAAGTCCACATGAGACACCCAAAGAACCTAGATAACTTGGAGAAGATCTGCATAGAGGAATGGGCCAAGATAACTCCAGAGACCTGTGCCGGCCTGATCAGGTCTTATAAAAGACGATTATTAGCTGTAATTGCAAACAAGGGTTATTCCACAAAATATTAAACCTAGGGGTTGAATAATAATTGACCCACACTTTTATGTTGAAAATTTATTAAAATTTAACTGAGCAACATAACTTGTTGGCTTGTAAGATTTATGCATCTGTTAATAAATCCTGCTCTTGTTTGAAGTTTGCAGGCTCTAACTTATTTGCATCTTATCAAACCTGCTAAATCTGCAGGGGGTTGAATACTACTTGTAGGCACTGTATCTGCACACTATCCAGACACAAATGTCTCGGTTGTATAGAATACATGCAGCTGATGTGCTCCTGTCCAGAGAGTGTTTGGCCATGGCGGGTGATGCGATGCGAGACTCGCGCAAGTCACTTACAAGTGGGACTTTCGCCTTAGAGGAGTGATTGAAGCTGGGTGCAATAGTATAGTGAGTGTACTTTAAGTAAGAATACTGAATGTGGGTAAACTGGGCACTCCCATATGTAAGCATTCTGCCTACAACGAACTGTTAGGCTATGTGCGCACAGTACGTTTTTCGCGGCGTTTTTGCGCGATTTTCGGGTGCGTTTTTGGCCTCAAAACTGCAGGACTTTGCTTCCCCAGCAAAGTCTATGAGTTTTCATTTTTGCTGTCCGCACACATCTGTTTTTTTTACCTGCGTTTTTGAGTTAAAAAAAAAAAATGGACATGTCAGTTCTTTCCGGCGTTTTTCTGCGTTTTCCCCCCATGCAATGCATTGGAAAAACGCAGCAAAACGCAGAGATCAAAAACACAGCAAAACGCAGCCAAAAACGCACCAAATCGCGGCAAAAACGCATGCGTTTTTTGATGCATTTTTTCGACGCAGGTGCGTTTTTGTGCGTTTTTAGCGGCCAAAAACGCACAAAAACGCAGCGTCAAAAAGACGCAGTGTGCGAACCTAGCCTTAATGTGGCTCATATCAGATGATCAGAAATCCGTAACCTTCTATTTGAGACCCAAAGGGCATGTGGACCAAAGATTTTTGGATGCAAAAATCTTTTTTTTAAATAGTAATTTAGCAAACTATACTATTTTTTTTTATATGAAATTGCATTTTAAAATTATTTGTTGATGTTTGTTTGTCTTTGGGAATTAATCAACTATGATGATGAGCTGCACTTTCATATGTTCAAAATGCAAAAATATGACCTCCACCATATGCTTTAACTATCTGACCCATTGTATTTGTCACTGTGTTCCTGAGAGCTACAGAACTTACAGACATGAAAGTATTCAAAGTCTATTAATCATTAGAGATAAATGTTCTCCCCAGCATGATATTCAAATACCTTGCTGAGCAGGGGGAAATAATTACATTTGGAATTTCTGAACTACCAAATTTATTGTGTATTACTTCAAAAGAAATACAGGGACAGTATAATCTGGCCATACTTTCTAGAGTATTGAATTGAAGTATGCAGTCACACACAAACACACACACTCAAAAAAAATGAAACCTAATTAATTATTTCAAAAAAAGCCGCTCTAGGTTTAACTCCTGGGTGGCTAGCACAGCATGCTTTCCTGTTTGAGATCGAGATGTAGCAGTGACCTTGTATCCCCTATGCCTTAAGCCTGCTGAGAGTTGGAGAGGATGCTCTCCACGCAGAGAAGATAATAACTTCTATCATTTGGAAATCCTTTTTTATTCAAGATTTGGGGGAAAGCTGAATGGGAGAGGATATGATAGTACCTTTACCACAATATCTTTTTTTATTCTTTTTTTTTTTTTTACTAAACAACATTACTATTATTATTGCTATTATTATCACTTGTAATTATAGGAGGACTTTTTTTTATTTAAAGTAGGAGTAGTGTTATCATAGTGGTAATAATAATATTTGTTTCTGTAACAGTAGAACAATATTATATTTTAAATATTCTTTATTGTTACAAAAACTCCAAAGTATTATTATTATAATTAGTTCTAAAATAGCAGTTGTGAAATTATTCAGAAGAAGCAACTAAAATGATCGTAGTATGTGAAGTGTGGTCATTTTTGAAAGATATTATATTTAGATTATAAAAACTCCTCTTTTTTATTGTATTTTATTTAGTTATTTTAAAAATGCTGTCAGTAATACAGTTTTAATTACATATAGCACAATTTAATGGTGACCTGTGGAGGTTTTGCTGTCCAAAAATGTGTTCAAAAATACAGAGTGAGCCATAATTATGGATATACCTTGAGTTCAAAATGACAGCTTTGCAGATAGCCGCCATCGGCGTCACCTGGCCTCAAATATTTTGCCCCTCCATGTACTTCCACTTCCATTTTATCAGGGTGTATCCATACTTATGGCCCATCCAGGGTGTATCCATACTTATGGCCCACCCTGTACATTCTTGTGAATGGTATATTCTCATTTAGAAGATGTGTGTATATATACGTAATGTATGAATTAAAAAAGGTTATCTCTGAGTTAAAAAAATTAAACTAACTGCAGGAATTGTTCTAAAATTAAAAACAAACCATGCAACTGTTGGATCACCTGATACTTAACCCCTTCACGACCAATGGCGTATATTTGAATTTGAATTTGATGCTGGTTCACTCGCTGAGCCCACATTATTCCTGGCACTTGACAATAGATTTAACCCCTTGAGCCCCTGGGCACTTTCCGTTTTTGTGTTTTGTTTTTTTGCTCCCCTTCTTCCGAGTGCCGTAACTTTTTTATTTTTCCATCAATCTTGCCATATAAGGGCTTGTTGTAAAGTTGTACTTTTAAAAAAAATCATAAGTTTTACCATATGGTGTACTGGAAAACAGCAAAATAATTCCAAGTGTGGAAAAACTGCAAAAAAGGTGTGATGGCACAATAGTTTTTGGGATGTTTTATTCACGGTATTCACTATATGGTAAAACTGATGTGTGGGTATGATGCCTGAGGTCGGTGTGAGTTTGTAGACACAAAACATGTATAAGTTTACTTGTATCTAAAGGGGTTAAAAAAAATTCACAAGCTTGTCCAATAAAAATGGCGTATGTTTTGCGCCATTTTCCGAAACCCGTAGCGTTCTCATTTTTTTGGGTTCTATGGCTCACTGATGGCTTATTTTTTTGCATCTCGAGCTAACGTTTCTAATGGTACCATTTTTGCGCAGCTGCTATTTTTTGATCGCCTGTTATTGCATTTTGCGTAAAACTTGCGGCGACCAAAAAACGTAATTTTGGCATTTGGAATTTTTTTGCCACTACGCCGTTTACCAATCAGATTAATTGATTTTATATTTTGAACTTGGGGATACCAAATATGTGTATATTTATTTTTTTTTAACCCTTTACATTTCAATGGGGGGGAAAGGGGGGTGATTTGAACTTTTAGGTTTTTTTTTTTATTTTTTAAAACTTTTCCCTATCTGCTGTATCTATAAACATCTATCTGTCTACCTATCTGTAAACAGCAGATACGGTCACTTCCTGCTTCACTGGCCTCCCGACCGAGTGAAAATGAAAGTGACTCATCATAGCTGCAGGCGCCATCACATGACCCTGTGCTACCATGGCAACCACCAAAAGTCACGTGATCACTCACGTGACTTCGGGTAGGGGCGGCGGTAAGTAAAAATTGTATAGATGTAAGGGGTTAATGTTACGGGTGGAATGCGAATCCACTCGTAACATGCAGGCACACATGTCAGCTATTGAAAAGGGGGCGGGGCTTAGCGGCACACGCTCCATGACGGAAAGATCCGTCAAAGGTTGTTAAGGGGTCAACCAGTCATTAAGTGATTCTAACATTTGAGGGTATATTGAATCACTAATTCCACCCATTGGGGCTGGGTCAGCTGATAACCTCTCTGCCTACCAGCATGAGTGTGAATGCCGGCTGCCAGATGCCGTTCATAGAAGAACATGATTTTTACTATACAATGCAGTGCTGATGCACTGCTTTGTATAGCACAGGTGATCAGACAATTGCAGCTTCAAGTCTCCTAAGCAGACTATTAAAAACTTTAAAAATTAAAAATAAGTTTTAAAAAAATATTTAAAAATAAAAAAATACAAAAATTCAAATCACCCTCCTTTTGCCTCATTGAAAAGACAATTAAAAAAAATGAAAGAAAAACACAATATTTGGTATCTCCAAGTTTAGAAATTTCATATCTTTCAAAATATAAAATAAATTAATCTGATTGGTAAAGGGTGTAACAAGAAAAATAATCTAAATGCTAGGATTAAGTTGCAATCAAATACAATAAAAAGTGATCAAAACATTGTATGTTTTTCAAAATGCTATCAGTAAACAGATTAGCTCGGGGCACAAAAAATAAGCCCTATCACAGCCCTAGATCCCGAAAAATGAAAAAGTTACAGGTCTCGGAAAATGCAGACAAAAGCAAAATTTTATATATTTGATGAATTTCTAAATTTTTCCACCACCTAAATGGAAAAGAAGTTATACATGTTTGGTATCTATGAACTTGTACTGATATGGATAATAATTTTGCCAGATCACTTTTACTATATAGTGAACATAGTAAATTAAAAGAAATGCACTATTTTTGAAATGTTACTTCCCTTTCGCATTTTCCAATACATTATGTGGCAGAATGAAAGGTGTCATTCAAAAGAGGTTGCTCCAGAAATCAAGTAAATTTTAATCAAATGATCTTGTAATAATATTTATTTCCACAATTGGATGTGCTAAAAAAATGTTTCAGTGCTCAGATAATCCTAAAAATGTGCCCCTGCTATGAACTGGGTAATGGTTGACCCCATCAGATATAAGTGTGATTACTGATACTTTGTAATCAGGAGAGGAGATTAGAAGGATTTGTAAGGTGACTCAGCTAAACTCAGCTGCACTGCCCTTCCCCACACTGCAGGAGGATAGATCAGGAGATCAGAACTGTCATGATCTTCTTACTTTTGAGTGTTGCTGCCTGACACCCCCTTGGATTTAAAAAAGTTAACTCAATATGTGCCAAATAATTTTATTGATAATATGTGGGCAATGGAGTGTCAAAATGAAAAAAAAAATGGTTTGTTCTGTTCTGCAGCCACTATTATATCTTCTGCCCAGTTCAACATAAAATATTTGTTGAAACCTCCTCTTTAAGGTTTAACAGTAAGGATCCACCTCAGTCTCTTACTTGTGTTCTGTTTCAAAGCATTCATCAATGACTGCTTTATATCATTGTAATGAATTAAACACCCTTTCCTTTGCTGGGAAATGTACAGGATTAATAAAAAAGCAGGCCTTACAAATCAGAAAATTATATGGGAACATAATATAAATGTATATGTAAAATTATTTTTTAATAATATATAGAGCATGTTGAAGAACAACATTAAACACAGTTGAGAATTAATATAGAAAAATAAAGTTTAGTATTTACAGCGGCAGAATTAATTGATTATAGTCAAGGTTAAAATACAAGTGTAACACATACATTTTGCAGTTAAGGTGAGTCTTGTATAAGGAACCTTAGATTTAAAGTAATTTTCTATAGTTTAACTTCCCATGACCTCCAGCTTAAAAAAAATACTTTTAATCGCAAGTCATTTGCATTACTACTGCAGTGGTCCTTGGCACTGTATTGAAAGATATGCATAATCGACATTTATACAGAGGTGCCTGATCTCCAATTTCTAACGGTAACATTTTTTTCTAGTTTGTTCTGAGGACCTCCTGCTGACTCTGTACTATAATCCTAAACGGTTCATATTAATGGTTAATATTCTTTCATTTGAATTGTATCATTTGAGCTGTAGCAATTAAAGCTAATGTTCAATGGGGTTGGCACAGTACTACATGTTAATTGCAGCATTGGTTTTAACAAATGGTAGATGTACTTTTTTGGTTCTCCTTAGACTCAAGGATCCAGGTTGTACTAAATCATTATATGGTTGCTAGTACTTGTCTTCAACTTTGACTAAATAGATTTTTACATTGCATTTCAAGAACATTGGTTTACCTGACCTTGGCTTGGTATTATTAAAAAACTCATAATTTTATAATTCTTGATCATAATAGCATTTATTCGTATTTTTATTTCTGAAGTTTTGCTCTGCTCCTTACCTACCCCCATTTCAGCTGTGAATTTTGGAAGCCAGCTACAGCTCCAAGCATTGGATTTGTCAGGATTATAGTCAATCTGATTCTCCTCTCACAGTTTCGGCAATACCACATTGTCTGTGCCAGTGCCTCCCTCTTCCTAGTCACTGGAAGAGATTAGTAGCTGCTGTTGATGTAAGGCCAGGTAGCCTGTTTTAAGGATAAGCTATAATGGATCCCTTGCCTGCTGATTAAGGTACATCCTTTGCTTCTGAATTCTCATTCTGTCTCTCACTGTAACCTTACATTTGTTCATGGCTTCTGATTCTGTTTTAACTATAATATATAATATAACCTGCTATTCTACTTTTGAGCCTTTTCCCATTATTTGACTTTATCTCGGTCTCTTCCTCTGGTTTTTGCATACTTCTCATTTTCTTAGTGATTTAGGGATGAGCAAACCTAAATGGTAAAGTTTGGGGTTTGTACCGGACAGCAGGTGTCTGGGGCTCAGACCCGAACATGGACTATTTGGGTACTGTTCGTACGTTAATAAAATTTGTAGTAAGGTTGCAGCACTGCCAATCAAGAACCTTAATTGCATGCGGAATATGCCTGACTACTGTAGTGAACAATGAAGCTTTAAAAAAATGATGTGGGCTCCATTCTGTTTTTAATAACCAGCGCAGGTAACACAGACAACTGTGTTATGCAACTCTCAGCTTTCACCTTAACCTTGAATGGGTATTAAAAAGAGAGGGTATCCCATGCCTGCTGTTTGTTGAAATGATTTAAACAAATAATTTAAAAAATGGCATGGGGTCCTCCTATTTTTCATAACCAGCTAAGGTAAAGCAGACAGCTGGGGACTGGTATTATCAGGGTGGAAGGGCCATGGTTATGTGGCTCTTCCCAGGCCTAAAAATAGTAGCTGGCATTATGAACAATAAATCCTGGGAATTCTGATAAAATGCAAAGAGTATTGTTCCACGACGTCCACCAAATCCTATAGAGCTGCATTCTTAGAGCTTTCTCAGAATACAGTATATTTCCATAGGTCACTGTCAGGCAACGGCAACCCAGAATTTCTCACGCTCATGAGAAATTCGGTACCAACCGCTGACTGACAGTAACCCCTATGCAGCCTTGTTCTGAGAATGGTCTCAGAACAAAGTTGCATAGGGATTACTGTCAGTCAGTGGCCGGCCTGCAGCTGGTCACAGAAAGTTCATTATAATAGACACAAGCATCATCAGCTGACCACCGGCTGCATGACAAACTATCATTGCCTCACGATCAAGTCACGGGTAGATATTCGGGTTTGGTGGGTCCAGCCGGACTTTTAAAAAAAAAAAATCCAGTTTGGACATGGACTTGAACCCAAATTCTGCCTGGATGCCGAACCCCATATGAGTCTATGGGGATCGGAACATTCTGTTGTAAAAAAGTGGTAGAAATGGCTAGAGGTACATTCTCGGTCACAACACTTTGGTTACTGCGGGCTTCACCAACGAGTTTGGGGTGTTCCCCGCACATATCTGCTGATCTGATCAGCAGACATGTACGCCTGTAAACCTCTTAGATTGAGCTGTCAAACACTGACAGGATAATTTAAAGGGCCATGGGAACCCTGTGATGTGATCACAGGGCGCCAATGTGTTGTCATGGTAGTGCATAGTCAGCTGATGACCCTTTATACTACCATGGCTCACAGACAGAGTGCCGGCACTTACAGGAGATGAGCATTTCTCCTGATCAGTGCGATACTGAAGCATCACACTGTTTTAAAAAAATATGAAAAGATAAAAAACCTAAAAGTTCAAATCACCCCCTTTTAACCCATTGAAAATAAAACAATTAAAAAAATAAAAAAATACACATATTTGGTATTGCCACATTCAGAAATGCCTGATCTATCAAAATATAAAATTAATTAATCTGATCGGTACACGACGTAGAGAGAAATAAATCAAAACACAAAAATTACGTTATTTTGGTCACCCCAACATTGCATTAAAATGCAATAACTGGTGACTAAAATAACGCATTTACACAAAAATGATATAATTAAAAACATCAGCTCAAAACTGTCACTGAGACCCAGATATTACTATATTGATGGAAAATGTATCGCTCTCGAAAGAAGGGGAGGAAAAAACAAAAATGAAAAATGAAAATCGCTTAGGGTGAAGTGGTTAAAGAAAATAAAGAAAAATAAAAGAAAATAAGGAAAAAAGCAGGAATGTTTTAATTGTTGAGTCTCCTTCATGGTTGTATGACGGGCTGATAATAAATGTTTGGCTTTGTAATTTTTTTTGTTTCTTTGGTAACAAATGTTACATTACATGAAAGCTATATGTCCATATGTGTCTAATATATGTTTTCAAAATGTTGTGTTTGTTGCTTATGGCAACAGTGTTTACACACACGGGAAAACAAAATGGCAAGTCTAATGTGATATTAACAGCAATTGAGAGCAGAGAAGTGATTCAATTCTTGTTTCTGCAAGGACAGTCTGCAAAAGATATTCATGGTGATATGTCACAGACATTGGGTGGATCAATGCCCTTCATATTCCACAGTTAAGAACTGGGTTGCCAAATTTAGAACGAGCCACTTCAGCACCAATGATGAGGAACGTCCTGGATGACCGAGAGTGGTTGATGTTCCAGAGATCGTCGATGCTGTGCACAACCTCATACTGGAGAATCGATGAATTTCAGCTAAAGCAATAGCAGATATCATGGGGATTCCCCGTGAATGTTTGTGTCATTATCCATGAACATTTGGACATGAGGAAGCTATCTACAAAGTGGGTCCCCAAATATTTGACAACAGATCAGAGAAGCATGTAAGTGAAAACTTCTCAGTCCATTTGTCAGCATTTCCGGACTGATAAGAACTTCCTGGATCGACTGGATGAGATCTGGATTTATTTGTTTGACCCTTAAAACAAGGAGGAGTCACAACAGTGGTTCTCATCATCCAAAGACGTTCAGGGTGAAAAAATCAAATCCAAACTTTTGGACCAACTGAAGGCAGCTCTGAAGGCCAAAAGGCATGGCAAGCTGTCCAAATGTATCTTGTTCCTGCAAGACAACGTCACCGCTCACACTGCACAAGCGACCACGGCAAAACTGGCAGTGCTAGGTTTCCAGCTAGTTGACCACCCACCTTATTCACCAGATCTAGCTACCTCTGACTATCATCTATTTCCAGACCTGAAGAAACACCTCAAGGGTACCAAATTGTCCACCATTTCTGATGCAATGGCTACTACGGATGCCTGGTTTGAGGCACAACCAAAATCCTTCTGTTTGCTAGGCTTACAGAACTTGGAATACCAATGTAAGAAGTGTGTTGACATCAGTGGAGAGTATGTGGAATAAATTTAAAGTTTCATCATCTTATCTCGTTTCTTTCTGGGTAAAGCCAAAGACTTATCAGCAGCCTCTCGTAATACTACTACTGCTCATTAATCCTCATACATAGTTATTTCTTCCCCCATCCACTATCACTCCTAGAATCTGTGATTGGTTGCAGTAAGACTGCACCCCCTCCCTCTGTGACAGCGTCTGTGATTGGTTCGGAATCACACATGCTGTCTGCATCCCTATAGTGTAAAAATAAATAAATGAACAAATAAATAAATTGGCTTAGAGTCCCCATATTGTGATTTCCCAGCATAGATAAATCATACAGCTACATCCCCCAGTCGGTTGCTTATCTTGGCTGTGTATCAACATAAGAGGGACTCTTTTTTTTTTTTAAATTATTTAAATAAATAATTTAAAAAAAGTGGCATGGGACATGACGAAAGATTGCCTGAGATGCAAAAGTGCCTGTACTTGGTCATTATGTGCTAACAAAGTCCCTTTCTTGCAATGTGTGAAGGATAAAATTAACAATTGCCATGCAAAAACATGTAAAAAAAATTGTGGTGGGCTCTATCATGATGAATTCAAGGATCAGAAAGAGTAGAAAAACAGAGAACATTCAATAAAAGATAGCAACACATTTCAAAATCAATCAGATAATTTCTCAGGCCATCGTTTCAAGGGGTATGCAAAATAACTTATAAATGAAGACGTGATCCAAGAAAATTACCTGTCCCACCCACTGGCAAGTATGAAAACCCAGACACACACACACACACACATATATATGTGTGTGTATATATATATAACATAATAATTCTAAACATATGAATGGTTTATGAACATAATAGAATCAATGTAAAGAAAATTATGTAAACAATCTCTAGGTGAAAAAAAATAAATATATAAGAAAAATAAACAAAAATATATAATAATGGTTATAAAAAATACAATAGTCACACTTTTTTATTTTTATAGTTGTTTTTTTTCTGCCAAAAATTGTATATATATTTTCATGTCTTCATTTGTATTGTTTATAAACCATCTACATATTTTTCTATTGAATATCAAAATTTGGACATACACCAGTCGGTGGGACTTGTAATTTCTTTGGATCACAGCTTCATTTATAATTTGTTTTGTATACTGCTTTGTGGATTAGCCTGAAAAAGAAATCTGATTTTGAAAAGCGTTGCTGTCATTTAATAAATGTTTTTCTTGACCTTCTTATCCGTGTCTTCATCATGACAGCACCCACAATAATGTTCTTTTCTTATATTTTTGCCTTGTAAATGTTTCAATGAGCATCCTTGTTGGCTTTAATTGGTGGAGCTGCAGCCTATACGATGAATAGCACTTCACTACTACTCTCATCAGAGTTGTGCTTGACCTGTCCAACTTCACCAGGTGAGCAAATTCCATCACTCTTCCTTCTTATCACCAGGACTTAACCATGGAGTGCTCCTATTTTGTCTTTTAAGAATAAAATAAAGGCTGCTATTATTGTCCTGTTAGTGATTATTCATATACAGAACTTCACTATATATAACTGGAATCTTTGGATTATTATTCTTCACAAATTCTGATGCTAAGAAAACTTAAATCAGCCAGGCTCAAAGGTTCACAATAAGGTAACTCCACTGGAACAATACTTCTATTTTTATGGGTTCACCTATAAGACTTTTTGTAGACAAGACAGCTATATAAAGTAAGAATAGACCCATTACAATGTGCACAGTTTTGGCGAGGCTTGTATGCCTCTCACAAGTATTTGAAAATTGTGACATCTGCCCAGGAGCACAGACTCAGGATGGCTGTCATGGACAGACTAAAGGCAAGGCACTCAGCAGGATTCCAAGAGCCCCGAAACCCTTCAACCCTGTACAGGGATTTGGAATTAGAATAGGGTCCAAGAGGTCGCTGC
This sequence comes from Anomaloglossus baeobatrachus, assembly GCF_048569485.1. Classification (NCBI taxonomy): domain Eukaryota; kingdom Metazoa; phylum Chordata; class Amphibia; order Anura; family Aromobatidae; genus Anomaloglossus; species Anomaloglossus baeobatrachus. The sequence goes on along the minus strand of NC_134354.1, from coordinate 544,451,965 downwards.
CTATGGAAGGCTGTAATCCAGAGAAGAATAAGTCGCCAGGCAAAGTCAAAACCAGGAGGTAAAAAAAGGGACAAAATCAGTAGGCAAGAGAGTAGTCAGGAAATCATGCTAAGGTCAAACCAAAGATAGCAGCAAAGTGCAAAAAACGGCAGGCAGCAGAGTTGTTAGTGAACAGGCAGAGGTCAAAACACTGGGAACAATAGTACAAGAGCAGGGTGTGAACCGGGACCACAGTAGTAGTACAAGACTATAGTTGCTGGCGACCAGCAGACTGGAGGAGGAATAAAAAGAGTGTGGTGCCTTCCCATTGGCCATGGCTGAAAGGTGGTAACTTCAGCTGGAATGCACACACCACCACAGTCAACCAGTAGTACTGCAGGTCCCAGTAAAACCCAGCTTAGTGAATGGGCTGAGCCTACGCCCACCAGAGCCACTGGTACTGACTCCTCTATCACCAGCACTGCACACAGTGGGAATACGGCGGTGCCTGGTGATTGAAGCAGAAGTCGCAGGAGCGGACTCTGGTGGAGACGTGACAAAAATCAACATGGGTTTATGAGGAATTAGTCCTGTAAAAATAATCCGATCAGCTTCTATAAGGAGGTAAGTTCATGACTTGAGTAGGGAAATGAAGTGGATGTTATCTAGATAGATTTTTCAAAGGCATTTGATACAATGCAACATAAACAAATGAAACATAAAATGAGATTATGGGAACAGGATAAAATATGTGTAAATGGGTTAAGAACTGTTTCAGTGGTAGGAAACAAAGGATGGCTATTAATGGAACACACTCAGACTGGGTCACAGTTAACAGTGGTGTACATAGAGGTCAGTATTGGACCTTCTTCTTTTAACATATTTATTTTTAACCTTGTAGGATGCATTGAGAGTAGAATTTCAATATTTGCAGATGATATTAAACTATGCAAGGTAATTAATACAGAGGAGGATAATGTACTATTGCAGAGGGATTTGTGCAAGCTGGAGGCATGGGCTGAGAAATGGCAATTGAAGTTTATTGTGGATAAATGTAAGGTCATACACTTGGGCAGAAGAAATAACCTGTACATGTACTTTATTGTAAAACACTGTGTAAAACTCTCACTGAAAAAGATTTGGTTGTATGGGTGGACAACTAACTCAACTTTTCAACCAGTGTCAGGCAACTGCTGCCAAAGATAATAAAATAATAGAATGCATTAAAAGAGGCATTGATGCACATGAAAGGAACATAGTTTTTCCCTCCATACAAGTGAAAAGTGTGACCACACTTGGAATACTGTGTACAATTTTGCTCCTTGGTGTATAAGAAGGATATAGCTGAACTACACTAGTGGCCAAAATTGAGGCAACACCTGCAGTTTTTCATCATCACCAATATTTAATGAAAGTTTTCACTGACATACCTTCTTGAACACATGCCCTCTTCTGCGATATGTATTCTATGTTTGTTTATATAGAAGGAGGCTGTGGATAAAAAAGCGCAAATAGGGTCTTACCCCGATATATGTGGGGTGGGGAAGGGGGAGTAAACTCACTCACCTGATGTAGTTGTGACAGTCACAACTACTATAAGTGCATGTAAAACAAGATCCACGGCTGCAGCCACCCAGTGGCAGACATCAGAGAGCAATAGAGAAGGGTGTTCAATTGCCGCGCCAACAGATCACTCATTCAGATGATGAAGACCAATGTCACTTTATTTTCATACAGGTCTACGCGTTTCTGGAGCACCTGCTCCCTTCCTCAGGACCATCAGGTTAAAAATAACATCAAATCCCTAATTTGATGTTATTTTTAACCTGATGGTCCTGAGGAAGGGAGCAGGTGCTCCAGAAACGCGTAGACCTGTATGAAAATAAAGTGACATTGGTCTTCATCATCTGAATGAGTGATCTGTTGGCGCGGCAATTGAACACCCTTCTCTATTGCTCTCTTATGTTTGTTTATAGTGAGCTGGGTGTAATTTAAGACCGATATTGTTGGGGGTTCTAAAATGGCCGCCGTGGGAGGAGGATGTGCATGAAGGAGCTCCTGCATATCCAGCGCCATCAGGGCTCCTGATCGGGACAGTGCCAACTAAAATAACCTGCTTGGCATCGCTGAGACCTGGGGGACCCTAGCAGATACAGATTATAAGACGGGACCCGACCCAAAGCCCTACGGGACACCATCTTTATAGGAGGCCTGGGACCACGCTAAAGATGCCGGGGCCTGGAGCGTGGTGAGTGGCGCCCAAAGGACAGAGAGGCATCGGCGAACAATTGGGCAACCACCGGAGCAGAAGAGGAGCCTGGAGGAGGGAGAGCCAGAACCGGACACCGGTTGCTAAGGCAGAAGGTGGGATTTGAAGCGGTCGCGGGTGCTGGGAAGTGTGCCGGCCCCATTTTGTGACAGTGGGAGCGGAGGCCTGAGAAGCAGTGAGGCATACAGGAGAGACAGCGGGGGCTCCGAGAATTTACGAGCTGAGGAGGAGAAGCCACTCACCAGGTCAGAGAGAGAGAGGCGTTGAAGCGGAGCGGGGCACAAGCCGAACGAGGGGCCTGGAGGTTGCTGTGTCTGAACAGTGGCTGGTCGAGGGAGAGAGGCCACTTGACAGGTGACCTTCGGGCATGAGGGGACCGGTGAGTGAAGCTTCCCTGATTGCAAGAGCGACAACTGTCCTGGTGTACTTGCCTGCCCGGGGGAACGAGCGTTTACAGACCCAGAAATCAGCTCACAGCCCCCTCCCCCTCTCAGAAACGTCCATTATCCCCCACTCCTTCAACACTGATTGCCCTGGACTGTCGGGAGCGCAGGGACCAATCCATATAAGGTCTCTTAACTGGCCAGACTAAAGGGGTGGGAGACACAGAGGGGGTGCGGAGGACCTGACCAAGGGAGAAGAAGGGGGGCTGCGACCCTGGGAGAGGAGAGTGCACCTTGGGGTCTGGAAACATCCTGTACCCCAATAGCATCTAAAGAGCTTAACCCCTGCCTTGCTGATGCCCCATTTCATATAAGAAGTGGTGACCCTGAGCACAGGAGATATAAGGGGAGATAGCAAAGGTGCTTATGCTGATCTCACTAATAGCTCTTCACCAGAATTAACCCTAAACTGCCCTCTCCAAATCACTGTTGGTTAACATTACACCTTCAGCATCCCTGATTGGTGGTGTTTGGCTCCCCCTGCAGCCAGGCAGGAGTATCAACATACATCTATATAAGAAGAGCTCAGCCCTCCCCCACTGCTATTGTAGTTCAATACAACACATCAAAGTGGAAGTCCCACTCCATCCTTTACTAATATCATACCCAGTGTGGATTTAAAATGAGTTAAACCTGTCAAGAACAGAGACCAGATGGGGGTCAATTTCTTTAGCTAAGCAGTCAAGAATTCAGGACGGTTAAAATTGGAAACAAGGCCACGAGAGTCACCTAGAGACCAACCTCATCATATACCCAAGCAGATATTGATAAGTTTATTAAAAAGCACATGCAAAACCCAAAACAGATGGCATCTCTCCCTCCAGCCCCACCTGCAAGAGAAGACTCGGAGTCTGAGGAAGAGAGTGACATGGAGGAGACGGGAAAGCAGAAGAAGCAACCTCTGTCAAGATCGTTTATGAAGCGCTAAAACCATGGCACCTGTCCTAAAAGACCTAACTGACATTAAGCAGGATGTAGCGCAAATTGGCTATAGAGTAGATACGCTGAAGTCTGCCAATTCCACTGCAGTTCACCAAGCAAATTCTACCCTCACCTGTCTCCAGGCCCAAGAAGGTCATATCAATCAAATATACAACACCTTGGAAGACCACAAGAACAGGGAACGAAGGAACAATCTTCGCGTTAAAGGCCTGCCAGAGTCCGTCGCCGCAGAAGCATTAGATTCTGCACTCAAAGAAATATTCACCAAGTTGCTCCTCCCAGATGACCCAAGCTCATTAGATATAGTCAGAGCACACAGGTCTCTGAGACCCAGACCCAAGCAGTCTGATCCTCCCCGGGACACTATATGCCACTTCTTGGACTTTCGTGCTAAAGAGCTAGTACTCAAAAGAGCCAGGGAGGCCGACAGCATCACCTATGAAGGGGCCAATATATTAATCTTTCAAGATCTTGCTACCTCCACACTCAACAAAAGGCGTGCTCTCAAACCCTTTACAGAAGCCCTACGCCTGAAACAGTTCCAGTATAGGTGGCTGTTTCCTTTTGGGATTGCAGTCACTGCCATGGATAAAAGATACCAGGCCAGGACATCAACAGAAATTCTTAAGATCTGTGAAGAGCTGAACATTGCTTTGGAGAAGCCCCCGAACCTGGAGGTAACACAACTCGCATCCACGGTCCAACCAATGCCGAATCCTGCTCCATGGCCCACAGTAACCACGCCCAAAGCCCAGAAGCACAAGCAAAAAGCAGCAAAAATGCTTCTGCTAAACTCAACAAGCAAGCAGGTCTGATGATCTATCGTAGCCATTCTTTACAACAGGCGTACTTCCACCTTCACTCCTCTCCCCTGGAAATAATAAGAAGCTGGGATCTGGACTTCCCATGGGAATCGTCTAGACTCTTAAATAGCCCATTGTCCTTTCCTTGAGACGCTGAGAAAGAACTGCTCTCTCCTCTAAAGTACTATGGGAGTCCCTACGTATGGAACATTGAAAATAACGCTTCCCTAATGGCCTTTCTGAATCCACCTGGGGCGTGCTATGCCAGGGACCCCATCCTGAGGAGACGTCTCAGGGAAGCTACACCTGCTATCATCACCCTCCACATCTATAACTATAGAATTGATGTGCTGTTAGAAGTTATTCAACCCTCAAGATTCTCACCTATCCGGTCACAAGTCATATCGAACTCATGTTGTTAAATATTAACATTGTTTTACTTTTTCATCTAGAATTGAACATTTTGTGTTGTCACTCCCCTCCTTTCCTGGTCTTCCCTCTCCCCCTTCCACCCTACGGCTCTGAGGGGTATTCCTGTTGGCGAAACGCCGTCCGACCTGTACTACACCATGACTTCTGCACACAAGGTAATTAAAGTAGCCAGTCACAATACACATGGTTTCAATTCCCCCATTCCACGATCACAAGCTCTAGATAGATTCCGCAGGGAAAGTATTGATATTTTAGCCCTACAAGAGACACATTTTCTATCAGATAAACTTCCCAACTTTGATAGAAATCATTATAACCAGTGGTTTCATGCTCCATCCCTGCAAAAAGGCTCCAGAGGGGTTTATATCGATATCTCAAAAAATATCCCGTTCTCAGTAATAGAATACAAAGCAGACCCAGATGGTAGATAAATCTTTGTTAAAGGTCTTACTGGCGGATCCTTGATAACGATTGGAAGCATATATGCTCCAAACAGGAAACAAATTAAATGGATTCTGTCTACTATTAAGAAATTTGGTCTCTTCTCGGAGGGATCGCTTTTCTTGTGCGGAGACTTGAATCTATTATTGGATCCCTCCGTGGACTCCACGGCAAAGAAGTATCATATATCCTTTAGAGACCTGTCCCAGGTTAAAAACTCCTTGCAACAGCTATCCCTGTTGGACTCATGGAGATATTTTCACCCGTCCGACCGAGATTACACTTATTATTCCCATCCGCATCATTCTTACCACAGAATCGACTACATATTCATAACTAGATCCCTCTTGCCTGCAGTGCTTCAGGCTGATATCCTTCCGGCAGTCTTATCGGATCACTCGATCGTCACAACTCACCTCACATTCCAGAAACCTCACTCAGACACCAGATCATGGAGGCTTAATGAGTCTATTTTATCTTCCACTGATAACAAGAAACGCATACAAACCGCTCTAAAAAATTATTTTCAGATAAATGAGACACCAGAGGTTTTATCCCCCACTCTTTGGGAAGCGCATAAGGCGGTAATTAGGGGGGAGATGATTTCCATTGCGTTGTATTTAAATAGAATAAGAAAAAATACACTTCATAAACTATACGAAGAAATAGCAGCCCTGGAACTATCACATAAGAAATCCCAGAGGAGTTCGGTATTGGAGCAGCTGGCCGCTAAAAGGCAAAGCCTAAAAGACCTGCTTAACAAGCATTCAGCCAAGTTTTACATGAACTGGAAAAATAAGTTATATGTACATGGAGATAGGACATCAAAATTGATGATGTCTCTAATCAAAAAGCGTCAAACACGCACCTTTGTTCAATCGCTTAAATTAGCAGGGGGCGGCCGTACTACTGACTCCTCTGGGATCTCGGCAGAATTTTTAAAATTTTATACAGATCTTTATCAAATCCGCCCGAACAAGACACACTTAGAAAAAGAAAAGAGAATTCCCCACATTCATGATTTTCTCTCTAAGCTACAGCTCCCCAAACTGTCCTCGGACCAACAAACAGCCCTCTCCAGACCCTTTATCCTTGCGGAACTTTAGTCCACCTTGTCTAGAACACCTCAGGGGAAAGCGCCATGACCTGACGGTCTCCCGGTGACTTATTATAAAGCATTTACTGGTACGCCAATGCCTCATTTACTCAACACGTGTAACGTCACCATGGCTGGGCATCCCTTCAATAAAACAGGCTTTAGAAGCCCACATTTCGCTGATACATAAAGAAGGGAAAGATCCGGAATTCTGCAGCAATTATAGGCCAATCTCTCTCCTGAACTTTGACTTAAAAATCTTTGCTAGCATGATTGCTAACAGAATAGCTGAATCTCTTCCCACTCTTATATCCACTGATCAGACAGGTTTTGCAAAGGGAAGGGAAGGCAAAGATAACGCTATACGTGTTTTACATCTCCTCCAATATGCTAATTTAAACAAAACCCCCTTGGTTTTACTGGGCACAGACGCTGAAAAAGCGTTTGACAGGGTGGACTGGACTTTCCTCAAGGGGACCCTCACACACATGCTTTTCCCCCAGCCCCTTATCCAGGCTGTAATGCAAATGTACACATATCCATCGGCAAGAATTAAACTCAACAATTCTTTAACTGCCTCATTTGACATACAGAACGGGACTAGACAGGGATGCCCTCTATTCCCTACCCTTTTTGTCTTGGTAATGGAACCCCTGATACAAGCAATTAAAAAATGCGGGGATATCCAGGGAATAGACGTAGGAGGCGCAACGCACAAAACCGCGGCTTTTGCAGATGATCTTCTTGTTATCTTGTCACGCCCAACAAGAGGCCTCACAGCGCTTATGACAATTCTGGCGGAATACGGCTCCCTATCTAATTTTAAAATAAATCCATCTAAGTCGGAAGCCCTCGGTCTAAACATTCCTACACACCTAACTAACAGCCTTAAAGCTAACTTTCCGTTCCGCTGGCCACCAAAGTATATTACATACCTGAGCATTAAGATTGGCCAAAGCACCAAAACTCTTTATGAACTTAATTTCAAACCCTTACTCCCAAAAATTTCAGAATGTATCAATTCCTGGAGGGCTCTATACTTATCGTGGATTGGGCGAAAGAACTTGATAAAGCGTATAATCCTTCCAAAATTCGTGTACTTATTCCAAATGCTGCCAATTCCGGTCCCAGAATCATATCTATCCCAAGCCAATTCACTTATTAGAAATTTTATTTGGAATAACAAATGATCCTGCGTAAACTTCTGTACCTTATCCCTGCCCAAACGTGTAGGGGGAATGGGGGCACCAAATATCCGTTTATACTGTTATGCGGCACTAGCTACTAGAGCACTGGACTGGATCCGGAGACCCAAAGAGAAGACATGGGTCAGTGTAGAGGACTGCCTGGCCCCAATCCCCCTCCGCTCCCTTTTATTTTTACCACCTGGACTTGACAAGAAAAATACAATCACTAATATACTGTCGAGAGCTACGTTATCGGAATGGAGAAACCTATTAAAGATACTTGCTCCATATGGGTCCCCATTAATTATTATCTCAGATATACTGTGCCTCCGTCACACCTACAATGGGTTCACATACTGAGAATCGGCCCCCTAGCTTTGACATTCCTTTGCATGAGTTGATGGAACATGGAGCTCTACTAACATACCAAGAATTGTGTACCTCTCCTAGACTCGCAAACCTAACCTTTTGTTCATTATAATAGAATAAAAAACTTCGTTCACCGCCTGCAACTAGAAAGGAGCCCGCCAAGACCGCTCACGAAATTTGAGGCACTATGCTCTCAATTGAAACCCCTCGCGAAGGTCCTTTCACAAGTTTACAGCTAATTGGTTTCTGATAATACACCCAAGAAGAGGGCCTACGTGGGAAATTGGGAGAAAGACATGGGCACTGTTTTTTCTGATCCACAAGTTAATCTTATTTATAGACGCTCACATGGCCCTTTGCGCTGCATCAGAATTCAAGAAAACTCATATGAAGTGGTAACCAGGTGGTACACTACGCCTGTGCAGTCGCATCAATGGTACTCGTCCTTTTCCTCACTGTGCTGGAGATGTGGTGCGGAGGAGGGCACGTACATTCACATATGCTGGGGTTGCCCAATAATTAGTTCTTTTTGGCTCGAAATCTCACTACTTGTTTCATCTCTTGTGGGCAGTAAAGTCCAACTCACCCTGGAAATGGCCTTACTTAACTTTCCGATTTGGCCGGCTGATAACTCTCTGTCAAAGCTGGCGGCTTTTGTAGTAGCAGCAGGTAAACTCTTGATACCCACCCTCTGGCTCACTGCCAATATTCTGTCTAAAAAGCAGGTGCTTAGCAAAATAGACCTTTTATTTCGAATGGAGGAACTGGCTTCGCTCTCTCAGCTTAATTTAAATTCCTTTCACAAGGTTTGGAACCCTTGGATTGCATTTAGGGAATCCGTAGAATATCTTTCTATAATTGCAGCAGAAGAGTAAAGGCTGCTTTACACGAGTCGATATATTGTGCGATGCATCGTTGGGGTCACGGATTTTGTGACGCACTTCCGTCATTCGTAACGACATCTCCTCATGTGACAGCTCCTTGCGAGTCCAACCGATGCCTAATCGTTTGAAATTCGGCCATCGTGTACTCATCGTTTAATTCCATAAAATCGGTCAGTTTAGTCTTAATGAACGACACATTGCAAAGTGTGACACCGTGTAATCGGCCATCCTCGTAGTTGTTTGTGACGTCAGTAAACGTTCAGGGCGTATTTGTGGTTTTAAATAATCACGCCTAATCTAATCGGATTGGTTGTAGCAGATGCGTTTTGATTGGTTATTACTGTTATAAAATACGGAGCTGTAGTCATGATGTGTGAACATTCAGCCTTGGCGTCATGTACAGTGTTTTATAGTGCATTACTCCTAATTTTTCTTACGTTTGTTTGTTCACTGGATTTTCCGCCCTCACTCCTTGTTATCCCTTTTTTGTGGTAAGTTGTTATATGCCAATCTTTCCTTTTTGGATCAAAATCGACATTAACCAGACCACAAACAACAAACAAGATTGATGCTAAGGACACACGAGGCAACAAAGACAGACGCAGAAGAGAAACTATATATATGGGATGTAACCAATCAACCACATTAGCAGAACTGGATTGAGCAGGTCAGAAGAATTCAGGGCGTGCAACAATCCAGACAAGTCACGGAGGGCTGTATAGTTTGCCTAATTACGCCCATACAAAAGACAGATTGACCAAAGGAAAACATGTGTGAAGCCTTTTGGATGTCCGCCATGGCCAATCAATATATCGATGAGCGCTTTGTGGTCGTTTGACAACACTCAACGTGTGACACATGGACAACTACCTATCAGCGATACAAACAAAAAAAAAAGACTTTGCCAAATAAATCGCACGATGGATTGACTCGTGTAAAGCAGCCTTAACACTCGGTCAGGGTGCGTGACAGGCATTACCATTTCTCACTAAACCCCTCCTCTCTTGCTCAAATGCTCTCAGAACCCACCCATTTTCCCTCCCCGTATCCACCCCTCCCTTCCCCCCTCCCTCCCCACTTATCCTTCTTCTTCCCTTTGTCTTTTATGTAGTTTGGTTGAATTGATTTGGTTGATAATTGATTTGAATACATGCCATGGCCATCCTCGCTGTTTCTTGTTTTCTTTTTTCTCTTTTGTTTTCTTTTTTCTCTTCTCAGCTTCAAAATACTGATGGCCAGGGTCCGAAGCAATGTATGTTGTCACTGTTCTTCATCTATTGAATAAATTCTGATGAGATATGCATATTCATTACTGAGAAATGTTATGTTATATGTATTGAAAATTTCATAAATAAAATATTGAAAAGAAAAGAAAGACCGATATTGTCAAAAGGTAAGCAGTTACGTGTTTTTATTCTGTTATATTGTCTCTGAATTTTATGATCAAAAATTGACACGCATTTGATTAATTTTTATTTCACATGCAGCATTAATGACTGCATCTTTGTACGGTAGCCAGCTAATAAAAATTAAGCTTTGATTTAGTTTAATAATTAATTTAATTAATTCTGGTTGACTTCAGGGTTCAGGGTCGGGTTAGGGACAATAACGGACAAAGACAACAGTTTCTTTACCTCCTTCCTTTTACTGCGCAACAACCGATGAAGTCCTGGGAGACTGGTACAGGTGATGGTAGCGATCTGGTTGGCCTGGAAGCAGTTGAGGGGTATCTCCCTGGCTAAGTGAGTATTGAGACCTTCCCACTACGCTCTTCTTCTCTCCTACAGGACCCCACTGCATTAGTCAAATGGAGGCCCTCTCTTCTGGGACTTGTGGTACTACCCTTTACCCGTATGGTAGGCTACGTGGGCTTTCTCAAGTGCTGCTCTGCTGGCAGCGGCTCCGGGAACCTGATGTGCGGCTGTACTTTTGGGTTGTTGTAGGGCCAGGAGACTTGCAGTTCTCCTGCCCTTCGGATTTGGTTACCGGGACTCAAGTACCCCAGGCAACCATGGACTCCGATGTCCAGTCTTTAGCGTTTTTTTCTGAGGTGAGCCGGTTTAGCTTCACTCCCCAGAATCTTCCTCCTGTGCCTCTCTGCAGATCTCGCTTTTTTGGGCTTGGCTGTCTTAGCCCCAGACCCCAGCTTGCTTGTCCGCACTATTCGATCTCCTAACTCCTCAACCGTCAGCTTCCAACTGTCACTCCTCTAACTCCTCCCCCCAGGTCAGAGCTTCTGGAAAACTCCCCTAAACACCAAAACACCAGGTTTAGAGCTCCCTCTGCTGGCCCGGAGTAGGAACTGTGTTGAATGTAGGTACTACTGGCCAAAGGACTCCCCCTCTTGCTTCCAGGCTTAGTATTAACCCTTGTGGGGCAGCACTACTGTAGTGACTAGATCACTGGGGTGCTACACTTGAACCCTGCACTATCTGATCGCTTCTGCTGTTTAGAGCAATGCTAATGATTTGGGAATGCTTTTTCTCTGCCAGCATTCATAGGAACTTTGTCATGACAGTGACAGGTGTTTTCAGCTGACTCCCGGCGGTCATGACAACCCATTGGCACCCCATGGTTGCAATGGCAGTAGTGAATGGTGCAATACCCACCTACTTGTGTTTGACAGCATGATCTAACTAGTTAACAGGTGCAGGTGGATCAAATATCATTGGCTGCACAATTCTGCTGATCAAATAAGCCTGCGAGCCCCCATTAAAGGGACATACACTTATAAGTAAGTTATTGATTGTGAAGGACATAAAGGGAATCTATCACCAAGTTTGGCGTCCGCAGAGGACAGCAGCACAATGCAAGGTCTGAGACCCTGATTCCATTGATGTGTCATTAACAGTGCTACTTGGTGCAGTTTTTGTAACATCATTGTTTTATCTGTTGTAGTTCTGAATGCTGAGCTCTGTATATTGATTGCCATGTTTCTGTGTACACTGTGCATAGGCAGAAAGCTGCCAATCAGTGTTTTAGGCCTCCTTCACACATCCATGTTTCTGGTACATGTGTCATCCATTTTCACACATACCTGAGACACAGACACACGTAGTCAACCTATCAAAGCCCCTTCATAAGAAAGACTGATTCCCACCTACAATAAACACCCAGGACTCCAATAGATATTTTCAAAAGTGAAAAATATTTTATTTTTTAGCTTAATGCATATTAGTAATATATAGTTACAAGACAAAAGGACAACAATTTGGTGAAATAAGGGGGGAAAAAGGTAGTAAAGCCGCACCAATAGAAAAAGGAACGATCTCCGTCCAATTAGCGACCAATTCTATATGTTATCTGTCATGACCCAGGTAGTTCATACCCAATAATAATCACAGGTGAGTTAGCATCAGATAATGGACATTCATGTGTTAATATCTAACCATTAGTGGATACTTAATAGAATTCATGTGTCCACTGAAATGGGACATAGAAGTAATAAGATTGTAATATAATGACCATAGGTCATAGAATCACAAATGGATACCATTTAATACACAATGTACAATACTTGGAAAACTCCCACATATTTCAATAGTTCCACGGTTAGTATATACCTGAAGCCATGTTTACAGAGTAGCAAAGTGGGTCGCCCAGTGGTAGGAGATTGTGGCCTGGAACCTCTACGCGCGTTTCACCGCTCTAGTTTCATCAGGAGGCATGCAACTAGTGCACAGATTGGCTCTTTTAAAGATCCCTTCATTGTGCTCAGCTGTGCGCGCCCCACCGGGTGTTCTGGACGCGCCCACCCTGTGATGCGCATTCCATGAGCCCGTCGCCTGTCGAGCATGTCATCCGTCACATGACCGTTTTCACACATACCTGAGACACAGACACACGTAGACCCATTAAAATCAATGGGTCTGTGCACATGTCTGTGTTTTCATGTGGACCGAGTGTCCATGTGGAGCATACGTGTGTCTGTGTACTCAACACGTAGATGTGTCAGTTTTTCTCTGACAGCACGGGTTTCACACAGACTACATATTGATGTAATCCGCAGGACATCAGTGTGACATGTACCGGAGAAAACATGTGTCTTTGATATAAAATTATTTTCTATATTGACCTGTACCTAGCCCTGCTGTCTTCGGCGCTGCTGTCACTTGCTTCCGACCCAAGCTCATTATGCTCATTGCATATTCACTGCACCAAGGACTCGTAAGCAGCAGCATCGTAGACAGCAGCACCATGGCCAAGTTTAGAAGTTCATGTTGTCAGTGTAGTTTCCGTATGTAACACAGATAGCGACACGCCCGCCCCAGGGCTTTAGGGATACTCGGAACCGGGCCGGACTAGTCCGGAGATGTCAGCGGTGGCGGGGGTCCGGCTCCGTGACCCTGGCGGTGTCTTTTAAATAATAAAGGGGAGATGATGATGGGAGTTGTAGTTAATGTTTAGTAAAATTCGTGACGCTACCTGTGGATTGCAGCTTTGTAGCCGCGGCTGCTGGACAGGACCTCTGGGGCTGATGTTGTGGCAGCTGAGGTGTTTCTTGCTCCCCCCAGGTGGAGCGGGTACCCCGGGGCAACCGTTTGCAAAGTCTATGGTGGATATTGATGGGGTGCAGAGCTGACAGGGCAGTGGAAAGGAACAGACACAGACAATGATTTCTTTTACCTTCTCCTTTACTTGTCCTCAACCGGTGACCTCCAGGGAGCCTGTTACAAATGGTAATGGCGATCCGGTTGGCCTGGAAGGAGTTGGGGGGTATCTCACTGGCCAGGTGAGTATTGAGGCCTTCTCCCTACACTTTCTTTTCTTCTACAGGACTCTGCTGTGTTGGTTCAATGGAGGCCCTCTCTGCTGGGACTTGTGGTACTTCCCGTTCCCGTATGGTAGGCTGCTCGGGCCTTCACTAATGCCACTCTGCTGGAGACAACACCAGGCCCCTAAAGTGCGGCTGCATCTTTGGGTTGTTTTGGGGCCAGGAGACCTGCAGTCGTCCTGCCCTTTGGATTTGGTTACCGGGACTCAAGCACCCTGGCAACCGATGTCCGATTTTTAGCGTTTTCTTCTGAGGTGAGCCAGTTCAACCCCGCTCTCCCCAGAATCTTCCTCCTGTGCCTCTCTACAGACCTTGCTTTTCTGGGCTGAGTTATCTTATCCCCAGATCTCAGCTCGCATGTCCGCACTACTCCAGTTCCTCTCTCCTCAGCCGCCTGCTTTCAACTCTTGACTGGACTGAACTGGACTGGACTCCTGTGAACTGTCAACTGTCACTTTTCTCTCTGACTGGAAAACTCACTCAGACCAGTCCTGGCTGGTTCTAACCGGTTTTCCTCACTACCTCACTATTCCTCCCCCAGGTCAGATCTCCCCCTGCTGACCTGAGTAGGAACTGCATTGTTTGTAGGTAATTACTGGCCAAGGGACTCCGCCTCTCGCTTCCAGGCTTAGTATTGACCTTTGTGGGACAACACTACTGTGGCAACCAGACTACTGGGGCGCCACAATAGCAATGGGACAGCACACGCTGAACACAGATATGGACACACGTACACACACATACCTTCACCACAGTCCGTACAAAACATGTGTGTTTTGCTCAGACGTGTGAAAGAAGCCTTAGGGTAATTCAAAGCTCAAAAATTTGAAGGACTGCATGGCAGCAGGTTTACTGAAATGCTAGTAAAGTCCTGTTAAACAGTGATTTTATCAAAACTACAGCAATCAGCCCAGAAAGTGACACATTGCTCAAATCAGTGTTACTGTCTCTAGATTATGCTTCTTTCATATTAGGATAAAAAAAAAATTCCTTTAAGGCCCCCTTCACCCATCCGTGTCTCCAGTACGTGTGACATCCGTTTTCCCACGTACCGGAGACAAGGGCACATGTAGACCCATTAAAATCAATGGGTTTGCGCACACATGTGTGTTTTCCTATGGACTGTGTGTCTGTGTGAAGTATATGTGTGTTCTCCACACGTAGACATGTCTATTTTTCTCCGGCAGCATGGGTGTCACATGGACTGAACGGATGTGATCCGTATGACATCAATGTGACATGTACCGGAGTAAAACACGTTTTTGTGAAATAAAATTAATTTCTACATTCACCTTCTCCAGTACTGCTGTCTCTGCCGCTGCTCTCCCTTGCTTCCGACCCCTGCTTATTATGCTCATTGCATATTCACTGCACCGAGGACCTGAGGCAGCAGCAGCAGGGAGCCGGCAGGGCCGGAAAAAACATCAGCACCACGGACAGTAACGCCAGGGACAGGTGAGCATAAAATTCCTGTTCTCTGTGTATTATCACGGACAGCACATGGAAAACACTCACATGCCAAAATCATGGCAGACGAAGGGTCATACGCACCTTTTACACATCCGTGCAAAACGCGAGTGGTTTTTCACAGATGTGTGAAAGAGGCCTAAGGAATTTGTGGCCAAACCATATTAGATTTTAACATGTCAGATGTATCACAAAAGTGACTTAGGGACAACACTTATAATACAAAACAAATAAATAAATATCTCATAATTCCAATTGTAAACTTTTCTATACCAATTACGGAATACAATATACTGTCTAGTCTAGAATACATATATCAGTTCTTTTATAATAATGGTTGATGTGCAGCAGTAGATTTGTGTTAGAGGAGAGTGGATTAGTAGCATATATGTAGAATAGAAAATAAAGCAGCTGATGCTGTCTTGTACTTTCCCGGATGATAAAGTTGTCAAGACAACCGAAAGCCCTAAAGAGTATACTTCCAGTAGCAATAAACTGAAGCGTTCAATTAATTCACCATAGCATTTTGTACCCTCTGTTGTACCCGCTATAGTTAATTTTAATAATAAGCCTGCCCTTCTGTGTGCATTCAGAGCACCTGCCTTATTAAATAGGACGTGCCATTTACTTAAGTACACTTATGTTCCAGACAAATATAAAATGAGGGAAAAATGGAAGACACCTATTATTGCTGCAGTTTAGAAGCTTGATGTTAAAACTCCAGGGTTATCTTCCTTGATATCTTCCTTGATGTATTGCCATAAAAATCGATCATTGTTATTGTTACTTTTAATTTTGACTTTAACATGTTATACACTATCAGAATCGATGTCACTTGAATATGGAGGTTTGTCTGTTTTTATTTTATTCTATGAAGCACATTGATTGATATAATTGAAAAAGAAAGGCTAAGATGTTCAAGGCTGCTTGTTGGGACAAAATTGCTTATTAATTTGTAATTTTGATTTCACATAGTAAGTATTCATTTATATTGCAAGGTAAAAAAAACATATTTCTTTTCTTTTAATACTAATATTTAAATTTAAAATGCTTCTTCAGGCAAGCTTTTAACATAGGCTTATGTCTTCTTTCAAGTGTTATTCTGATTGTACTCCACAACGTCAGAGGCAATGTAGCTGATGGTGCCCATATAGATAGGAATAGGATCAAAGGCAGCCAAACCCACCACTTTTAGCAGAAGCATCTGACTGTTTTATGTGCATGAGGGTTTGTGAACTCTCTCCTATCAGATGATATCGGGCATGTTAGACAGATAATGTCTGATGTGACTTTCCCTCTCCCCTGTATTCCTCCTTTAAATAAACATGCACATTTGGCTATGCTCCTTCTTGGGCCCCTTTAACACATCAGTGAAAAACACAAACATTTTTCACTGACATGATAAAGGTGCATATGTCCTTCCATGTGCCATGATTTTGGCACACATAGTTACATAGTTACTTAGGTTGAAAAAAGACCTAGGTCCATCTAGTTCAACCTTCCTCCACCAGTTCTACATTTAGTCACTAAGTAATTTATAACCAACAATGTTTTGTGTACTGAGGAAATCATCCAGCCCTTTTTTAAAAGCTGTTATAGTATCTGCCATTACTACCTCTTGTGGTAGGGCATTCCACAGTCTGACTGCTCTAACTGTAAAGAACCCTTTCCTATTTAGCTGTTGGAATCGCTTTTCTTCCACTCGCAGTGAGTGCCCCCTGGTCCTTAGTACTGTCTTTGGAAGAAATAAGTCATGTGCCAGTCCTTTATATTGACCACACATGTATTTATACATATAAATGAGATCTCCTCTGAGACGTCTTTTTTCTAAGCTAAACATATCTAACTTTTTCAACCTGTCATCATATGGGAGGCCTTCCATTCCTTGTAATAGTCTAGTTGCCCGCCTTTGAACTGACTCTAACTTCTGAATGTCCTTTTTAAAATGTGGAGCCCAAAACTGGATCCCGTATTCCAGATGTGGCCTTACAAGTGATTTATAGAGGGGTAACAATACGTTGGGATCACGGGATCTAATCTCTCTTTTTATACACCCTAAAATCTTGTTTGCTTTAGCAGCTGCTGTTTGACATTGAGTGCTGCTGCTCAGCTTATTTGTAATGAGAATACCCAAGTCCTTCTCCTGTTCTGTAGTCCCGAGTTTACTTCCATTTAATGTATACACAGTTATAGGATTACTCCGTCCTAGGTGCATTACTTTACATTTATCAACATTAAATCTCATTTGCCAAGTATTTGCCCATTCTAACATCTTATCCAGATCTTTTTGTAATATTGTACTATCCAGGTCAGTTTTTAATATCCTACATAGTTTGGTGTCATCGGCAAAGACTGACACTGTACTATCAATCCCATCCACAAGGTCATTAATAAAGAGATTAAAAAGAATCGGTCCAAGCACAGATCCCTGCGGCACCCCAGGTTTGATCTCTGTGTGCTATCTGTGGTAATACACAGAGATCAAGCACTCCCACTTACCTGTCCATGCCGCTGCTCTACGTGGTGCTGAAGTCTCCCGTGATGCTGTGTCCGGCCGCTGCTGTCTCCCCTCTGCAGCTACTTCTGGGTCAGCTGTGCAGTGCATATGTACAGTATGAGCATAATTAGACAGCCTGGAAGCAGAGACAGCATCGCTGGAGACGGGTTAGTTTAAAAAGCTTTTTATTTTAAATCTAGGTGTTTTTACTGGTATGTGTTTCACGGCTCACACCATAGTGTGGGCCGTGAAACATCAGTGATGCCATAAAATAACGGACTTGTCTCCATGTGGACCACATGGACACGCATGTGCGCCGCATGGAAATACGTCAGTGAGAAATCACTGATGTGTGCGTAGACCTATTGATTATAATGAGTCTGCGTATGTCCATGATTATGGTAAGTATAAAACCTGCAACATATGTACCAGAATCACTGACGTGTGAAGGGGGCTTTAAACTGTTAAACGCTTGTTGGTGTCCTTGTCATGAATATTACCTTTGTGTAGAAAATTTATTTTGTATATGGATCAGTATGTGCATAATAAGATGTATAGGCCCAAAACCACTAATACTCTTTCTAATAAGATAAATGCATAATTTCTTGATATACCAAGTTGTAGACAAATTGTATGGATGGGATGATCTCTCAGATTCCTAGTAAATCAGGGCAAAATGTAGCTGGCATTTGATACGTGGAGTAGCTTGCGGCATATGTAATTACACAGTTATCATTGACCTCAAATGGAGCAGTTTAATCCCTTGAGGACACAGATATTTTTAGTTTTTTTCCACTTTTGTTTTCATCCTTAGCTTCCAAGATGTATAACCTTCTAGATCCCATTTCATGCTTATTTTGCCAATTAGTATATTGAATGGCACCATAGTTGACTTGAATCTGGGACTTTGTATTGTAGCATTTTGTCATATTAGCAATTTATTTTTAAACCCTATTAAAAGGGATTATCTGAGAAGAGTTGATTTTTTTATGCTAGAAATAAAAAAGGAAAACAAACAATATTATCCTCATCCGTCTTGTACTTTGTTGGTCTTTTCTTATGGCTGCAGTGTTGACGTCCTATCACAGGATCATGTGGCCATTGTAGTTAATCACTGGTTGCAGGCTTGACCGCAAAAGCAAGTGATTGACTTCCCGCGTATTCCTGTGATGGGATTTCCTTACTACAGCACAGTATCAGTGAAATAATTATTGTTGTTTTTTTTTAACTCCTTACCAATATTTAAAAAAATATCTAACACTTACCTCTTTTAGTTCTAGCAGAATGCGAAGAGGGCTGCTAGACAGAAGATTTTCAGATGCCCTGAAAATCCATTATCCCGCATCTTCCTCCTCACTAGTGAATACACTAACATGATCTAAATTTAGAAATCTATTTAAATATATTTAAAGTAATACTGTCACCAGGGAATTACAGTCCGACCTGAAGGTACCATGTTATAGAGCAGATGAAGCTGAGTAAATTGATATATAGCTTTGTGATAAAAGAGTCAGACTAATCAGTGTTTTACCTCTTCATGACCCCGGTTATACATGTATAGCGCATGTCGCAAGCGGGTGTATGAATCGGGCTCATGGGGTTAGCTTTCTCCATACCCAGTAAGTAATGGCTGTGTGAAACTGCTAGGACCTGCCGCTAACAATCTGGTTTAACATGCCGGTATGGAGGCTCACCATTTTAAGCACTCATAACATGATTGGGGTTCAAAAATGCATTGCTTTGACATCAGGGGGTCTGCTGAAGACCTGAGTGCTTGTCATAGTAGTGTTCCTATGAAACCTGGCCTGTGGAAAGGCTTCTAAGGAGACACTAGAGGCACTGGCTTCTGGCTTCTGCTATATAAAGCAATTCTTTGGCCTTGCTGTATACAGCTTAAGCAATCATATGGTCACAGGTCATAGGGGTACTTTGCACGCCGCGACATCGCTAGCCGATGCTAGCGATGCCGAGTGCGATAGTACCCGATAGTACCTGCCCCTGTCGCACATGCAATATCTTGTGATAGCTGCCGTAGCGAACATTATCGCTACGCCAGTTTCACACGCACTTATCTGCCCTGCGACGTCGCTCTGGCCGGCGACCCGCCTCCTTCCTAAGGGGGCGGGTCGTGCGGTGTCACAGCGACGTCACACGGCAGGCGGCCAATAGAAGCGGAAGAGCGGAGATGAGCGGGACGTAAACATCCTGCCCACCTCCTTCTTCCGCATAGCCGGATGGAGGTAGGTAAGGAGATGTTACTCGCTCCTGCGGCTTCAAACACAGCGATGTGTGCTGCCGCAGGAACAAGGAACAACATCGTATCTCCTATTGGTGCGACATTATGGAAATGACCGACGCTACACAGATTGCCGATTTACGACGCTTTTGCGATCGTTTATCGGCGCATCTAGGCTTTACACGTTGCACCGGCTGTGCGTCACTTTCGATTTGACCCCGACGATATCGCAGTAGCGATGTCGCAACGTGCAAAGTACCCCATTGTCCCATGGGAGGACAAGTAAAAAAAGAAAAAAAAAAAAAAAAGTTTGATTTGCCTCTTTTTGCCACATTAAAAATAAAGACAATAAAAAAATTTGAAAAATAGTATTGCCACATTCAAAAAAGTCTGATCAATCAAAATGTAAAAATAATAAACCCAATTGGTAAACACTGTAAGCAAAAAAAAAATTCAAGGACTCCAAAATTACGTCTTTTTCTTAGCTGAAACATCACAAAAAATGCTGGAACAAGTGATGAAAGAATTATATCCATCCCAAAATGGTGTCATTGAAAACATCATCATCATTGCCCCACAAACTGACACAATCCCGTCCAATTTTTTTTTGCAAACTTCTGGGTTTTTTTTTTCAGAACTAAGGTAAGGTAATAAAAACACTGGACATGTTTGGTATTGCCATAATCATACTGATGAGTAGAATCTTATTGCAGGGTCATGATTACCACAAGTTGTATGCCGTAAAAACAATTCCCCAAAAAACATTTTTTCCCTATTTTAGAGCATACACTATATGGTAAAATGAATGATGTCATTCAAATGTGTATTTTTGTGCTGACAGATTACCTTTAACCTCTTCACGACACATGACATACTGGGTTCGTCATGGATCTTGTGAGGTTAATCCCTGCAGGCTGCTGTGGGCAGTCTGCGTCAATCCGCGCACATATCAGCTGATTTCAACTCCTGACATGTGTGCGTGCCAGGCACGAGTGGAATTGAGTTCCACCCGTGCCTATTAACCCCTTACATCTCGCTGTCAAATTCTCACAGCGAGATGTATCAGCCTGCTGCCATAAGGATAACTTACCCACCCCCATCGGACGTCACGTGATGGGATCACGTGACGTCCGGTGGTTGCCATGGTAGCACAGGGTCATGTGATGAGTCCTGTAGCTATCATGAGTCACTTTCTCTCACTGCCGACAGACTGCCGTGTGTGAGAGAAAAGCAGCTTCAGATCTCAGCTGTGTAGCTGTGATCTGGAGAATTGGAAGAGCTATTAGACTGCTGATTGTTATAGTCCCCTAGGGGACTAGTAAGATAAAAAAAATTAAAAAATTAAAAAAAATCTAAAAGTTCAAATCCCCCTCATTCGGCCCATTGAAAATTAAAGGGTTAAAAAAAATTCACATATTTAGTATCACCACGTTCAGAAATGCCATCAAAATATAAAATCAATTAATCTGATCAGTAAACGGCGTAGCGACAAAAAAAATAAGCTATCGCTGAGCCATAGATCCCGAAAAATGAGAACATTACGAGTTTCATAAAATGGCGCAAAACCAAATGGACAAACTTGTGAATTTTTTTTAACCCCTTAGATAAAAGTAAACCTATACATGTTTGGTGTCTACAAACTCATACTGACCTGAGACATCACACCAGCACATCATTTTTATCAAATAGGGAACATGGTGAATAAAATATCCCAAAAACTATTGTGCGATTGCACTTTTTTTGCAGTTTTTCCACACTTAAATTTTTTTTACTGTTTTCCAGTACACTATACGGTAAAACTTATGGTTTCATTTAAAAGGACAGCTCGTCCTGCAAAAATCAAGCCCTTATATGGCATTATTGCCGGAAAAATAAAAAAGTTACGACTCTCGGAAGAAAGTGAGCAAAAAAAAAAAAAACAGAAATGGAAAACCAGAAAATTGGGGGTGAAGGGGTTAAAAATGCAGACAGTTTGTATTTTAAAATCTCTTGACAGATCTTTTTAATGCTTTGGCATGTATATACATCTATTATTAACAAGTGTTAGTTCCTTAAAAATTGTAAATAACAACCACAGCATTCAGGAAGCTGCAGTTGCATAATTGATTATATTGGTACATATGCATATATAACACCAAATGAGTGGTTGCAGTCAGGTACTCTTCTACATATAATACATCCCAGAGTTTAGGCATGAGCCAGGACTGAAATGTTAATGTTAGCCATACCTCCCAACTTGTGAAGAGTAGAATGAAGGACACCAATAATTTTATATCATTTTCTAATGGAAAATTTTTTTTATTTGATTTCATACGTTAAATGTCATCTGCAGTACATAGGTAGCACGACACGCACATTGAGAAAGAGGCTGTCTGAACATATATATGATGCAAATAATGCAACTACTAGAGGATTATCTGGAGCATCGCAGCACTTTCTCAATGTGCATGCGGGCAACATGGATTCACTGCAGGTTAATGCAATTGAGAAAGTGTGTCTACCAAAAAGAGGTGGTAATCTTAAAGATATTCTTTGTCGCAAGGAAATCAAGTGGATTTTTACAATGGACACTAGAACTCCCCTGGGTATGAATTTAAAGAAAGATATGTTGTATGTGTATTGATATGACCACTTATTTCCCATGGGAGTCGAACTACTCTAATTAATCACCTTGATCCTGTGCAGTCTTTTCAGATTCTATGTCCGGTTTCATGTCTTTTTAATCACTCTGTCAGTGTCCATTTACTAGAGACAGACTAAGAACAAACTCTGTTCGAAACGCGTCCTCTCACGTTTATTCCTATGAATTCATGATGGAAATTTTTTTTTAACTTGAACATGAAATAAAGAAAGAACCTATTTTTAACCCATTTTGGACCAGATTGCTGGATTTCTACTCTATTCATAGAATGAAGGACACAGTATGCAGCGTGCATAGCACACCACAGCAAATTTTAGACATGCCCCTAGCCAGACCCATTTGGCAGTGAGGGACATTCGGCAGATGCCTTGAACTGTTCTTCATTCATAGTTGTAACAGCCAGAAGTTTCATCTTTATGTAACCTTGCTATATTTTTGTGCAAAAAAAGCAGCAGAACAAAGCAACATTTACTCTACATGTGAACACAGACTAAATGTCCAAGCAAAGTGGATGTGATATCATGAAATCTCCACACACTGTGCATCTAAAGATGCTGCTGAACTCTGCACTTTTGGTGCTTTTTTTTCTCTATAGGCTTCTTTGTGGAGCCTGAGAAAAATGCAAGCAAAAAAATGCTGTAACATTTTTAAAAGCAGAATCAAAGCTTTCTTTTAGGCCCCCTTCACACGTCAGTGATTCTGGTACGTATGTGCTTTTTTTTAAACGTACCAGAATCACTGACATACGCAGACCCATTATAATCAAAGGGTCTGCTCACACATCAGTGATTTTTCACTAAATGTGTCTCCATGCAGCGTACACCCGTGACCGTGTTTCTGCACGGAGACAAGTCAGTTTTTTTCTGGCATCACTGATGACCCACGGACCACACTATGGTGTGATCCATGTGTGATCCGTGAAACACGTACCAGAAAATCACGGACACATTAAATATTAAATATTTTCAACTTACCTTGCTTGCGATTCGCTCTGCAGCCTCTGTTCTTGGCAGCTCCTGCATGGATCATGAATATTCATGAGAGCAGGAATAGCCAACCAGGAAGTAGCTGCTGAGAGCGGTGGGCGGACGCTGCAGAATTGAGGACTTCAGCACCATGGACAGCAGGAGTGAAGGCAGGTGAGTAATGTCCATATGCAATCATGGATCACGGATTGCACATGGACAACCCACGTGTGCCGTGAATCACGGAACACGGAGGGACATGTGCGTGTTTTACACGTCAGTGAAGAACGTCAGTGTTTTTCACTGACGTGTGAAACGGGCCTTAGTATTAGAATGCATTTAAAACCAGGTGTGAAGGGGACTTTAGACGCAACGACATCGCTAATGAGATGTCGTTGGGGTTACGGAATTTGTGACGCACATCCAGCCTCGTTAGCGACGTCGTTGCGTGTGAAACGTACAAATGACTGCTAACGATCAAAATTACTCACCTAATCGTTGACACGTCGTTCTAATCCCAAATATCGTTGCTGTTGCAGGATGCAGGTTGTTCGTCGTTCCTCAGGTAGCACAGATCGCTACAAGTGACACCCCAGGAATGAGGAACAACACCTTACCTGCATCCTCCAGCAAAAGGTGGGCATCACTTTCTTTCAGCTGTTTCTCTGCCCCTCCGATTCTATTGGACGGCTGCCATGTGACGTCACTGTGACGCCGCACGAAACGCCCCCCTTAGAAAGGAGGCGGTTTGCCGGCCACAGCGACATCGCTAGGCTGGTAAGTCCGTATGACGGGTCCTTGTGATGTTGTGTGCCACGGGCAGCGATTTGCCCATGACGCACAACCGACAGGGGCAGGTGCTTTCACCAGCGACATTGCTAGCAATGTCGTTGCGTGTAAAGCAGCCTTTAGTGTAGTACACTACTACACATCTGCAATAAACATGTAGCAAATATGGAAGAAAACGCATAAAAGATGCAAAAAACATGCAATAATCAGAGAAGCTTGCTATTGCGTTGCGTGGTGCGGACACATGGAGAAAAAATTTGCATTTACTCTATGTGTGAACACGGCCTCAGCAATACATTTTATTTTACATTTTTTATGCGTTTAATAGAAAAAAATATTCAACCATGCAATGTTTTTACACCTTTTACCAGTCCCTATAACTAATCTGACCCCTGGCCTGTGCGGGTCGTTACAATTACAGGGACATCAAATATAGCCATGCTATATGCTGATTTTTGATGTTTATCATTTTATAAAAAGTGCATTCAACATTTTTCATTATTCTAATTTTTATAATTTTTAGTTAATTTTTTAAAAGAGAAAAAAATCTGTTATTCTCCTTCTGGAATAAAGAACATATAAATATATTGCTCTGTATAATGGATTTTTATGTTCAGTTCAGTATAATCTGCCTGTGGAGTCAGGCTGCACTACAGCTTCAAGAATAGAAAACTCAACCTGTGACATCAGCAGAGTGTGTGGCGTAACAGCTAGTGCTCTTGCTAATATTTTTGAGAGCTGTTGATTTGAGTCCCAGGGAGTGATAAAAATGAAAAAAAAATTGTAATCTTTTCTCATTACTTTCTAGAAGTTTTATAGGAATAAAAAAATCTGATTTTTCCTTCACCTTCACAGAGATATACTGTACGTATATATAGAGTTCTCAGTCTAGGCAGTGGCACAATAATAGAGCTGCTACCTATGAACAAGGAATTCACAAGCTCTAGCATGTGGAAACCAGGACAGAGGAGAGTTTCATTTATGCACTGCACAGAGGAGGAGCTGGGACAAGAAAAGTGAATGCCAGGACAGTGGGACTAAGCTCTCAAATTTTGACAGTTAGGAGCTATGATGTTAGAGCATTCATTAGTAGTGAAGGGTGAATAGTATCTATTCATGATTGGATAATGCTTACGAGTGTTATTCCATTATTTGGCAAAGTAAGAAAAATATACAGGTTCCCAATTGACTGGCATTAGGTTTGTTATTCATGACAAATACGAAATAGTACTTTTGGGATTAGTTACGAATAATCTGAATACAAATACACTTACTTTTTGCTCAGCACTAGTGTTGAGCCCGGTTCGTGGTTCTCCAGTTCACGGTTCGAGTGATTTTGGGGGCTGTTCTAGATCGAACTAGAACTCGAGCTTTTTGCTAAAGCTCGACAGTTCTAGTTACGATCGAGAACGGTTCTAGCAGCAAAAAGCCAAGCTAATTACTAGCTGGCTTTCCGCTGTAATAGTGTAAGTCACTCTGTGACTCACACTATTATGAAATTTCAGCGTACAGTGTGTGGGAACAGCGCATTCAAATCACTGCTGCTGGGATAATGGCGCTATTTTTTTTTCCCTTGTCTTCCTTCCCTAAGCGCGCTCGTGTAGTGGGGCGGGCGAGCATGTCAGCCAATCCCAGACACACACACAGCTAAGTGGACTTTTAGCCAGAGAAGCAACGGCATGTGTGATAGGATGTCCATGTCACATGTCCCTGCATTCTAACAACGGGTATCTGCCCGTCCGAACGCCATTATCTCTTCTGCGTCTGGGTGTCAGTCACCGCTGGCGTAGCTCCTGTCTCCGATACTGCTGTGTACGCTCTACACACAGTGCTATACAGAATAGGGATAGAAGTTTCTATTAGCCCTTATAAGGGCTAATAACAGCAGGCTTAGAGCCATAGGTGACAGTCAGGTCCGTGGAAACAGATTTTAACATCTAGAAAAGATAACAGCATCTGTGTAGCTAAGCTCAGGGACTTCCTCGCTGCATTTCCCCATTAGGAAGGATAGAAAGTCTTTTCCTGTACACTGACCCACAACCCTGCCACTGTAGCCTCCTGCCCTTTGCACACTCAAGCTCATTGTTACTAAGCCATTATACTAGCAAACACTGAGTAAACTTAGTGGCATCCTAAAAGTGTCTGTTGGACTTCCATTAGTGTCCCACTAGTGCAAATCTATTTGCAGCACCTCTGCATTGCACACTCAAGCTCATTGTTACTAAGCCATTATACTAGCAAACACTTAGTAAACTTAGTGGCATCCTAAAAGTGGCTGTTGGACTTCCATTAGTGTCCCACTAGTGCAAATCTATTTGCAGCACCTCTGCATTGCACACTCAAGCTCATTGTTACTAAGCCATTATACTAGCAAACACTTAGTAAACTTAGTGGCATCCTAAAAGTGGCTGTTGGACTTCCATTAGTGTCCCACTAGTGCAAAGCTATTTGCAGCACCACTGCATTGCACACTCAAACTCATTGTTACTAAGCCATTATACTAGCAAACTATGCTGGCAGTTTAAGGGCCATAGTTGCATTGTCAGGAATAGATATTGTTGTTTATTCTGCTGTTAATAAAGATAGACCACCGCTGGAATCTACACCAACTCTCAATTTTTACTACCACATTTTAAGTGCACAATCTTGTCGCAATCAAAATGAGTGGCAAAATGACAGATGCTGGTGGAAAGGGGAAGAGGCGTGTTGGAAAAGGAAAAAAAGGGTTTGTCCGTGGGGAAAGTGGCAGAGCTCCATTAACATCTGCTGAAGATAGACCATCTTCCAGCAAAAGTAAGATGTCTACTACTTACCATGGACAATCCGATGTGCTCCCTTTTTTACGGACACGAACAAATGGAACAAAGGTAGATAATGGCCAAAAAAAGAAAATGCTTGAATGGATCTCAAGTGGTCCAACAGTGCCCTCTCCGCCACCTCAACTACCGCATCCAAAAAACACCAGTCCTCTGAGTTGTCATCCCAATCACACTTGCTTTCTCCCAGGGCTGAAGTCTCCATCCGCCCTGCACAGTATGGTGGAACTGAGATGGCTGAGTCTGCAGGGCTGTTCAGTCACACTATAGCCTGGGAATCAGAGGTCTGCTCCCAAGCTACAGTGAGTACAGACCAGGAAATGGTCTGCAGTGATGCCCAGAACCTTTGTGACTCAGATTCAGGCTGTGATGAACAAGTTTCTGAGCATAATGTTGACCCTTATTCACAAACTGAAACACCTGTTGTAATAGACAATGAGGAACATACTGATGACGATGAGACGCAGATACCAGATTGGGATGACAACTTAAATATTCGGTCAGGGCAAGAAGAGGCTCGATCTGAGGGTGAGGGGAATGCAAACACAACAATTGATGAGGAAGTTCTAGATCCCACCTACTGTCAATCCACAGACAGGCACTCGAGGAGGTCAACAGAAGCGGTGGAGGAGGATGCAACCGACGACGAAGTTACCTTGTGCCTTCCTGGACAGAGTCGGAGTATTGGTAGCACGTCTACAACTGCATCCTCAGCCACCACTGTGCCTCTGAGCACTAGTTGGGGTGGATCAGCAGGTCGCATGCCCTCTAAGCCTTGCCTAGCCTGGTCCTTTTTTGACGTAGCAAAAGATCGCCCAAATTATGTGATCTGTAAAATTTGTCGTGATTCTGTTAGTAGAGGGCAAAACCTCAGCAGTTTGACAACTTCTTCCATGAATCGTCACATGAATAAATATCATATGTCCCAGTGGGAAGCTCACTGTGCTGCAATGCGGCCTAGTGGAGCAAACCATCCACCGCCTGCCTCTTCCAGTGCATCCGCACGCTCTTGATCTTCTAGGACTATGGGGACAGCTGTCACACCTGGTTTTCCACGCACAACTTCCACCACTGTAACCGCAACAGTCAGTTTGCTTGGTAGGTCGTCAATTGGTTTGGAAGGGGAAACAAGTGCGTGTGTACAGCTCTCTCAAACATCGATAGCACCAACGTTGGATGAAGGCAACATCATGTCTACGCCTGCACTTTCCTCACAAACCTGCATTTTTCCAGGGACACCCTACTCAACACCGTCTACACACAGCAGCCAGATCTCTGTCCCTCAGATGTGGACAAATAAAAGGCCATTTCCTGCGACCCATGACAAAGCTAAGAGGTTGACTTTATCCCTCTGTAAGCTCTTGGCTACCGAAATGCTGCCTTTCCGCCTGGTTGACACACAGGATTTTAGAGACCTTATGTCTGTCGCTGTGCCCCAGTACCAGATGCCCAGTCGCCACTACTTCTCTAAGAAAGGTGTGCTTGCGCTACACCAGCATGTCGCACACAACATCACCGCTTCCTTGAGAAACTCTGTGTGTGAACGGGTGCATTTCACCACCGATACTTGGACCAGTAAGCATGGACAGGAACGTTACATGTCACTGACTGGGCACTGGGTAGCTATGGTGATAGATGGTGAAGGGTCTGCTGCACAAGTCTTGCCGTCCCCACGACTTGTGTGTCAATCCTCTGTCTGTCCAAGTTCCACCACTGCTTCTGCCTCCTCCACCTCATCTGGGTCCTCCACCTCCGCCCCACGCCTGCCTGGTCAGGCCACCAGCGTTCTAACTGCGCAGAAGGAATCACGCACCCCTCATTACTATGCTGGCAGCAGAGCGCAACGGCATCAGGCGGTCTTTAGCTTGAAATATCTTGAAAATAAGAGTTGTGGGCAGCTCTGGAGACTGAGTTTAATAAATGGTTGTCTCCCCTCAATCTGCAGCCTGGTAAGGCTGTGTGCGACAATGCTGCAAATCTGGGTGCGGCCCTTCGCCTGGGCAAGGTGACACACGTGCCTTGTATGGCTCACGTGTTGAACCTTGTTGTCCAGCAATTTTTAACACACTATCCCGGCCTAGATGGCCTTCTGAATAGGGCACGAAAACTGTCTACTCACTTCCGCCGTTCAACCACCGCTGCTGAGCGACTTGCATCGCTCTAGAAGTCTTTCGGCCTGCCGGTTCATCGCCTGAAATGCGATGTGCCGACACGCTGGAATTAGACTCTCCACATGTTACAGTGACTGTGGCAGCACCGTCGAGCCCTGGTGCAATACGTCATGACGTATAGCCTGGGCCAACGAGATGCAGAGGTGGGGCACATCACCCTGATGGAGTGGTCTCAGATCAAGGACCTATGCACCCTTCTGCACAGTTTCGACATGGCGACGAATATGTTTAGCGCTGACAATGCCATTATCAGCATGACAATTCCAGTCATTTACATGCTGGAGCACACGCTAAACACTATTTGGAGTCAGGGGGTGGGACAACAGGAAAGGGAGGAACTACAGGAGGATTCATATGCGCAAGAGACAACAACATCACCAAGGTCCAGACGTTCATCATCACCAACGCTGCAGACATGGGACCATGGGGGACAGGGATCAACAAAGGCGCATAGTAGCAGGCAAAATGTTGAGGAAGGTGCAGGAGAACATGAATAAATGGAGGACGAACTGTCCATGGACATGGAAGACTCAGCTGATGAGGGAGACCTTGGTCAAATTTCTGTTGAAAGAGGTTGGGGGGAGATGTCAAAGGAAGAAAGAACGGTTAGCACCTCTATGCCACAAACACAGCGTGGACTTGGTCCGCATTGCTGGGCAAGACACATGAGCGCCTTCTTGCTGCACTACCTCCAATATGACCCTCGTATTGTCAAAATTAGAAGTGATGATGACTACTGGCTTGCCACACTATTAGATCCCCG
This sequence comes from Anomaloglossus baeobatrachus, assembly GCF_048569485.1. Classification (NCBI taxonomy): domain Eukaryota; kingdom Metazoa; phylum Chordata; class Amphibia; order Anura; family Aromobatidae; genus Anomaloglossus; species Anomaloglossus baeobatrachus. The sequence goes on along the minus strand of NC_134354.1, from coordinate 544,422,001 downwards.
GTACAAGTCCAAATTTTGTGACATAATTCCAGCCATAGAAAGGGACGCACGTATGCAGGAGTATCAGCAGAAGCTGTTACTCGATCTTAGCTCAGCTTTTCCACCAAATAACCATGGTGCAGGGAGTGAATCTCCCAGTTGTAACTTGACAAACATAAGACGGTCTCGTCATCTTTAACAGTCTACCCGTACCAGAAGCACCGTATCTGGTGCTGGTAACAGCAATTTTATTGAATCTTTTTATAATTTTTTTAGACCATCCTTTGCAAGACCACCAGAGACAACAAGTCTGACACATAGTCAACGGCTGGAGAGGATGATACAGGAATATCTCCAAATGAACATCGATGCCATTACTTTGCAAATGGAGCCTTGCTCATTTTGGGCTTCAAATCTTGAAAAATGGCCAGAGCTCTCCACTTACGCCTTGGAGATTTTGTCATATCCAGCTGCCAGCGTTGTCTCTGAACGTGTCTTCAGTGCTGCTGGGTGTGTGCTGACAGATAAGCACACGCGTCTGTCCATTGACAATGTGGACAGACTAACGTTCATCAAAATGAACAAGTCATGGATCCACAAGGAATTTACTACCCCTGTTTCATCCTGGGGAGAGTAAATGCTTGTGGATTTTGAATGTGCTTGATGCAAATCTAGCTGTGAAGTATACAACTGGGGCACAAGTGCTGCCACTGAAGGGGTGGGTGTGTGTGTGGCCCAATTTTTGGAAAAAAGGGAGACTCCGCTTGGAGTTATCCTTGCTTATAGTGTTTTTAAAAATGATCCAAGATGAACAGAGCTGGGATCAGGAAAGACTTAGCTACCTACCCCGGGGTCATCCTGGGGACGGTTAAGGATGGTGTATTTTTGAATGTGCTTGATGCAAATCTACATGTGAAGTGTACAACTGGGGCACAAATGCTGCCACTGAAGGGGTGGGTGTGTGTGGGGCCCAATTTTTGGAAAAAGGGAGACTCCGCTTGGAGTAACCCTTGCTTACAGTGTTTTTAAAAATGATCCAAGATGAACAGAGCTGGGATCAGGAAAGACTTAGCTACCTACCCCGGTGTCATCCTGGGGATGGTTAATGATGGCGTATTTTTGAATGTGCTTGATGCAAATCTACCTGTGAAGTGTACAACTGGGGAGCAAGTGCTGCCACTGAAGGGGTGGGTGTGTGTGGGGCCCAGTTTTTGGAAAAAAGGGATACTCCGCTTGGAGTAACCTTGCGGTGTTTTACATGATTTTAGAAGGGCATGCCATGCCTATATCTGTGTCTCCTCCTTTTTTTCCTTTTCCAGCTCTTTTGTTTTCGCACGAGTATATGTCCTTGTCACTTTCCCATGTGTTTCTGTTGTGTTGTGAGTTGTTTGTCACCTTTTGGACACCTTTGAGGGTGTTTTCTAGGTGTTTTTATGTGTTTGTGATTGCCTCCCATTGTTTCCTATGCGGTTCGAGTGGTTCGCCGAACCGGTTCGCCGAACCGAACTCGAACGAGACCTCTGTTCGGCGAACCGAACTTGAGCCGAACCGCGACCGGTTCGCTCATCTCTACTCAGCACTACTCTTTACCTTTTGAGCTGCATATATTGAAGAATCTATAACACCACAACTCTCTCAGCTGCAATTTCCTAAGTGCCAAAGGTTTTTTCTGTATGATAGATCTGAACTGCCTTTAAAAGTAAGCACCTATATTTAGCCAAGGGTACTACCATACATTTCTTGAATCTTCCCTGGATATGTTTATAGTACTGCACGTCAGGGCAATATACAGTTAGGTCCAGAAATATTTGGACAGTGACACAATTTTTGCGAGTTGGGCTCTGCATGCCACCACATTGGATTTGAAATGAAACCTCTACAACAGAATTCAAGTGCAGATTGTAACGTTTAATTTGAAGGTTTGAACAAAAATATCTGATAGAAATTGTAGGAATTGTACACATTTCTTTACAAACACTCCACATTTTAGGAGGTCAAAAGTAATTGGACAAATAAACCAAACCCAAACAAAATATTTTTATTTTCAATATTTTGTTGCGAATCCTTTGGAGACAATCACTGCCTTAAGTCTGGAACCCATGGACATCACCAAACGCTGGGTTTCCTCATTCTTAATGCTTTGCCAGGCCTTTACAGCCGCAGCCTTCAGGTCTTGCTTGTTTGTGGGTCTTTCCGTCTTAAGTCTGGATTTGAGCAAGTGAAATGCATGCTCAATTGGGTTAAGATCTGGTGATGGACTTGGCCATTGCAGAATGTTCCACTTTTTTGCACTCATGAGCTCCTGGGTAGCTTTGGCTGTATGCTTGGGGTCATTGTCCATCTGTACTATGAAGCGCCGTCCGATCAACTTTGCGGCATTTGGCTGAATCTGGACTGAAAGTATATCCCGGTACACTTCAGAATTCATCCGGCTACTCTTGTCTGCTGTTATGTCATCAATAAACACAAGTGACCCAGTGCCATTGAAAGCCATGCATGCCCATGCCATCACGTTGCCTCCACCATGTTTTACAGAGGATGTGGTGTGCCTTGGATCATGTGCCGTTCCCTTTCTTCTCCAAACTTTTTTCTTCCCATCATTCTGGTACAGGTTGATCTTTGTCTCATCTGTCCATAGAATACTTTTCCAGAACTGAGCTGGCTTCATGAGGTGTTTTTCAGTAAATTTAACTCTGGCCTGTCTATTTTTGGAATTGATGAATGGTTTGCATCTAGATGTGAACCCTTTGTATTTACTTTCATGGAGTCTTCTCTTTACTGTTGACTTAGAGACAGATACACCTACTTCACTGAGAGTGTTCTGGACTTCAGTTGATGTTGTGAATGGGTTCTTCTTCACCAAAGAAAGTATGCGGCGATCATCCACCACTGTTGTCATCCGTGGACGCCCAGGCCTTTTTGAGTTCCCAAGCTCACCAGTCAATTCCTTTTTTCTCATAATGTACCTGACTGTTGATTTTGCTACTCCAAGCATGTCTGCTATCTCTCTGATGGATTTTTTCTTTTTTTTCAGCCTCAGGATGTTCTGCTTCACCTCAATTGAGAGTTCCTTAGACCGCATGTTGTCTGGTCACAGCAACAGCTTCCAAATGCAAAACCACACACCTGTAATCAACCCCAGACCTTTTAACTACTTCATTGATTACAGGTTAACGAGGGAGACGCCTTCAGAGTTAATTGCAGCCCTTAGAGTCCCTTGTCCAATTACTTTTGGTCCCTTGAAAAAGAGGAGGCTATGCATTACAGAGCTATGATTCCTAAACCCTTTCTCCGATTTGGATGTGAAAACTCTCATATTGCAGCTGGGAGTGTGCACTTTCAGCCCATATTATATATATAATTGTATTTCTGAACATGTTTTTGTAAACAGCTAAAATAACAAAACTTGTGTCACTGTCCAAATATTTCTGGCCCTGACTGTAGGTGGTACTGCAATCAGGGGCCCAGACCAAAATATAAGGAAAAGGGCTGGCCAGCATTAGATTGGGGACACAGCTTAGCATACTAATGGAGCTTCATCTCCAGGTGGGTTTGGCGATGCATACTGAACCTTCTGGCCCTGGAGTGAAGATCTATGCAGTTTTGTATTGTATTGTGCTGTTTATGATGCGTCCAGCCATCTAGCAAAATATGACACTTCAATCTAGTATTATCTGTGTGCTGTATAACATAAGGAACCACAGATAGCAATTATAGGCAACAACTCAATGGATTACTATATTCAAAATAGAAGAGTCTTTATATTTACCAAAGTATGAAAATACCCAAAAGACACCGTAGTACAAATGTATAAACATTTTTATTTTTATCAATGCATAGGGTATACATAACAATGATTTAAGAGAAAAACCGGAGTGAGTAAGTGATAGAGGGGAAGAACCCCACGTGACCCAGGAAGGAATCTCAGATCTCACATAGGACCTGCAAGGATGTTTAAAATATGCTAATAGGTAACCTCATGCAAGTGCAAAAGAGATGCTAACACAATAAGAACCAAGGTCTACTGTATAGCCAATCAATGAGGAGCTTACCTAGCAAGCAGATCACCAGTTAATCCTGGTGTACACGTGGGGACCGGCGTCCCAACACGTGTTTCGTCTAGTGCTTTGTCGGGGGACAATGAATAAAAGTGCATGGTATGGGGTTTAAAAAGGAGCCTAATTGTCATAGTCACGCCTCTACAACCGCGCGTCATGGTCTGACTCACCGCTGTGGCTCAGTATCGGCAGCGAACACCCGGCGGAAGAAAGACTTCCGGTGACGTCACCAGCACTTCCGGTTCTTCGCTGCGACGAGCGTCGCCACAGACGCGAACAAAGGGGCGGGTATCGCACCAGCACCACGTCAAATGCACCTCCCATCAATGAGATGGCAGGTCCAGCTCCTTCAGTCAAGTCAGACACAGTGCGGCTTTAGAATATGAGTATACCATAGACGCTTATATATAGTTTAGAACATTGGATGTCCGCTTTTGCCAGCTTTATAAATAAGGATAGGAAGGAATTAGATTGAAAAAGACATTTAAAGGAAAGAGGAGCAGACGTCTGCAAGAGTATATAATAGACATGTAGACATAGATACGCATATAACAATATCAGCATAGATGTTGAAGTTGGGGTTGTCCTTTGTGCCCCAAACTAACTTCAATCTCTTTTCAGTGATCAAAGACCTCCATTTGTTTTTGCGGAAGATATTGCGCTGCCTCTTTTATACAACAGTACTTATGTTCATGCTATATGTTTTTGGTTACCCTAGTATGACTCTTTTAACAGTGTGTTTTTTATTTTGTTTAGTTCAAAAGGGACCCTCTTCTTGTCAGAAAACACCCCTCCTCCCCCCCTCCCCCCCTGGTTTTGCCATCATGTTCGCGGTTCAGCTTGGTCTGGAAGGAATGGAGGCCTACGTGGCAATTATGCCTTAGTAATGAGCTCTAAAGGCTCTGGATTCATGGAGGAAACAGACATCGATTGTTTACAGTTATATCTATGCTGATATTGTTATATGCGTATCTATGTCTACATGTCTATTATATACTCTTGCAGACGTCTGCTCCTCTTTCCTTTAAATGTCTTTTTCAATCTAATTCCTTCCTATCCTTATTTATAAAGCTGGCAAAAGCGGACATCCAATGTTCTAAACTATATATAAGCGTCTATGGTATACTCATATTCTAAAGCCGCACTGTGTCTGACTTGACTGACGGAGTTGGACCTGCCATCTCATTGATGGGAGGTGCATTTGACGTGGTGCTGGTGCCATACCCGCCCCTTTGTTCGCGTCTGTGGCGACGCTCGTCGCAGCGAAGAACCGGAAGTGCTGGTGACGTCACCGGAAGTCTTTCTTCCGCCGGGTCTTCGCTGCCGATACTGAGCCACAGCGCGGTCCGTAGCGGTGAGTCACACCATGACGCGCGGTTGTAGAGGCGTGACTATGACAATTAGGTTCCTTTTTAAACCCCATACCATGCACTTTTATTCATTGTCCCCCGACGAAGCACTAGACGAAACACGTGTTGGGACGCCGGTCCCCACGTGTACACCAGGACTAACTGGTGATCTGCTTGCTAGGTAAGCTCCTCATTGATTGGCTATACAGTAGACCTTGGTTCTTATTGTGCTAGCATCTCTTTTGCACTTGCATGAGGTTACCTATTAGCATATTTTAAACATCCTTGCAGGTCCTATGTGAGATCTGAGATTCCTTCCTGGGTCACGTGGGGTTCTTCCCCTCTATCACTTACTCACTCCGGTTTTTCTCTTAAATCATTGTTATGTATACCCTATGCATTGATAAAAATAAAAATGTTTATACATTTGTACTACGGTGTCTTTTGGGTATTTTCATACTTTGGTAAATATAAAGACTCTTCTATTTTGAATATATTATCTGTGTGCTGTCTTAGTTAATTAAATGTACTGTGCTCAGCAAAAATGAGCATATACCCTATGAAAAGTAAAAATTTAATCAATATCTCACTGAGCAGAAAAAGTATTTTCAAAATTTTGACAAGAATGAGTTTACTAGAACATTGCTTTAACCCCTTTACGACCTTTATCATACATGTCCATCAAAGCACGTGTTCTTGCCTTTGATATGGGCTCAAATGCCCAGCTGCATCTTCCCTGGCAGATGATGGCTGATTTAATCAGCTATTATACATGTTTGTATATCCCTCCACCATACTAAGTCGAACCAGTAAAAGGAATCTTGTCTGTTTTAGACTCCTTCCCCCTTAGATTTTAACACATATTTACATCCTTATCTAGATAAGCTACATTCGGGGAACATATCAGAGGACACAGCCTCAACTTCATTTACTAGAATGCTGACAGAGCTAGGTTTGGTAGGCCTTTGGTGCATCCAAAACCCCACATCCAAACAGTTTTCCTGCTACTCTAGCTCCCACCACACTATGTCACGGATAGACCTGGCTATTGGGAACACAATTATGACCTCATATGTACAAATGGTGGCCTATCTACCTAGAGGTGTATCTGATCACTCACCACTCCATGTTACACTTTCATGGGGAAACCCCCTCAACCTGTCTAGGCCTATCTGGAAACTTAATCCCTTCTGGATCCAGTTTATAGGGGGGTCTTTGCATGATACTATTTTAGAATATTTCCAACTAAATGAGTATAATTCAGGAAGTATCTGTTGCGGAGGCTGCGGTGGTGCTCAACCCGACAGATGAAACTCTAGAGAAGGCACAAACGTCACTCAAAGAAAATCCCATGTCGGCGGCAGCAAATAAACGCTACTTCCTCAAACAGAAATGCTTCATAGAGGGGGAAGGAGTAGGGCACCTACTAGCCACGGTCAATAGGGCACAGGAAGGATCTTCATATATAAATAGGCTGAAGATGGAGTCGGGTGATCTTGTAACGGAAAGTGAGGATATAGTGAGGGAGATAAAGAGGTATTGTATGTGACTATACACATCAGACTGTGACCTTACAGAGACTGAGATTGAACAATATTTGGATGCTCTCTCTCTCCCCCCACACTAGCTAACGAAGAAAGGGATTTGTTGCATCAAGACATCCTGTTGGAAGACTTAGAGGAAGCACTTGGCCAGATGCAAAATGAAAAAGCTTCGGGAATGGATGGCCTGCCTGGCGAGTTTTATAAAACTTATGCACCCTTACTGCTACCTAAACTACTTAAAGTATTTGGAGAGTCTGAAAGGCAGAGGGTCCTCCCACCCTCTATGAGGGAAGCTTTAATAGTTTTAATATTAAAACCCGGAAAAGATCCAGAGATACCGGACTCATACTGCCCAATCTCTCTAATACCAACAGATGTTAAATTATTGGCCAAGGTGCTCGCCAATAGGATGTCCCGAATCATCTCATCTATTATACAGGGTGATTAAACAGGATTTATTCCATGTAGAGCCACATCTATGAATCTTAGAAAATTATACTTAGGGATTCAACATAGTTCTGAGAAGCCAGGGGAAAGGGAAATGTTGTCCTTAGACACCGCTAAGGCGTTCTATAGCCTAGAATGGGGGTATTTGTGGGCGGTACTTCGGAAAATGGGTTTTGGACACAGATTTATAAATTGGGTGAAGCTGCTATATGACTCACCGGTGGAAAAGGTTAGGGCTAATGGCAGGGTCTCTGAGTCTTTTCCTCTTGGAAGAGGTACTAGACAGGGGTGCCCTCTCGCCCTTGCTATTTGCTACTGCAGTGTAGCCATTGGCAGTTGCAATACGGACATCTAGAGAGATACCGGGATTTAAGTGTGGAGCAGTGGAGCAGAAAATATCATTATATGCGGATGACCTACTTTTATATTTAGACATTCAAGAATTTGGGCGGACGTCTGGCCTTCGGATTAATTGGTCCACATCGGCTTTAAAGACGATAGACCCTCTCCCGGTGGATTTCTTGGACTTGCAGATACCGGTTCCTGTGGTCCGAGAGTTTAAGTATCTGGGAGTATCTGTTAGCCCAATTCCGAAGGATTCCAGGCCCTAAATCTGGAACTCCTGTTGCAACGGTTCAGAGCAAAGTTACACACCTGGTGTCACTTGCAGCTATCAAATATCGGTAGATCCAACTTAATCAAAATGGTAATGATGCCACAATTACTATATCTTATATATAATTCTACAGAGGGGAAAGGAGGAGGGAGGACTGGCGGTACCAAACCCATATATATATACCATATAGCCTCCCAGATGCAACATCTTAGGAGTTGGGGCAAAGAAGGAGCGTATGATAATAGTGGTGATATAGTGAGAGAGGGATCGGTATGGAAATATCCGGGTTGCCAGTTGGATGTAGGACAAGGACAGATAAATGGGGCACGATATCCCACGTTGGCTATGATATTTAGGGTATGGGACAGAGGTAAGTTTCTTTTGAGGATAAATGGGCCTACGGAGTTCTGGCCACTGTGACGGAACCTGAAATTAAACAATTAGTGGGGCTCAGAGGATGGGAAGACAAAGGGATCCATTTAGTGTCACAAGTACTACAAAATAATATTCTTAAGAGTTTTGAGCAATTGAGAACGGAGTTTCACCTCCTGCATGTCTTCTTTTATCAATACTTACAGCTGAGGCATGCACTGGAAAGACAGAGGAGGACAAACCCGGTGACAGTGACATATAATCAAACATTACATATGCTACTTACATCTGAGTCCTCTAAAGGCCTTATTTATGAACTATACAAAAGATTACTACCTGCCCATCTGGAGACATACCCACTGACTGTTAAAAGTAAATGGGAACGGGACGTTGGTCCCCTGACGGAAGACCAGTGGTCTGACATTCTAGAACAGGTCCCTAAACTGGCGGTCTCTGAGTGCCAAAGGCTTTCTCAAATATATCTCATCCACAGGGTATATAAAACTCCCAGCCTATTATTCAGGATGGGACTTAAACCAAATGCACAATGTGTTAGGTGTGGACAGGATGATGCCCATTTGATACATGTTATGTGGGAGTGTGGACACATTGGTGATTTCTTGAAACAAACCCTGGGACTCATAGGCCAACTATATTATATCACAATACAACCATTGCCTCGTCTATGTTTGTTGAGTCTGTGGAAGGGAGGAGTAGACCCGGACTCCCCAATAGCCCTGGGAATAGCACACATCCTGTATCAAGCAAGGAAGATACTGGCATACCATTGGTTAAATCCTCTACCACCAACATTACCAGAGCTTAAAAATAAATTAAATAACTTCATTAGATTGGAAAGGGGAGTTTATTTAAAAAGAAGAACACTGAGAAAGTTTTACAAAATTTGGCAGCCATGGATGGAGATGCCGGGTCTCCCCTCTGGTGCACTGGTGCAGGATGCAATGTTGGATCAGTTACTGTTGCTCTTGCAGTGAATGGAACGTTTGGGGAGTAAAAGTTAAAACTAGTGTTTTACGTGGCGAAGTGGACTTTGAACGGCGCTGTGGGAGGGGCCGGAAGGGTATGATTGATGACTAAACGGGGAGAGAGAGGCAAGCGGGTATGGAAATATGATGCAGAGCGACACGGCTGATGGAGGAGAATTTTCTATTAGACTGAGGTATTATTGCATAATTTATCTTTTGTTTATCTGTGGAGCCATGTTGTTTGTAGGCTCAATTTATATAATTGTGATCTAAGAATCTTTTTTTTTTTTTTTTATACAGAGGAAGAACCTGATTTATAGACAACATATGTTTTTTCAATGTATGCCTTTACTAGTTATATAAGATGCAATATATTTTCTCTGTATTGATTCCTAGTTTTTTAATAAAAAAGATCTGATTTAAAAAAGACTGTAACAACATCACCAGACTTGGAGTGACTCATTTTCACCCTAGTTTGGCAGCGTTGCTGCCCTTGCATATACAGATGAATGAAGACTCCATTTGGAAAGCCACAGCTCAGTGATCAATAGCTGATGCAGCACATGCAGGCATTTCTTCAAATAAAGGACCTCTCAAAAGAAACGATGAAGTAATATGGAACCAAGTAAACCAATTTCTCAATCAAGAAGAAATATTACAGGTTGCAGGCTACAACATGGCTGGAAAGAGGGCAGTGGTCCAATCAATAACTCAATGGAAAGGAACTGTCAACCCTTCTCTTTATTTTATAAAATATGATGAATTTGATTATATGAATGGATTTGATCTTCACAAAGATGAAAGGGTGTCTGCTCTCGAAGTTGTACCAGAATTGCATTATCCCGAATAAGCAATGCTCATTTAGCAGGGGATGACACCCAGAGTACCTGTAGGGAAGACCACCATGAAGACAACCTGCCTTTTGGTGGCACTTTACAAATAAAAATCTCTATGCGTGTGAGGTGGAAAGAAAGGGTATCTTTTTCATGTAGACTGGAATGACATCATCAGACTTGGAGTGACTCCTTTTCACCCTAGTTTAGCAGCAGTGCGGCCCTTGCATACACGAATGAATGAAGACTCCATTTGGGAATTGCCAATGTAACCGCCTCAGATTCGTCCTCCTCAGCCTCATTTGTCAGCCACACATCAGCTTTATTTCAAAGTTGAAGCGATGTGTGGCTGCCAAAGAAATCTAGTGGAGTAGGCTGTCCAGTAATGGAGGTTTTTTCATTTCTCTTGGGATAGGATGAGCTGGTGTTTACTCACTAGACCTTTGACTAACAGAACCTCCCACATGTACACCTCCAACACCCCATCTATTCCCCCTTCCATGACAACTTCATCATGATTTACCACTCATGGTTGATGTACCCTTCCCTTTCAAACAGATGTTTTGAAAACCTACACCCACACCTGTCAGACACCTGACACAAAAGATAAATTATTTCTTTCCTGTATGTATTGGCAATATTGTGAAGCCACTAAAAAGTACCACATCCTTCAAATGCGATTCACTGCATAATTTGAACCAGACACGGAAGAGTGCCAAGAAGACCTTTTTAGCTTGTTCAATAGCAAATTTTAAGCAGGCACTAATAACAATACCTACAAGTGTATTTCATTGCAGAATTTTGAGCAGGCAATTAAGATTGCCAAGATCAACTTTTCAGCTAGTTGAGTAGAAAATTTACAGCAGGCCAGGCACGTCTAACTAGCAATACCTGTAAATGTGTTTGCAGAATTTTGAGCAGGCAATTAAAGTTGGCAAGAAACACTTTTTAGATACTTCCCTTGCAACGTTTAAGCCAGGCACTGCTAATTATCAATACCTATAAATGTGTTTATGTAATTTTCAGCAGACAATTAAAATGGACAGAACCAACTTGTTAGGCCACACACTACTAACTGGCTGCAGAAACATCCACAAATAAAGTTAAGAACAAAAACAAGGATCCAGAGTCCCTGCCTTCTACACTGATTTTACACATTAGACAGCACCACAATCCTATTCAAAACCAGGAAATGCTATTACAAAAGCATTTTTTTTAAATATGCCCAGTATTCGGGGGCAGAAACTGAACAAAACAGAAGCTCGATGACTTTTGCGGAAAGTGCTTGAGGTTACCAATCTTGAATGAACATGCAAAGGCTCATACCAAATTTGAAATGGGTGACCCGAACAGGTTTGCTCATCTCTACCTTTAACGCTATGGGTGGAGCAGAGTGCCAACTGTGGCTGTTATACTGTTAAATGCCGCTGTCAATCACAGAGCAAGGCATTTAACACGCAGCAGCAGGAGGCATGCACGCCATTCCACCCCCCCTTCAGCACACCCATGATATTATCATGGGTTACCAATGGGTAGCCATGACAGCCGAGGGCCTGTTGAAGTCCTCCATGCTTGTCATTAGGATACTCTTGTGAAAGTCAGCATTTAGCTGAAATTCATAAGAGATTGTGATTTTCACAATGCATAGCAGTGTTATTGCATTGCAATGTATATCACAAATGATCAGATGATCGCAGCTTCAAGTCATCTAAGGAAACTATTAAATACAATAAAAAGAAAAAAAAAGTTCATTTAAAAAAAAATGCACATATTTAGTATTGCTGGGTTTGTGAAACTACAAGATGTCAAAATAAAAAATAAATTAAAAAGCTTAACGAGAATAAAAACACCAGAATTAGGTTTTTAATTAAATGCAATAAGAACTGATCAAAACATCACCTCTACCTCAAAATGGAATCAGTAATAACGTCAGCTCAGGTGGCAAAAAATAAGCTTTATGTGTCTAATGTGTAATACTAAAGGGGGCTTTACACGCAACGACATCGCTAACGAGATGTCATTGGGGTCACGGAATTCGTGACTCACATCCGGCCTCGTTAGCGACATCGTTGCATGTGAAACGCAGGAATGGTCATTGACACGTCGTTCTAATCTCAAATATCATTGCTGCTATTGGACGCAGGTTGTTCGTCGTTCCTGCGGCAGCACACATCGTCATCAGCTATCCTCTTAAGGCCCCGTTACACACAATGACGTATCTAACAATATATCACCGGGGTCACGGATTCCGTGATGCAGATCCGGCATTGTTAGCGACGTCGTTGCATGTGACACCAACGAACGGCCATTAACAATCAAAAATACTCACCTTATCGTTGATCATTGACACGTCGTTCATATTCTAAAAATTGTTGATTGTTGCAGGACAGAGGTTGTTCATCGTTCCCGAGGCAGCACAAATCGCTATGTGTGACATCACGGGAACGACGAACTACAGCTTACCTGCGGCCGCCGTCAATGAGAAAGAAAGGAGCTGGGCGGGATGTTATGCCTGCTCATCTCCGCCCCTCCGCTGTTATTAGCCGGTCGCTTAGTGACACCGCTGTGACGCTAAACAAACCGTCATGGAATCCGTGACCCCGGCGATATATTGTTAGAAACGTCGTTGCGTGTAACGGGGCCTTAAGAGGATAGCTGCTTGTGTCTGCCACTGAGCAATATGTGCTTTGTGGCTAATATGTGGACAGTTTGTGTAATATATGCATTTAACCCTTTAATTATAGGGCGATTTTTAGTTTTTGTGGGGGGGTTACCTCCACTTATTCTAAAGCTCGGGTCACACATAACGACGACGACAACGACGTCGCTGCAACGTCACCATATTCTGTGACGTAGCAGCGACCATCGATGATCGTTAGTAAGCTGTCAAACATGTTAGAAAAAGCAGCGACGGAGCAGCGATCATAGCGACGTCGACGGTCGTTGTGTGGTTTCAGACGTAGCGTAGCGTCGCTGCTGCGGTGTCAAACACAAGGATTATCAGCTTATCAGCATGGCGCAGCGGGATAGCAGCGATCAAAACATGACTTCGAGCATTCAGGAGCGAGCAACGATTTCGCAGCAGGGGTCTGATCGTTGTTATGTGTCACACACAGCGACGTCGCTGTTGAGGTCACTGCAACGTCACAGAATATGGTGACGTTGCAGCGACGTCGTTGTCGTCGTCGTTATGTGTGACACCAGCTTAAGAGTCATAACTTTTTTTTTTTATCTACAGAGCCTACAAGTAGTATTCAACCCCATGCAGATTTAGCAGGTTTGATAAGATGCAAATAAGTTAGAGCCTGCAAACTTCAAATAAGAGCAGGATTTATTAACAGATGCATAAATCTTACAAACCAACAAGTTATGTTGCTCAGTTAAATTTTAATAAATTTTCAACATAAAAGTGTGGGTTAATTATTATTCAACCCCTAGGTTTAATATTTTGTGGAATAACCCTTGTTTGCAATTACAGCTAATAATCGTCTTTTATAAGACCTGATCAGGCCGGCACAGGTCTCTGGAGTTATCTTGGCCCACTCCTCCATGCAGATCTTCTCCAAGTTATCTAGGTTCTTTGGGTGTCTCATGTGGACTTTAATCTTGAGCTCCTTCCACAAGTTTTCAATTGGGTTAAGGTCAGGAGACTGACTAGGCCACTGCAACATCTTGATTTTTTCCCTCTTGAACCAGGCCTTGGTTTTCTTGGCTGTGTCCTTTGGGTCGTTGTCTTGTTAGAAGATGAAATGACGACCCATCTTAAGATCCTTGATGGAGGAGCGGAGGTTCTTGTCCAAAATCTCCAGGTAGGCCGTGCTATCCATCTTCCCATGGATGCGGACCAGATGGCCAGGCCCTTTGGCTGAGAAACAGCCCCACAGCATGATGCTGCCACCACCATGCTTGACTGTAGGGATGGTATTCTTGGGGTCGTATGCAGTGCCATCCAGTCTCCAAACGTCACGTGTGTGGTTGGCACCAAAGATCTCGATCTTGGTCTCATCAGACAAGAGAACCTTGAACCAGTCTGTCTCAGAGTCCTCCAAGTGATCATGAGCAAACTGTAGACGAGCCTTGACATGACGCTTTGAAAGTAAAGGTACCTTATGGGCTCGTCTGGAACGGAGACCATTGCGGTGGAGTACGTTACTTATGGTATTGACTGAAACTAATGTCCCCACTGCCATGAGATCTTCCCGGAGCTCCTTCCTTGTTGTCCTTGGGTTAGCCTTGACTCTTCGGACAAGCCTGGCCTCGGCACAGGTGGAAACGTTCAAAGGCTGTCCAGGCCGTGGAAGGCTAACAGTAGTTCCATAAGCCTTCCACTTCCGGATGATGCTCCCAACAGTGGAGACAGGTAGGCCCAACTCCTTGGAAAGGGTTTTGTACCCCTTGCCAGCCTTGTGACCCTCCACGATCTTGTCTCTGATGGCCTTGGAATGCTCCTTTGACTTTCCCATGTTGACCAAGTATGAGTGCTGTTCACAAGTTTGGGGAGGGTCTTAATTAGTCAGAAAAGGCTGGAAAAAGATATAATTAATCCAAACATATGAAGCTCATTGTTCTTTGTGCCTGAAATACTTCTTAATACTTTAGGGGAACCAAACAGAATTCTTGTGGTTTGAGGGGTTGAATAATAAATGACCCTCTGAATAAACTTTTCACAATTTAAAAAAAAATAAAAAAAGAAATAACATTCTTTTTTGCTGCAGTACATTTCACACTTCCAGGATGATCTACAGTCCAAATGTCACAATGCCAAGGTAATTCCGAATGTGTAAACCTGCTAAATCTGCAGGGGGTTGAATACTACTTGTAGGCACTGTATATAGCCAATTAGGGGCTTGTTTATTACAGGATGATTTTACCACTGTAATGGTAAGTACTAGTAGGATAAAAATTCCAATTGTGGCAAAATAGAAAAAAAGTGAAATTCTGCAATTGTTTTTTGGGGTTTTTATTTACACTTTCATTTTACTATAAAACTGACTAATCAGTATGATTCACCAGATCATTATTATTACGTAGATACCAAACATGTATAGTTTTGGTTTTATTTAAGAAGTGAAAAAAAATCAGAAAATTTTGAAAAAAACCTTTTCTTGCTTGTGTCATGACTAGAGTTGAGTGCGGTTCGCGGTTCGCGGTTCTCCAGTTCGCGGCTCAAGTGATTTTGGGGGCTGTTCTAGATAGAACTAGAACTCGAGCTTTTTGCTAAAGCTCGATAGTTCTAGATACGTTCGAGAAAGGTTCTAGCAGCAAAAAGTAGGGCTTTTTACAGCTACAGTGTGCAGGAGCCATCGCTGGCAGCCTGCCAGAAGCTAGTAACCAAGATAAACATCGGGTATCCAAGCAAAGCGCTTTGGTTAGTAACCCGATGTTTATCCTAGTTACGTGCAGGAAGCCCACACTTCACCGCTCAGCTCACTCTGCCCCCTCCTGCACGCGGCATGTACACACACACACTCACACACACACACACGTCCCCAGCCATGCAGTCCATGACACTGACGTCCTCCTGGCACTCTGAACACATGGTCCCGCTCGGCTTACCTGCGGTGATGAAGTCCCGACCTCAGCGCTGTCACTGTCCTCCATGGCCGCCGCTTGTCACATCATCTTCTCTCGCTTCCGACCCGAGACTGACTAGCGGTGATGTCACGAGCCTCTCGCGATACTTGGCTGTGAAGGCGGCGGTCATTGATCTCAATGACAGGTGCTGTCAGCAGTGCAGGAGATCAGCGCAGGTAATGTACCTCGCTGACAGCAGCACTTGTCATCCCCTGCAGTGACCTGGGCTGACCCATTGATGTTAGCTCAGGTCACTCACTACTCTCCCAGCCAATGGGACTGTGTGGATCGTCATGGCAACCCCTTGGATTACACCAGACCTGGATTTGTTTTTCTTTCTAATAAATTGGTTAAAGAGGGAATGTATTGGGGAGTGTTTTTTCAAATAAAAATGTGTTTGTCGTCTATTTTTTTTTATTACTGACTGGGTTGGTGATGTCAGGTATCTGATAGACGCCTGACCTCACCAACCTTAGGGCTTGATGCCAGGTGACATTACACATCTGGTATTAACCCCATATATTACCCCGTTTGCCACCACACCAGGGCGCGGGATGAGCTGGGGCGAAGCACCAGGATTGGCACATCTAATGGATGCGCCACTTCTGGGGCGGCTGTGGCCTGCTATTTTTAGGCTGGGGAGAGTCCAATAACCATGGACCTCCCTAGTCTGAGAATATCAGACCCCAGCTGTCTGCTTTACCTTGGCTGGTGATCCAATTTTGGAGGGACCCCTACGTGTTTTTTTTTTTAATTATTTATTTAATTTAAAATAACAGCGTGGGGTGCCCTCAGTTTTGGATTACCAGCCAAGATGAGGTTGCCAGCTGTGGTCTGCAGGCTGCAGCCATCTGCTTTACCCTAGCTGGCTACAAAAATAGGGGGAACCCTACATCATTTTTTTTTCATTGTTTTGGCTAAATACAAAGCTAAGCACCCTTAGTGCCACATGAAAGGCACCAAAGGGTGCAAAAGTACAAAATGCAGGAGAGTGGGAAATTATGTGTCTTTCTGCCATTATAATGACAGAAAAGACTGATATGAAGTGCACAAGCACAAGAAAATCACCAGAGCGCTCTACACTGTGAAAAGCAGTAGAAAATGGCACTGGAGTGAACATGTGACCGCCTCATGTAGGATGAAGCTATGGATCCTGGGTAAATTTATGCATTTACCCTCCTTCAGTTTTTTTGCAATACACAAAAAAACGGAAGGCACACGGATGACAAACAGATGACATACGGACCGTCTATGGAACGGAAACGGATGCCACACGGATGCACACGTGAAAAAAAACGGACTGTTTTTTGCAGACCGCAAAAATGGATCGGTCGTGTTAATGTAGCCTTATTCTGATCTGCCGTTTATAAACAGCAGGCAGAAATAAGTGAATAACGCCCCCCAGCATCTGAAAATCTCCGGGGTTTCAGGGCTAGCTGAGACCCTGGAGATTATGATTCAGGACAGTTTTTCCGATCCCCGCTCACGTGATCACAGGTATACACCGTACACCGATGATCACGTTACAGTAAATGACAGCGCCGGTAAAAAATTATTTATCTCCCATCTGGCATGAACAAACATGATAAATCTCCTCCCCGGTCCCCTCCGGTCCCCCGGTGTCGCCAAAATGCCCCCCCTGATGTCCTCCCAGAAATCCAAGATGGCCGCGCGCACAGCAGCACGTCGGCCGCATTCACCCTACTACTCTGATTTCTGTCGCATGTGCCATGACACATGCGACAGAAAACTCCTCCCCAGGCCCTGCCAGGTCACCCCCTATAACCCCATCGGTGTTCCCCGGTGTCCCACGGTACCTGTGCAGCGTTGATCCCCCCACGGCCCTCTCCTTCACAATAGACGCTGCCGCATGCACAGAGCGGCTGTCAGCTCAGCTTCCTGTGTTCAGACACAGTGAGTGGTGGTTATGCATCTGTAAGCTAAATGGGCGGCACGGTGGCTCAGTGGTTAAAACTGCAGTCTTGCAGCGCTGAGGTCCTGGGTTCAATTCTGACCAAGGACACCATCTGCAAGGAGTTTGTATGTTCTCCCCGTGTTTGCGTGGGTTTCCTCCCACACTCCAAAGACATACAGCGCTATAGAATTAATAACGCTATATAAATTAATAAATTATTATTATTACTGCAATGCCCTGCTCATGAGGTAAGGAACATAATTGATCAGGAGAGCTATATACTACATTTCCAAATGGAGGGATTTGCTTTTATAGTTTCCCTGCTGAACGACTACCAAACATGAGAGTCTGTTATACGCCACAAGAAAACACATCTAATAGCGAGCTCTGTTGTTAAGTATTCATTCAGCTGGATAACTAGACTTAAAGGGGTATTCCATCTCCAAGATCCTATCCCCAATATATAGTAGGTGGAATAGCAATAATATCAGCAAATACCAATATTTGGAAATGTAGAATAGTTCTCCTGATTAGGCATGCCCTTACCTCATGAGCAGGGCATTGCAGCTTTGGTAGCAACCATTACGACATGGACTCTGCTGCTGTGGACCCGGGGAGAGTGAGTGCAGATTCATTGCACCCACACTCCTCACATGAAGGGTCTGCACTCCTAGAAAATGGGGGATACGTTCCCTGAATGTCTCCCCCCCCATATTCTAGACGGTCCAGAGTCGTCGTGGGACCCCTTTATTTTTTTTCTTACAATAAATTGGTGAAAGAGGAAATGTTTTGGGGACTGTTTTTTCAAATAAATTTCTTTTGTCAATTTTTTTTTGTTAGTACTGACAGTTTATGATGTTGGGTATCTAATAGACGCCATGACATCACAAACTGCTGGGCTTGATGTCAGGTGACCTTACAGCTAGTATTAACCCGATTTATTACCCCGTTTGCCACTGCACCAGGGCACAGGATGAGCGGGGTGAAGCGCCAGGATTGGCGCATCTAGTGGAAGCGCCACGTCTGGGGTGCCTGCGGCCTGATATTTTTAGGCTGTGAAGGCCCAATAACTATGGACCTTCCCACCCTGAGAATACCAGACCACAGCTGTCCGCTTTACCTTGGCTGGTGATCCAATTTGGGGGGGACCCTACTTTTTTTGTGTAATTATTAATATTTATAAAATAATTATAAAAAAAGAGCCTGGGGGGACCTCCACATTGGATCCCCAACCACGGTAAAGCTGCCAGCTGTGGTTTTCAGGCTACAGCCGTCTGCTTTACCCTAGCTGGCTATCATAAATGGGGGGACCCAACGTCATTTTTTTTTTAACTATTTTTTAAATAGAAAAAATTAATGGGCTTCCCTGTATTTTGATTGCCAACCAAGGTAACGGCAGGCAGATGGGGGTGGCAACCCATAGCTGTCTGCTTTATCTGCGCTGAGAATCAAAAATACCGCGGAGCGCTACGTCATTTTTTTCAAAGATTTATTTTTACAGCACTGTGATGTCCAGCAATCAAAATACAGGGAAGCCCTTTTTGTTTTTAGTTATTTAAATAAATAATTAAAAAAAATATATATGGGCTCCCGCTGCATTTTTTGTATTGCTAGCTAAGGGTAATCCAAGCAGTTACTGGCTGCTAACCCCCACTGCTTGGTGTTACCTTCACTGGCAATGGAAAATCCAGGGAAGCATTTTTTATTTTTTTTGCCAAAAAACTACAAAGAAAGGACGTGAGCTTCGCCATATTTTTGTATGCTAGCCAGGTATAGCAGGCAGGTGCTGGAAGAGTTGGATACAGCGCCAGAAGATGGCGCTTCTATGAAAGTGCCATTTTCTGAGGCGGCTGCAGACTGCAATTCGCAACAGTGGGGCCCAGAAAGCTCAGGCCAACCTGTGCTCTGATTCCAGTCCCCAGCTGCCTAGTTGTACCTGGCTGGACACAAAAATGGGGCGAAGCCTACGTCATTTGTTTTCTAATTATTTCATGAAATTCATGAAATAATAAAAAAAGGGCTTCCCTTTATTTTTGGTTCCCAGCCGGGTACAAATAGGCAACTGGAGGTTGGGGGCAGCCGTACCTGCCTGCTGTACCTGGCTAGCATACAAAAATATGGCGAAGCCCACATCATTTTTTCAGGGGGCAAAAAACTTCTGCATACAGTCCTGGATGGAGTATGCTGAGCCTTGTAGTTCTGCAGCTGCTGTCTGTCTGGAGAAGAGCAGACAGCAGCTGCAGAACTACAAGGCTCAGCATATTCCATCCAGGACTGTATGCAGAAGTTTTTTGCCCACCAAAAAAATGACGTGGGTTTCGCCATATTTTTGTATGCTAGCCAGGTACAGCAGGCAGCCACGGGCTGCCTCCAACCCCCAGTTGCCTATTTGTACCCGGCTGTGAACCAAAAATATAGGGAAGCCCGTTTTTTTTAATTATTTCACTTATTTCATGAAATAATTAAAAAACAAATGACGTGGGCTTCGCCCCATTTTTGTGTCCAGCCGGGTACAACTAGGCAGCTGGGGATTGGAATCCTCAGCACAGGTTAGCCCGAGGTTTCTGGGCGCCTCTGCTGCGAATTGCAGTCCGCAGCCGCCCCAGAAAATGGCGCTTTCATAGAAGCGCCATCATCTGGAGCTGTGTCCAACTCTTCTAACAGCCCTGAAGCCAGGTGGCTTGTTGGGTAATAATGAGTTAACACTAGCTTTGTTTTACTAGCTAGTATTAAGCCAGAGATTCTTAATGTCAGGCACGTTTGACCCGGCCATTAAGAATCTCCAATAAAGGGTTAAAAAAAGACACCACACAGAGAAAAAATACTTTAATAGAAATAAATACACAGACACATTAGAGACTCCATCTTTATTACCCCCTGTCAGCCCTCCACGATCCATGGTCTTCTGTCTTTCTCGTTCAACAAATGCAGCTCTTCTCCATCACTGCTGCATGGGGGAAGACGCTGCTTCCCGTGCAGCCTTCACTTCGTGAAGGCTGCACGGGAAGCAGCGTGCAGCCTTCACTCCGTGAGGGATCAGTGCTGCTGGCTGTCAGCGGTAACAGCGGTAACGCTGACAGACGCGTTACCATAGCAACGGTGCTCCCGGAGCAGCGGTTAGCGGTGATGTCACCGCTAACTGCGTTGCTATGGCAACGGTGATCTCCGTTAATGACCGGCTGTGTCAGCCAGTCCCTAACGGAACGGGGAGTCGACCGTGTGCTAGAGCATGTCGCCGGTACACCGAGATACACAAATGTGCACCGTGTACCGGAGAGATGCACTCGCAGGTCCTGCATGACGCGTCATAGTCCTGTGACCAGTCTGTAGCCAATGAGATAATAGCTATGGCTATTTTGACGTCTCGATAGGTCCTGCATCACTGCTGGCAGTGCTGGTCACCGGAAGGATTCAGCGATCATCGGATGGAATAGCGGCAGGAGACAGAGTGCAGGAGGGATCGCGGGGACCGGTAAGTGTTATTGCAATGTTTATTAACTGTTTGTGTACATTTATAATGCGTTTTTATGTGTTTGTGATTGCCTCCCATTATATCCTATTGGTTCGAGTTCGGTTTGTCGGATGTTCACCGAACTGAACTCGAACGAGACCTTCGTTCGACGAACCGAACTCGAGCCGAACCACGGCTGTTTCGCTCATCTCTAGTCATGACTTTCAATTTTGGGTATGGAGCTGTGTGACAACTTGGTTTTTTACCCCCCACTTCCCCAAGCTGTTGTTTTTTTGTTCTTATTTGGGGGTAAATACAATGTTTTGATCATCTGTTATTTTTTTTTTTCTGTTTACTTTTCTGTTTACTAATCAGACTTATTTATGTTATATTTTGATTGAACATTTCTGAACACAGTGATACAATATATATGCACTTTTTATTTTGTCTTAATTATTTTATTTATGTGTTTTTTTATTTTCATTTTTTTTTACTAATCTTTAAGTGGACTGAAATTGTGATAATTTTATTGCTTGTGCTCTATATTGCACAAATCACGATCACATATTTGGGATCGTCATGACAGATACCGAGGTCATCAGCTGACATCTGGCTGTCATGACAACCCATCGACACCCTGCAATCACAATACGACAAGAATGTGCATATCTAATAGTATGCTAAATGGTTTCAAATCCAATTTACATATGAGATAGCCATGATGATTGTCTATAAAGTGAAGCTAGTCCTGTGTTCAACGCTGTAGTGGATTGTGAGAAATGGAGTCTGAAAATCAAAAGTTCAAAACATTGTTACCCTTTTGCTTGTCACTGTACATTGTAGAGTGATTATAGCATAAGTGCATATATTATTGAATAACTTGGCTAAATATATATGTATGATTTTTTTTATTATTTAAGCAGTAGTTTATTATATTCTTTGAACAGTGGATGATACTAATATTTAGGCATGGTAAGCAGGTTATTTTTAGATAGACTGGGTCTGCTGCATGGACAAGGTTATATGTAAGTAGATTGATGTTAATGCATAGATAGTAGCGATGAGCGAGCACTGCTTTACCTTGGCTGATTCAAGACTGAATCCCCTGTATTTTGATGCCCAGCACAGAAAAAGCAGAGAGCTACAGGCTGCAGCCCTCATCTGTGTGCACACTATCTTGACTGTGTATCAAACTATGAGGGAACCCATGATGTTTTTTTTTCTAAATTATTTAAATAAATAATTTAAAAAACTGTGGTGAGGTCCCCCAACGTTTGATACCAAGCCAAGATAAAGCAGACAGCTGTGGACTGGTATTCTTAGGCTATGGATACCTATTGTGATTGTGTGCTCCCAAGCCTAAAAATAGCAGCCCACAGCCACCCCAGAATTTGCGCATCCCTTAGATGCACTAATTCTAATGCTTTACACTGTTCATCTCATTGCACTGGTGTGGTGACAATCAGGATAATATAATGGGTTAATGACAGCTGTGATTTGTCAAAAAAATCACAGCTACCATGATGTCCTGGATTAGTAAAGGAAAGGCATCTATTACTAACTGTGTAAGGCAAAAGAGAAAAACACAAAACAGAGAATACTTTATTAAAAAGCACAAAACAAAATGAACACTCTCCCTCTCCACCTTACTAACACCCAAAACATCCCTGCAGTGCCGACTAATCCACACAACGTCATAAAACAATTCTAGCTCCACTACATCTGAGGTCGCAGTGTGTGGTCACATTAGAAAAGATGACCATTCACTGCAGCATCAGGGACACACTGACAGAGCTGCAGCTGTGAGCAGTGACATAGCTGTGATCACCTGAGGTCACAGCTAGCAGTTCCTACAGTATCCCAGCTTAGACCTCAGGTGAACCCATCTCAGGTGAACTGATTGAACTCAGTGACCTCACCTCAGGTGAAGTCATTGAAGTCAATGTGGGATTACCAGATAAGAAGATGTGGGCATGTTACATTTCTGCACCATATCTGCATCACATAACAAAAAAATGCACTGAAACCGTATGCGGTTTCAGTGCACTTTTCTGCCCGGAGATGCATATTTGGTGTAGAAATGTCTGCAACCAAATACTCAACTTGTGCACATATTCTAATCTGGTAATCTGGCATTGAGTTTAATGAGTTCACCTGAGGACACTGCTGGGGTTCCCACATTACTCCAGTTGTGACTTCAGGTGAATTCAATAAACTCAGTAACCTCACCTCAGGTGAACTCAATGAACCTCAATTAATCTCCTGGCAAAAAATGCACCAAGATTGTGATGCGTTTCTGATGAATTTTTGGTGCGTTTTTCTGCCAGGAGATCCAAATTTGGTGCAGAGATTTTTGCAATAAAATACTCAACATGTTGACATAGCCTAATCTCGTAATCTGCCACTGAGTTCAATGAGTTCACTAGAGATTAATTCACTGAGTTCACTACATTTCCTGGCAGAAAAATGCAGCAAAAATGCTTTAGAACCGCATCACATTTTTTCACCTCATCTGAGTTCATTGAGTTCACCTGAGACCAGTTCACCTGAGGTCACAGCTGGAGTACCGTGGGAACCCTAGCTGTTACCTCAGGTGAAGTCATTGAACTCAATGCTGTATTGTTGGATTAAGAGATGTGTGCACTTTGAGTATTTGTTTACAGATATTTCTGCATCAAATGTACATCTCCTGGCAGAAAAACACACCAAAATCACATGCCTTTTTTATGCGGTTTTGGTGCATTTTTCCGAAACAAGATGCAGATTTGGTGCAGAAATGTCTACAACCAAATACTCAAAGTGTGCACATCGCCTAATCAGCTAATCTGGCATTGACTTCAATGGGTTCACCTGAGGTTAGGTCACTAAGTTTAATGAGTTCACCTGAGGTGGGTTCACAGCTTGGGTAACGTGGGAACCCCAGCTGTGACGTCGGGTGAACTCACTGACATCACCGTTTCATTACAGCTGCAGCTCCATCAGTGTGTCCCTGATGCAGCAATGAATGGTGATATTTTCTAATGTGACAGCAAACTGCGACCTCAGATGTAGCAGAGCCAGTATTGACATGGGACATTGTGGTGTGGATTACATCAGACCTGCAGAAGTGAACACAGCTCTTATAAATCCACCTAAGCCAGCCTCCTCTTCCTCCAGTGTCACACACAGCATTAGCATGATTTACTGTGCAGGACACTGCAACAGTAAATAGACATAATGCACAAAGCACCATACACCAGACCTTGCAATAAACGCTTCCCTTCACTGATAGATGGATGGATTGGGTCAAGCCCTTCTGTAAGTTTCCAAAGCCTGGATCTCAAGGAAATTTTGATGCAATATCACAGGAATCCTATGGATTCTCTGCCAGAGATCATGTAATCAGGGGACCAGCTGAGGTTACAGAGGGATTTAAAAAAGAAAAATATTTATTAAAGTGTTTATCTATGGCAGCTACCTCACAAGAAAGGGGCTTACAAAGTAGTTGCCATCCCTTATAATGATTGTGTGTCAACCTACATGTGAAAATGATGATGATCATCTACTCTTTGTTTTAATTGGTTTCTCATACACTTGATTATTACCCTACAAAATTCTTGACTTTGTACCTAGAAGATAGTTAGGTCCAGAAATATTTGGACAGTGACACAAGTTTTGTTATTTTAGCTGTTTACAAAAACATGTTCAGAAATACAATTATATATATAATATGGGCTGAAAGTGCACACTCCCAGCTGCAATATGAGAGTTTTCACATCCAAATCGGAGAAAGGGTTTAGGAATCATAGCTCTGTAATGCATAGCCTCCTCTTTTTAAAGGGACCAAAAGTAATTGGACAAGGGACTCTAAGGGCTGCAATTAACTCTGAAGGCATCTCCCTCGTTAACCTGTAATCAATGAAGTAGTTAAAAGGTCTGGGGTTGATTACAGGTGTGTGGTTTTGCATTTGGAAGCTGTTGCTGTGACCAGACAACATGCGGTCTAAGGAACTCTCAATTGAGGTGAAGCAGAACATCCTGAGGCTGAAAAAAAAGAAAAAATCCATCAGAGAGATAGCAGACATGCTTGGAGTAGCAAAATCAACAATCGGGTACATTCTGAGAAAAAAGGAATTGACTGGTGAGCTTGGGAACTCAAAAAGGCCTGGGAGTCCACGGATGACAACAGTGGTGGATGATCGCCGCATACTTTCTTTGGTGAAGAAGAACCCGTTCACAACATCAACTGAAGTCCAGAACACTCTCAGTGAAGTAGGTGTATCTGTCTCTAAGTCAACAGTAAAGAGAAGACTCCATGAAAGTAAATACAAAGGGTTCACATCTAGATGCAAACCATTCATCAATTCCAAAAATAGACAGGCCAGAGTTAAATTTGCTGAAAAACACCTCATGAAGCCAGCTCAGTTCTGGAAAAGTATTCTATGGACAGATGAGACAAAGATCAACCTGTACCAGAATTATGGGAAGAAAAAAGTTTGGAGAAGAAAGGGAACGGCACATGATCCAAGGCACAGCACATCCTCTGTAAAACATGGTGGAGGCAACGTGATGGCATGGGCATGCATGGCTTTCAATGGCACTGGGTCACTTGTGTTTATTGATGACATAACAGCAGACAAGAGTAGCCGGATGAATTCTGAAGTGTACCGGGATATACAGATGGACAATGACCCCAAGCATACAGCCAAAGCTACCCAGGAGTTCATGAGTGCAAAAAAGTGGAACATTCTGCAATGGCCAAGTCAATCACCAGATCTTAACCCAATTGAGCATGCATTTCACTTGCTCAAATCCAGACTTAAGACGGAAAGACCCACAAACAAGCAAGACCTGAAGGCTGCGGCTGTAAAGGCCTGGCAAAGCATTAAAAAGGAGGAAACCCAGCGTTTGGTGATGTCCATGGGTTCCAGACTTAAGGCAGTGATTGCCTCCAAAGGATTCGCAACAAAATATTGAAAATAAAAATATTTTGTTTGGGTTTGGTTTATTTGTCCAATTACTTTTGACCTCCTAAAATGTGGAGTGTTTGTAAAGAAATGTGTACAATTCCTACAATTTCTATCAGATATTTTTGTTCAAACCTTCAAATTAAACGTTACAATCTGCACTTGAATTCTGTTGTAGAGGTTTCATTTCAAATACAATGTGGTGGCATGCAGAGCCCAACTCGCGAAAATTGTGTCACTGTCCAAATATTTCTGGACCTAACTGTATGATTCTGTTTTGTAGGCAAAGGGTGGTTTTACTGAATATTGCTGTGATTTAAACATTCTCCTTTGCTGAGATAATCCGTCCACCTCACAAGTTTGGCATATCAAGATGCTGATTAGATATCATGATTATTACAGAGATGTTCCTTTGAACACATTCTTACATGAATTTTTAAAATAAGTATACTTGCTTCATCTGATGTAAGAGACCTCTTTATTAAAGTGTGAAGTTTGTATTGTTAAATCTGGTACCATTTTTTTTAATTTTCCTATTATGAACATAGGTGTACCTGCAGTATATCAAAAAGTGAGTACACCCCTCACATTTTTGTATTTTTTTTTTATAACTTTTCATTAGACAACAATGAAGAGTGCCGCCAGTATTTTTTTTATATTTTTATATTAGACAGCATCGTATAAGTGCTGCCAGCATTGCTGCAGAGGTTAAAGGGGTGAAGAGTCATCCTGTCAATGCTGAGACCTTTTGCCACACTACTGTTTCAAATTGGTCAGTATGATTGTCATCCCAGAAGGAAGCCTCTTCTAAAGATGATGCACAGGAAAGCCCACAAGCCTCTTCTAAAGATGATGCACAAGAAAGCCCACAAACAGTTTGCTGAAGAGAAACACACTAAGGACATGAATTTCTGGAACCATATCCTGTGGTCTGATGAGAGTAAGCTAAAATTATTTGATTCAGATAATGTCAAGCAAGTGTGGTGGCAACCAGATGAGGAGTATAAAGACAAGTGTGTCTTGCCTACAGTCAAGCATTGCAATGGGAGTGTCATAGCTTGGGGCTGCATGAGTGCTGCTGGCTGTGGGGAGCTACAGTTCATTGAGGGAACCATGAATGCCAACATGTATTGTGACATACTGAAGTAGAGCATGATCCCCTAACTTTGTATTCCAACTTGATGACTCCTCTAAGATAACCCCTGCTTTGCTAAAGAAACTGAAGATAAAGGTGCTCGACTGGCCAAGCATGTCTCCAGACCTAAAACATATTGAAAAGCTGTGGGGCATCCTGAAATGGAAAGTGGAGGAGGGCAAGGTCTCTAACATCCACCAGCTCTGTGATGTCATCATGGAGGAGGGAAGGGGATTCCAGTAGCAATCTGTGAAGGTCTAGTGATCTCCATGCCCAAAAGAGTTTAGGCAGTGCTTATCAAAATGGAAGCCACACAAAATATTGACACTATAGGCACAGTTTCACCATTTTCAATTAGAGGTGTACTTCAGGTTGTCTCATAAAAAGATATAAATAAATATTTACAAAAATATGAGGGTTTACCCACTTTTGTGATATAATGTCTATAGCAGAGGTCACAACCTTTCTGAGAACCATATTTAGCGAGGGTTTAGAGCAACATCTATTTTCTCCCACCTCATAGTATTGACACCCATTGCCCCAATTACTGGTAAAATGATAGCCAAAGATTTTCCACAGAAATCACATCGAGGCAGTATACAAAAATCCAGGGATTCCGATCTTACTCCCATTCCGATCTTATCTTCTGTGTGGGCATACAGACAAAAGTCACCAACTGGAGACCTCCTCTTCAAAGCTACTTGCTAGACATGGTGTTAATGCAACAAGCAGGCAGACATCTGCGAGCCACACATCATGGGCCCACCAGCTAGTTTGCTTCCAAAGCCACAGGTTGGGAACAACTGCTAAATAGGATCCAGAGGTATCAGTCTAGGGTGCCACACATAAAGACACCAGTTTATAATTTGCACATGGTGACATGTCTCTTCTTTTAGTCCTAGTAAGTCCCAAAGCCTCATATATCGCTGTGTAACTCATTCCACATTGAAATAATTGAATAAAGAATAACGAACAAAGAGAAATTTAAACATAAACTTGTAGTGATAATTTTACTACTTTCAAAATTTTGTGTTTGACTGTTGTAAGATGGTACCCGGAACTATTGGAAATGTCTGGGATGTGTCGCAGAGAAGCTCTGCCATGAACCTGCAGTGTTCACTGGGACTTGTAGTTCCACACGTGTGTTTGGTAACATGTCGTAGCGCTAGATTCATGGGATGGTCAGAAATGATGAGCGGGACTGACCATCCAATTACCTCCCACCCAGGGGTGTGTCTGGGAGGATATCATGTGTCTGGTTGTGATCACATGGCAGTCTACCAGGGTCCTGGAAGAAAACAGACCTGCTGGAGCACATGGTGAGACCATGTGAGGAGTGTGCTGAGACTCCTGAATAAGCAACCCCAGGAGAAGGGGATTGTGAGGTGACTGGATGTCAGACCACCATATATGTCTTCACTCGGATACAGCTGAGAGGTCAGTGAGTAAAGACTGGGATGCCTGCACTGGGACACTGTGTGTATGAAGTCTTACAGATATACTCACTATTGGAACAGACTGGGGATAGTGGCATGTTCCTGTAATATGTTTAAATGAACTATAACAGCGGTTTATGACGTGCTTGAATAAACCACATGGATTCTTTAATGTGATAAAGTGCTCCTGTGTGACTCAATCCTGCTGCCAGACGTGTGTCCCCAGTACATTCGGAGCACAGGTTATCACACTGTCTAAGTCTAAAATTTGAGTACTCTTGAGTAAATTTATGTACAGCTGATTTTTCGAGTACCTAGTAGCAGTCTTTGTATTTTGCATAAGGGGTTCTTTTGTTACACCCCAAACCTTACACAGAGAAAAAGAGACAGGTTTATTATGCCAAGCAGTATACAGCCATTTTAATCCATTGTAGTTAGAACATGAGAACATTCATCACTTTTTAATGCTCAAGTTTTTTGAGTATGTAAGCCACTAGGAAGCTACTTATGTGGTTTTCTCCATAGTTTCACCTATACCTTATTTATAAGAAGTGACGAATACAGAACTGTATTTCTAGCAAACCATTTCTAGGCTTCGTCCAGTGTCCTCTGCTCCAAGGGGAAAACAGTTCCACCACTGGAATTAAACAAAAGATACTAATATAAAAATTAAACGCGTAAACAAAACTATCTTAAATGTTGGCGTCTTGAAACAATATATGCTATAAAAAACTATGAAAAAAAAATGTATTATCAGTATGGGTTCTTAAACTTAAAAGCACTATAAATGTATGATTTTTTATATATATATATATATTCTATATGTTGCTATAATTTCATTTTAAAATTATGAAGTGTTAGATTTGTTATAAGACAGTAAAAAAATGAATGAACCTTGGAAATGTGTAAGGAGCAACTCGTGTAGCAGCTACAAGGACCCTACTTGTACATGGCACTAATGGAAAAAAATGTGAGGGACAAGAGGATTAGACTGTGTATAACAGCTATATCCTGCTAAGGCAGTTAATTAACAATAAGGGAATCTGTCCATACTCTCTTTGCAGGCCCCCCACCTTCCCTTTTGTATCTTTTTCTCTTAACATTTGAAAAAAAAGGCAGTAGAAAAAGGTCACGTGGCCGGCCATTATGTATTGTTGCATTTAGTGCACTAGCCTGCTGTGACATGTTCCATTTTGCTGGATCTCATGTTGATTTGTAGCACCAATTCAAGCTGTATGTTATAAGGAACACCTTCTATAAGTGCTAGCTAGGCGAATATTGTGCATTTAGCGCACAACAAAACACAAAGTTATACCACATACTGAAGATAATTTTGTGTTTCATCATATATTTTCTTCTAAATATATATGGATATACTGAAATTTACATTGTAAATAACTACATATAATAAGCTATTTATTGGTTGTTTACTACACTTGACTGATGTTATTATTGTTATTTCTTTTTTTCTTTGCATAATGTGTTTACAAATTACAAGACTATGTTCTTCTACTCTAACCCAGAGAGGTCAAGAGAACATCCATTAGTAAGAAAACTCCCTCTGTAGCCATTTACTTCCATATAATCCAGCTGCCTGCGTTCTGCTGTGTACATGGAAGCAAATGGAAATATAAAATCGTGATTTGGAAAAGGTGAATAAGTGTGGCTTAGGAATGGAAATAGTTTGAAGGTTTTAGAGGGAGCTATGTTTTTTTCTTGTCACAGCAAGGCTTAAAAATACTGTTTAGGTTGAATAATTCTTAGCAACAAACTAAGTCAGTTATTATGTTAAATATTGTGAACATATAACCGAGAACAGGGATTAAAATGACCATAGTTGTAGGTTCCCCAAACTACAAAATATGTTGTTTTTCAGATGCAGTCAGGAAAATAATTATTTGATACACTACCGATTTTGCAAATGTTCCCTCCTACAAAGAATGGAAAGGTCTGTAATTTTTATCGCAGGTGCACTTTAACTGTGACAGACTGTAACGGTCTTCTCCCTGCTGTTTTGAGACTAGTGACAGCCTTAAGACTGAAGCCTCCCATCTACATCTTGACTCCTCATTTAAATAAAGTTTCTTTTCCTTTGGCATCTCATGGCCTAATTTCAGATTTTATTGCTAGCAGCCCTGAGCAGGGCAAATCAGCTGTTGCTGCTTATGGGTCCACGCCCATTTAGGTTGAATACTTGAGCCTTCCAGGCAGACCTTGCTGCTGTTAGAATCATTTCTACTTTGACCAGCCTGGTGGAAGGAACTGCTCAGGTTTTTTCCTGTGCCCAGCCACCTGCTACTTTAGAGTCCATCTTCTACTGTGAAGTTGGTGTTTTGTATCATTTTGTTTATTCCCTCTGTCTGTCTTTCCTATCCTTCTGTGTTTATTAGTTTAGTGGTGAGTCTAGTGTACTTGTCAGCCTACTCCCTAGACAGGGTGAGTTTAGGGCCAGCTGAAGGAGCCAGGTATCCTGCTCTCCAACAGGTTGAAATAACCTGTATAGAGATGCTAGAAAACTCAGGAGTCAGCTTGAGGTGAGTGCAGGAGGTGCCCCCTTACCCCTCTCCCTAGCGGCAGAGACCTCCCTTGTATCGTTAACCCGGTGTTTCCCCCTTTTTGTGGTGTGTTTTGGCAATATATCATATGCCCTTTGGTCTGATCACATGTGTCACAAGTTATATACGGACATCTCCAACTCCATGCGTGACACAGACAGAATAATACAAAAAATCTGAAAATCACATTGTATGATTTTTGAATAAATAATTTGCATTTTGTTGCATGAAATAAGTATTTGATGCAATAGAAAATCAGAACTTAATATTTAGTACAGAAACCTTTGTTTTCAATTACAGAGGTCAGACATTTCCTGTAGTTCTTGACTAAGTTTGGATACATTGCAGAAGGGATTTTGACTCGCTATCAAATACTCTTTTTACCCACTGTATGTGTCAAATTACACTATTATAAGTCAAATTGGTTTATAGACGAAAACACTTGAATGTGACTAATTTTGTGGTGCTGAAAATGAATATGATGCTTAAATTTGCTAACTGACTTTAATTTCAATATGCAGATTAGGTTGTAATTATTCTAGTCTATTACATCATGTATTTAGTCTATTGAGCTTTCAGTATTCTATTAGCTTAGGGTGACCAATCAAAAAATGCCAACTCTGCTCCCATGATATAATCATAAGTATAGTTGCATCCCTGTTATAAACTTTTATAAATGCTCTCTGCGTAAGGTATAACATTTTAGGATTTCTTATCTTAGTTTCTTAGACAAGTTTCTTAGACAGGTTTCTATATGTTTTTTTCAGATATGCCTCATTCTTGCATTAACAAAAAGTATAACTTTCTGCTACATATGCAAAGAAGTCACTTTTGCGTCACAAAGGCGAAACGTGATTATTATGAAAAGAAGGCCTACAATCTATATCTTGGCTGCAGAATAAGAGATTAGGATAAGAATTGGGCTCCATACATATGCTGCAATAGATGTGCATCACATCTTACTAGAGGTTGCATGTGAAGAGATAATCTATGTCTTGTGCAGTCCCAATGACCAGGAGAGAACCAACCTTTTATACATTAATAAATGTAGCAGTAAAAGCAAAACTCATTGATATCATAGAAAGAAGAGTCAACTAGAAATTTTATTTAGAAATATTTAGAAGGCTCACCTCAGTGATGTGGATCCACAGGTCCTGGGATGAAGTGGCTGGCATCCACAATTCAATGCAAGAAAAGGATGAAGAAATTCTGCACACCGTTCCTCAAATTCTTCAAGACATTATCGACACATTAACATCCTTCCTTAAAATTGCATATTGGATGCCCGGAATACACAATTTTAAAGAAGGATTTTAATGTGTCAAAAAAAGTTTTGAAGAATTTTATGAGGAACGGTGTGCAGGATTCCTTCATCCTTTTCTTGCATTGAAATTTTCATTTTCAGATATGAATTCAGGAGGTTAAAATCATTAAAAAATGG
This sequence comes from Anomaloglossus baeobatrachus, assembly GCF_048569485.1. NCBI lineage: Eukaryota > Metazoa > Chordata > Amphibia > Anura > Aromobatidae > Anomaloglossus > Anomaloglossus baeobatrachus. Next base: position 544,389,364 of record NC_134354.1, on the reverse strand, counting down.
CTCATAGCGTAACTGGACAGGTCATTTTTTAATAATGTGTAAAAAAGTGTATTAACCATTAACGACTGCGAGGAGTAACATTATGTCTCTGCTGTCATAGTGTTAATCCCCACCTGGTGCTGTGGGCTGCAGGCGGGGATCCATGCACATGTCAGCTGATTTGTATAGCTGACATGTGTGCCTCTCAGATACTAGTGGAATTGCTATCCACCCATACCTGTTAACATTTTAAATGGCAATGACAAGATGTGACAGCACCATTTTAACAGGGATCGCGATAATTGCATACTCACAGGCCTCCACCGGAAGTCACGTGATGTGATCACATGTATCCAATGGTTTTCATGGTAGCACAGGGTCATGTGATGACTCCTGTAGCTCACAAGACTCGGGTCCTGTAAGAAACAGCCGAGTACTGCCTGTTACAAGAGATGATCATTTCTACAGGTCTGATCTGTGCTGCTCTGATTGGGAGAAATGATTGAGCGATCAGACTGCTGATCCTTATAGTCCCCTAGGAGGACTAGTAAAATAAAAAAAAAGTTTAAAAAAGTTTTGAAAAATTAAAAAAAAAAATAAAAAAAACTAAAAGTTCAAATCACCCCCCATTTGCCCCATTGAAAATTAAAGGGTTCAAAAATAAAAATATACACATATTTGGTATCATCCCTTTCAAAAATGCCCAATCTATCAAAATATAAAATCAATTAATCTGATCGGTACATGGCGTAGCAGCGAAAAAATTCCAAACGCCAAAATTATGTTTTTTGTTCTAAAATTCTGTTTTAGAGGCTATTAGACAAAAACAAGTGTAAATTCTAAAATAAATTGTTTGCTTTAGACAAGCCCAGTCATAGTGCAATTTTTAGTCATGATGAGCTTATATAGGTGTATTTTACAACATTTCTCTGTTACATAGAGCCAAAATACCTCTTGAGAAAATCCCCTTTAATTTTACGATTACAGCAGACCTCAACTGAAGAACTTAGCTGTTTATATTTTAGCTTCACTAATTATAACTAGTCTTGGGGACAACCGGATGGCTTGAGGAAGACATAGACTGGAAAGGGGTTGTCAAATCCATGTGGGAAAATATAATACAAAGTTTTGTCATCTTTAAATAATACCATGACAAAAAAAATGTTACCTTCATCTTATTATAAGATGTTTTATTCCTTTTATTATTCTAAAACTGATAATGTAACATCTGTAGCTGCCCTGCCATCCATGGAACTATAATTTATATACACCCACCCAAACATAGACATCATCTCCTCCAGCTATACATTATCATAAAATCATCAAATTTTTTAATGTATTATTGAAGATTAATATTGTATCTCCTTTTTCTATATAGAAACATACTAAAAAAGTGATTGTGTTCATCCAATTACTTATCATGTGTATTAGTTTAAAAACTTCTTAAAGACTACCAATGTCTTAAAACTGGTGACAATGGAGCAGCTGTCAGCTTAAAACTACAGCTGACACCCTGTTGCATCAGTCACAATTGGTGTTGATACTGACCATGGTCATTTAACGCCTTAGATGCTGCTATCAATAGTGACTAGGGTATCTGTATGGTTAACAGAATCTTTAATCACTTTGGCACCCTGAGATTGTAATTCTGTGGTCCTGATTATTGCTGTAGTAATTAATTGCCAAAGAATAGCCTAAAGGCCCCGTTACACGCAACGACATCGCTAACGAGATGTCGCTGGGGTCACGGAATTCGTGATGCACATCTGGCCTCGTTAGCGACGTCGTTGCGTGTGACACTTACGAGCGACCGCTAATGATCCCAAATACTCACCAAATCGTTGATTGTTGACACGTCATTCATTTTCAAAATATCGTTGCTCGTTTGGGATGCAGGTTGTTCGTTGTTCCTGAGGAAGCACACATCGCTACATGTGACACCCTGGGAACGATGAACAACACTGTACCAGCGATCTGCGGCAACAAGGTGGGAGTGACGTTTATGCGGCTGCTCTCCGGTCCTCCGCTTCTATTGGTGGCCTGCTGTGTGACGTCGCTGTGACGCCGCACGAACCGCCCCCTTAAAAAATAGGTTGTTCGCCGGCAACAGCGACTTTGTTAGGAAGGTAAGTTGGTTTGACGCGTACCTGCGATATTGTTCGCCACGGGCAGACGCACGGACGCACACATGACCGAGGCGGGTGCAATTGCTAGCGACTTCGCTAGCGATGTTGCAGTGTGTAAAGCGGCCTTTAGAGTCTGTCAGCTATAGGGGTCTGTTCAGAAGTTAGATAGTTAGGTACTAAAATAACATTTTTCCTTCCTGTCATGCCATATTGCATTAATTCCTGAAAAGCAGCTGAAGGGTTAATAAACAATCTGACTGACAGCAGTTTACAATATGTAGAGGGGTGCGGTTTTTAAAATGGTATTACTTTTAAGGGATTTACAATATATATGACCCTTAAAGCAATTTCAAAACTGTGATGTCTGCCCAGAACCACAGCCTCAGGATGGCTGTTATGGACAGACTAAAGGTAAGCTACCCAGTCGGCAAGATCCCGAGAACCCCGAAACCCTTTAACCCCTATATAGGGATTTGGAATTACACAGGGCTCAGGAGGTCGTTGTCTCTGGAAGTTTGCAGTCCAGATAAGAGTAGTAATCAGGCAGGGTCAAAACCAGGAGGTACAAAACGGACAAAAATGGCAAGAAAGAGCGTAGTGAGGAAACCAGGCCAAGGTCAAACTGGCGACAGGAGTGATGTACGCAACACGGCAGGTGAGTTGTCAGTGAATAGGCAGAGGTAAAAGCACAGGGAATCAGAATTCAGGAGCAGTGTGTGAACCAGAGACCAGCAGAAGACTATAAGATTATATCTGGCAGCAACCAGCAGACAGAAGGAATAAGAAGGGTGTGGTGCCTTCCCATTGGCTGTGGCTGAAAGGTTGTAACTTCAGCTGGAAGGCACACACCACCACAGTCAGCCAGTGGTACTGCAGGTCACAGGGAAACTCAGCCTAGTGGATGGGCGGAGCCTACGCCCACCAGAGCTACTGGTACTGACTCCTCCTCTATCATGAGCACCACTAACGGCGGGAATACGGCGGCTCCTGGTGACCAAAACAGAAGTTGCAGGAGTGGACTCTGGTGGAGACGTGACAAAAGCTAGAATCAAATCTAGATCAAGAAATGTAATTATTTCCCTATACTCTACCCTACCTGGAATACTGTGTATAGTTCTGGTCACTGCAATTCAAGAAAGGCATCGATATATTGGAACAAGTCCAGAGAAGGGCAACCAAGTCAGAGAGTGGAACAGGCTACCATGGGATGTAGTGAGATCTCCATCAATGGAAATCTTCAAGCAGAAGCTGAATAAACAATTAGCTGAGATGATTTAGGAAAACCTGCACTCATAGGGGGTTGGACCCGATGACTCTTGAGGTGACTTCCAACTCTACAATTCTATAATTCTATGAATAGTTCTCAAAAAAAAAGCTTTGTAAATTTGCTAGAAAAAAATACACAATACTGCGATAATTTCAAAGCTCCTAACATCCTAACTAATTAAAGGAACATTTTCAGATGGTGCTAATGTAAGGTAGACATGAGATAAATGTTATTTATGAACTATTTTGTTTGATGTGACTGGTTTGGTGTGATCTGGATTAAAGGGAAAGTGATACAAAGTTTGAAAATTGTTAATTTTTAGACATTTGTGAGAAATTTCTAATATTTTTATAAATGCAAAAAATATTAACCTAAATTTACCATTTTCAAAAAATATAATTGATCACGAAAAGTACTATCTCAATATTACTGGGATATGTTGAAACATTGCAGAGTTATTGCCATATAAAGATTCAGATTTGAAAATGTTGGCCTGGCCACTTAAAGGGTTAAAACAGATCATTGAAAGGAAATCTGATAGCTAATACACACTACCCCATCCCATGGCAGCATTTATCAGACATTGGTTTTATGATTTCATCCATATATGTTTGACTTTAAAATGTGTTTCAGAGAAAAATATATGTTAAAAGCCAGTCGGTGACCACAGGTGACTAGTCAGACAAACAGGTGGGTCCTGGGTGGCTTCTCCCTAATAGCTGCTCTAGAGTGACATGTCTCTCCCTGCATGCATGCTTGCAGATCAAGTAGGCTAATATGTGTAACCCTGCCCCTACCACTGATTGACAGCTTGCTAACAGTGCACAGTGTACACTGAAAGCTGCCAATCAATCAGAAATGTGGGCAGGGTTATTCACAGCTTAGCATTTCGACAACTGCTACATCCACGGTGGAGAAAACAGGGATTGTATCAAAACTACACCCAACAGTCAAATAAGTGATACCTTGCTGGAGTCAGACTCTGCATTCCTTCCCTTTAAAGCTAATTTAGTAGTTGGGCAGCTTTCAGACCATAAATAAGTGTTAATTTGACTATAAGATGGTCAAATGGTGCTTATTTAATTATGTATTCTAGAATTCGATGCAGTTTTTGAAATTCAAACTCACCCACTTCACTGAATGTTCCGCAAAAATATGATTTGTGGGGATAATTTACCTTGAGTCATATTATTAAAAAGTCACAGTGATTTTAAGTTTTCTATTTTTTTCATTTTATAACATTTTTTTACACTTGGTGTTTACATAGAGCACAATTGTTACCACCTCCTTTGGATTGCAGTGAGTGATTGAAAGGAGCAGCAATTAAACTGCCATCTTAAATGCACAAATCCTAGATTCAGAGGGTTATATTAATATTACTGACAAGTCAATGTCAGTCTCCAATTTTTCATTTTAGTTTTTTTTGGTATTTATTTATTAAAACAATGTGAGAACTCCACTGGCAGGATGCAATACTGTTACCACTCATTAATAGCAGTTAACTGTAACACATACACACACAGTTTTGGCTAGAAAAAAAACATGCTCTTGAATAGAACTTCTGAAAAGGTAAATAGTGCAAGAATGTTAATCACACAAACAATTTGAAACATCATGTGAAGGAGTAATGATTAGGACCAAGGGAGGAATAGCCTCCATCCATTAGTGAATCTGCACCTAAATATAAAAGACTCTAAAAGATTAAAAAGCAAGAGGAAAGGAATGGCTGCCTAATGACCCTCTAAAAATGTAACGCAAGGGCTGCCTGATGACCTTTAAACATTTTTGAGGCGGACCACTGGATGACCCTCTAAAAATATGGAGCAGCAACTACCTGATGACCCTCTAAACATTTGGACCAATGGCCGACTGCCGCCACTTTAAAGATTTGGAGCAAGGGCTACCTGATGACACTAAACATTTTCGGGAAGAGCTGCATTTCATTCCACTGCTGTCATCTGATGAAGTTGAGCAGTCTGGACCAATCCAAGTCTTGTTCATTTTGATAAGAGTCAGCCTGTCAGCATTTTCAGTTGACAGGTGGATGCACCCATAAGTTATTTTTTCCTCTGTAGTACTAAAAACCCGCTCTGACAGAATGCTAGCAGCAGGGCAGGCCAACACCTCCAAGGCATAGCGGTACAGTTCATGCCACATGTCCAGCTTGGAGTCCCAATAGTTTTCAGCACAGAAAATGAATTGAGAATACTTGCATAGTTGGCTAGGTACTCCTTCTCCATCTTCAAAAACGTTTCCCTCCTGTCAGAGTACCCCATGCATCAGGGACTGGGTGCAGGAAGAGTCTTATGAAACTGTCCTAGACCTTTCATAGTGTTCCCCTGCCTTTGTTGGATCTGATGTTTGTCTGCCTCTTCTCTCCTTCTTGGTTGCCCAAGGAACTATGACATTGACATCAGTATTGTCAGATGAGAATTTTTGTACTTATTTTTCCACATGGGCATTTTGGTATTGCACCCTTTTATTTACCCTCCCTGCTGCATGAAGGAGAGATGGAACATTCTCCTTGTAGCATGGGTTAAGAAAGGTGAACAATGAGTAATCAGAGTTGGACAAAATGCGTATAACACCAGGGCACAGTAAAGTCAGCCATGTGTGCAAGATTCCCAAAAGGCAATACATTTTTTTCCCTACCAGGAGGATGATTCCCCATGTCTTTCTCCTTGTGCTCTCTCTCCGTCTCCTCCTCTGTAGCCCATACACGCTGAACAGATTGGATGAAACTAGTTTGGGTAGTACCCTCTGTAGTGCAGGCAACCATCTCCTGTTCCTCTTTCACCTCCTCCTTCTCAAACTCATTATTACCATATCTGCCTGAGAAGATGAGATATGGCTGAGTTGGGTAGTATCAACCTGTGTACTTTCTTCCTCCATCTACACCTGGTACGCATACAAAGCTTCCTCTTTAATTGTGAGCAGCGAGCATTTGAGTAGACACAGAAGTGGGCTTGGTACGCTGATTATGGCATCATCACTACTCACCATTTTGGTTGATTCCTCAAAGTTTTGTAGAAACTCACAAATGTCAGACATTCATGATGGCCTCTAGGCAATTCTTATGTGTGGAGGCTGACCTGAATACTGATGGGCATGTTGTATCTGGTATTCAAAACCTGCCCTCAGCTGCTCAAAAAGACTTGCCAACATTTATAATGTGGAGTTCCAGCTCATGGGTATGAAACACACCAGTCAGAAACTGTCACTTGCAAGCACTGCTGCATCACTGCCAGACCATAGGCACAGTAGTAGCTGATTTGCGGAAGTGAGAACACATACAGTGTACCTTCACAAGTATATCAGGAAAATATGGGTAGCTTTTGAGAAACCTCAGAATTGCTAAGTTGAGCAAGTGGGCCAGGCATGGTATGTGTATGAACTTACTAAGCCACATAGCTGCAACCAGGTTATGTCTATTATCACATATGACCATGCCTGGTTGTGAGTTCAGCAGTGAGCAGGGGCAGAATGATTGTGGTTACAACTGGGCCTGGGGTTCAGGGGGCCTGAGAAGCTCAGACAGTTGTGCACCACCAATGGTGGCAGACCACGTGACTGCTGTGAGGCCCGTGAGTCAAAGGGGCCCATTACTGGGCCCCTCGTGGTCTCCCCACTGAGAATCACACTTTATCTCTCATCATACTCTGGCTGTGTCTGCAGTGCTTTGACGTGTCAGCACAGAGGAGCAGGATGAGATCACTACTGTGCGCCAATGTGCTGAGATGTGCAGAGTGGCAGAATAGTGGACATGCTGAGAAGACCGGGAGAGCAGGGGAATGAGAAGTGAGTATTTATGTATTTAATCACTGTGGCTAGAGGACTATGGGGGTGCATTCAATGATATGGGGTCTGCATACTACTATATTAAGCAAAAAACAAGGAAATCCAGCATCCACGTCCAGGTATATAAAACTTGATTTTTATTCACATTCATTAAAAGGAGTGATGCATATCACATCCAAAACATAAAATCCCACAAAGGGGAATCAAAATACAGATGGTACGCGTTTCGACTGCCATATATACAGAGTGATCCAATGGAAGAGAACCACATATGAAACATACAACACGTCCACATGCATTTATTCTAAATGTTTGTAAATATAAATATAAAGGTAAATAAGACAATACATGAGAAAGAGAACTCTTATGCATGAATCTGAGGAATAATGACGCCTAAACTACGTTTCACAGTCAGTCAACACATCTGAGAACTGATAAATTAATATATATTTTTCAACTCATTCCTCAGATTCATGCCCAAAGGTGCCCTAGTCTCCATCAAAAATATCCATTTCGCTTCATTTTTCCGTAGCATTTTCATAATATCTCCGCCTCTAGGTGGCAGTGTAATCTTTTCAATAGCATTAACAAGGCAACCCATTGCCACCATGGACAGAAATAAAGTGCTGAGACGCACCCGACGGACTTCTGCTACTTCTATATTAAGCAATATGGGGGCTGCATAATACTATATGGAGAAATATAAGGACTGCATACTACTAAATGGTGGAATATGGGGGCTGCATAATATTATATGGCAGAATATAAGGGCTGCATACTGCTACATGGGGGTTGCATACTACTGTATGGTGGAATATAGGAATTCATCTATTCATGCCTAAGCTCGCTGGATTTTGTTTTTCATGGATCTACTAGCCCGAGCATGGGCATCTCTGTGCAAGCATCATGATCAACTCCGGACTGAAAAGATGTCGTAAGCTGGCTTCTTTTTTCCTCTAGCTTTACAATAATGTTATTTATAACAGAAATATAAAGTACAGCAAAAAGAAAAATGGATGGGGCTATATACCAGGATTGGGGACAAAGATTCAAGCATGAGATGGGAAATCTAGGTGCTGAGGGAATGAGTCTCTTTTCCTCAGCACCCAGCTTTCCCATTCTGTCCTATACATCTTTAACTCAGCACCCAGTTTTCCCATGCTCTGATATTCCTCAGCACCCAGCTTTCCTATATTCTGATACCTTGTCATCAGCAGCACCCAGATTTTCATGTTCTGCTATTCATCTTTTTGTCAGCACTCAACTTTCCGATGCTTTTCTTTACAGCTTTCGGTCAGCACCCAGCTTTCCCATGCTCTGATGTCAAGGGCAAGCAGGGTGCTGAGAGAAAAAGGTATAGCAGAGCATTGGAAAGCTGGGTGCTGAGGACAAGATGGATATCAGAACATGGAAAGCTGGGTACTGAGGGACAGAGGGATATCAGAGTATGGGAAAGCTGGGTGCTGAGGGAAAGAGCCAAGTGTCAACGTAATTATCCTGTACACTGACAGGGTGGGGACGGGGGACCCAGGTCTAAATTTTGCATCGGGGCCCATCAAATTCTAATTATGCCACTGGCACTGAGAGCCATAACTGTGTTTGGTCTGTTATTGTTTTCAACAGTAGAAGTGGGTGGAAGAAAAGGGTTAATAGGCGCTGCCAGGAAAATATCCAGATGATCGATGGAGATAAAAGTATTTGATTTTTTTTCCTTCTACAGGAATAAAATCAATTATGTACATTACACAATCCATAGGGTTGATACCTTAAATAGAACGCTGACATTCAAAAAAAAGGCGCAAGGGTGACTATTAAAGGAATCAACCCTATGGATTGTGTAATGTACATTATTGATTTTTTTCCTGAAGAAGGGGTTGCACCAAAGAAAACCAAAAGTTTTCTTCCACGAGGTGCAAATTTGGTGCTGAAGTCTGGTGCAGACATTTCAACACCAAATTTACACCTCCTAGAAGAAAACTGCATCAAACTGCTTCAGTATTGTAGCAGAGCTGGAATCGTCGTGGGACCTCGTGTGGATTATGTTGGACCTGAGGGTGAAATAGGGTGTTTGTTTGTATTTTATTTCAAAAAAGGATTTTTTTGGTGTTTGTGTTTATTTACTGTACTTAAAGATTAGTAATGGGAGGTTACATAGACTTCTCCCACTACTAATCTAGGACTTAGTGGCACCTATGAGCTGCCGTTAATTCATTTTTACCATGATTGCCACCACACCAGGTCTGGGTAAAGTGCAGAGCTTGTCACATCTTAAGGATGCAGCAATCTTGGGTGGCTGCAGGCTGCTATTTTTAGGCTCAATAAGTATAGATCTCCCCAGCCTGAGAATAGCAGCCTCCAGCTGTCAGACTTTATCATGGCTAGATTTTTAAAAATGATTTATGTAAATAAGTTAAAAAATAGCCGTATGCGGTTCCTCTTAATTTGAACACACAGCCAAGATAAGTGAATGGCTGAGGGCTGCAGCCTGTCAATGTGGCTTTAGCTGTGCTGGTATCAATAGATGTGGGGACACCTACACCAATTGTTTTATTTATTTATTAATTTATTTATCTATTTATTTTATATCACGATAGAGACCTGCACACAGCGTCTGTGAGACCAAGCAATCACAGATGCTGTCTGGGGGCTGGGTGTGACTGCAGCCAATCAGAGATGCCAGAAAAAGCAGTGAATATGGAGGGATAATTTTTGGACCTGGAAGTAGCACTGCAGCCACAGGAAGGCTCAGTAAGTATGTAGTGCTTTAACCCACTTGCTTCCTTTTTTTTCAGTGGTAAATCACAGCCATGCCAATACTTGACATGGATGTATTTTGCCATCTGAACATTTACCGATCCTTGGTAAGATGGACGACTTTTGTGGTAAATGTTCGGATGTCCAATCCCGATCTGGCCAAAGATCGTACGATCTTTCCTAATCAGGATCGCTCATCTCTAGTGGATAATATATATGCCTGCAAACCTTTCGCTATTAATAGTGAAAATAAAATATTTAGCCCGGAGAAGGACTTTTGCTTTTACATTGCAGAAGCAAAATAATTATAGAAGATCTGTAAGGTAATAAACCCTGCTTATATACCTCTAATCCTAAACTATCCCTACTCCACCAGTTACCCCTACACTCTATGCTGGTAGTAGCAGTTTTACTAACAAAAGGACAATATGTAGCCCAGGACTGCATATTGTCAATACAATATGCTCAGGGCTACAATATGTAGCCCTAATCAAAAATCCACCCAAGCCTGTCAGCTGTACATGTCAGCTGATCAGATCAGTAGACATGTGTGGGGAATAATGCATTAAAGGGCTATATATGACCAATGACATATAGGCATGTTATTGGTCATGAAGGGATTAAATTCTAAGGAGACATTATTGGACTCATAAGAAAGAGCTTTTGAAAGGGATGCTTCTCATTTTTCGTGACTGCTTAAAATACAGAGGATGGAGGTTTGGAAATATATATTTTAATAAGGCATCTTTTTGTAATAATGGTTGTATTTGTGCAGTTCCGTACAGCTCTCCTAAACATTCCAGATTTGTATTGTGGGTAACTACTAAAAGTACCAAATAGATGTCTTTTTTAGTTTAACGTAGGAGATGGTTTCTTAATATTCTGGTAACTCTTGCAATCTGGTTTTCATTTGTACTTTGAAGGCAACCCTAATTAAAAAATGTCTTTCTGAGGCCACAAAGGTGCTTATGTCTATTTGTTAAGTTGGAATATGTTTCTTATGGCTTGGCTGTAGGCAATAGTATTTTCATGTGTTTGATCTAATTGAAGATATAATACAAAGTGTACTGGCTTCTAGTACAAGGACATCTCTATGTTATAATCTGGATGAGCCAGGTAACGTTCCAAGATTGTCGAATCTAATGGTGCGATAATCTCGGGCAGCTACAGGTTTCTGTTTTTAGGCTGGGGAGTCTAATAACCATAGACCTCCCCAGTCTGAGAACACCAGCTTCAGCTGTTGGGCTTTATCATGATGGGACATCAAAATTTGGGAAACCACACATCATTTTTTTAATTATTTATTTACATAGTTAAAAAAAGAAAACAGCCATATGTGGTTCCCCTTATTTTGGTACACAGCCAAGATAAGCGCATGGCTGTGGGCTGCAGCCTGTTGCCACATGCTTTATCTGTGATGGCACCAGAATATGGGAGAACTCTACACCAATTGTTTTATTTATTTATTTTTATATCACAATACTAACAGTAGATGCTAGAGTGTATGGGCTCCTTCCAGGTATGACATCATTTCAACACGCCCTGGGGTCTGGAGGTGATTATGGTGGATCCCCCATCTGGGAGTCTTACTCCCAGAACCCCGCTTCTATTATAAAAATATGCCCATGTGACCAGAAAGGGCGGCCCTTATGGTCACATGGGCATGATTTCACCTAATGTCCTTTAAGCCACTGGGATTTACACATTACCATTGCCATAGCAGATGTAGACACATGGACCAAGAAGCAACAGCATCGCAGGTGAGTACCCAGTAGTGCGTGTGCAGTAACAGGAGGTCATTAGAGTAGCTAATAAACTCGGATGACCTCCTGATGACACCACTATGACATCAGCACTTCCGGGTGTTGTGGGGTTGTCGTCAAGAGGTTATCCGAGTTAAAGATATAAAGGCTCGGGTTTGGTTTGATAAAGTCTTGCGAGCGCACCCCTTGCTTGGCTAGGCTCAGCTAGCCAAGCTGTGGGGGGGTTCGCTAATCTCTAGTCCTTAGCTGTTGTTCAGACTCAGTCCAGATAATTAAGATATCATCAACATAACGCTTCAGGTACAGGGGCTTGATGGGACAAAAGGACAAAGTAAAATTAAAAAAAAATTGTGTATTATGGTGCCATTTTACTTCCCATTTATGTATCAGTCTACTGTAAATATGTGTTATTAATAAATGCAAAATAATAATAGATGATGAATTTTGTAAGTTGCATCATAGAATTAAGATCATGTATTTTCCATGAAGACTTTTCAGCCATTAAATTAATCTGGTGTGGGATCTTAGAACAGATTCAATACTCATAGTGGCTAGGATGGTTAATTCTGGTAGATGTTTGCTACTAGGTTATGCAATAGGTCTGTTGTGTCCTGAATGTAGCTTGGTGTATACCTTACCAAGCATATAAGAACACCTTCCACTCATCCAGAAATTTGCTCAGTAAGGTTGCCTGCACATTAAATGATTGGTCTTTTTGTATTACCAGATTTGTGTTTTTATCATGAAGCAGGCAAAATATCCTTACTCTTTGACACACTGTTGTAAGGTTATCTGTTATTATCAATCTTTCAGGTAGAAAAGAAACCAACTTTTTCAGTTCCTTGTATAAAATAAGACTAAAATTGTGATTAGTAGTGCGTGACCATCAGTTTTCTACTTCTTTCATATAGTTCCATGTGTTTTATCATGTTTAGTGAACCACATTTGTCTGCAGGATTAATAATGATTTCTCCACTATTTTCCATAGATTTAATGAGCTTCCTCTCATGGGAATTGATGTTTGATGGTTGCCTCTTGCTTGGATTATGGAATTTACCAAATGTCTGAAGAAAACTATATTCTTATCGGAATGAGGGTTGCATCCAGGTAGTGGTGTCCAGTCTGACCTCTTTTTGACAGTTAATATCTTATTTTTTTCATTCAGTATGAGTTCTGGATCATCAGAGTCATGACAATATTACGTTAGGTTTAAATAAATGTAGAAGGATGTGGACTGAAATGCACTTAGAATTTAAAACATGATTTTTATTAGATTACGTTAAAAAAATGTAGGCATGGAACATTGATAAGGACAAAAAATAAAAAGTCAAAATGTAAGAAAGAGAAGTATAGCTTTAACTCATATAGAAAATCTCCTGTGTAGAAATCAAAAGGGATCTCTAAAATTGATATGGAAATGTGTTACTGACAGATAAATAGGGTACACTGATTAAAAGAAAGAAAAAAACAGTGGGATATTGAATCTGTACTCAAAGTCTAGTTGTGAAGGACACAAACAGTTGATCTGATATGACAAAAACATATGCAATATTGTATTACCCTGACCGGATGCCCCAATGCTCTCCTTGAGGCTTGTATGCTTGCTTAGGCGTAGTCTCCTAAAATAATTTTTCATATCACTGCAGAATTTAGTTTTATTCAGAGTTCTAGAAGGACAAAATGAAAGTCCTCTAGAAAGCACACATCAAGTTTTACTTGGATGGATTTATGGGCTGAGAGATTGATGTCACAGTTAATTTTTGTATCTGGAATGGAGCAGCTACCCATATTGTCAGGTTTTGGCTTTGTTTTGAAACCTAATTGAGTCCTGAATTGGGGTGCAATCTATGTAGTTTCTTTTCCTTGTTATGGATAAGAAGGATCTGTAGTTTATAATAGAACTGGTTTAAGTGTTCTGTGATTTCTGTGTGTTCCTCTTTGTTTCAATGAGTATTGTAGGTATGTAAAATTGAATTTGCAAGCCAGGGTCCTTTGGGAATTAGATTTTCTTTTCCTGCATTTGGATAATAAAATATGTGTGCAGGTTTTTCTGATATGTCTTTAGTTCCATGAAGATGGGGTACATTCTGTTATCCTTCATTATTACAGGAAAAATATATCTTTGTACTGTGTTAGTCAGTAGATAAAAGAATAATCAAAATTAAGAGTCCTCAATGGACGATACCTTTTAATAGCTAACTGAAAAGATGGTAGTGAATTGAAAGCTTTTGAGACTACTCAGGTCTCTTCATTAGGTATAGTTAAACACCAAATCAGAAACACATATTTATACAGAACAGGATATATGAAGTGTGTAGTAAATAAGACACGTGATGTGAAACAAAAGGGGAGAAACATTTGTAGCATTAAATATTGGTGCAGTTTCACAAGTAAAGAGTGTAAAGTTTTATTGCCCTCTGATTGAGGTTTGGTGCATGGTGATGATGACTCCACAGGGTCTGAGAGGCACATTCCTTAAAGATTAACTCTCCACTTGATTTTTCAATGTAAAGCAAAGACATGGCTTAATGGTGCAGTAATACAGATTATATTGATACATTTGGTGAAGTCTAAGTGGAGAACTTTTCTCCTTGCGGAGACTGACAAACCAATCTGGCTGTCAGTGGTGAGGAGTCTTATAGCTGCAATGCTCCTCTGGGATATATCCCAGAGGAGAATTGCAGCTATAAGACCCCTCACCACTGTCAGCCAGATTGGTTTTTCAGTCTCCGCAAGGAGAAGTTCTCCCCTTAGACCCACTTTAGCTTTTCATAAAGCCAGATCAGACCTCATACTGTGCACTGACGAAGGACAATCATTCCCAAACACTGTGTCTGCAAATTGAGATTCTGATCTGGCATAAATCCTAGGTCATATGATAAGGCTTGTTAAAGAGCCACTTTTGACTTTTAGGATTGCTACTTCCAATAGGTGGCAAAAGAGTTCGACTCCTTCCTCCCTGAAGAGACAATTTGAATACATTTGGTGAAGAAATTAGCTTTCTGGTTCTGCTCTAATCATCATTTAACACATTCTGCTATTTAGATTTTGGTGTACAGTGCACTATGTCTTCTCCACATCTTTGACTCTCTGCCCCCTCTACCTTCATCTGGTCTTTGAATAACAGGTCACTGCTAAGATTTCAGAGGAGGCAGGTCATTTAAATACCTGAGACACTTATAGGGGCTGGGTATCACAGGCAGGGAGGTGAAGACCAGGTTTACAGTCCATCCACTTTTCATTGAAGTCTAATTAGCATAAAACTTCAAATGGAAATTAAGAACAACAAAGTTAAAGTTATGAATTTAGTCTGAATTATAGTGCCAGTACAACTGTGTCTTTATTTTACATTTCAAAATCGTGCTGACAGGTTCACTTTAACTGATTTAGAAAAACATAAATCTGAAAAACAAATTTGTTCCTGCACAAAGTGTTTCAAAAGTTTTCATACAGATTAATAAGTTTGTCAGTGGGATGTATTCTGGATTTTCCAACCCACAATGTCTCTCTTCGCTGTATTATCTTGTAGCGTCAGAAAACAATGAATGACTAAAGGAGGCAACCCTAGTGGGTTCCATTTCAGATGGAGAAGTTTTACTAGAGAATACCATCTACTCAAAACCTGAAATGTAGATAAATGTAAGATTATATACGTAGGCTAATGAAAAAAACAAATACAATTATATACTGAATTGTGAATTACTGAGTAAAATTGCTACTGAAAATGAATTGGGTGCATGTCTGGACAGAAAATATATCCATTGGATGTATTAAAAAAGCACAGATGCTTATGACTAGATTATAGTTTTTCCACTAGTCAAGCTACTTTTGACTAACTATGTACAATTTTAGGCTCCATTGTATAAGAAAGACATAGGTAAACCAGGGCAGCTGCAAGCACCACAGTGTTTTGGGTGTAAATAAATTGGAGAAACAGGGTGCTTTTATATAATAATAATAATAATAATAATAATAATAAAAAAGTATTTTTCTGTGTGTTTTGTGTTTATTTAATTTTACTTACAGGATTAGTAAACCCCAACCCATTACTAATTCAGGGTTTAGTGGCAGCTGTAATTTTTGACAAATCACAGCTGTCATTAACCCGTTATATTACCCCCAATTGCCACTGCACCAGGGCAATCGGGATTAACCAGGTAAAGTGCCACAATTGTCACATCTAATGGATGCAACAATTCTAGGTGGCTGCAGGATGAGATTTTTAAGCTGGCAGAGCCCAGTAACCATGAGCCTCCCCAGCCTGTGAATACCTGCCCCCAGCTGTTGACTTTATCTTGGTTGAGTATCAAAATTGGGAGGACCACATGCTGTTTTTAAAATTATTTACTTAATAGACCTGTGGAAGCACTAGTGTTAAGGCGGTCATAAATTTACAGTGATGCAATCTAATTGTGCATCTACCTTAACCCTGTCTGCATCCAAATCATGAGTCATTTATTAGTATCATGCATACCATTATCCCATGCAGGCCAGAGATATGACACGGATCTGCATAGGAAATATGACTAGTTTAATACGGAAGTGGACATACATTTAAATGGAATCAGTTGGCTAGGAGCCAATAATACGTAACACGTCTACTATCATAGAGCTTATTCTGTGATATACAATATACTGTAATGTGCTTGCTTCCTCATTATATTAAGCTATGTCAGCATTATTCACTTGTCACATGAACTTGCAGACTGATGAGTCTTATGTATGAATGCAGATATAGGTGTGGTACAGAGTTCAAGCATTTATCTTAAATCCTAGTTTTTAGATATCTTCATATAACTCTTATATATACTTCTAATAGTTCATAATCTTGTCCATAACATTCCCCCCTTTGGAGATAGCCAAAAGTCTTTCCTTACTTTTCCGAGCCTATTGATCTGTCCTAATACC
This sequence comes from Anomaloglossus baeobatrachus, assembly GCF_048569485.1. NCBI lineage: Eukaryota > Metazoa > Chordata > Amphibia > Anura > Aromobatidae > Anomaloglossus > Anomaloglossus baeobatrachus. Next base: position 544,372,769 of record NC_134354.1, on the reverse strand, counting down.
GATGGTTACCTCACTCGGATACGAGATAACCCATCCCTTGTGGATGAATCTCCCCACCCAACAAACTATGCATAGGAAGCCAGATCCTGACCGTATTCTCTTGACTGTCCTCATGGCTATGTTCCACGCTGGCACACGTTATTCAGAAAGGGAAATGTGTAGGTAGTCCTCTAATCAGCTCATATTTATCAGGGTTGGTTTCAATCAGAGGCTCATGCTCTTCGGTCCTCAGGCGGTAATGGTGGGACATCATCAAAGGTGGGATGCACAGTCATCTTCTGGTCCACAGGCTTGGATATCATCTTCTTGGCACAAATTATCGGGTAGAAGAGGGAAGACAGCCATCTCCTGGTCCCAGGTCTGACATCTTTTGTAGTGGGATGCGTGGATCTTTGTCAGAAAGTGAAAGATAGAGACAAAGAAAGAGAGAGAGAGACAGAGAAGAGAAGAAGAGAGGGAGAAAGATTGAGAAGAAAGAAAGAGGAAAAGAGAAAAAAAGAGAGAGAAAAAAGAGGAAAAGAGAGAGAGAAAGGTTGAGCAGAGGGAGTGAGAAGAGAGGAAGAGAGAGAAAGATTGAGAAGAGAGGAAGAAAGAAAGATAAAGAGAAAGATCTAGGTCTGGTTGGATCTGGTTGGAATCTGGAGGAGAAAAATCAAGAACGTATATTAGGCAAATATTTAGTTAAACAAACAACGAGTTTAGTCAGAGTAGAGGAAAATATAACCCTAATCTGGGGGCGCTACCAAACAGGATCTCATAGGCGCTCAACTTGTGGGCTCCTGTTGGAGTGTGTCTGACACTGAACAATGCAAGGGGAAGACTCTCATGCCCTTGCTTTCTACACTGCCCCATCCTCCCAGCCTTCCCTCTATTCTGTGGCTGGTATGGGGTGTGTAGGGTCAGTTCTGTGTCTAAGGCCTGCCATATCTCTTTGGCTGGCAGTAAAAGCAGGTCACTAGCCACTAGAGATGAGCGAACCGGTCCCGGTTCGGCTCGAGGTCGGTTCGCCGAACGGAGGTCCCGTTCGAGTTCGGTTCGTCGAACGTTCGACGAACCGCATAGGAAACAATGGCAGGCATTCACAAACACATAAAAACACCTAGAAAACACCCTCAAAGGTGTCCAAAAGGTGACAAACAACTCACAACACAACACAAACACATGGGAAAGTGACAAGGACATATACTCATGCGAAAACAAAACAGCTGGACAAGGAAAAAGAGGAGGACACACAGATATATGAGTATATGCAAGGAAACATCGATTCCATTATTGTGCAACTTGAGCCCTGCTCATTTTAGGCTTCCAATCTTGATAAATTGCCTGAGCTCACCACGTACGCCTTGGGGATCTTGTCGTGTCCTGCAGCCAGCGTTCTCTCGGAACCTGTCTTCAGTGCTGCTGGGGGTCTGCTGGCAGATAAGCACACGTGTCTGTCCACTGACTGACAATTTACATTTGTTTTTTTATTAAAGCAAAAAATTTTTTTTACAGACATATGCATACACCCCTCTGTTTTAACCCCTTCCAATTCCTTTTTTTTTTTTTTTTTTTTTTCTTTCTGTTTCTTCCATTTTTTTCTCCACTGCTTTCTGTTATTCATACACGTGATGTTCAGCCACTCCCTGACTGACATCACCTGTGTAGGTGTGGAGCCTCTTTTTCAATATATATGTATCCCCAAGTAGCAATTGGTATCATGCTGTTTTTTCCTTTGTCCTGATGAAGAAGGCGGACATGCCTTTGAAACGCGTAGACTTGGCCTAAATAAAGAAAATATAGCAAAGATTTCTTCACATCGTTTGGCTTCATGGTTTTAGCGCAGTGTTAAACCCGACTTTCTTATCCATTCATGATTCACTGACAATGTGGACATGGCTCTCAGAGGACTTTTCTTCCCCTGGGTCAGCCAGGGGAGGCGAAAGGCACGCGTATTTTTGAGAGTGCTTCATGCAAATCATCTTTTTCATCTTGAAAATTGGGTCAACTGATGCCAGTCAAGTGGGGTGTGTGTGGCCCAATTAGTGGCAACGAGGGAGACTGTGGTTGGAGTCCCCTCGTTGTGTTTCTAAAAGAACCAAGATGAACAAGTCATGGCTCTCAGAGGACTTTTCTTCCCCTGGGTCAGCCAGGGGAGGCGAAAGGCACGCGTATTTTTGAGAGTGCTTCATGCAAATCATCTTTTTCATCTTGAAAATTGGGTCAACTGATGCCAGTCAAGTGGGGTGTGTGTGGCCCAATTAGTGGCAACGAGGGAGACTGTGGTTGGAGTCCCCTCGTTGTGTTTCTAAAAGAACCAAGATGAACAAGTCATGGCTCTCAGAGGACTTTTCTTCCCCTGGGTCAGCCAGGGGAGGCGAAAGGCACGCGTATTTTTGAGAGTGCTTCATGCAAAGCATCTTTTTCTTTTTCAAAAGGGGGGTCAACTGATGCCAGTCAAGTGGGGTGTGTGTGGCCCAATTAGTGGCAACGAGAGAGACTGTGGTTGGAGTCCCCTCGCTGTGTTTCCGAAAAGAACCAAGATGAACAAGTCATGGCTCTCAGAGGACTTTTCTTCCCCTGGGTCAGCCAGGGGAGGCGAAAGGCACGCGTATTTTTGAGAGTGCTTCATGCAAAGCATCTTTTTCATCTTGAAAATTGGGTCAACTGATGCCAGTCAAGTGGGGTGTGTGTGGCCCAATTAGTGGAAACGAGGGAGACTGTGGTTGGAGTCCCCTCGCTGTGTTTCCGAAAAGAACCAAGATGAACAAGTCATGGCTCTCAGAGGACTTTTCTTCCCCTGGGTCAGCCAGGGGAGGCGAAAGGCACGCGTATTTTTGAGAGTGCTTCATGCAAAGCATCTTTTTCATCTTGAAAATTGGGTCAACTGATGCCAGTCAAGTGGGGTGTGTGTGACCCAATTAGTGGCAACGAGAGAGACTGTGGTTGGAGTCCCCTCGCTATGTTTTACATGATTTTCGAAGGGCATGACATGCCTACGAGGTTGAGTTTCATCATCTGCAACTTGTTGGCAACAGAAAGGCTGCCTTTACACCCTTTTGAGACCGAGGATTTTCGAGACCTTATGCCCATTGCAGTGCCCCAAGAGCCGATGGCCAGTCGTCACTCCTTCTCCAAGAAAGGCGTGCCCGCGCTACCACAGTAGGTCGCACACAACCTCACCGATTCCTTGAGAAACTCTGTGTGTTACAGGGTGCATTTCAACACAGATACTTGGACCAGTAAGCATGGACAGGGGAGTTACATGTTGCTGACTGGGCACTGGGTAACTATGGTGAGAGATGGAGAAGGGTTTGCTGTACAAGTCTTGCCGTCCCCACGACTTGTGTGTCAATCCTTCCTCTGTATGTACAAGTTCCTCCACTGCTTCTGTCTCCTCAACCTCGTGTGGGTCCTCCACCTCGGCCCAAACCCTGTGTGGTCAGGCCACCCTTCCTTGTAACTGCGCCCAAGGAATCCCACACACCTCCTTACTATGCTGGCAGCAGAGCTCAAGGCCATCAGGCGGTCAAATGTTTACTTTGAAATGTAGGGGAAATGTGAGACACTGCTGAGGAATTGTGGACGGTTAGCTCTGGAGAGTGAGACCGAGTTTCATCAATGGTTGTCTACAGTCAACCAGCAGTCAGGGAAGGTCGGGTGCGACAATGATGCAAACCAGTCTGCGACCCTTCTTCAGGGAAATGTGACACACGTGCCTTGTATGGCTCACGTGTTGAACCTGGTTGTCCAGCAATTTTTAAAATACCATCCCAGCCTACATGGCCTTGTGCAGTGGGCACGCTGCTGTGTGCTCACTTTCATCCTTCGCACCCAGCAGCTCAACAACTGTCATCGCTCCGGAAGTCTTAGGGTCTGGCGGTTAAACGCCGGAAATGCGATGTTCCGACACGCAGGAATTGGAATATGCAAATGTTGCAGCGTGTGTGGCAGCACCGCAGAGCCCTGCTGAAATACGGTATGACGTATACCCTGGGCTAACTTGATCCAGAGGTGGTGCAGATCACGCTGATGGAGTGGTGTCAGATCAAGGACCTATGCACCCTTCTACACAGTTTACAAATGTCGACGAAGATGTTTAGCACTGGCAATGCCATTCTCAGCGTGACAATTCTGGTCATCTACATGATGGAGCACACTGTAAGCATTATTCGGAGACAGGTATTGGTCCAAGAGGAAGTTGAGGAAGTACAGGAGGAGTCATATGCAGAAGGGATAATAAGATCTACAAGGTCCATACGGTAAGCGGCACCTAGGCAGCAGTTATGGTGGGGGATAGGGATTAACAAGGGCGCATAGTATCAGCAAAAATTGTTGAGGAAGGTGCAGGAGCCATGAAGAAATGGAGGACGAACTTGCGATGGGCATGGAAGACTCAGCAGATGAGTGAGAGCTTGCTCACATTTCGGTTGTGTGAGGTTGGGGGGAGAGGGCAGAGGAAGGAGGCACGATTCTCACCTCTCTGCCACCAACACACCAAGGACTTGGTCCTCCTGGATGCACAAGACACATGAGCGTCTTCTTGCTGCACTACCTACAACATGACCCTCGGATTGTAGGAATTCGAAGTAATGCTAACTACTGGGTTGCCACACTGTTAGATCCCCGGTAAAAGACAAAATTTGGCGAAATAATTCCTGCCAAATAAAGGGACGCACGTGTACAGGAGTATCTTCAGAAGGTGTTACGCAATCTTCGATCTGCTTTTCCACTAAACACCAGTGCTGCACAGAGTGAATCTCAACGCTTTGTCATGGATAGGAGGAAATGGTCTTTTACTTGTCCACATCTGAGGGACCGAGGGCTGGCTGTTGTGCTGAGATGCCATTGAGTACGGTGTCCCTGCAGAGTTGCACTTTTGGTCATATACAAAATGAGTTGAAAAAGGACAGATGCGGGTGAAAAGGGGAACAGGTGTGTTGGAAAGGGGAAAAAAGTTTTGGTCCGTGGGTTTGGTGGTTAAGCAAAAGGAACATTTGATGAAGAAACACCATCTGTTACGGTGGGACTGGCATATTTGGATAAGGTGGTATATACTATGTTACCGCTATATAACGAAAATTAATAAGAAAAGAAAGAGAAAGGTATATATCCCCATCAGCAGTCAGTGTCCACCATGCTCCCAGATGGAAAAGGAGAGGTTGGCAACTGGAAGGTTTGGTGGAGGATACAGAGCTGTGTGGCTATGAAACTAATAGTAGCCTGAACCAAGTTAGACGCCACTCGGATCTTGAGACTGGGAGCCCTGTTAGCGTAACAGGGTCCACACGCCCACCCAGCCCAGGAACTCCCTGTTAACATCACAGGGGCCATTCAGGATGCTGACCGTGTGCATTGGGGCCACACCTGTGAACAGCAGGCGCATCAGCAGCAGCAGGCCTGTTAATGCCACTGGGCTGCACAAGCAGGACTTGTAGGACAGGAGCTGGTCTTAACCGTTCTGCGTTACCAACTGTGGTGGCGGCCTGCATCGACGCCCTATCCCTGCCTACCTCTGGCCTAAAGCCGCAATGGGTTCAACACATGGAGGTGTGCTCTTTCGGAGCATAATAGAAGACTGCACACCTCCTTGTTGTCTCCAGCCCCTTTTATAACCTGGGTCCGCCACAAACCACGGTGGACCACAATGCACCTCCTGGAGACAAAATCAGAGTGATACGTCATGAGTGGCATAAGTAGCGTCCTATTTGGAACCGCAACTTCAATGATGACCTCATGGCTGTCATGACCCAAACACCTCACCAGTCATCGTCTGACCATCAATAATGCGGTGACAAGTCATAGGGGCGGGCCTCTGCAAGCCATTTGGGAGTGGCCTGGCCGCATCGTCAGGACACCTGATGCCCTGTGGTCTAAATGGGCCCCCCACATCAGGGGCAGGGCCAAAGAGTTCATTACCGGACCTAGTTTCTGATGCAGTAAGTGCCTGACCATGGTCAGTTGCATGAAATACAGTCTCTGAAAAAAGACTATCAGCTTTAGCATGGTGTCTAGGCACAACACAGGACTTAGACCCGGCACGGAGTGCAAGCACCTGTGCAAAGAGGCTTTTCGCACTAAGTGTGGGAGCATGCGTTGTAGCCCGAAATGAAGACTTAGCCTCAGGAATGGCACAGTCAGGCTGAGCATACTCACTAGGCGAAACACTGGAGTTAGGCTGCGGCTGGGGTAAATCGGCACACGCATGCGCACTAGCTGCCTCTCCACACTTAGACGTGGAGGAGAAAGCAGCCAGCTGGACAACCCGAGGCACAGGCCTAAATGGCAGCTGATGCCTGGGCGCAACTGAAACCGCAGCAGGCTGCTTGCGTTTAAGGCGTCACCGTTTTGTAACAACAAATAACATCAAAAAGAACAGGTGTACTTCTTCCCATGGATAATCTGATATGATCCCTTTTTTCATGGACACGACCATTGCTAACAAATGTAGATGAGGCCAAATCAGCAGCTGCTTCAATGGATCTGAATTGCTCCATAAAGTGGCCTCTCCTCCACCCCAATTTCAAGATCCCAAATACTCCATTCCTCTGTGGTGTCAATCCAATCGCACTTGCTTCCTAACAGCTCTCAAGTTTCCACCAGCCCTGCTGAGTATGGGGTGACAGAGATGGTTGAGTTTGCATAGCTGTTCAGTCGCTCTATAGCCTGGGAATCAGAGGTCTGCCCCAAAGCTGCAATGAGTACAGACAAGGAAGTTATTATTATTTTTATTATTATTGATTTATAGAGCACCATTGATTCCATGGTGCTGTACATGAGAAGGGGGTTACATACAGAATACATATACAAGTAAGTATAGACAGACTGGTACAGAGGGAAGAGGGCCCTGCCCTTGCGGGATTACATTCTAAAGAATTTTTGGGAGGAGACAGTAGGAGTTGTTTAGGTTGAGCGTCAAGTACGTATGGTGGTGGTGTCATTGAAGGTTATAGTCATTTCTGAACAGATGAGTTTTCAGATTCAGTTTGAAGCTTGCGTGTGTAGCATATAATCTAACGTGTTGAGGTAGCGAGTTCCATGAGACAGGGGAAATGATCTGCGCAGATAGCCTGAAGCTTTGTGACTGGGATCCAGGCCCCGATGAAGAAGGTGCTGTGCCTAATCTACACCCTCATTTCCAAAAATTAAATCCTCCTGGTGGAGACAATGGGGAACATGATGAGGAGCACAGATACCTGATTGGAAGGACAACTTTACTATTCGGTCAGGGCAGGAAGAGGTTGTCTCGGAGGACTCAGGACGAGGGGAATGAAAACACACAGGGTTATTGATGAGGTTGGAGACAACACTTACTGTCAAACCAAAGTCAGCCAGTCGATGAGGTCAGCAGAGGAGGTGGAGGAGGATGCTACTGACGACGAGGTTACGTTGCGTCTTCCTGGCCAGAGACAAAGTACTGGAAGCAGGTCAACAACTGAATCCTGGACCACAACTTTGACTCTGAGCAGATGTCGTGTTGGCTATGCAGGTCGCATGGGCTGTAAGCCTTTCCTAGCCTGTGAATTTTTGGACATCGCAAAGGATCACCAAAGTCATGTAATCTGTAAGATTTGTCAACAATCTGTAAGTAGAAGGCAAAAACTCACACTTTTGAGTACTTCCTCCATGAAGTATCACATGGATATGAATTGACAGCGTGAAGGTGTATTGCTCAGCTTTAGCAACTGTCAACGCAATATGCTTATTTGCCGTTCATTGCATGCATTGTTGCAGACTACACACAAGGGGCTGCTGTTTTTTTGGATCTGCCTTTGGTCACTATAGCAATATAAAATTGCTCTTCGGGTGTGGACTTGGAGATGCTGTCTATGAACAGAAGGAAAAGCTAAAGGTGTGTGTTACAGCAAGGAGCCATCGCGGAAACACTTCGTTCAATTGTGAGGGGAGTTGTGTTGTACTTTGATGATGAGCACTGTAACGTCAGTGAGCAGCATCCTGTGCCACAGACCAACATTCTTACGGTGCTGTCTATACTGTTTACCGTGAGAGGAGCGTAAAGTCTGTATTTCTGGCAACTGGACATCACAGTACCCGGGTACGGTAGGCTGTGCCCAGACAATAATGCGGGCATGCAACACTTTGTTTTATTAGCAAAACACATATCTGTTCTTGGTAGGCCGACTATATAGACAATAAGACTTGCTGCCTCTGCACTGTCAAATTGTCACGTACAGTTTAAATCATAGAGGGAAAGCAACACATGTTTGCATTGACTGTTGCTTTTCAAGATTTCCATGACTATGTTGCAGAGCTGTGTGGTTTGCATTCACACTGTTATCATCTGCAATATCTGTGAGGCTTCAGCTAACAAGGGTATTCAGGGGGGGTCATGTGTTTTGTCTATGTTTAGGTAGATAACTTGTAAGCTCTTGTGATGCGCCACTGGTAAGTCGTGTTCGCACACACACACACACACACACACACACACACACACACACACGCACAAACACACAATTACTGCTACACAGAGGGATTAGCAGGTAGTAGGCAACAGAATAGATTGTTCAATTATTTTAATTGTATGCATGGTTCTTATTGTTTGTTTTGGTAAAGTTAAACAATCATTTATCAACCCAACTGCCTAGAGTCCTTTTCCTGTTGCCTGGTTTTGCTGCATACTGGGGAGCCCACCCTGTACACGACTTAAAATGAAGCATAAGTCGCAATGTGAATTTCACTGTGCTACAATGCGGCCTAGCGTGCCTGTGCAACCACCGCCTGCCCCATCAAGTGCATCTGCGTGCTCTTCATCCTCTGTGACTGAGGGGACAGCAGTCACACATGGTTTTTCACACTGAACTTCCACTCCTTTACCCGCAACAGGGAGTGTGATTGGCAGGTCATCACTTGTTTTGGAAGTGGAAACAGAAGGTATTGTTGAACTGTCAGACATCGAGAGAACCATCATTGGATGCAGGCTACATTATATCCACGCCTGCACCTTCGTCACAGATTGCCTGGACTACCTGCAGTTAATAATTGCATTCCAGAAATGGAAAGGAGTGTAGAATGCACATGTGTTGTACCTTGCTTGGCAGCAAAGGAACACTAACTTAGTATTCCAGACAATTTTAGGAAGGCAGAAAAAGAGTCAGCTCTTTGTGCAAATTAAATAGCGTGGCAAAAGTGGACAGATGGGTACAGTGGCCGTGTTCTGTGGGTACCAGGACAGTAAAAGAAGCCTCACTTTCTATCCCTCCTAATGATCAAATGCAGCAAGGAATTCCCTGAGTTTGCTATAAAATTAGCATAGCTAAATGTGCAGGAGGGTGTCATGCAGAGGTGCTAGAAATAGCTTGGCACCAGTGGGGCACTAATGGAATACAACAGCCAGTTCTATGATGCCACTAAATGGCAGTATTTTTTGCTGTCATTATAGCTTATTAAAAACAGAGCAGGAGGGTGTCATGCAGAGGTGCTGCACATAGATTTGCACCAGTGGGGCACTAATGGAGTACAACAGCCAGTTCTATGATGCCACTAAATGGCAGTATTTTTTGCTATCATTATAGCTTATTAAAAACAGAGCAGGAGGGTGTCATGCAGAGGTGCTAGAAATAGCTTGTCACCAGTGGGGCACTAATGGAATACAACAGCCAGTTATATGATGCCACTAAATGGCAGTATTTTTTGCTATCATTATAGCTTATTAAAAACAGAGCAGGAGGGTGTCATGCAGAGGTGCTGCAAATAGATTTGCACCAGTGGGGCACTAATGGAGTACAACAGCCAGTTCTATGATGCCACTAAATGGCAGTATTTTTTGCTATCATTATATCTTATTAAAAACAGAGCAGGAGGGTGTCATGCAGAGGTGCTGCACATAGATTTGCACCAGTGGGGCACTAATGGAGTACAACAGCCAGTTCTATGATGCCACTAAATGGCAGTATTTTTTGCTATCATTATAGCTTATTAAAAACAGAGCAGGAGGGTGTCATGCAGAGGTGCTAGAAATAGCTTGGCACCAGTGGGGCACTAATGGAATACAACAGCCAGTTCTATGATGCCACTAAATGGCAGTATTTTTTGCTATCATTATAGCTTATTAAAAACAGAGCAGGAGGGTGTCATGCAGAGGTGCTGCACATAGATTTGCACCAGTGGGCCTCTAATGGAGTACAACAGCCAGTTCTATGATGCCACTAAATGGCAGTATTTTTTGCTATCATTATAGCTTATTAAAAACAGAGCAGGAGGGTGTCATGCACAGGTGCTAGAAATAGCTTGGCACCAGTGGGGCACTAATGGAATACAACAGCCAGTTCTATGATGCCACTAAATGGCAGTATTTTTTGCTATCATTATAGCTTATTAAAAACAGAGCAGGAGGGTGTCATGCAGAGGTGCTAGAAATAGCTTGGCACCAGTGGGGCACTAATGGAATACAACAGCCAGTTCTATGATGCCACTAAATGGCAGTATTTTTTGCTATCATTATAGCTTATTAAAAACAGAGCAGGAGGGTGTCATGCAGAGGTGCTAGAAATAGCTTGGCACCAGTGGGGCACTAATGGAATACAACAGCCAGTTCTATGATGCCACTAAATGGCAGTATTTTTTGCTATCATTATAGCTTATTAAAAACAGAGCAGGAGGGTGTCATGCAGAGGTGCTGCACATAGATTTGCACCAGTGGGGCACTAATGGAGTACAACAGCCACTTCTTGTATGCCACTAGGTACACTGACTGTTTGCTAGTATAATGGCTTAGTAACAATGAGTTTGAGTGTGCAATGCAGGCAGACGTGCTGCAAATATCTTTGCACTAGTGTGACTAGACAAAAGTCCAATAGCCACGTTTAGGAGGCCACTAGGTACACTGACTGTTTGCTAGTATAATGGCTTAGTTAAAAAGAGTTTGAGTGTGCAATGCAGGCAGACGTGCTGCAAATATCTTTGCACTAGTGGGACTAGACAAAAGTCCAATAGCCACGTTTAGGATGCCACTAGGTACACTGAGTGTTTGCTAGTATAATGGCTTAGTAACAATGAGTTTGAGTGTGCAATGCAGGCAGACGTGCTGCAAAAATCTTTGCACTAGTGTGACTAGACAAAAGTCCAATAGCCACGTTTAGGATGCCACTAGGTACACTGACTGTTTGCTAGTATAATGGCTTAGTTAAAAAGAGTTTGAGTGTGCAATGCAGGCAGATGTGCTGCAAATATCTTTGCACTAGTGTGACTAGACAAAAGTCCAATAGCCACGTTTAGGATGCCACTAGGTACACTGACTGTTTGCTAGTATAATGGCTTAGTTAAAAAGAGTTTGAGTGTGCAATGCAGGCAGACGTGCTGCAAATATCTTTGCACTAGTGTGACTAGACAAAAGTCCAATAGCCACGTTTATGATGCCACTAGGTACACTGAGTGTTTGCTAGTATAATGGCTTAGTTATAATGAGTTGGAGTGTGCAATGCAGTCAGAGGTGCTGCAAATATCTTTGCACTGGTGGGACTATAGCAAAGTCCAATAGCCACGTTTAGGATGCCACTAGGTACACTGACACTGAATGTTTGCTAGTATAATGGCTTAGTTATAATAAGTTGGAGTGTGCAATGCAGGCAGAGGTGCTGCAAATATCTTTGCACTAGTGGGACTATAGCAAAGACCAATAGCCACGTTTAGGATGCCACTAGGTACACTGAGTGTTTGCTAGTATAATGGCTTAGTTATAATGAGTTGGAGTGTGCAATGCAGGCAGAGGTGCTGCAAATATCTTTGCACTAGTGGGACTATAGCAAAGTCCAATAGCCACGTTTAGGATGCCACTAGGTACACTGAATGTTTGCTAGTATAATGGCTTAGTTATAATGAGCTGGAGTGTGCAATGCAGGCAGAGGTGCTGCAAATATCTTTGCACTAGTGGGACTATAGCAAAGACCAATAGCCACGTTTAGGATGCCACTAGGTACACTGAGTGTTTGCTAGTATAATGGCTTAGTTATAATGAGTTGGAGTGTGCAGAGGACAGGAGGGTACAGTGCCAGGATTGTGGGGCTCTGGGTAGAGGAATGGAAGCTTGCCTTTCTATTCCCTCCTAATGGGGAAATGCAGCGACGAAATCCCTGACCTTGGCTACACAGACGCTGTCTCTGTTTTCAGGACCTGTCACCCATGGCTCTGACCCTGCCGGTACGAGCCCTTAAAAGGACTATTAGAAAGTGCTCTCCCTAAGCTGTCCAGCGCTGTGGATGGAGCGCATACAGCTGTATCGGCGATAGGATTTAGGACGGAGCTGCGCCAGTGATGTCTGACACCAAGGACGCAGAAGGCAGATAATGGCGTGCTGGAGGAAAATGTCCGGTTTTATAATGCAGGGACATGTGACATGGACATCCTATCACACATGCCGTTGCTTCTCTGGCTAAAAGTCCACTTAGCTGTGTGTGTGTCTGGGATTGGCTGACATGCTGGCCCGCCCCACAAGACGCGCGCGCTTAGGGAAGGAAGACAAGGAAAAAAAAAATATATATATATAACACAGCAGAGTAACAGCAGTGATCTGAAGGCGCTGTTCCCGCACACTATACACTGAAATGTCATAATAGTGTGAGTCACAGAGTGACTTACACTATTACAGCGGAAAGCCAGCTAGGAATTAGCTATTTTTTTGCTGCTAGAACCGTTCTCGAACGTTTCTAGAACTATCGAGCTTTTGCAAAAAGCTCGATTTCTAGTTCGATCTAGAACAGGCCCCAAAATCACTCGAGCCTAGAACTGGAGAACCTCGAACTTTGAACCGCGCTCAACTCTACTAGCCACTTCCTATGGTCTCCGGGAGCCCACAGCTGCACCCTATCTCAGTCCACTTCTTCTTCTGGGACTTGCTCTTGTAGGGTCAGGACAATGATTTCTCAAGACTTTCCATCTTTCCTTGCTTCTTCACATTGGGGTCATTCAAAAGACACAGATTGACTGACTGTTTCTGTGGTAAGTGGTCTTGGGGTTTCTTTGGATGTTCTGTCAGTGAGGGCACTCCTTACTGCTTCCCCTAACTCCTCCAATGTAGGCCCTCAACCCTGCTCACCACAACTCTATATGGCAATAGCAAAGCTTCCATCAGTTCTTCTATGGCCTCATGGCGGCGTACAGTTCCATTGGCGGTGATCAAGTCTCTTGTCTTCCATACAGAGTAGATGTTGGCTGCCATCTTGCAGGCTTCAGTGAGAGCACATACCTCTGCTTCTTTTGCAGACAGGGATGCGGGTAGAGACTGCTCTATCAGCACAGCGTTTTCTGCTACCACCACCATACCAGTGTGGAACAGTCTTCTTGATGCACATCTTGATCCATCCGCAAAGGAGTTAAGTCAGGGTCCAAAGGTGTATCCGTCACTGTATCGAATCCAGAGTTTCTTCCCTCAGCTATGCCAGAGTCGAATACCTCTTCCACCAAGGTGTCAGAGGTGGGACACTCCCCCCTTGGAAGAGGGAGAAGTTTAGCAGGATTAAGGGCCGCACACCGGGAGATGGTGACTTTGTCAGGGAGCAGTGATGTCATACGGGCATTGACCTTCAACTGGTGCTTTAGGTAGGTGTTCAATCTGGCTGAGTAGTATTCAAAGGGCTGCTGTCTTCCTCCATGGCAAACAGGTAGAAGGACATCTGGGCTGGAGATGACGTGATGATACTCTTCAGGTGGCTGTGAATGCAGCACATCTGTATGTGGGGTGATCTTGTAACCTGCTAGATTTATCTCCATACGTCTTGCCACTTGAAGAAGGGTGTCTTGGTCCTTCACTCTGTAATCAGGAGTTACCAGCTGTAGTTGTTTGCATATGGGCTCTCGGAGAGCTGATAGAAAGGACTATACCCAGGTTTGTACGAAAGAGCAATGGGTGTAAATTGGGGTCAGGAGAACACTGAAATTCTAAAAACTAAGATCCCCTAAAACCCTGGGGAAAAAAAAGAGGCACAAGAGTGTTTGGAAACTAGCAAGCAGCACCCCCCTGACTACATATACACAACTAGAAATAGCAGTGGAGCGTACCTTCTCTACCTCTCCTGTGCTGACCCTGTAACTGGGGACCCTGCACTCTCCCTCATCTCGACGGTGGACCTAATGGTGGTCAGGGTCGAGCCTCCAGCGTATCCCTATCTCCTGTCAGACCCTGCAAACTAAAGCCCTCTTTACACACTGCAATATATCTTACGATGTGTTGGCGGGGTCACGTCGTAAGTGACGCACATCCGGCATCGTAAGGTACATTGTAGTGTGTAACAGCTACGTGCTATTGCGAATGAACGGTAAAACGTTCATCGCACGCATGACGTTCATTCCTCATGAATTGAACGTCAGGTTGTTCATCGTACCCGGGGTAGCACACATCGCAGTGTGTGACACCCCGGGAACGATGAACAGATCTTACCTGCGTCCTTCGGCTCCCAGCCAGCAATGCGGAAGGAAGGAGGTGGGCGGGATGTTTACGTCCCGCTCATCTCCGCCCCTCGCTTCTATTGGCCGGCTGCCGCGTGACGTCGATGTGACGCCGAACGTCCCTCCCACTCCAGGAAGTGGACGTTCACTGCCCACATCTAGGTCGTATGGACGGGTAAGTACGTGTGACGGGGGTTAATCGTTTGTGCGGCACATTCAACAAAATTGAACGTGCCGCACATACGATGGGGGCAGTTACGATCGCATACGATATCTTATGCAGAATCGTAACATGTAAAGCAGGCTTAAGACACAAAGGATTACTGGGTGCTGCCAACAAAAACCCTAATATATGCCAACTCCCGATGATCAAAATCCCCTTAGGAGCACACGATCTTCCACCCTCTATATCAGGGAACTCCTGTGCAAGATACCAGGCAGGATAACATACAAGCGAGAATATCTCAAAACTAGGCTAAGCATCAACTGCCATAGGCAGAAAAATATTCACTATCCACAAGGACTAATAGTGAGCAGTCTCTTGATATGGTCTCAAATTGTATTCTAGGTACAGCAAAAGCAAATATGCAAAAGTGAAGGGTAAACATTTCTACAGGACTATCAGCAATGTCCTTTGTTAAGGTTCATTAGTGGGAACACAATGGGGCACAACTGCATATATGACCAAAAACGTAGTGTGTATTTCAGGTCCCCATGTCTCTACTTTGCAGTCTCTTCTGCATCAGCAATAAACAATGGCGGCTGAAAACAAAAATAGGGAACTGGGTGTCTGCTAGACTAAAATGGCATCAAAAGAGGAACTATGTAGTGTCTGAGTTAAAACGGCTGCTAAAGATAATTACCAATAAGAAACAGCCGCTAAAAGAGGAAGTAGGTGTTGGCCAAAAATGGCGTCTGAAGAGGCCTGGGAGGGAGGGACATGGGTTGTGCCATCTACATTCAGGGGGTATTCAATCTGTCACTGGGAATATGGATTATATAGGGACCCCTGGGCTGACCCTCTAACTAGGGACCCTGTGCTCGCCCTCATCTCGACGGTAGACCTAATGGTGGTCAGGGCCGAGCCTGCAGCGTATCCCTATCTCCTGTCAGACCCTGACATAATATCTCTATATCATATCACACCCAAAACACAGAGTGACAGAAAGAAATCTACATTCAGGACAGGAAATAATGGGGTGGGCTTATGTGGACACAGTGCTCCACAGACAGTACACAAGTCCAACCTATGGGATAGCCTATAGGGTGAAGGACGTTGCTTCTAATAATGGGCCTGGAGAAGCCATTTTCACAGACAGGTAAATTACACATAGTGTAGTTACTAGATTCAGAATTACAT
Source organism: Anomaloglossus baeobatrachus (assembly GCF_048569485.1). Classification (NCBI taxonomy): domain Eukaryota; kingdom Metazoa; phylum Chordata; class Amphibia; order Anura; family Aromobatidae; genus Anomaloglossus; species Anomaloglossus baeobatrachus. The sequence continues at coordinate 544,357,030 of NC_134354.1, read as the reverse complement.
TTCTTCAAATCATCTCAATACTTTCACTTCCCTTAACATTCAATATCACATCCTGTACCTTCAATCAATTCTCATGTAATCTCCCCCCGTGGGAGAATTCTCTTTTTCAACATACGTGTGTGTCACTTACAATTAAACTTGCTGGTCTAATTTGACTTCATTCACAGATGTTCAAATAGAAAACTAACACTTCTCTTTTTCCAATTTCAACTTTCCTATGGTGTTCCACACCAGAAACTGCGTACATTATACATACAAACGTCTTCCAGGAAAAACTAGAGCACCAGTGTCATGTGGGTGATATGAAATTACACTCACCCTCTCTATATGCCAGCTGTTTTTGATATTTCGAGTACTAGCAAAATCTGTTCACATTACATACACCTCATGAGGACGGTCCATCCAAGACTCAATAACACTGATTAAGGCCAAAGTTAAGAATTTTCCTCAATGTATTCAATCCTAGGTAATCGAATACATTGCCATCCACTAAAACAAGACCAATGAATACGCATACAACGTTCAACTCACTGCTTAGCAGGAAAACCGTACCAGGCAACAGTCAGGGCTTCCTCACCCTCCTTTCAAAACACTGCACCTGTACATAGAAAACCCCCATTTCAAATCTTCTATCCACGAAGACCAGGTCCAAGGCCTTATCAAACATCAATTATAGACCGGACACGTCACACATCGGTGTATACGGCAGTATACACTGCCACACAAACAGTTACATTCTACAAAGTATACTATACAAAGTATACTATTCCTTTTTTTTTTTTTCCTTCACTCAAAGAAACAGCTGCTATTATACCGTGAACACTTCCTCATTTTTGCTCTAACATTAGCGGAGCACAGAACTTCCTGTTTTTCTACTAACAACTCTGCTTGCTTCAAACAAACAGACATTTCAACAGGTAAACACAATGATATAAAATGCAGATACTATATATATATATATATATATATATATATATATATATATATATATATCCCATCCAGGTGGCTGATCTCACTTGCACATATAACCATATAACTAGCGTATATAACAACTTCCTCATTTTCCTCTAACGTTAACTCAAGGAAAACGAAACTTGGAACTTCTGCTTTTTCCACAGAACAGACAAAGACACAGTACATTTAACGTTTATGCAGACAGCTTAAGGTGAAAATGACATGACCAGGTGGGATCTCTTAAGACGTTTATCTCATGCAAGATGGTGGTCATCATTAGGTATCTAGACTGGGACAGCCCAACCCCCCCTTCGAAATGCAAGTACACGCATGAGGTCTGCGAGGTGAGATAAGACAGATTTTCTCACCTGCATTTTGTGGAGTGCGCATCTCCCCTCGTGTAGTTACCTTTTTGAATCAAGGTGTCAGCATGGCTGTTCGTCATCCAGAAGCTCCGTCCTAAGGTTCGTTGGGCGCCATTTGTTAAAGCGGTCCTAAATTTACAGTGATGCAATCTAATTGTGCATCTACCTTAACCCTGTCTGCATCCAAAGCATGAGTCATTTGTTAGTAGCATGCATACCATTATCATTTTTTTTTTTTTGCATTGGGCGCCATTTGTTAAGGCTGTCATAAATTTACAGTGATGCAAGCTAACTGTGCAACTACCTTAACATTGTCTGCATCCAAATCATGAGTCATTTGTTAGTAGCATGCATACCATTATCCCATACAGGCCAGAGATATGACACAGATCTGCATAGGAAATATGACTAGTTTAATACAGAAGTGGACATACATTTATATGGAATCAGTTGGCTAGGAGCCAATAATACGTAACACGTCTCCTATTGGCTAAACTATCATAGAGCTTATTCTGTGATATACAATATACTGTAATGTGCTTGCTTCCTCATTATATTAAGCTATATCAGCATGAGTCTTATGTCTGAATGCAGATATAGGTGTGGTACAGAGTTCAAGCACTTATCTTAAATCCTGTGGATTTATTTTTTGGATATCTTCATATAACTCTTATATATACTCCTAATAGTTCATAATCTTGTCCATAACACTAGGAGGTTCGAAAAGGTCATCATCCCCTGGGGGCCTGCACCCGACTCTCTACCCACTTTTTAATGCTCTTCTTGGATTGAATAAAGGTTGTTTTGGATATTGAATGTATTGTGCCATTGTCTTCTGATCTCCTGGGACTCATATTGAGTTAGGATGTTGTTAAAATTCTGAATTAAGTTTGTTGAAAGGCTTCAGTTCTGCTGTAATCCAATGCTGTAATATCCCATGACATCATGAATCCCATTGAATCACATGGAGCCTTGTTCTGCGAAGGAGGCTCCATAGGTCAATCTTTGTCAGGTGCAGGTATGGAATTTTTCACTAGCATGAGAAATTCCATACCTGCCACTGATTGGGAGTGACGGAGTGAACTATGGAGCCTTGTTCTTAGAACGTTTTCAGAATAATGTTTTCAAGGTCAGCTTTAGGTATGGAATTTCTCACTAACCACTGGGCTCCATGCCATCTTTCAATTTCCAGCTGATTTGCCACTGCACCAGGGCACCAGGGCAATCGGATGCCAGAATTGGCGCATCTAGGGGATGTGCCACTTCTGGGTTAACTACATGCTGCTAATTTTAGGCTGAGAAGGGCCAAATAACCAGGGGCTTTCCCAGCCTGATAATACCAGTCCAAGCTGTTTCCTTTACCTTGGCTGCTTATCAAAAATAGGGAGGATTCAATGGCATTTTTTAAATTACTTAAATTGATAATTTTAAAAAAAGGTGTGGGTTCCCATCTATTTTTTTATATCCAGCCAAGATAAATAGGGCTGCAGCTACAGCTGTCTGCTTTATCTGCTCTGGTTATCAAAAATAGGTGAGTTCCCATGTAATCATGTAGTTTTTTTTATCTATTCCCTGTCCCCATTTGTTTGCAGGGCAATTGTCATGCTCCTACCCCCCATTTTGCTTCCTTTTGCAGCCCCCTAGCCCTTACTATGACAATTTTACAGACATTTCGCAGCACCAAACTTTGGGTTCCCATTGACTTATATGGGGTTCGGGGTAAAGTTCAGGTTAAGTCTGGGTTCCGAATCAAACTTTTAACTAAAGTCCAGCTGAACCCGGCAAACCTGAACCTCAGCTCTTCTCTAGATGTGAATGACTGTCAAATGGGCTACCCTGTTTCCCCGAAAATAAGACACTGTCTTATATTTTTTTTTGCCCTGAAAAAAGCACTATGTCTTATTTTCAGGGGAATCTTATTCTCAAGGAGACATGGTTGGGGGTAAGTTTACCCCCCACGAAAAGCAGACCCCTCCATCCCAGGATCGTCATACTTACCAGCCCAGGGCGTCTGTATGGCTCCCAGATCCTTCTGTGATCTCCCATCAGGTACGCTGCATGCCTCCCCTGCATCCGGCCGACATCAGATCACACACACACACACACACACACACACACACACACACACTTCTCTGTGATCTCCCTGCAGCTGTGCTCCCCTGCGTCTGGCTAACATCAGATCTCACACACACACACACACACACATCAGATCACACTCACTCACTCACACACAAACACACACCCACCCCACTTCTTCCCACCCACCCCACGATCCCAACAGCTGTGCTGCACGCCGTGCTCCTCTGCCTCCTGCTGACACTCACAGATCCGATCGCTTACGTTCACACAGTCACACATCAGACAGTATACACGCACACATCTGATCGCATACACTCACACACACACCCCACTTCTCCCTGTGCCCTCTGGTGGGCGGTCCCAGCAGCTGTGCTACACGCTCCTCTGCCTTCTGCTGACACTCACAGATCCAATCGCATACACACACACACACACACACACTCACACATCAAAACACACACACATCAGACAGCATACACGCACACATCCGATCGCACAACTCACACACACACTGACGATATCGCACATACGCGCTCACACACTCACAACATCCGGAGATACCACATGCTTCCGGCCATGTGATCCTCCAGCAGGTCCTGGAAGGTCACTGCACGCACAGTATCGCCGCCGAGAAGCAAGCAATATCACTAGATGTTGTGAGTGTGTGGATGCGATGTGTGTGTGAGGTGTGTGTGAGAGTGAGTGAGTGTGATCTGATGTGTGTGTGTGTGTGTGTGTGCGTGTGTGTGTGTTCCGCCACTGCATGACCTTGAAGCGCTCACCTGCTCCCGGTCGGCGTCTGGTGAGTATGATCGGGGGTCTTCTGTCTTCTGTCTTCTCTCTTCTGGGGATGCCCGCTGCCTATAATGAAGTGTCCTGCAGTGTCCTTAACTCTTTCACCGCTGCATGACACTTCATTATTGACCGCAGCTATGTCTTATTTTCAGGGGATGTCTTATATTAATGCTTTCCTGAAAACTCCTGGGATGTCTTATTTCCGAGGGATGTCTTATTTTCGGGGAAACACGGTAACATGCATAATTTAAAAGATGCACTGATATTCAGTTATTAGCTTTGGTCCCAGGAAAGCTTATTCTGCATTGCCAAATGATCACAATTTTCTGTTAGGCGGACTTGATGATATCTCGTTAACTAAGCCTGCTTCCTTCTCTGTCTATGCTTTGACCGTGATAGTGAAGGGCTTGGCTATCGAAATCGTGGATATTACCTGGTACCAGGATCTTCTGATGACATTGAGAAGCTTGTTACATCATCTATACACAAATTGATAAATGATAATAAATATAAGTATATTTTAGAGCACAAGTGGCTGAATTTGACAACTTTGTACACCTCTTTAACCATTTATTGTGTGTGGTGACCTCAGGACTCTTCCTCAACAGATGATGTTGGGAAAAAAAAAAGATTTGGATATGTTTTTTTTTAAGGGTTTTTGTTGCCAGGGAAGATATCCTGCCACCAGAGGTTTCTGGGAGCAGATTATTTCCATCTCTTTTTTTAAATCCATGAACTGGCTTTTAATCATCAGCTATAGAAAGGGATTGGGTAATTTGAAACACATACTTTAGTTAGCCTCACTCCATTAATTATTGTTAGAAAAGAAAACTTGAAAAGTCCCTTGTGACTAAAACTTTATACAAATCAAAAAGGTCCGTGGAGCCTCTGTTAGGAGTCTCAACACAGAAACCAGCCAGATATCCCTCCGGGAAGGGCCCAGCCAAGGGGTGACTCTTTTTAGGAGACCACCATAACCACCATATTAAGTGGCCCTTTTAGTCAATATCCAACTTTTTGAAAAGTTTAAAGATATGACAAGGGAAATACCAAGGCCAGGTATCCATCCACAGACAGCCGTTTTGGGGTATTGCCCCTCATCAGTGTGGAGTAGGATTCTGGCCGGGTGGGAGCAATGCCTAGTAGACCAACAAAACAATCACTGATCTCGGGGAGACCAGCCAGAGAAAACACTGCCGGCAGCCAGCGAGGGCGCTCAAGACAGTGAAATCCTAGGTACATTGCCCCCTGGGAAATATGCAAATCAAAAAGGTCCGTGGAGCCTCTGTTAGGAGTCTCAACACAGAAACCAGCCAGATATCCCTCCGGGAAGGGCCCAGCCAAGGGGTGACTCTTTTTAGGAGACTACCATAACCACCATATTAAGTGGCCCCTCAGTGCTGTCATCTGCTGAGGAGATATGACGATGGAGGCATTACTTTTCATTTAACTCTTTGGATATTGTGGATAATCTGGATATTGGTAATGCAGCTGGTGGGATTTATTTGGACTTTGCAAAGACATTTGATACTGTGCCACATAATAGTCTTGTAATGAGGCTGCAGAAGCAGGGACTAGGGGAACCTATAAACAGATGGGTAAAGAATTGGCTTAAAGGTAGGAAATAAAGATTAATCATAAATGGTACATTCTCTAATTGGGCTACAGTTAGCAGTGGGGTGCTGCAGGGATCTGTGCTAGGACCAAATCTGTATTAATGACCTTGTGGATGGGATTGAAAGTAAAGGGTCAGTCTTTGCTGTCGACAACAAACTATGTAAGATATTAGAAATGGACCTTGATAGTACAATATTACAAAAACATCTGGATAAGATGTCAGAATGGGCAGATACTTGGCAAACGAGTTTTAATTTTAAAAAATGTAAAGTAATGCACCTAGGACGGAGTAATCCTATAGCTGCATATACATTAAATGGACGTAAACTCGGGACTACAGAACAGGAGAAGGACTTGGGTATTCTCATTACAAATAAGTTGAGCAGCAGCACTCAATGTCAAGCAGCAGCTGCTAAAGCAAACAAGATTTTAGGATGTATAAACAGAGACTAGATCCCGTGATCCCAACGTATTGTTACCTCTCTATAAATCACTTGTAAGGCCACATCTGGATTACGGGATCCAGTTTTCGGCTCCACATTTTAAAAAGGATATTCAGTAGTCACTTCGAAGGTGGGCAACTAGATTATTACAAGGAATGGAAGGCCTCCCACACGATAAGAGGTTGAAAAAGTTGGATTTGTTTAGGTTAGAAAAAAGACGTCTCAGAGGAGATCCCATTTATATGTATAAATACATGTGTGATCAACATAAATGACTGGCACATGACTTATGCCTTCCAGAGACAATACAAAGGACCAGGGGGCATTCATTGCGAGTGGAATAAAAGTGATTCCAGCAGCTAAATTTGAAAAGGTTCTTTACAGTTACAGCAGTCAGACTGTGGAATGCCCTAAAGCAAGAGGTAGTATTGGCAGATACTATAACAGCTTTTAAAAAAGGGCTGGATGATTTCCTCAGTACACACAACATTGTTAGTTCTAAATGATTTAGTGACAAAATATATAATTGTTTGAAGAAGGTTGAAATAGATGGACCTAGGTCTTTTTTCAAACTATGTAACTATGTAACCCTCGTAGATCAGTTAATGTTAGCATTTTCTATGCTTGTGTAATCATATCTTTACCAGCCAATCATAAAAACAAATGCAACATTAAATTATCCACATAACTTAAATATATACCTTGCTATAAAAAAGGCCATCTTTATGTTAGCAATGTTTGATAAAAGACTTGTGTGAAGGAAATTAATAGCATAGTTATTTTACTTGATCTTGAGCTAAATCATGGTTACAGATTTACTGCAGATATTTCCACATTTAAAAAGTTGCTGTTGAGGAATTCATTTACATTACCCTCTCTTTTGGTGCCCAACTGTGAGTGATATAAATATTTTATTAAGCAAACCTGCAGGTTTCTGAAGATTATATGTCTTATCAAGTTGACCCTTATAATTATGTTGTCTCCTGTAACCATGGGATTCCTTTTGATTTTGCAATTCTTTTGTAAATATTGAACCACATAAAAGTATTTGTAACTATAAATTGGAAAAGAGGAGAAAATAAAGAAAGTAAAAGCATATTTAATGCTATAAACAGATTTTTGTTGCCATCTGGAAGAAAAATGTAAAGGCTTTATACTTGTTCTTTAACCTAGAAGTACATGTTAAGATAAAACCTACCATTATATCAAAGATCAGGTTAACCTTAAGAATTGCTTTCACATCCATGTTTTTGATAATTTTCAGTTCTTATCCTTTCATCATTAAAGTCCAGTAGATTCTAGTAAACATTGACAGATCAAAGAGTCATGCAAATTTATATATATATATATATATATATGTATATATATATACACACACACACACATATACATATATCTATATATACATATATATATATATATATATATATATATATATATATATATATATATATATATATATATATATATATACACACATACATACATACATACATACATACATACATATATATATATATATATATATATATATATACACACACATATATATATAATTACATACAGTTCAGACCAAAAGTTTGGACACACCTCCTCATTCAAAGAGTTTTCTTTATTTTCATGACTCTAAAAATTGTAGATTCACATTGAAGGCATCAAAACTATGAATTAAAACATGTGAAATGAAATACTTAAAGTGTGAAACAACTGAAAATATGTCTTATATTCTAGGTTCTTCAAAGTAGGCACCTTTTGCTTTGATTACTGCTTTGCACACTCTTGGCATTCTCTTGATGAGCTTCAAGAGGTAGTCACCGGAAATGGTCTTCCAACAGTCTTGAAGTAGTTCCCAGAGATGCTTGGCACTTGTTGGCCCTTTTGCCTTCACTCTTCAGTCCAGCTCACCCCAAACCATCTCGATTGGGTTCAGGTCTGGTGACTGTGGAGGCCAGGTCATCTGGCGTAGCATCCCATCACTCTCCTTCTAAAGCCCACTTTACATGTTGCAATTAGTTGTACAATCGCATTTGCGATGTGACACGCCCAGGTTGCATACGGGATCTTATGAGATTGCACGTAGGTCGTTCATTTGCTGTCACACGAGCGTTAGTAGTCTATGTTAAATTGATCAATTTTGTGTGCGCTCCTTTAGATCATGTGTTCTGTGACGTATGCATTGGGCACCTTTTTTTTTTTTATTGACTTGCCAAGCGTGTGTAATGTGTAGGGATGCGTTTTTACTATGTCATCTGCCATTCAGCTCTGCTACATGGCCGCTAACAGCAGACACAGACAGCCATGTAGCAGAGCTGAATGGCAGATGACAGCAGACACAGACAGAGCCGCACATTCAGAATGAACTCAGGTGAACTTCACTCGACTTCATTGTCATGCTGCGGCTCTGTGTTGCGTCCTGATTAGCGGTCACCTGTGAAGGACCCACCGGTGACCGTTAATCCCCTGAGTAACTGAATTGAGCAGCCCTCTCTCATATACTCACCGATCCCCGATCACCGGCGCTGCACGGCGTTCACACTGCTCCGGCGGCTTTTACTATTTTGAAAAAGCCGGCCGCCCATTAAACAATCTCGTATAACCTGCTTTCCCCGCCCACCGGCGCCTATAATTGGTTACAGTGAGAAACGCCCCCACGCTGAGTGACAGGTGTCACACTGCACCCAATCACAGCAGCCGGTGGGTGTGTCTATACTGTGTAGTGAAATAAATAATTAAATAATTAAAAAAAACGGCGTGCGTTCCCCCCCAATTTTAAAACCAGCCAGGTAAAGCCATACGGCTGAAGGCTGGTATTCTCAGGATAGGGAGCTCCACGTTATGGGGAGCCCCCCAGCCTAACAATATCAGCCAACAGCCACCCACAATTGCCGCATACATTAGATGCGACAGTTCTGGGGCTGTACCCGGCTCTTCCCGATTTACCCTGGTGCGTTGGCAAATCGGGGTAATAAGGAGTTATTGGCAGCCCATAGCTGCCAATAAGTCCTAGATTAATCATGTCAGGCGTCTATGAGACACCTTCTATGATTAATCTGTAAATTACAGTAAATAAACACACACGCCCGAAAAAATCATTTATTAGAAATAAAAAACACAAACATATACCCTGGTTCACCACTATAATCAGCCCCAAAAAGCCCTCCATGTCCGGTGTAATCCAGGATGGTCCAGCGTCGCTTCCAGCGCTGCTGCATGGAGGTGACCGGAGCTGCAGAATACACCGCCGCTCCGGTCACCTCCACACAGCAACTGAAGACAGCTGCGCGATCAGCTGATCTGTCACTGAGGTTACCCGCTGTCACTGGATCCAGCGGTGGCCGTGGGTAACCTCAGTGACAGCTCAGCTGATCACGCTACTCACCTCAGTTGCTGCGTGGAGGTGAGAGGAGCGGCGGTGAGTAGCGCGATCAGCTGAGCTGTCACTGAGGTTACCCGCGGCCACCGCTGGATCCAGTGACAGCGGGTAACCTCAGTGACAGCTCAGCTGATCACGCTACTCACCTCAGTTGCTGCGTGGAGGTGAGAGGAGCGGCGGTGAGTAGCGCGATCAGCTGAGCTGTCACTGAGGTTACCCGTGGCCACCGCTGGATCCAGTGACAGCGGGTAACCTCAGTGACAGCTCAGCTGATCGCGCTGCTGTCTTCAGTTGCTGTGTGGAGGTGACCGGAGCGGCTGTGTATTCTGCAGCTCCGGTCACCTCCATGCAGCAGCGCTGGAAGCGACGCTGGAGTATCCTGGATTACGCCGGACATGGAGGGCTTTTTGGGGCTGAATAAAGTGGTGAACCAGGGTATATGTTTGTGTTTTTTATTTCTAATAAATGATTTTTTCGGGTGTGTGTGTTTATTTACTGTAATCTACAGATTAATCATGGAGGGTGTCTCATAGACGCCTGACATGATTAATCTAGGATTTAGTGGCAGCTATGGGCTGCCAATAACTCCTAATTACCCTGATTTGCCAACGCATCAGGGCAAATCGGGAAGAGCCGGGTACAGTCCCAGAACTGTCGCATCTAATGTATGCGGCAATTCTGGGCAGCTGTTGGCTGATATTGTTAGGCTGGGGGGCTCCCCATAACGTGGAGCTCCCCATCCTGAGAATACCAGCCTTCAGCCGTATGGCTTTATCAGGCTGGTTTTAAAATTGGGGGGGACCGCACGCCGTTTTTTTTAATTATTTAATTATTTATTTCACTACACAGTATAGACACGCCCACCGGCTGCTGTGATTGGGTGCAGTGTGACACCTGTCACTCAGCGTGGGGGCGTGTCTCACTGTAACCAATGATAGGCGCCGGTGGGCGGGGAAAGCAGGGAATACGAGATTGTTTAATGGGCGGCCAGCTGTTTCAAAACAGTAAAAGCCGCCGCAGCAGTGTGAATGCCGTGCAACGCCGGGGATCGGGGATCGGTGAGTATATGAGAGAGGGGGATAGACTGACATGGACAGAGAGTGAGGGACAGAGATAGTGACCGACTGACAGAGATTAGTGAATGACAGACATTGTGAGGCGCTTCAGAACGCAGCTTTTCAGCTGCGCTCTGAAGCGGACCTTTTTTAAGCTGCGGTGCAGAGCGCACACCTGCGCACATAGCATCAGACACCGAAATCGTATGAGGGATGTCACACGTTACAATTGAGTAGGTTTGTGCAACAAAACGCTCAATTCTAGACAAAGATACGATGTGTTTGCGATCAACGGTTTTGCGTTCAATCCTGATCGCACGTAGGTGTCACACGCAAATACGTCACGAACGATGCCGGATGTGCGTCACTTACAACTTGACCCCAACGACGGATTGTGAGATATATTGAAGCGTGTGTAGCGGGCTTTAATCACATAGCCCGTACACAGCCTGGAGGTGTTTGGGGTCATTGTCCTGTTGAAAAATAAATTATGGTCCAACTAAACGCAAACCGGATGGAATAGCACACCGCTACAAGATGCTGTGGTAGGCATGCTTTTTCTGTATGCCTTCAATTTTGAATAAATCCCCAACAGTGTCACCAGCAAAGCACCACCACACCATCACACCTTCTCCTTCATGCTTGACGGTGTGAACCAGGTATGTAGAGTCCATCCGTTCACCTTTTCTACAGAGACACGGTGGTTGGATCCAAAGATCTCACATTTGGACTCATCAGACCAAAGCACAGATTTACACTGGTCTAATGTCCATTCCTTGTGTTCTTTAGCCCAAACAAGTCTCTTCTGCTTGTTGTCTGTCCTTAGCAGTGGTTTCCTAGCAGCTATTTTATCATGAAGGCCTGCTGCACAAAGTCTCCTCTTCATAGTTGTTCTAGAGATGGGAAGGTGTGTCCAAACTTTTGGTCTGTACTGTATATATACAGTTAGGTCCAGAAATATTTGGACAGTGACACAAGTTGTTATTTTAGCTGTTTACAAAAACATGTTCAGAAATACAATTATATATATATATATATATATATATATATATATATATATATATATATAATATGGGCTGAAAGTGCACACTCCCAGCTGCAATATGAGAGTTTTCACATCCAAATCGGAGAAAGGGTTTAGGAATCATAGCTCTGTAATGCATAGCTTCCTCTTTTTCAAGGGACCAAAAGTAATTGGACAAGGGACTCTAAGGGCTGCAATTAACTCTGAAGGCGTCTCCCTCGTTAACCTGTAATCAATGAAGTAGTTAAAAGGTCTGGGTTGATTACAGGTGTGTGGTTTTGCATTTGGAAGCTGTTGCTGTGACCAGACAACATGTGGTCTAAGGAACTCTCAATTGAGGTGAAGCAGAACATCCTGAGGCTGAAAAAAAAAAAAAAATCCATCAGAGAGATAGCAGACATGCTTGGAGTAGCAAAATCAACAGTCGGTACATTCTGAGAAAAAAGGAATTGACTGGTGAGCTTGAGAACTCAAAAAGGCCTGGGCGTCCACGGATGACAACAGTGGTGGATGATCGCCACATACTTTCTTTGGTGAAGAAGAACCCATTCACAACATCAACTGAAGTCCAGAACACTCTCAGTGAAGTAGGTGTATCTGTCTCTAAGTCAACAGTAAAGAGAAGACTCCATGAAAGTAAATACAAAGGGTTCACATCTAGATGCAAACCATTCATCAATTCCAAAAATAGACAGGCCAGAGTTAAATTTGCTGAAAAACACCTCATGAAGCCAGCTCAGTTCTGGAAAAGTATTCTATGGACAGATGAGACAAAGATCAACCTGTACCAGAATGATGGGAAGAAAAAAGTTTGGAGAAGAAAGGGAACGGCACATGATCCAAGGCACACCACATCCTCTGTAAAACATGGTGGAGGCAACGTGATGGCATGGGCATGCATGGCTTTCAATGGCACTGGGTCACTTGTGTTTATTGATGACATAACAGCAGACAACAGTAGCCGGATGAATTCTGAAGTGTACCGGGATATACTTTCAGCCCAGATTCAGCCAAATGCCGCAAAGTTGATCGGACGGCGCTTCATAGTACAGATGGACAATGACCCCAAGCATATAGCCAAAGCTACCCAAGAGTTCATGAGTGCAAAAAAGTGGAACATTCTGCAATGGCCAAGTCAATCACCAGATCTTAACCCAATTGAGCATGCATTTCACTTGCTCAAATCCAGACTTAAGACGGAAAGACCCACAAACAAGCTAGACCTGAAGGCTGCGGCTGTAAAGGCCTGGCAAAGCATTAAGAAGGAGGAAACCCAGCGTTTGGTGATGTCCATGGGTTCCAGACTTAAGGCAGTGATTGCCTCCAAAGAATTCACAACAAAATATTGAAAATATTGATTATAATATTGATATTGATTTCATTTCAAATCCAATTAGGTGGCATGCAGAGCCCAACTCGTGAAAATTGTGTCACTGTCCAAATATTTCTGGACCTAACTATATATATATATATATACTAGAAGGTGGCCCGATTCTACGCATCGGGTATTCTAGAATTTACGTATTGTGTAGTTCATGTATGATTTTTGTTATATATATATATATATAGAGAGTTGTTGTTGTCTGTAGTTACCAAGTGTTTGTGTAGGCGCTGTACATGTTCTGGGTGTTGTCTGGGTGTGACAGGGGGTGAGAGCGGTGTTGTATGTGTGTTGCGTGTGTTGCGTTGTTTGTGGAGCGCTGTGTGTCTGTAGCGTTGTGTGTGTGTTGCGCGGTTTGTGTGTGTGTGGTGTGTTTTGGGGGGAGGTATGTTTTGAGCAATGTGTGTGTTGTGCGGTATGTGCGTATATTTGTGTGTGCCGCGGTGTTTGTGTGTGCAGCGTTGTCTGTGTGTGCAGCGTTGTCTGTATGTGTGGGTGTCTGTGTAGGGCAGTTGTTTGTGGTTCCCAGTGTGTGTGTGTGTGTGTGGTGTGTTGTGCAGTGCGCGCGCGCGCGTGTGTGTGTGTGTGTGTGTGTGTGTGTGTGTGTGTGTGCATCAGCCTCTCTTCTCTCAGCCTCCCTCCTCCCAGCCTCCCTCCTCCCAGCCTCCCTCAGCATCAGCCTCCCTCTCCCAGCCTCCCCAGCATCAGCCTCCGCCAGCATCAGCCTCTCTCCTTCCAGCCTCATCCAGCATCAGCCTCCCTCTCCCAGCCTTCCCAGGATCAGCCTCTATCCTCCTAGCCTCCGTCCTCCCAGCCTTCCCCAGCATCAGCTTTCCCCTCCCAGCCTCCCTCAGCATCAGCCTTCCCCAGCATCAGCCTCTCTCCTCCCAGCCTCAGCCTCTCTCCTTCCAGCCTCCCCCAGCATCAGCCTCTCTCCTTCCAGCTTCCCTCAGCATCAGCCTCCCCTTCCCAGCCTTCCCCAGGATCAGCCTCTCTCCTCCCAGCCTCCTTCCTCCCAGCCTCCCTCAGCATCAGCCTTCTGCTCCCAGTCTCCCCCAGCATCAGCCTCCCCATGCATCAGCCTCCACCAGCATCAGCCTCTCTCCTTCCAGCCTCCCCCAGCATCAGCCTCCCCTTCCCAGCCTTCCCCAGGATCAGCCTCTCTCCTCCCAGCCTCCTTCCTCCCAGCCTCCCTCTCCCAGCCTCCCTCAGCATCAGCCTTCCGCTCCCAGTCTCCCCCAGCATCAGCCTCCCCAAGCATCAGCCTCCACCAGCATCAGCCTCTCTCCTTCCAGCCTCCCCCAGCATCAGCCTCTCTCCTTCCAGCCTCCCTCAGCATCAGCCTCCCGTTCCCAGTCTTCCCCAGGATCAGCCTCTCTCCTCCCAGCCTCCTTCCTCCCAGCCTCCCTCAGCATCAGCCTTCCCCTCCCAGTCTCCCCCAGCATCAGCCTCCCCAAGCATCAGCCTCCACCAGCATTAGCCTCTCTCCTTCCAGCCTCCCCCAGCATCAGCCTCCCCATGCATCAGCCTCTCTCCTTCCAGCCTCTCTCTTTCCAGCCTCCCCCAGCATCAGCCTCCCCTTCCCAGCCTTCCCCAGGATCAGCCTCTCTCCTCCCAGCCTCCTTCCTCCCAGCCTCCCTCTCCCAGCCTCCCTCAGCATCAGCCTTCCGCTCCCAGCCTCCCCAAGCATCAGCCTCCACCAGCATCAGCCTCCCTCGTCCCAGCCTCCCCCACCATCAGCCTCTCTCCTCCCAGCCTTCCCCATGATCAGCCTCTCTGCTCCCAGCCTCCTCCAGCACGCCGTGCTCCTCTGCCGACACTCACACACCCGATCGCATCCACTCACACACACCCGATCGCATCCACTCACACACACCCGATCGCATCCACTCACACACACCCGATCGCATCCACTCACACACACCCGATCGCATACACTCACACACACCCGATCGCATCCACTCACACACACCCGATCGCATCCACTCACACACACCCGATCGCATCCACTCACACACACCCGATCGCATCCACTCACACACACCCGATCGCATCCACTCACACACACCCGATCGCATCCACTCACACACACCCGATCGCATCCACTCACACACACCCGATCGCATACACTCACACACACCCGATCGCATCCACTCACACACACCCGATCGCATCCACTCACACACACCCGATCGCATCCACTCACACACACCCGATCGCATCCACTCACACACACCCGATCGCATCCACTCACACACACCCGATCGCATCCACTCACACACACAGACACTGACGATATCGCACATACGCGCTTATACTCACAACATCCGGGGATATCACATGCTTCTGGCCATGTGATCCTCCGGCAGGTCCTGGAAGATCACAACAGCACAGTATCGAGGCCGAGAAGCAAGCGATATCCCAGGATGTTGTGAGTATGTGGATGCGATGTGATGTGTATGTGTCTGAGTGTGATCTGATTTGTGTGTGTGTATGTGTGTGCTGTTATGTGTGTGTGCTGTTATGTGTCTGTATTTTCCGGCGCTGCAGGACCTTGATGTGTGGATGCGATGTGATGTGTGTGTGATGTGTGTGTGAGGTGTGTGTGAGAGTGAGTGTGAGCCGCTGTACACTGTTAACTATGATACACATCGGGTAACTAAGGGACCTTAGTTACCCGATGTGTATAATGGTTACCAGCTTTCACGGCCTCCGTGAAGATCCCAGCATCGCAAGGTTATGTGTGGCGCTGCTGGGATCCTGACGGAGCCGGTGTAGAAGCAAGCGATATCCCAGCATGTTGTGATGTGTGAGGTGTGTGTGAGAGTGAGTGTGATCTGATGTGTGTGTGTGTACTCACCTGGGAATCGGGGCTCCGTGTCAGTTGGGCCAGAGCGAGCGTGGATTGCGTGAGGGGGGCGGGGCCTGCAGAGAGCCGGGGCGAGAGGCCAATCCGTGTAAGGGGGCGGGGCCATGGCGAGCCCAGCGGCCAATCAGCTTTGTGTCACCGTAAGGACACAATTTCGGAGCATGGCAGACAGACAGATAGACAGATAGACAGACAGACAGATAGACAGACAGACAGACAGACAGACAGAATAAGGCAATTATATATATATATATATATATATATATATACACTGTAGACTATATAGTTGAAACCAGAAATTTACATGCGCTATCTAAAAAGACACATATGCATGTTTTTCTCATTGTCTTACATGACATCAGAATTTTCCATTTTAGGTTAGTTAAGGTTACCAACATTTTTTATATTTGCCAAATGAAAGAACAATGAAAGAGAGAATGCTTTAAGACATTTTTATTACTTTCTGCAAAGTCAAAAGTGTACATACAGTAAAAGTATTATACCTTTAAAAAATATGTGACTGCCCATATGATGATGTCATGTCTTTGGAAGCTTCTGGTAGGTTTAATCACAACATAGGAGTTACTGTAACCACACACCTGTGGATGTATTTTAATGCATTATTGAAACATACTGCTTCTTTGTGTAGCATCATGGGAAAGTCAAAAGAAATCAGCCAAGATCTCAAGAAGAGAATTGTTGACCTTCATATGTCTGGTTAATCCTTGGGTGCAATTTCTAGATACCTGAAGGTACCTTGTTAATCTGTACAAACCATTTTACGCAAGTACAAACAAGATGGTAAAGTTCAACCATCATAAAACTAAGGAAGGAGATGGGTCCTGTGTACCAGAGATGAACATGCTTTGGTCAGACATGTGCATATCAACCCAAGAACAAAAGCAAAAGACCTGGTGAAGATGCTGGTGGAAGCTGGTAAGATTGTGTCATTATCCAGAGTGAAATGAGTACTGTATCAACATGGGCTAAAAGGCTACTCTCCCAGAAAGAAGCCATTACTTAAAAAAAAAAACCCATAAAAAAGTAAGATTAATGTTTGCAAATGCACACAAGAACAAAGACCTTCATGTTTAAAGACATGTGCTGTGGTCTGACAAAACTAACATTGAGCTGTTTGGCCATAATGACCATTGTAACGTTTGGAGGAAAAAGGGAGAAGGTTTGAAGCCTAAGAACAACATCCCAACTGTGAAACATGGGGTGGCAGCATCATGTTGTGGGGTTGTTTTGCTGCAGGAGGAACTGGTGCACTTCACAAAATAGATGGCATGATGAGAAAAGAAGATTATGTATTAATACTGAAGCAACATCTAAAGACATCAGCCAGGAACTTAAAGCTTGGGCGGAAATTAGTCTTTCAAATGGACAGTGATCTGACGAATACTGCCAAACTGGTTACAAAGTGGCTTAAGAATAACAAAGGCATTGTACTGGAGCGGTGATCAGCGACAAAGCCCTGATCTCAATCCTATAAAAATATATATGGACAAAGCTGAAAGGCCAGGGTGAGCAAAACAACCTACAAATATGACTCACACCAGTTCTATCAGGAAGAATGGGCCCAAATTCGTACAAACTATTGTGAGAAGCTTATGGAAAGATATCCAAAACATTTGACCCAAGTCATACAGTTTACGGGCAATGGTACCAAATACTATTGAAATGTATGTAAACCTTTCACTTTGGAGAAAGTAATAAAAATGCCTTAAAACATTATCTCATTATTCTGGCATTTGGCAGATATAAATAATTTTGGTTCCTAATTGACCTAAAATGGCAAATGTTTATTCTGATTTCATGTCAGATAGTGAGAAAAACATGCATTAGATAGTGTATGCAAACGTCTGGTTTCAACTGTACTTTGTTGTTTTCTTTGTAGGCCTCATTCCCTTGTCGGTAAACAGTAGAATGATGTGCTTTACCAAAAAGCTCTATCTCAATCTCGTCTGTCCACAAAATGCTTTCCCAGAGGAATTTTGGCTTACCCACGTACATTTCCGTAAACTGTTTTGTCTCTGTGTCAGCAGTGGAGTCCTTTTGTGTCTCCTGCCATAGCGCTAAATTTAATTCAAATGTAAACAGATAGTTTGTGCTAACACTGATGCACTCTGAGCTTGCAGAACAGCCTGAATTTCTTTGGAACTTGAATGATGCTACTTATTCACCGTCCAGATTATCCTGCATTGCAATATGTCAGTTGAGAGGTGTAAAACATTGTTGATGGTTTTAGAAACCAATTGATTGCATTTTTTTATTCCAAATGTGTGCAATCAAATATTAAGTTACGAGTGCCAACAATTTGTCCTGCTCATTTTTGGGGTCTTGTGTGAAATTATGTCCAATTTGCCTTTTTTTCTGTTTTTTTTGTGTTGTTCCAATACACAAACAGGATATAAACATGTGTAGAACAAAATGTACATAATTGCAATAATTTTATGGGAGAAATACTTCATTTTCTGGAACAATTTCAAGGGTGCCAATACTTTTGATCATGACTGTAAATATGTGTGTGTTTTATACCTATGTGCATCATGGCAATGCTGCTTAAGTGTACTGATAAAAGTGTATCACAATATAGTATACAATTTGGATGTAGTAACGGAATATTATAAAGTACACACTGACTTTTTCTAAAGCCAAAATAAAATGTTCCAATTAATTTATTACATATTTAGTCAATGACCAATCTGACGGTAGTTTTTTTTTTAAGTTATGTTAGGGCTGTATAGCTGTATGCTGCCATGATTGCTTTGGCACTAGTCATAGTTATCTATGCCTCCACAAATTTAAGATCTGCCCTTTCACTGCCATGTCAATATGGGGAAAGCAGATTGTGCCTGTAATATATATCAATACAGCTTATGGTAAAAGTGCTGTCGGCTGACGTCACGCAATAGCATGAGCAGCAATCAATTGGGAGCAAAAAGAGGAGCCATGTGGAAACAAATAGCTGCTGTTTGGCTAGTGTTGACTGTGCCACATAGCATAGAGGGATTATCTCAAGATACTGGACAATTGTTTCAATATAAATATTCTTTTACCATCTGACTATTTCAAAATTAGTTAAGTAAGTCGGTAATTGCAATGTCTGTAATTAATGGGTACATCCAATATGATAACTGAAAAGATAACATTGAAATGAATGAAACAAATTGCCATGTCATTTCTTAACAATTGCCTCAAAAAAGAAGCAATGAATTTCTTCTTAGAACAAATTTTAACGAGATCATACACTTCATATCAGGTATCAGGAATTAGAAAGCATTTATACTACCATGTTTTAAGCTTCTATTTTCAAAACTGCTACTTTGTATTAATAGAAAACTAATATTTTATATTTTATCACAATGAAATAACCTTGCTTTTATAATAATCTTGCTTTTATTTTATTATCTTTATATATGATTTTTATACCATTTGCTAGTCTTTATGGAGGATCAACATATATCTGTGTAGGCATTGGTATGATAGGTTTGCACTGCTGAAAAAACACTAAAGCATGGCATGCTTCTAGCCTATGAAAAATTAAAAACTTCCCATTGTCTAGACAGAGAAAGTTTCATCTCAATACAATTGCCCAGGAGCCAACATTTTGCATGGACAAATACACTCCTCGGTATCCTGACATCCATTTATGTATAATGGGGAGCATGAGATTGGGGGTTAGACAAAATGCTTAAACTCTGCTTAAATAAGTAAACTTATCTAAACAGTTTCTAATATTATAGTCTTCTTTACTGACACGGTAATGTTTTTATTTTTAGTTTTTGCCATAACCAGAGATGGATATATTATTGGTGGAACCTGTACACCTTCTAAGGGCCCACAAGGTAGAGGGGCCCATTTCCACCTTAAATGCAGGCAGAATCGTAAATTATGATGAATTATTGGACTTCATAGGGCCCATATAGTGTTGTTGTATAATTCACCTAAAAAGCAGGTAAAATTGTGGATTAGGATTATTGGACTTTCAATGGCCCATATAGTGTTGTTGCACAATTCCACCTCAAAAGCAGATAGAGTTGTGGATTAGAATGAATTATTGGACTTCAAATGTCCTTCAAAGGACCTTTTTCTGACTGTGTCAGCCTGTGGTCGTAATGTTCATCTAATGTGTTCAGTACTGGAGAGAATCAGTTGCAACTATTGAGATTATCATCATTGTCTGCCTTCGTGAAACCATGAATACCTTCATCTCCTGTGTAGAATAGGATCCAAGTTGGAGCAATCCTGAGAGGTAACCCAAAAAAATACCATTACAAGTATGTAACATTAGCAATTTGCCTCAATAACTTTTTCCTAAAATTGTTGAAATTAAAAAGCTTATTTTTCCTGATAGAGCAATTTGAATTTGAATCAATGGACAACTCCTTTAATCTTGAATATCTGTAACAAGTCATTATTTATCTCAGATGCACAGCATAAAAATAATAGTATAGTAATATAGTTAGATAATAGCATAGTAATATAGTTAGATAATATCATAGTAATATAGTTAGAGTCATAATAAACTTAGCCAACCTATATCTTATGCCTGATATGACATCTATTTAACATCTAGGTACAGTAGTAGTAGTATTCCAATATGCTGAATTTTGCATACAAAATAATAAAATATAGCTCAATATTAAATTAATAAATACGAAGAAAAAAAGCATAAATATAATGTAAGAAAATACATTTTTTACACTTGTTCCTATCTCAGGGTGTACATATATAAAAATAAGTGACAAATAAAACAAAAATAACAAGTGATGTGAATATGATGGTTGTTTTTCAACAGTTAATAGGTACATTTGAAAGTGAATATAAATTTTATATTGATAAAGATTTCTTATGAAGAACTAGATGTCACTAAAAATAAATTGTAGTATAATGAACTGAAGAAAGCATAGTGATGTCTAGTAGTAGAATAGAACATTTCAGAGTCATTTCTAATGTTCTAAGAACAAGCCTAGGATATTGGTTTAGCAAATGAGACATATAATCCTCTTGTGATCTTTTGTGGATTGAGACTTATTGACTTGTAATTACATCAGGGTGTCATCACATCAATGTCAGCTTAAGCATTACTAAATAAGTAGCTGATTCTTACAAGATTAAGAAATGAATCTCCTAAGGGATATAACTGCCCATGTTAACTCACTATTTTACAGCTGTAATATACATGAAGCTACTATAATAGTCATACCCTGTAATCTAATATTTATAGTTTAAAGTATCTGTAAAGCACTGCGGAATATGATAGCACTATGTAAGTAAAGCATAATAAAACATAGATAAATAAAATAATAGTGTACAATTGTTAATCAAAAAGCTTCAGACCAAAAGCAAATAAGAAAATATTGCATAGACACACGACACAAAAATGTAAGTAGGCAATTAGAAAGATTAAAAAAACCAAGCATGCATCTGTATTTGTCCTAGGGTATATGTTATGGCGCATTATGAATGTGCTACATGATATATGAACCCAATATATTATAATAAAATGCATGCTATATAGTATATAAAAGTATTAAGGACAAAAAATAGCATATAACTTATAAATATGAGAATTTAATGAAAAATTTAGCTCTGATTCATAAAGACCAGCATTTTGAATACTCGTCTTGACAGACAGTGAGCTGGAGTAAGATGATTAATTTCAAAATATGGGTGGAGCTGGAACAAAACTGTTGATAAATACAAAATCTTTGGACAACTTTAAGCTACACAAAAATGTTGCTACATTTCAAGTATTTTAAGCCCCTAAAAATTCGTAATTCTAAATGACCTATGATTAGTGATGGGCGGACCCAGACTGTAAACGTACGGATCCGCATGGTTTCAAAAGTACCACAGCACTGGACCCAGGCTCAGAGTTCTCAGGGAGCACCAGGTAATGATCTGAGTCTAGCAACTTGGGCAATAAAAATTAGTGATGAGCGAGCATGCTTGTCACTACTCGGTACTCGCACGAGTATCGCTGTACTCGGGCTGCTCGGCGGGGTCCGAGTAATCTCGCGATACTCGTGCTGTACTCGTGGTCTTCATTTCTGCATGTTGGCGCTCTTTTGAGAGCCAGCCCTCATGCAGGGATTGGCTGGCAGACCACTGCAATGCCACAGCCCTGTTAGTTGTGGAATTGCAGTGATTGGCCGGCCTGCACAGCGTGACCGAGCCTTTATATCGGCCGGCGCGCTGTGCTGTGCTCACAGCTATCCAGACTGTCAGTGCAGGGAGAGTGTCGCTGATTCAGGGAAAGCTTTGCGGCCCTTTATAGCTTTTTCAGTTGCAGGGCTGCAAACAGTGTGACCAAAAGTCCTTCTCAGGACTATTCTAGTTGTATACAGGCAGGCAGGGTATAGCCAGGTCGGAGTACAGAAGCAGAGTCCTTCTCAGGACTATTGTTGCTATATACAGGCAGGGTATAGCCAGGTCTGAATACAGGCTAGTGACCAAAAGAGTCCTTGTCAGGACTATTGTACCAGTATACAGGCAGGCAGGCAGGCAGGGTAGTGGTGACCATATACCAGCCTTCATCATATCTGGGGCTGGTGTACACAGTGTAAAACAGTCCAGATAGTGTCTGACTTGTCTGTAATTGTCGCTCCCCAAAAAAACCTGTTAGGTTATTATTGCGTCCGTGCTTGGTTTTTAAAACCGCACGTGTGTGCCTGTTGGTGGCAGCGTACAGGTGCACTTGTGTGCAATTTCCACAAACTTTGATATAACGCACAAGTAGTGAATATACACGTCAGCAGTGCACAGCATTGCAAAATGCGCAAGGGCATTGGCAAGGAACAAGGAAGTGGACGTGATGGTGGTGCAGGCAGAGGCCGAGGTCGTGGGCAAGCTCTAATTTCGCCACAACAAAGGGCCACATCTAGTCGCTCGCACGTCCTGTCCCAAATTCTTGGGGACCGCAGCAGTACACCGCTCTTGAACCAAGACCAGTGTCAACAGGTTGTTAGTTGGATAGCAGATAATGCTTCCAGTCAGATTGGCACCACCACAAACACTCTGTCTTCCAAACGGTCAAGTGTCAGTAGCCGTGATACTGCACCGCACATTTCTGAACCTGATCCTCCTTCCTACCACCAGGCTGAGTACACGTCCTCCTCGGACATTAATGATCCCACACTTGGACACTCGGAAGAGCTGTTCACGTTTCCATTCACACATTCTGGCCTCTCGCCAGCTCATATTGAAGTGGGTCATGAGGAGATCGTCTGTACAGATAGCCAAATATTTGAGCAGCCACGTTCTCACGAAGTTGGCAACGTGTCCCAACAAGTGGTGGACGATGATGAGACACAATTGTCAGCAAGTCAGGAGGAGGAGCAGGGTGCGGAAGAGGAAGACGACGTGGTGGATGATCCAGTAACTGACCCAACCTGGCAGGAGGATATGCAGAGCGAGGACAGCAGTGCACAGGGGGAGGGAGGCGTAGCATCACAACAGGCAGTAAGAAGCAGGGTGGTGGCCCCAGGCAGAAGTCAGGCAACCGTTCCCCGGAACAACACGACGACACAAGGTGCCTGTACAAATGTTAGGTCTTCCCGAGTCTGGCAGTTTTTTAAGTTGGATCCAGATGATTCAAAAAAGGCCATTTGCAACACCTGCCGTGCCAGCATCAGCAGGGGTACCAAAACTAGCAGCCTGACCACCACCAGCATGATCAGGCACATGTCAGCCAAGCACCCGACTTTGTGGGAAGTACAACAGAGTCGAGGAGCAGTGCTTGCTGATGTCACTGCTACGTCTTCGCTGGTTGTGCATGCGAGCCAATCCTCTGTCCATGCTGCCTGCGAACAAGCCTCCTCCACTCCTGCACCTGCAGTTGCCTACGCAGAAAGAACACCATCATCAAGCACGTCCTTGTCCCAGCGCAGCGTTCAGTTATCCATTCAGCAAACCTTTGAACGCAGGCGCAAATACACTGCCAACACCCCACATGCCACAGTTCTAAATGCTAACATTTCGCGACTGCTTGCGCTGGAAATGTTGCCTTTTAGGCTGGTGGAGACAGAAGCATTCCGCGACCTGATGGCGGCAGCTGTCCCACGTTACTCGGTCCCCAGCCGCCACTATTTCTCCCGGTGTGCCGTCCCCGCGTTGCATAACCACGTGTCACAAAACATCACACGTGCCCTGAACAACGCTGTTTCACCCAAGGTCCACCTAACCACAGACACGTGGACAAGTGGTTGTGGGCAAGGCCGCTACATCTCGTTGACGGCACACTGGGTTAATATTGTGGAAGCTGGGACCCAGTCTGAGCGAGGGACGGAACACGTCCTTCCCACACCAAGGTTTGCAGGCCCTACCTCAGTCAGTGTTTCACCCACACTCTACAGCTCCGGAATGTCATGCTCTTCAGCCTCCTCCTCCTCCTGCGCATCCTCATCCACTGTGCCCTCCACACCAGTCACAAGCTGGAAGCACTGCAGCACTGCCTCGGCGAAGCGGCAACAGGCTGTGCTGAAGCTAATCTGCATAGGTGACAAACCCCACAATGCAGAAGAGCTGTGGACAGCTCTGAAACAGCAGGCAGATCACTGGCTCACACCTCTGAACCTAAAGCCAGGAAAGGTCGTGTGTGACAATGGCCGGAACCTGGTGGCGGCTTTGAGGCGAGGCCAGCTGACACATGTTCCATGCGTGGCCCATGTGCTCAACCTCGTGGTTCAGCGGTTTATAAAGTCATACCCAGAGCTGTCTGATCTGCTGGTAAAAGTTCGCCACCTGTCTGCACATTTTCGAAAGTCACCTACTGCTTCAGCCGGCCTTGCCGGCTTTCAGCGCCGTTTGCATCTTCCGGCTCACAGACTGGTGTGTGATGTCCCCACGCGTTGGAATTCAACTCTGCACATGTTGGTCAGGATATGTGAGCAGAAGAGGGCAGTTGTTGAGTACCTGCATCACCTAAGCCGTCGGGAAATGGGTCAAACTCCACACATAACACCTGAGGAGTGGAGATGGATGTCAGACCTATGTACCATCCTCCAAAACTTTGAGGACTCCACCAAGATGGTGAGTGGTGATGACGCCATTATTAGCGTCACCATACCGCTACTCTGCCTTCTAAAACGGTCTCTGCTGAAAAACAAACATGATGCATTGCAGGCGGAGCGCGATGAGTTGCAGCAAGAAACAGTAGTGGGTGTGGGTGATAACGCACAGCCCAGCCTCGTCTCATCACAACGTGCAGTGGAGGACTATGACGAGGAGGAGGATGAAGACATGGAGCAACTCTCCGGCCAAATTGAGGATATGACATGCACACCAGTCATATCCTCGGTTCAGCGTGGCTGGCCAGAGGACAGGGTAGATGAGGAGGAGGAGGAGGAGGAGGAGGAGGAGGACAGCATGTTCAGTCATCTTGTTGGTCAGGCTACTGAAGTCCTGGCTGTTAAGAGTCTGGCGCACATGGCTGACTTTATGGTAAGCTGCCTGTCTCGTGACCCTCGCGTTAAGAACATCTTGGCCGACAATCATTATTGGTTGGTAACACTGTTAGACCCACGCTACAAGGAGAACTTTTTGTCTCTTATTCCCGTGGAGGAGAGGTCAACCAAAATGCAGCAGTTCCGGAAGGCCATACTCACGGAAGTAGGCAAAGCATTCCCCTCACAAAACGCTAGCGGCATAGGTCAGGAATCAGTGGACAACCGAGGCGTTCAGCCGAGAGAGGCACAAGTCCAATCCGCCAGAGGTAGGGGAACAGTCTTTAAGATGTGGGACAGTTTTCTCAGCCCCTCACGTACCACAGCCCCTGAGGTGCGGGGTAGTGCCACAAGAAATCCTAAGTTTGCCCAGATGCTGAAGGAGTACCTTGCAGATCGAACAACTGTACTCCGACATTCCTCTGTGCCTTACAATTATTGGGTATCCAAGCTGGACACGTGGCATGAATTGGCTCTCTACGCCTTGGAAGTCCTGGCCTGCCCTGCTGCTAGCGTTTTGTCAGAGCGTGTTTTTAGTGCCGCAGGTGGAATCATTACAGATAAACGCACCCGCCTGTCAACTGAAAATGCTGACAGGCTGACTCTGATCAAGATGAACAAGGGTTGGATTGGGCCAGACTTCACCACACCACCAGCAAATGAGAGCGGAATTTAAAGTTTGCCATGTACCTCCACTCACCCATGGGTACACACTTCTGGACTTTGGATAATCGCTGGACTGCTCCTCCTTCTCCTCATGCGCCACCATGATGATGACCGTTACAAATTGCAATACTTAGGCCTTTGTTTCAGGTATACCCCCAGTGGTAAATTTTTTCGCCCATTCTTTGCAGAATGGACATTACAACGACAGGAGACCCGCTCCTTTGCAATGGGAACAATGTTTTGAGGCCCTCATGCACGTCTCTACCCAGGGACAACATGGAGCCTCCCAATTTTTGGCTGCCCTGCCTAAGGGCTATACTATAATACACCCACTTCCTTAAAATGGACACTTAATGTTTTGAGGCCCTCATGCACGTCTCTACCCAGGGACAACGTGGAGCCTCCCAATTTTTGGCTGCCCTGCCTAAGGGCTATACTATAATACACCCACTTCCTTAAAATGGACACTTAATGTTTTGAGGCCCTCATGCACGTCTCTACCCAGGGACAACGTGGAGCCTCCCAATTTTTGGCTGCCCTGCCTAAGGGCTATACTATAATACACCCACTTCCTTAAAATGGACACTTAATGTTTTGAGGCCCTCATGCACGTCTCTACCCAGGGACAACGTGGAGCCTCCCAATTTTTGGCTGCCCTGCCTAAGGGCTATACTATAATACACCCACTTCCTTAAAATGGACACTTAATGTTTTGAGGCCCTCATGCACGTCTCTACCCAGGGACAACGTGGAGCCTCCCAATTTTTGGCTGCCCTGCCTAAGGGCTATACTATAATACACCCACTTCCTTAAAATGGACACAATGTTTTGAGGCCCTCATGCACGTCTCTACCCAGGGACAACGTGGAGCCTCCCAATTTTTGGCTGCCCTGGCAAAGGGCTATACTATAATACACCCACTTCCTTACAATGGGCACTTCAGGTTTACAGGCCCTCATGCACGTCTCTATCCAGGGACAATGTGGAGCCTCCCAATTTTTGGCTGCCCTGGCAAAGGGCTATACTGAAATCGCCCCACTTCCTTACAATGGGCACTTCAGGTTTACAGGCCCTCATGCACGTCTCTATCCAGGGACAATGTGGAGCCTCCCAATTTTTGGCTGCCCTGGCAAAGGGCTATACTGAAATAGACCCACTTCCTTACAATGGGCACTTCAGGTTTACAGGCCATCATGCACGTCTCTATCCAGGGACAATGTGGAGCCTCCCAATTTTTGGCTGCCCTGCCTAAGGGCTATACTATAATACACCCAGTTCCTTAAAATGGACACAATGTTTTGAGGCCCTCATGCACGTCTCTACCCAGGGACAATGTGGAGCCTCCCAATTTTTGGCTGCCCTGGCAAAGGGCTATACTATAATACACCCACTTCCTTACAATGGGCACTTCAGGTTTACAGGCCCTCATGCACGTCTCTATCCAGGGACAATGTGGAGCCTCCCAATTTTTGGCTGCCCTGGCAAAGGGCTATACTGAAATAGACCCACTTCCTTACAATGGGCACTTCAGGTTTACAGGCCATCATGCACGTCTCTATCCAGGGACAATGTGGAGCCTCCCAATTTTTGGCTGCCCTGGCAAAGGGCTATACTGAAATAGACCCACTTCCTTACAATGGGCACTTCAGGTTTACAGGCCCTCATGCACGTCTCTATCCAGGGACAATGTGGAGCCTCCCAATTTTTGGCTGCCCTGGCAAAGGGCTATACTGAAATAGACCCACTTCCTTACAATGGGCACTTCAGGTTTACAGGCCATCATGCACGTCTCTATCCAGGGACAATGTGGAGCCTCCCAATTTTTGGCTGCCCTGGCAAAGGGCTATACTGAAATAGACCCACTTCCTTACAATGGGCACTTCAGGTTTACAGGCCCTCATGCACGTCTGTATGCAGGGGCATTGGTGAACCTCACAATTTTGGACTGCCCTGGCAAAGGAAAATACTACAAAGACTCACTTCCTCAAAATGGGCACATTAGACTCAAGAGGCCTTCATGTACGTCTCTTCTCAGGGACATCGGAGTGCCACACAATGTTTTCATGTAAAATCTTTCATGTATTAATCTCAAAAAGTAACATACACCAGCTCTATCTCACTATTGGGTATGTGCCCTTAACATTTCCGCCATGAAAAATCATTTTGGGGTCATTTTGGAAGGTTTTCTGGTGAGTCCGTAAAAATGGCGTAAAACGCGGACAAAATTGTTCACAGCTGTGACTTTTCAGTGATAAATGCTTCAAGGGGTCTTCCCCATGCTGTTGCCATGTCATTTGAGCACTCTTCTGAGACTTTTGTGACATTTTTAGGGTTTCTCCATGCTGCCGGGGGGTCATTTCACAAAAATACTCGGGTCTCCCATAGGATAACATTGGGCTCGTTGCTCGGCCCGAGTACACGAGTATCTTGGGAGGCTCGGCCCGAGCTTCGAGCACCCGAGCTTTTTAGTACTCGCTCATCACTAATAAAAATAAATAAAGGAAAAATAAAGGAAATAAGAATATAGAAGGTATGCGATACTTACAGGTCCCCGCGTGGCTGTAACTGTTTCTGGGGTCTTTCATTCTATTTCCAAGGCTGCTAATTAGCTTCATACATATTTATTGCTTCCCCCGCCCACCAGCAGTCCTGGCGTCTGGGATTTGTTGCAATCAGGCCCCTAGCCTGTGTGAGCATCTCTGTCTGTTTGCAATCCCAGACCCTGTCTGTGGGTCTATAGCTTGGTGTAAAAATAAATAAATAAATAAAAAATATTGGCGCAGTATGCCCCATACTAGAATACCCAGTACAGAAAAGGCATATGGCTACAGGCTGCAGCTGTGTGCTTATATTGGCTGTGTATCAAGATTAGATGAACCACATAAATAAATAATTAAAAAAAAAAATGACATATGGTCTTCCCATTTTTGATACCCAGCCATGATAAAGCCCAACAACTGGGGGCTGGTATTCTCAGGCTGGGGAAACCTATGCTTATTGGGTCCCCGAGCCTAAAAATAGCAGCCAATCCCAGAACTTTACCTGGCTCTTCCCAATTGCCCCAATGCAGTTGCAATCGGCATAATAATAGGTTAATAACAGCTCACATCTGCCACTAAGCCCTACATTAGTAATGGGAGGCATCTATGAGACCCTCAATAACAAATCTATAAGTGAAAAAAATTAAACAAAAACACCAAAAATATCCATTATTTGAAATAAAATACAAAAACCACCATTTTTCACGCCTTTTCTTAACCCCCAAAACACCCAAGTCCGATGTAATCCACATGAGGTCTCACGACGATTCCAGCTTTGCTACATCTGAAGTGACAGCGCATGGCCATAAAGCATGACCGTCCACTTCAGGTAGAAAATGAGCCATGCAATGTGCAGTAACATCACTCAGGTTATTTGCAGTCACATCTGAAGGTTCCCACAATCCTCCACCTGTGACCGCAGATAAACTGACCTCAGATGACCTCATTTAACTGAGTGTCCTTAGGTGAGATTACCTGCATTATAGGTTTCGAAAAATGATGTATAGCAGTCCCCGAACAGCTGATAGGTCCTGAAAAAATGTAATGGGCTGAAACCTATTTGTTCATGAGACAAAGTGGCTGTCCTAGGTGAGAGTTCATTAAGCATCTGAGAGCTTGAAGCTTGACTCTGGCCATATCAGCAAACCCCCTTGCCCACTCTTCAACAAGAAGAATCAGACACGGAACCTCGGGAATGACAGGATGGATTTCAAGGACTGTGTTGTGGTATTCAGCTGGAGTATGCTGGAAATAGCTAAATCTGTGAGAAGGGGAACATCTCAAATGTGTTTGAAGACTGTGAATTTGGAGAGATTTTGACCCCATATATTGTATATATTGTTGTTAGGTAAGCACTAACTGCCACCTGTGTACTCTATGGAATTAAAGAAAAAGGTAAATTTAGTAAAAAAGTAATGTATTTGAAATCAATGAAAAGCACAAAATGCACACGTATTACAATAATCAACAAAGGTTATGAAATATTGGTCTCAAAATATTTAACAACATACAAATATTTGATATTTTCACAGCCATAGCAATGAGCAACAAATTTAACCTCATAACGACGGCCATACAACTTAAAGCTGCGGCAAAACAGGGTACTTATTCTGTTCCGCCGCTTTAAAGCGTCGGGCCGAAAAAAGCCTGTAGCGCCCCCAGCGACCTAAAATCTCGGGGGTTTCAGCTACCGGGGGTAGCTGAGACCCCCCAGATTATGAATCGGGGTGTTATTTCTGGACCCCGATAATGCGATCGCCAGTATATACCGTATACCTCCGATCACATTAAAAAAAATTAAATGGCTGGTAAAATTGATTTATTTCTCATCTGACGTGATCAAACATGTCAGATGAGAAATAAATATGAGCCCTTAGTGCCCCCAAGTCCCCCGGTACCGGAGAAATCCATCCACCCCCCCCTCCGGAAAATCCAAGATGGCGCCAACGCGCGCTGAAAACTGCCGCCGCCGGCGGCTCTGCATTCATTTCCCTCCGATCTCAAATGATCAAACATTTCAGATCAGAGGGAAATGTCCTCCCCCTGAGCACTCCTCTGGTACACCGGAGCTCTCTCGTCCCCCAGAGCCCCCTCCGGTTCTCCAGAGCCCCCCTCCGGAGCATGCAAGATGGTGCCGACGCGCGCTGAAAACGGCCGCCGCCGGCTCTGCATTCATTTCCCTCTGATCTGAAATGATCAAACATTTCAGATCGGAGGGAAATGTCCTCCCCCTGAGCCCTCCTCCGGTACACCGGAGCTCTCTAGTTCCCCGGAGCCCCCTCCGGGGGACCAGAGAGAGGGATCTGGAGAACCGGAGTTCTCACCACCGTTCCCAGTCTCTCTCCCACTGGGAGATCTGGGATCCCCCGTTCCCCCAATCCCCTCCTCTGTACCTCAATAAAAAAAATCACCGATCCCCCGGTCCCCCGCATCCCTCCGCAGCCCCCCTTCTCTTCTCCGGGAAAATTGCGGGCGCATGCGCAGTGTGCTTGCCATAATCTGCCTCCTGCACCCGGCAACGGAAAAAAAAAAAATCTGATTGGCTGTATAGATTTGAATACTGTGATAGATCCTATCACAGTAGTCAAATTGCCAATATTTGATAAATATGGCAGCATTTAGGTCTGCCTTTCTCCTCTCTCCTTGTAGTTGATCTGGGAGAGAAGAGAGAGAGACTACGTGCTTCCATATCAGAGAGAAAAAGTTATAAATTCACAAAAATCATCATAATCAATTCCCAATTTTTCTGATCACCCCCCTGTGATCATCCCCCCTCCAGCATTCTGTCATCCCTTGCTGCGTCATTCCCCTAAATATTTTTTTTTAGAATCTTTTTAAAAAAATTTAGGGTTTATATATAAAAAAAAATACTAGTGTTAGGTTTAGGTTTATTTTTTGTTAGCCAGGGATAAAAAAACAAACCATGGCCCACAGAATGTTTACGGCAGAGCAAGCGTACTCACTGCTTGCCTCCGGCAGTTCTGGGTTAGAGACCGAATCGGCCTCAGAGAGTTTTCGGATAGCGGTGACGATTCGGCTTCCTCCACGGGGTCCCACACCCCGCCAGTCGCTACTGCTGAAGCGTCAGGGGCAGGACCTAGTTCTGCAGTCCCCCATGATCTCTGGTACCCCAACCCGTCCTTTACCCCACAAATTCCCCCTTTCATAGGAGACCCTGGCATCAAAATAAATGTCACCAATTTTGCCCCACTGGATTTTTTCCAAATTTTTGTTACCCAACAAGTACTTGAGCTGATCACCCACCACACCAACTTATACGCCCACCAATATATTGCCCAAAAGCCAACATCTGTCCATTCCCGGTCCTGGATCCCCACAAGTGTCCCGGAAATAAAAAAAATTTTAGGCATTACCCTCAACATGGGAATAGTGAAAAAACCCAGTATCCGCTCCTACTGGGCAACCAAATCTGTCCACGCCACCCCTGTATTTGCAGCCATAATGTCCCAAACCCGATACGAGACCCTATTGAGAGTCCTCCATTTTAGTGATAATTCCCAAGATCCCCCAAGACCTGACCCCAATTATGACCGCCTTAATAAATTGAAACCCCTAATATCCCTCCTGAAAGAGTCTTTCCTAACTTCCTACAGCCTAGAGGAGAATATTTCGGTTGACAAGTCCCTAATGAGTTACAAGGGCCGTCTCTCATTCCGTCAGTTTATTCCCTCCAAAAGAGCCAAGTATGGCATAAAATTATATAAAGTGTGCGAAAGCACCAGCGGGTACACGTGTAACTTTATCATTTATGAGGGTAGGGACCGCCAAATAAGCGCACCCAACTGTCCCCAGACAATTAGCGTCCCAGGAAAAATTGTCTGGGAGCTAATGTCCCCATTTCTTGGTAAAGGTTACCATGTGTACACCGACAATTACTACACCAGTATCCCCCTATACCAATCCCTCCATGCTGCAAATACAGGGGCCTGTGGGACAATAAGGAAAAACCGTGTTGGTTTGCCGGCACAGTTAGTGTCCAGACGTCTAGAGAAGGGGGCGTTATTCGCACTGGAAAATGACAAACTGCTTGCCGTAAAGTGGAATGACCGCAAGGACGTCTACATGCTCACCACCCTGCATGAGGACACAACTGTGTCGGTCAGAGAGAGGGGAGCCACCAGGGACAAACAAATACTCTTCTGTGTGACACAATACAACAGGTTTATGGATGGCGTGGACCTGTCTGACTAGGTGCTCCAACCATACCTGGTAAAGCGGAAAACGAGGGCCTGGTACAAAAAGGTAGCAATCTACCTGATACGGATTGCTACCTACAACAGTTTTGTACTGTATAAAAAAATCACAAGGGGCCCTCACATTTCTGCAATACCAGGAAAAAATTATTGAGTCCCTCATGTTTGATACAGCGGCACCAGAGGCAGCCTTCGAGTCAGAGAATGCCCGGAGACTAACAGAACGGCATTTTATGCGTCTCGTGCCTCCTACTCCCACCCAAAACCATCCTAAAAATAGGGTAGGAGAAGCGACTCTAGATATTACTGTCCCATGTGCCCTTCCCAGCCAGGACTTTGTGTTACCCCCTGCTTCGAGATCTACTACACATCTCATAATTATTAGATGTCATAAGCTATTCCCAAATTGTGTGGTAGGGTTTTTCTTTCACAACGTTTATATTTCCTGTGTAGTGAGCCCCTGTGTTACTTGTCAAATAAAATTTACTATTTTCATTAGTAAAACACATTTTACCCCATTTCACAAATAATTCCACGACTTGATCACTCACATACCGAAGTGTTATAAATAAAGCGAAAAAGGACAAAATGTAGAGTCATTGCTTATTCTAATTGACTAAACCCAAATTGCAATAGTATTAACCAAAGGAGAAAGCTGGGAATCATAGTCTGCACATATAATAAGAATGCGTCAAAGCTAAAATCTTGCATTAAAAAAGTTTTTTTATTTTTCCAAGAAAAATTGTTAGCAAGATTATAAATACATCACATTTAATAATATATAAATCACATATAGGTTTATACAAGAGGGGATCCTGACATAATGCACTATGGTCCGACACCAAACATGGGAAAATTCCAATATCCTATAATATTCACAAAAGAAGGCCTCACATAGGTTACAATCATCAAAGACATATAGTCCAATATCAAGGACATAAATACCTTGTGGGCATTCAGAGTATCAATGAGGATTGATATACATGCTGCCGTAGGAGCAGGGGAATTTCAGACCGTCATTATAGTGACAAAATCACAAGGTAAAACTAGTTATTCCCCGACACAACATGCAGCAATACAAAAGTTAAACATAATTACCCATGTTCAGGTGGATGCCAGTGTGGAGACCGTGCCCCGACGCGCACGTTTCGTTAGCTTCCTCGGGGGGCCGTGGTGTAATCTGTGCATCTTAGAGCGGCTGGTTTAAATGCAAGCAGGAGGTACACGTGGCGGCGTTTAATTGGACGCGCGGGAGGTGTGTACTCCCGACAGAGGGACGCGTCATTGGGCATTCCCGGAAGTGACGCGGGTGCTTACTGTGTCGTCACACAGACACCCGCGTCACACCGTACGGAAGCCGGCAGACGCAGGCATGTAGGGAACAACACTGCGCACGCGTCGCACCGCCACGGGCACCCCGATGCAGGATAAGATATTAGGACTGACAACAGCACATTGTAAGAACAATCAAGTTACATCGTGATCATATATAGCCAAAGAGAGGTAATCTTAATGAATCAAGTGGACACACAGCGCTATCAAAACATATATCAAGCAACTCCATTGCAGCACTGTGGATACCAAATGATGCATATATCATCATATGTTAAATATGTACATTACATATCATATGTAGTACAATAATTTCAAATGACTAAATAGAATCGCGATCTTATTTATTAATCCAGAAATATCCCCTAACTACGGTTGTAGCTAGGTCATCATAGGCGCATGCAGCTATGTAATAAAAATATTTCACCAGGTATTGAATATACAAGGGGAAAGTGATTCCCAAAACATATAATTATCAAATACATGTGTCATACGGCAGAAACATTAAAATTACATTTAAAGTTAAACTAAATGCACGCCAAGGAATCCAAGGGACAACTTGCAAAAAGATGAAGAGAGAATCCCTTCTTTACAGAGGAATATTCATACGATCTTAGTCCATCATAGTAGATATTATTGATGAACAAGATGAGATGCAGCTTGATTGCTTCACAATTCGCCTAGATTACTTGGAAAATCAAAAATATGGCAGTCCGAATTATCAAGGAGAAACCCACGCCCAAAAAAATCATATTTTTGGAAAGAAAAAGACCTACTATGATGGACTAAGATCGTATGAATATTCCTCTGTAAAGAAGGGATTCTCTGGTGAAATATTTTTATTACATAGTTGCATGCGCCTATGATGACCTAGCTACAACCGTAGTCAGGGGATATTTCTGGATTAATAAATAAGATCGCGATTCTATTTAATCATATGAAATTATTGTACTACATATGATATGTAATGTACATATTTAACATATGATGATATATGCATCATTTGGTATCCACAGTGCTGCAATGGAGTTGCTTGATATATGTTTTGATAGCGCTGTGTGTCCACTTGATTCATTAAGATTACCTCTCTTTGGCTATATATGATCACGATGTAACTTGATTGTTCTTACAATGTGCTGTTGTCAGTCCTAATATCTTATCCTGCATCGGGGTGCCCGTGGCGGTGCGACGCGTGCGCAGTGTTGTTCCCTACATGCCTGCGTCTGCCGGTTTCCGTACGGTGTGACGCGGGTGTCTGTGTAACGACACAGTAAGCACCCGCGTCACTTCCGGGAATGCCCAATGACGCGTCCCTCTGTCGGGAGTTCACACCTCCCGCGCGTCCAATTAAACGCCACCACGTGTACCTCCTACTTGCATTTAAACCAGCCGCTCTAAGATGCACAGATTACACCACGGCCCCCCGAGGAAGCTAACAAAACGTGCGCGTCGGGGCACGTTCTCCACACTGGCATCCACCTGAACATGGGTAATTATGTTTAACCTTTGTATTGCTGCATGTTGTGTCGGGGAATAACTAGTTTTACCTTGTGATTTTGTCACTATAATGACGGTCTGAAATTCCCCTGCTCCTACGGCAGCATGTATATCAATCCTCATTGATACTCTGAATGCCCACAAGGTATTTATGTCCTTGATATTGGACTATATGTCTTTGATGATTGTAACCTATGTGAGGCCTTCTTTTGTGAATATTATAGGATATTGGAATTTTCCCATGTTTGGTGTCGGACCATAGTGCATTATGTCAGGATCCCCTCTTGTATAAACCTATATGTGATTTATATATTATTAAATGTGATGTATTTATAATCTTGCTAACAATTTTTCTTGGAAACATAAAAAAACTTTTTTAATGCAAGATTTTAGCTTTGACGCATTCTTATTATATGTGCAGACTATGATTCCCAGCTTTCTCCTTTGGTTAATACCGAAGTGTTATGCAGACAAATTCTCGTCATATGCCCACGTCTGCGTACTACAGAATATGGACCCCGCAAATGTTCTTGAAACATCTGATCATCTGACAAATAATTCCAAGATTTGATCACTCAAAGTTTTAGAACCAATTATCTTAGTCTGACTGCTATTACAACTATGTCTTGGTGATACGGGCATGATAATTTTATTGTAGGATCTGAAGCTGTTCTGTCATTTTACACCATGGGCTTTACTGCATGGTTCTTGACAAACCTCCTGTACTGGACAATACTTTTATAACCCTGTAGGGGACTGGTTGTTTTGTGCATATAGCGGTTCCGACCTTGGCAGGTAGGAGCCTGTTATGGTGTACCACGTCGGCTGGCACAATTGTCCCTCATATAGGGATTGATGGTGCTAAACAGATGTTGTACGACCAGTCTCTGAAAGATTAACGTGTCCTTCTAGCCCTCCTGGTGTTCCTTCATCTCTGGAACAAGCACAAGTCTGCCATATAGTTGGCGGTATTTTCCTCCACATTTTGCCCTTCACTCCAAGATAAAATGTACAAAAAAATCCATTTATGTGGGTTTTCAGTTGTTCTAAAAACACATGGGCTCTGCAAATCTAATAATCCAAAATTTGAAAAGTGCACCTTCCCTTCCAAGTCCTGCAGTTTGCCCAAACAGAAGTTTTTGACTACATGTTGGGTATCGCTGCACTCGTAAGAAAGTGGGTAACAAACTGAGGGGTCCACTCTTTGGTGTTACCTCTTGTAAAAGTGGAAAATCTGGTGCTAAAGCATCGCTTTTGTGAAAAAGAAGAACATTTTCAATATGACAACCTATTGTTATAAAATTCTGTGAAGTACCTGTGGGTTCAAAATGCACACTTTACCCCTAGATACAATCCTTGAGGGGTATAGATTCCAGAATGGGGTCAGTTGTCGGGGGGCTACACTGTTAAGCCACCTCAGGGGGTCTCCAAACGCAACATGGTGTTCGCTAATGATTCCTGCCAATTTTGCAGTCAAATGGCGCTCCTTTCATTCCAAGCCCTGCCGTGCACCCAGACAGTTGATTTCCACCACATATGATGTATCAGCAAACTCAGGAGAAATTGAACAATAGATTTTATGCTGATTATTTTCCTGTTACCCTTGTGAAAAAAAAGCTACCTGGTTGAAGTAACAATTTTGTGGTAAAATTTTATTTTTTTATTTTCATGGCTCAACGTTATAAAAGTCTGTGAAACACCTGGGGGTTCAGGGTACTCACCAAACATCTAAATAAATTCCTTGAGGGGTCTAGTTTCCAAAATGGGGTCAGTTGTGAGGGGTTTCTGCTGTTTAGGTACCTTAGGGACCCTACAAATGCAACATGGTGCCCGCAATCTTTTTCAGCCAAATTTGCTTTTCAAAATTCAAATATTGCTCCTTCTGTTCCAAGCCCTCCCATTTGTCCAAACAGAGGTTTCTTACCACACGTAGGGTACCACCGCACTCCTAAGAAAGTGGGTAACAAACATTGGGGTCCAATTTTTGGAATTACCTCTTGAAAAAGTGGGAAAATTAATGCTAAAGCAACTTTTGAGAAAAAAATGAAAATTTTCAATATGACAACGTAACGTTATCAAAACCTGTGAAGTACCTGTGGGTCCAAAATGCTCACTATACCCCTAGATAGAAGCCTTGAGGGGTCTAGTTTCCAGAATGGCATCACATATGAGGGGTTTCTGCTGTTTAGGTACCTTAGCGGACCTGTAAATGCAACATGGTGCCCGCAATCTATCTCAGCCAAATTTGCTTTCCAAAATTCAAATATTGCTCCTTCTGTTCCAAGCCCTCCCATTTGTCCAAACAGAGGTTTCTTACCCCATGTGAGGTATCACCACGCTCATAAGAAAGTGGGTAACAAGTTTTGGGGTCCATTTTGTTGTGTTATTTCTTCTAAAAGGGATTACATTTGGGATAGAGTAACATTTTTAGGTAAAATTTTATTTTTTGCTTTTTTAATTCCATATTGCTATAGTTCCTGTGAAGCACCTAAAGGGTTAATAAACTTCTTTAATGTGGTTTTGAGTACCTTGAGGGGTGCAGTTTTTAGAATGGGGTCACTTTTGGGTATTTTCTGTCACCTCGACCTCTCAAAATCACTTCAAATGTGATGTGGTCCCTAAAAAAAAGGTTTTGAAAATTTTGATGTAAAAATGAGAAATTGCTGATGAACTTTGAACCCTTCTAACTTCCTAACAAAATTTTTTTTTTTTCCAAAATTGTGCTGATGTAAAGTAGACATGTGGGAAATGTTATTTATTAAATATTTTGTGTCACAGAACTCTCTGGTTTAACGGTAAAAAAATTAAAAAGTTGAAAATTTCAAAATTTTCAAAAATGTTGCCAAAATTCATTTTTTTCACAAATAAATGCAAAAAATATTGTCCTATATTTGGTACTAACATGAAGTCCAATATGTGATGAAAAAAAACAATCTCAGAATCACTGGGATCTGTTGAAGCGATCCAGAATTATAACCTCATGAAGTGACACTGGTCAAAATTGCAAAATTTGGTCTGGTCATTACGGTGAAAATTAGCTCCCTAAGGGGTTAAAGCATGAAGAAAAAAAACTATATATACCAATTGAAGTAAAAAAATAGTATTCTGCCTTTTAACAAAATAGAAAATTATATACATGTACTGATCTGATCTCAGAAAAACTGCTATAGTAAAGAATGATGAAAAAGTTTATGACAGCTTTATTAGAAAGATGTGACACATTGGACCACAATGTGCTGCCTACATACCTGCATAGCGGCTAGAGTGCCTTTCCTGACCTCACTCCACTGCTAAAAGTTTTCAATAAGCATTTAAAAATCAAAACTAGGCTATAAATAAAATGAAAACTGATGGTCTGATGTGCTGACCCAAGATTTTTACATGATGTGGATGATACATATTCAATGTTTACCTGGAAATCAGATGGTGCCAAGAAACAATATGTGAAAAATTCAAGCTGTCAGTGGCAGAGGTCCCTGGCAATCTTAGACCCTGGTGTTCATTTGGATGGGTCAAATCTGATTACAGATCAGATTTAACCCTTTCATGACCTTGGACTGATATGTCCAAGGTCATGTGTGAGCCCGCATGTTTACCCACACATGTGAGCTGATCTTATCAGCTGACATGTGCAGCTAACAGGTGTGGGTGGATCAGAGATCCATCTGTGCCTGCTAATTAGTTAAATCTCACTGTCAATTTCTAACAGCAGGATTGAAGGCATGTCAGCAAGCAGCTTGTCAATCCCCACCGCCATCAGTGACCCCATGACATGATCACAGGGTGCTGATGGGTTGTCATAACAGCCAAATGTCATCTGTTGACCCTTGTCATGACGTAGTTGCATTCACAGGAGATCAGCATTTCTGCTATTCAGAGGG
Source organism: Anomaloglossus baeobatrachus (assembly GCF_048569485.1). Lineage (NCBI taxonomy): Eukaryota > Metazoa > Chordata > Amphibia > Anura > Aromobatidae > Anomaloglossus > Anomaloglossus baeobatrachus. Next base: position 544,317,493 of record NC_134354.1, on the reverse strand, counting down.
ATGTTGAAGCATCGCTATGAACAGCAGAAGCGATTGGACTGTGCCAGCTTCAAGTCCCCTAAGGGGACTAGTAAAAACAATTAAAAGCGTTAAAATTAGTTTTTTAAAATAAAAAATAAAAAACCAATAAAAAAACCCACAAAAGTTCTAATCACCCCCTTTTGAACATTGAAAATAAAACACTTAAAAATAAATAAGAAATACACATATTTGGTATTGATTAGCTGAGAAATGCCTGATCTATCAAAATATAAAATAAATGAAACTAATGGGTAAAGATTGTAACACGAAAAAAAATTTAAACACCAGAATGATGTTATTTAGTTGCCACAACAGTCCAATAAAATATAATAAAATGCAATCAAAACATTGCATCAACACAAACATGGTACAATGAAAAATATTAGCTCAGGTCACAAAAAATAAATCCACACACAAATCCCCAATAAATTAGAATGTTACCAGTCTAAGAAAATGTCAACAAAAGCACAATTTTTTTTGTCAAATTCCTGATATTCTTTGCACCACTTAAATAAAAAAAAAAAATGCATGTTTGATATGTATGAACTCAAACTAGCTTGTGACATCATATTGCCAGGTCAGTTTTACCATATAGTAAACATGTAAGTAGAATAACACAAAAAACAATCGTGGAATTGCACTTTTTTGCAATTTCACTGCAGTTGGATTTTTTTCCATTTCTCAGTACATTATGTGGCAGGATTAATAGTTTATAACACCAAAAGGATATGTGCAAGCCAATTTGTAAAAGCATATAGTTTTTATTAATTCATTTTATAACCAGTAACATATTAACAAAAAATGGATCATTATGTAATGTAATAATATGGTTTTTTCACGGTGTTTATTCATGTTTAGGCATTTTTATATAATATATATTTATATTTTTATATGGTGATGAATGTATTTTTATTTGGCTCCAATCTTACGGTATACTCCTGACAGTTATCTTTTGATCTTACTGCTAGATGTTTGTGCGATGTGTAGCACTGTGGTTGTCAGGACGGAGGGTGGGGTGTTTTCGGATGTGACCTGTGTTTCCATGGCGACTCGGTTTGCTTGGCTGACGTATCCGGAAATGACGTTACTCGACTGTCCCTGAAAGACATGCATTTATGTTTATACATCACCACGGAGACTGGGGCATACCCCGGATATCACGTCAGGACCCTGCTCCCATTGCTGGATATATATATATAAGATACCATGGATACCTGGAACGCGGGTGACGTATTTCCGGATGCGACCTGTGTTTCTATGGCGACCTGATTCGTTTGGTTAATGTACCCGGAAATGACGTTACGCAATCGCCCTTGGAGGATAAGTACTTGTTTATACATTACTACGGAAACCGGGGCGTGTTCCGGATATTACGTCAGGACCCTACACACCGGACTCCTGTCTATGAGGAATTCCCTACCTATAAAGAGGGCAATATGTTTACAGCTGATCACTCCTGGACGAAGCACCTTGGGGGTGCGAAACGCGCGTCAGTGTGTTGGTGGGAGGCTGTCGCACTACTACTTTTCCGGACTCTCTTGGTAAATGCTCTTCATATGTATGATGTCAATGCTGCTTTTGGTTGCAGTCCCTTAGTATATATGCATATATGTTAATAATTACTAGAGATTTTTTGGGGCTGCAGCCAGTTAGGTTGCTCTTACTTTAATATGCATTGCCTATTTTTTGACAATCCGGTATTCAATAACAAGTGCCCTATGTTTCCCACTTTATCATCCGTCCTTCTGGGCTGATCCATTTTTTGTTAATATGTTACTGGTTATAAAATGAATTAATAAAAACTATATGCTTTTACAAATTGGCTTGCACATATCCTTTTGGTGTTATATTTATGCTTGGTGCAATTGAGCCCCCATATATATATATATATATTGTGGTCTGGTTGGTGTTATTGGTATTATTTTCTTTGTTTTACAGAATATCCACATATATTAATGGATTACCGTAGCAGAGAAATTACATGGTCTGCAAAAATTAAAAATGTTTTTTTCTAATGGTAACGCCCAGGAACAGGATTCAGTCCAGAAATCCGCACTGAAGAGGAATTTTAAGAAACTATTGAACCGCCGTACTAGGTTATGGTGGAATAAAGTGTCCCTTGAGAACTATATTAGCCAAGATTTGGTACCACGTGGACTCAGAGTCCAGGTCTTTCCCTCGTTTACAATCAGTGACGATGATTTTCGTAAGAAATGGGAGACAGCATGTACTACATGCTCAAAAACATTTATGAATTTACTGGTTGAACTTGACGGAAGGACCTTGGACAGTCTGAGTTTAGAAATTGATGAGATCCATAGAAAGCTTCAGCATGAATGCTCCACAGAGGAACTGGAATCCTTCAATAAAGAAATGGAGAATTGCTCAAATGAATGGGAGAAACAAATCTCCACAACAAAGACTAAAAAGTTCCAACGGGACACACAGGATAAAGAACAGGGCAAGATGTTCAGATGGAACCATAAGAATCGGATGGAAACAACTAATACTGTGATGAGCAACACTTCAAGCGTCGCCTCTAGTACCACTTCATTGCATATGGAACGTTTCCATACAGGACCAGCAGATAATACCCGGTTCCAATATGGTCAGAAACGTAAACATTCTAATTATGGAGAATCCACATCAAATAATAATTCCCTGAAGGTAATTAACCTATCTGACATTTCACTTACATCTCATCAGATTGCAGTGTTACAGAAAGGGCTGTCATTCTCTCCTTCTTCTGAGTTTAATCACTTTTTGGCTTATAAAGATATTCTACTGTTTGCTAGAAAGCTGACCTTTAAAAAGTTTTTTTCTGTTAGGGATAGAAATGATTCATTTTCTTCTACCACAGAAAGGGAAGCTTTACAAGCACTAGAAGAATTGGCAGAGGAATCAGAGACAGGGAGTAAAGGTAAATTTCCCCAACATTTACTTCCTAAATCTAAAAAATTTCCCCCGGTCTCTTTGTTTCCTGAGATTGAACTTTTTGTAAGGCTGGTATCCAGAGATTTAGAAAGGATTCCGAAATCCATTAAGAATGACAACTTGAAGCAAGAGGAACGGCAGGCTTTGAAAGAACTTTCGCAACTCAAGGAAGTGGTTATTAAACCCTCAGATAAAGGGGGAAATGTTGTTATTTGGCCTACAAGCCAGTATGAGAAAGAGATGTTTAAACAACTCAAAGATGATGTATGCTATAAAAAACTAACTTTCAATCCTCTATCCAAATATCAACAGGAGCTGGATTCCCTTCTTTTTGAGGCAATTGAGGATGGTGTCCTATCAAACAAACAAAAGGATGGTTTATGGATTAAAGAACCAACAGTGGCAAGTATATACCTATTACCGAAAATCCATAAAGACTCAATTACACCACCAGGGAGGCCCATTGTAGCAGGCATTAATAGCCTTTGCAAACCTTTATGTGGTTTTGTGGATTATCATATTAAACCTCTGGTGGAGAATCTTCCCTCCTATATTAGAGATACCACCGATGCCCTTCGTAAGTTGGATGGGGTTCAAATAGAGGATGATATGTGGCTCGTCACATGTGATGTCGAGTCACTTTACACGTCTATCAGACATGGGGATGGGATTACGGCCACGTAATTTTTTCTTAAGTCTAGTGGATTGGATACCCACCTCTGTAAGTTTCTCATAAAGGCATTGGGCTTTATATTAAGTCACAATTTTTTCCTTTTCAAGGGTATGTTTTTCCTACAGCTCCAGGGTACAGCAATGGGGGCGTCTTGTGCGCCCTCATATGCTAATCTGTTCCTGGGGCTGTGGGAGCGACGGATTTTTCAAACAGAGGCCACTATACTGAGTGAAAAAGTGATTTTTTGGTGTAGATACATCGATGATGTATTGATGATATGGCAGGGGTCAATTGAGGAATTGGAAGCCTTTATACAAGAACTTAATAACAATAACATCAATATTCGGCTTACATACAACTATAGCCAAAAAAAGATTGAATTTTTGGATATTCTAATTCAGACTGATGAATTTGGCTATATCCAAACTGACCTCTATAGGAAAAGTACATCAGCTAACGCAGTCCTACATGCCACATCTCAACATCCAAAGCATTTGATTAGAAATATCCCAAAGGGGCAATTTCTACGAGCAAAAAGAATTTGTTCCAATAATTCTCTTTTTGAAAAACAGGCTGAAGATTTATGTTCTCGTTTTAGAGATCGGGGCTATAATAAGAAAACTATTTGCAAAGCATATGAGAGTGCAAGTGTAAAGAAAAGGATGGATCTACTTCAATATAGGAAAAAGATCGAATATCAGCATGATTCATCAAAGGTACGATGTATAATGGATTTCAGTTCCCGAAGTGATGATTTTAAAAAAATCTTGGAAAAACACTGGTCCATTTTATTGTTGGATAAAACCCTTGCAGGCTACATACATCAGTATCCAGCAATTACGTACAGAAAATCTAAAAACCTCCGTGACACACTTGTGCGAAGCCATTATGAAAATAAATCATCAAGTACCATTTTTGGGGTTAAAGGCCCGAAATGGGGCTGTACATCATGTGGCAAGTGTGTAGCATGCCCTAACATCTGCAATAGCCAAACTTTTGAGGATTCTAACCACGAGAAAACATATAAAATCACGCATAGCATCAATTGCACAACAAAAGCGGTTGTCTACCAAGCAACATGCCCCTGTGGTTTAACATATGTGGGGATGACGTCTCGTGAACTGAGACGTCGTATCCGAGAGCATGTGCTTGATATTGACAATGCCAAACAAGAAGAGGATGTAAATAAATTAAAAACCATTCCACGCCATTTCAAGTTGAAACATGGATGTGACAGTTCCCTTTTTCAAGCCAAGGGTATAGATAGGATTCTAATTGGTGTGAGAGGTGGTAATTGGAAGAGACTTTTGGCCCAGAGGGAGACGATGTGGATCTACAAATTGAACACCCTCACACCAAATGGTCTGAATGACCACAATAGCTTTGTCCCTTTCCTCCCAACTTAAATTTCAGTGTTGTTTTCTGGTATTTTTAATCAATTTTTACTTTTATTTTTATTTTCAATGGTTTTAGCTTTTTATTGTAGTATTTTTATCCTGTTTTGGATGTGGTGTCTGATTTTGGCTGTCTCTCTTTCTCTAGGGTCCTCGGATTCAATTTTTTCATCGAGTCGGGTTCTTCTATTTTATCCATTATGGTTTATTGAAAATTGCCTTAGATTGATGTACTATGATATTTCCTAGCGGTCTCATTTGGCACTTGTTAATGTATTACCAGTATTAAATTTCTTGGAGTCTCGATATTATTGTTATGGATGTTGTTATATATTATTGCCTTAATTTTTTTGATTTTATGAGCTATATATTAAATAATTTTTTGAATAGCATTGTATCACACATTTGAATACACATATGTAGATATATTTTCATGTATGTGCAGATTTTTTACACTTATATTTAATTGACACAGGTATATTTTTATGTTATTTCAGGTATATAATCACTAGATATCGATAACACCAACTGTAATATGTTTATATTGTCGGTTTGTTACTAATCATATGTGTCCCCTCTTTTTTTAGGTACTAAGGTTTTTGTCACTGTTCACGTTTTGCACTATTGTATCACGGTGTGGTCTTCACTGGGTGATTTTTTTTTATGTTATATGGATTATAAAATAACTTTATATATATAAAAAAACTTTTTTAATAAATATTTTTATATTATACGGTTCACACAGTTACTGCCATTAATATGTCCCGTCACCCGTCCGAAGAATTTCTTTCGGACGAATGCCGTTGGCATGTTTTTTCATACTTTTATATTAATTTTTAACAATTAGTATCACTGTTTATCAGGGTTTTTTTCACATGTGATTGACTTACTGGTTGAGTATTTTTTGTATATAAATATTAAGGGTGGTTTTTTGGATATATATATATATATATATATATATATATTATTATAGGGTTTTATTATTTCTGATCACGTATTTATTATATATGGTTGGTGACCTATGTATTATGCACATTATATAATGTAATAATATGGTTTATTCACGGTGTTTATTCATGTTTAGGCATTTTTATATAATATATATTTATATTTTTATATGGTGATGAATGTATTTTTATTTGGCTCCAATCTTACGGTATACTCCTGACAGTTATCTTTTGATCTTACTGCTAGATGTTTGTGCGATGTGTAGCACTGTGGTTGTCAGGACGGAGGGTGGGGTGTTTTCGGATGTGACCTGTGTTTCCATGGCGACTCGGTTTGCTTGGCTGACGTATCCGGAAATGACGTTACGCGATTGTCCCTGAAAGACATGCATTTATGTTTATACATCACCACGGAGACTGGGGCATACCCCGGATATCACGTCAGGACCCTGCTCCCATTGCTGGATATATATATATAAGATACCATGGATACCTGGAACGCGGGTGACGTATTTCCGGATGCGACCTGTGTTTCTATGGCGACCTGATTCGTTTGGTTAATGTACCCGGAAATGACGTTACGCAATCGCCCTTGGAGGATAAGTACTTGTTTATACATTACTACCGAAACCGGGGCGTGTTCCGGATATTACGTCAGGACCCTACACACCGGACTCCTGTCTATGAGGAATTCCCTACCTATAAAGAGGGCAATATGTTTACAGCTGATCACTCCTGGACGAAGCACCTTGGGGGTGCGAAACGCGCGTCAGTGTGTTGGTGGGAGGCTGTCGCACTACTAATTTTCCGGACTCTCTTGGTAAATGCTCTTCATATGTATGATGTCAATGCTGCTTTTGGTTGCAGTCCCTTAGTATATATGCATATATGTTAATAATTACTAGAGATTTTTTGGGGCTGCAGCCAGTTAGGTTGCTCTTACTTTAATATGCATTGCCTATTTTTTGACAATCCGGTATTCAATAACAAGTGCCCTATGTTTCCCACTTTATCATCCGTCCTTCTGGGCTGATCCATTTTTTGTTAATATGTTACTGGTTATAAAATGAATTAATAAAAACTATATGCTTTTACAAACTGGCTTGCACATATCCTTTTGGTGTTATATTTATGCTTGGTGCAATTGAGCCCCCATATATATATATATATTGTGGTCTGGTTGGTGTTATTAGGATTAATAGTTTTATTCAAATATACAACTTGTCCTGCAAAAAGCAAGCCCTCAAATGGCTATACTGACAGAAAAATAAAAAAGTTATGGCACTGGGAAGAAAGGGAGAAAAAAAAACTAAAACAAAAAATGAAAAACCACCGGGTGGTGAAGGGGTTCAAGGATCATCTACTAATGCCTTGGTACCAGATATAAATAAACACCATAAGACCCTGTGCACATGCTGCATTTTTGCATGTTTTTTGGGTGCAGTTGTACCGCCCCTAGCAGCAGTCGAACCGCTTGGATCCGGGTGTCACTACTCGTGGCTCGAGGGTCTCCGGACCTGGGGGCTCGGGGTCACTCTTAATTGTAAAAGGGAGTTATTTACAGGGGATTAGATAGTTTGTGACGCCAAACGTGGTGTGCGGTAATAGGGAGTACAGCCGCTGCTGATGCGAGTAGCAGGGTTGATGGAATGGGGGCAGCTAGATGACGTTTTCCCTCCACAGGTAGGGAAGGCTCCGGGACTGTGGATAGTGGGATGGATTGCAGGGGGAGTGCAGACTTGCTGGTAGCAGGGACTGATCAGGTACTCACTCAGAAGGAAAGCAGACACTGGCAATGTTGTAAACCAAGTCTCTGGGTGCCGCTGCCCTCTTGGGGGAGCTCGTCTAGGTCCCGTTCCCCTGCAGCACTGCCTGATGGTCTGGATCCTGCCTCCATGCACAGAAATTTAGTAGTGTCCAAGTGTCCCATAAGCTTGCAGCCATCCAGGCCCCGCTCCCTACTATGGATAGCAGAGGAGCTTGCTCTCAGGGGCTCACACTTGGTATTTCAATGGGCCTCTTTGCTTTAAAAGCCCTATCCCCCTCGTTGCGCTAGTGCCCCCGATCTCTGAGCTTTGTGATCACAGTCCATAAAGGCCCTGACTTCCGCAGGTTAATTGCCGGGTTGCTTGAAGCCTCGCCCCGACCTAGGGTCTAGTACCCCGACGTGCCTTTGGCCCCAGCATGGCTATTGTACTGCAGCTGCCGATCGTCCTCCTCAAATAAGCCAGCACCCAGTCCCAATATCTTGCAACCTAATCCACTTCTTCCCTGGGAGCTCCAACTCCCAACTTCCTCGATATCCTCACTCCTCAAGGGCTACCACAGAACTCACTTCTCACCTCCCACCTCCCTGCCTAACCCATTGGTGGGCGGCCCTATTCCAGCTCAGCAGCCCACTGGTGTGCGTGACTGGGTGTGATGCGAGGTGTGATTAGGATTTGTGCATGCTGATAGAGTCAGTACTGCAAGGTGGGAAGCCAGAACCATGGGGGGTTGAGTCCTGCACTGGGAGATAAAGAGCGTACAGTATCCTGTGAAGACCTGACTACTCCAGGGGCGTCACACAGTTTTGGTCTCAAAACTGCATGAATTTCATTCCCCAGAAAAGTCAATGAGATTTCATTTTTGCTGTGCGCATGTTACAGCTTTTAGCTGCATCTTTGTAGTGACCACAAAGATGCATCGTCAATTTTTTCTGCCTTTTTGAGCCCTTCCAGTGAATAGATTTGACTTAAAAAAAACACATTGGGCAAAAATGAGGTAAAAAACACATCAAAACACTAAAATGCAAAATCAAAATCAAAAATCAAAATGCAGGCATTTTTGCCAAAAATGCTGCGTCTTTGTGGTTACCACAAAGATGCAGCATGTGCATATAGCCTAAGGGTGCGTGCCCACAATCAGTGTTTGCAGAGTTTTAGACACAGCATACATCAGCTGCGTCCAAAATACTGCTTTGTACAGTACAAGCACAGTGCATGGGGTTTCTAGAAATCCCGTGCCCACTGTGCTTTTTTCCGCAGCAAACACTGATCTGCAGTGCGTCTTTCCAGACCGCAGCATGCCAATTGTTGGCTGCGGATTTGCATGTGTCCTCCGTAGGGAGAACACAATCGAGAGATCACAGCGCACTGAACCCTGATCATGGGTAGGAGCAGCCACGGTCTCCTGTGTTCTCCTGTGGAGGAGACTCACGACCCCGCAGGTCAGGACATGCTGCGTCCAGGACGCAGTCAGTCCTGATCATGGGCACATACCCTAAGTGTTTTAATGACTTCATGTCACAACTGTTCTGGCAGTACTGAGGGGATCTACATAATGATAAGTAGCAGTATGCCCAATCTGTACATGAATGAAAAAATATATCTTTATGTATTACTACGAAAAGGGGTTTTCTTGTCTTATTACTTAGTACTATTGCAAAGCACTTGTAAAGATAAGCACCTTTGTATAATTTATCTATAAAAAATTAATAAGGGGATTTTTTTATTTCATTGTTTACTGCTTATGACCTAGTTGCGGTTCTTGTACGTTGTTATGAACCTGATCAGATAGTTGGATCTAACCATCTTCAGTGTCCCTTTGCTGCATGGGTAAAACTGAATGTTCTTGCTCTCTCTTTTGGGCCTGCACAGCCATGTTGTTGATCTGAATTGTAAAATATCAGGATTGCCTCTCCCATGGTAAGCAGGAAGCCAGGAAAAAACTTGAGAAAATACTGTTAAGTATTTTTTTTTCTTACTCAGTAAAAATATTATTTCCTCCTTGGTGTTATGGCTTCTGCACATGTTGCAGATTTGGCGCAGATTTGTCAATTTTTTTTCTGAGCAGATTTGTCACAGTTTCCTGATGCCAGCAAAGTGAATTAGAACCCTAAAGTCTCAAAATTCTCATGCACACGTTGAGTATTTTCTCCTTGCAGATTTGGCACATATTTCAATCTGAAGTATGTCAATTCTTTCAGTATTTTTGCTGCAGATTTCACTCATACTAATTGAGTGGGAAAAAATTTCACCCAAAAAAAACCATGTGAAAAACACATCAAAGACGTAGCAAAATGCAACTTTTTGATGCTGAGTTTTTCCTGCCAAGAGATACAGAAATTCTTGCACAAAATACTTTACATCTGCACAGACACTAAGCAAACAAGTTATACAAGCCAGGAACATACACAGCAATTTGTGTTTAAGGGGGTTGTTGCACTATTAGAAAACTATGACACTTCCTTTAGTAATCAGGGGCAGCACTCCAAAACTGGCTGTAACCAAGGATATTATAATAAAAAAAAAAGGCTTGAAAAAAAATGTATGATGTGTTTTTTCCCTTCTGTCTACTTACAAGGACAACCCACATTGAGGCATGAATGCTGAGACTTACCATTGAAGCTAGGTGTGCTGTTCACAATACTTTGTCTATATTGACTCTGTACATGGGTTGCATCTAGTGTTGCAACTCACGTCAATTATTGGGAATAGGACTGAGTTGTAAATACAACTTACAACCTGTGAGTATGCTTTGCACAGTTTTTAGAAAATAGCCATGTATTTCTAGTGCTGGACAATAATCCATAAAATGGAGCTTACACAATGGATGAAATACTTGAAAATGTATCCTCAAACCAGGGGGTGGATTGGATATATCATTGTTGCAACCTGTGAAGCCGTAAGAGGGGGCCCATTTCTACATCCAAAGTAGGTCAAATTACGTATTCTGATGAGCTGTTGCACTGAAAAAGATCCATATATTGTACTGGCATAGGGGCCGTCTTCTGCCTGCGTTCATGGGTGCCTCAAACACATACCTACAGTTAGGTCCAGAAATATTTGGACAGTGACACAATTTTCGCGAGTTGGGCTCTGCATGCCACCACATTGGATTTGAAATGAGACCTCTACAACAGAATTCAAGTGCAGATTGTAACGTTTAATTTGAAGGTTTGAACAAAAATATCTGATAGAAATTGTAGGAATTGTACACATTTCTTTGCAAACACTCCACATTTTAGGAGGTCAAAAGTAATTAGACAAATAAACCAAACCCAAACGAAATATTTTTATTTTCAATATTTTGTTGCGAATCCTTTGGAGGCAATCACTGCCTTAAGTCTGGAACCCATGGACATCACCAAACGCTGGGTTTCCTCCTTCTTAATGCTATGCCAGGCCTTTACAGCTGCAGCCTTCAGGTCTTGCTTGTTTGTGGGTCTCTCCGTCTTAAGTCTGGATTTGAGCAAGTGAAATGCATGCTCAATTGGGTTAAGATCTGGTGATTGACTTGGCCATTGCAGAATGTTCCACTTTTTTGCACTCATGAACTCCTGGGTAGCTTTGGCTGTATGCTTGGGGTCATTGTCCATCTGTACTATGAAGCGCCGTCCGATCAACTTTGCGGCATTTGACTGAATCTGGGCTGAAAGTATATCCCGGTACACTTCAGAATTCATCCGGCTACTCTTGTCTGCTGTTATATCATCAATAAACACAAGTGACCCAGTGCCATTGAAAGCCATGCATGCCTATGCCATCCCGTTGCCTCCACCATGTTTTACAGAGGATGTGGTGTGCCTTGGATCATGTGCCGTTCCCTTTCTTCTCCAAACTTTTTTCTTCCCATCATTCTGGTACAGGTTGATCTTTGTCTCATCTGTCCATAGAATACTTTTCCAGAACTGAGCTGGCTTCATGAGGTGTTTTTCAGCAAATTTAACTCTGGCCTGTCTATTTTTGGAATTGATGAATGGTTTGCATCTAGATGTGAACCCTTTGTATTTACTTTCATGGAGTCTTCTCTTTACTGTTGACTTAGAGACAGATACACCTACTTCACTGAGAGTGTTCTGGACTTCAGTTGATGTTGTGAACGGGTTCTTCTTCACCAAAGAAAGTATGCGTCCATAATCCACCACTGTTGTCATCCGTGGACGCCCAGGCCTTTTTGAGTTCCCAAGCTCACCAGTCAATTCCTTTTTTCTCAGAATGTACCTGACTGTTGATTTTGCTACTCCAAGCATGTCTGCTATCTCTCTGATGGATTTTTTCTTTTTTTTCAGCCTCAGGATGTTCTGCTTCACCTCAATTGAGAGTTCCTTAGACCGCATGTTGTCTGGTCACAGCAACAGCTTCCAAATGCAAAACCACACACCTGTAATCAACCCCAGACCTTTTAACTACTTCATTGATTACAGATTAATGAGGGAGACGCCTTCAGAGTTAATTGCAGCCTTTAGAGTCCCTTGTCCAATTACTTTTGGTCCCTTGAAAAAGAGGAGGCTATGCATTACAGAGCTATGATTCCTAAACCCTTTCTCCGATTTAGTTGTGAAAACTCTCATATTGCAGCTGGGAGTGTGCACTTTCAGCCCATATTATATATATAATTGTATTTCTGAACATGTTTTTGTAAACAGCTAAAATAACAAAACTTGTGTCACTGTCCAAATATTTCTGGCCCTGACTGTGAGATATATATATATATATATATATATATATATATATATATACCCCTCCCGTATATTCGGCTTATAAGACGCACCCCTACTTTCCCCCAATTTGGGGGAACAAAAGTGCGTCTTATAAAGCGAAAAATACGGTGTGTGTATATATATATATATATATATATATATATAAAAAAATGTATAACTTATAGAAAATGCCTACAGAATAATATGCGTAATATAATATACTGGGAGAGTATCATCTGCATATTAGATTCTTAGATTATAGTATTACATTCTTCGGATAGATCATTACTAGAAGAAGGCAACAGATTTTTGAGATGACAGAATACAGCTTTACATCTTTAATAGCTATCTACAATATGTGAATTAAAAATGGACATTCATTTTGGATATAAAAAGTAGATCTGTATATAAATGCAACATATCTAATATATAAAGCTGAGTGTGTGTGTGTGTGTGTGTGTATATGTATGTATGTATGTATGTATGTATGTATGTATGTATGTATGTATGTGTGTGTGTGTGTGTGTGTGTGTGTGTGTGTGTGTGTGTGTGTGTGTGTGTGTGTGTGTGTGTGTGTGTGTGTGTATGTCCGGGATTGGCATCCACACCGTCGCAGCTACAGCCACAAAATTTTGCACACTCACACTTCTGGACCCCGAGAGCGTCATAGGCTATGTTTTGAGGGGAAATTTTAACCCCTCTCTACAGTTATTCGCCAAAAAACCTGCCTCCATTAAAGCGAATAGAGCTCGGAGCCACAGTGCAGCCAGAACTTCAGAAGAATGCGCAGCCACGCCCCTATATGGAATGTTGGCGTGTAACAATGCAGCCAGGGAAAGAGGCAGACACAGACAGGGAAAGAGGCAGACACAGATAGGGTAAGAAACAGACATAGACAAGGTAAGAGACAGACACAAAGAGATAGAAACAGACAAAGATACAGACTGACAGGGAAAGAGACCAACAAATGTACCACATAGGAAATACGGCAGCTGTCAGTCACATGACCTGTCTATTATGTGTATGTGTGAGCTAATATATATATATATATATATATATATATATATATATACTGTCAGGAGGGAGGGCTTTCTGTTGCCTGGAGATTTATCAGGCTGCCAATAGCAACCAATCACAGCTTAGCTTCTATTTTGCTACAGTTAATTAATCTGAGCTCTGATTGGTTCATATAGACAACAATTTAATAATTACATTTCTATCTATTTGTTTTGTGGTTTTTGTGTGCAGAATACATTTTTGTTAATACATTCTATTTTGTTAACAGCAGTTATTAACCCAGGCGAAGCAGGGTAGTACAGCTAGTAATATATAAAGCTGCATGTGTGTTTGTATGTATGTGTGTGTGTGTGTGTGTGTGTGTATGTACAGTCATGGCCAAAAGTTTTGAGAATGCCACAAATATTAATTTTTACAAAGACTACTGCTTAAGTTTTTCTAATGGCAATTTGCATATACTCCAGAATGTCATAAAGCTGTGATCAGCTTGACAGTAATTACTTGCAAAGTCAATATTGGCTAAGAAAATGAACTTCAACCCCCAAAACACATTTCAACATCATTGCATTCCTGCCTTAAAAGGAGCAGCTAACATTGTGTTAGTGATTGTTCCATTAACACAGGTGTGGGTGTTGATGAGGATAGGGCTGGCGATCAATCAGTCATGATTAAGTAAGAATGACACCACTGGACACTTTAAAAGGAGGCTGGTGCTTGGTATCATTGTTTCTCTTCAGTTAACCATGGTTATCTCTAAAGAAACACATGCAGCCATCATTGTTCTGCACAAAAAATGGCCTAACAGGGAAGAGCAGCTACAAAGATTGCACCTCAGTCAACAATCTATCGCATCATCAAGAACTTCAAGGAGAGAGCTTCCATTGTTGCCAAAAGGGCTCCAGGGCGCCCAAGAAGGACCAGCAAACACCAGGACCGTATCTTAAAACTGTTTCAGCTGCGGGATCGGATTACCAGCAGTGCCGAGCTAGCTCAGCAATGGCAGCAGGCTGGTGTGAGTGCTTCTGCATGCACTGTGAGGCAGAGACTGCTTGAGCAAGGCCTGGTTTCAAGGAGGGCAGCAAAGAAGCCACTTCTCTCCAGAAAAAACATCAAGGACCGACTGATATTCTGCAAAAGGTACAGGGAGTGGACTGTTGAGGACTGGGGTAAAGTCATTTTCTCAGATGAATCCCCTTTTCGATTGTTTGGGACATCTGGAAAACAGCTTATTAGGAGAAGAAGAGGTGAGCGCTACCACCAGTCTTGTCTCATACCAACTGTTAAGCATCCTGAAATGATTCATGTGTGGGGTTGCTTCTCAGCCAAGGGAATCGTCTCACTCACAGTCTTGCCTAAAAACACAGCCATGAATAAAGAATGGTACCAGAATGTCCTCCAAGGGCAACTTCTCCCAACTGTCCAAGAGCAGTTTGGCGCCCAACAATGCCTTTTCCAGCATGATGGAGCACCTTGCCATAAAGCAAAGGTGATCACTAAATGGCTCATGGAACAAAACATAGAGATTTTGGGTCCATGGCCTGGAAACTCCCCAGATCTTAATCCCATTGAGAACTTGTGGACAATCATCAAGAGACGGGTGGACAAACAAAAACCAACAAATTCTGTCAAAATGCAAGCATTGGTTATGCAAGAATGGATAGCTATGTCAGGATTTGGTCCAGAAGTTGATTGAGAGCATGCCAGGGAGAATTGCAGAGGTACTGAAGAAGAAGGGTCAACACTGCAAATATTGACTTGCTGCATTAACTCATTCTAACTGTCAATATAACCTTTTGGTACTCATAATATGATTGCAATTATATTTCTGTATGTGATGTAAAAATCAGACAAACACAATTAAAAATCAGAGGGCAACAGATCATGTGAAAATATAATTTTGGTGTCATTCTCAAAACTTTTGGCCATGACTGTATGTATGTCCGCAATTGGCATCTGCACCGTCGCAGCCACAGCCACAAAATTTTGCACACTCACACGTCTGGACCCCAAGAGCGTCATAGGCTATGTTGTGTGGCGAAATTTTAACCCTGCGCGTTCCAATTTACCAATCAATTTTTCCCCTATCTACATAATGGGGAAAAAGTGAAATGAAAAGTGTATCCGCACCGTCGCATTTACAATCACGAAATTTTGCACAGACACCTCATGTGACCCAGGGAACGTCGTAGACTATGTTTTGACAGGAAAATTTAACCCCGCACTTTACAGTTACTCTCCAAAAAACATGCCTTCATTAAGGTAAATGGAGCCTGGAACTGCAGGTTATTAGTAGGAGCTGTAAGTGGTTGCTATAGGAACAAAAGACATTTATAGTATAAGAATCTTATATGTGAGGTAATAAGATGTTGGTGGGGAGATGGATATAGAGAGAGAGACAGGGAAAGAGACAGAGAGATAGAGACAGACAGGGAAAGAGACAGACAGAGACAAACGGTGAAAAAATGACACAGACCTGGAAAGAGACAGACATGCAGACAGGGACAGAGACAGGCAGACAGGGAAGGAGGAGACAGCCAGAGAGACAAATATAGATGGGCAAAGACATAGACCTTGATAGAGACAGACGGGGAAAGAGACAGAGAAATAGAGACAGACAAAGACAGGCAGACAGGGAAAGAGACAGACAGGAAAAGACACAGACAAAGAGGCGAGGAGACAGACGGGGAAAGAGACAGACCTGGAAATAGACAGATGGGGAAAGTAACAGAGATAGAGACAGACAAGGAAAGAGACAGACAGAGACAGGCAGATGGGGAAAGAGACAGACGGGGAAAGAGACAGATGGGGAAAGAGACAGACGGGGAAAGAGACAGACGGGGAAAGAGACAGACGGGGAAAGAGACAGACGGGGAAAGAGACAGACGGAGCACATTACTTGGCCAATTTAGTTAAATCTGTGTGGAATATCTGGGGTGTTGAAATATATGTTGTGAAATGCTTCTATTAGCTTAGTTTTTGCCTTTTAATAATTACATTTCTATTTGTTTTGTTGTTTTTGTGTGCAGAATAATTTTTTCTTAATACATTCTATTTTGTTAACAGCAGTTATACAGCTAGTATATATATATATATATATATATATATATATATACGGTATATATATATATATATATATATATATATATTTGGGGTTTTTTTAATTATTGATATTCATAATATATATAAAACTATTCCTTAAAACCTTGTCATAATGTCTATATATATATATATATATATATATATATATATATATTGATGTAATAAAAAATTATTAGCTTTGTGCATTAAACTATAAAGTTGATGATGTTGAAGCACTGCTGAATGTATCTTTTCTATTCATATCTGTGCTTAGGGATTTTGCAAATACACTGGAAATGAAATGTCTGTACATTTCTTTACTATACTTCAATGAGATAAGCTCTGTAGATGTTATACTTTACAATGTAAGCTGTAACAATCTGGGAACATGGAAGAGAAACTGTAATTCTGGGGAAAAGCCATTATACAAAATGGAAATATCTCTACTGCTGCAAGTATTAGCAGTTTATGTCAAAGGGAAGTGCAGCTGATTAATCAACTTGATATTATCCAAACTGATTAAACAATGAGACGTCATGGGGTTTTGCTGTCTGTCCTGAAGAGTGCTCATCATAACTTAGAAAGAGAAATCCCATCATGTCTCCCTTGGGGGTAAACTACCTCTTAATTTTTTCTCTTTCTGAAGATTAATTTCATTGTTGCGGAACCTTTATTAGAAGAACAGTAAACTAATCATTATACATTTCCAAACACTTTGACCTTTTCTGCCAAGGCTTTTTGATTCTTTAATATTTTCTAATTTCACTTCACTTGTTTATCACAGGGTTTAAATGAAATTATTGAAGTGCTCTGGAATATGCCTAGTTATACAATAATTCACTGTGATTTAGATATGTCTATGATAACTGCATTAAATTAAACAGTTTATTTGATCACAAAACATTGCTATATTAAAGAATTTAAGAATATATGACTTATTCACAGTCCAAATAAAACCTTTTTGATTTTGATAAATTAAATGTCATGTTGAGATTAGTGGATCAGGCAAAATTCAAATTGGCCCGGATTTTCATAGAATTGAATGCCCTTTATTGTGATCTGGCATTTTTCTTGACCTTAGTGTATAATTATTAAAAAAAAATAAAAAAAAAACCCAAAAATTGGATATTCTGATCTTACAGATCATCTCTCTGGCCCCTTTGCTCCTTGCTATCACCAGTCCAGCCTTTATTACATCTTATCATCAACGCAAGCACTGAACCTCAAGACTTTTCATGGTTACCTGGGACATCTGGCTTTGATGAGGCCTAGGACGGTTCTGCACAAGCGCAAATAAGGTCATAATTAGGGATGATCGAATACCTCAAATATTCAGCAACGCTTATATTCGCAGCTATTCAACTATTTGCGAATATTCGATGCGCAATGTAAGTCTATGGGAAACCCGAATAGTTGCCGAATAGCAACTATTCAGACTTCCCATAGACTTACATTGCACATTGAATATTCGCATAGCGGCGACCTATTCGTTGAATATTCCCAAGGCTGAATATTGCTGAATATTTGTGATATTCGATCATCACTTGTCATAATTTTGCAACATGTGCTGTGACCTTGTGTGCGCATGCGCAATAATGTACGATTGTGGATTTTTTTAATATTCAAGTAGAATTCAATTACATTTGAAATATATTCTCTTATCTCTAATGTCAAGAAATTGAAGTTAATCTGACAGTCGTATAAATGGCCTTCATAAAGCTGTTAAAAGAAGGAGAGCCTTCTAGGCAGTCACATTACACTATTGTCTAATAAAAATACCAAGTCTAAACAAAAGACAATGTTGCAGTCATTCACATCATCAGATTTTTGCCTTCAGAAAAAAGAACCAAATGTTCTACATGCCCTGTGATTGTCTTGAATAAAACATACTCTTGTATCAAAACTGCAACACTATTTACTCTCTTTTATACAAAACAACAGGTATCTTTGGGGTATAGACTACAAACCAAGTATACATTGTGTCTTTTTTATCAATAGACAAAACATCTATTCCTGTCCATTTAGAATTATTGGTATTACATTTCAATTCTTGAATCACCACAACATCCAAGGCAACAACTTTATACTGGATCACTCAGCCTTGAATGTGAGAAAGTAGTAGAGTGGTGAATCATTTCTTACAATGCTTGTCCTGATAGAAACCTTATGGGTTATATAGTGCCTTATTTTTTAATGCAACCTGTACTGATATATATGTAAATTGATGTAAAATTTGTGTTGCATTGAAAATTGTAAACCTTTTAAACAAAAGCCCTGAATAATTTATACTTCAAATAAGAGAAAAAACCTTGTAGTTTGGGAGAATATCTTATATATTTCTAGAAACAAATACACATTTGTTTGCACCAATAATGGTGCATCTATTTGTAAATTAATTTTGCTTATCAGTCTTAAGAGACAAGTTAGGGTTGTCAGAGCCTACACTTCAACTAGAGGAGTTATGGTCAAGCAGAAGGATCCCTTAATGATCATTAAAGACACAATGCACCACCACCGAGCAGCTGTTCTCATTCCTGCAGTGGCAGCAGGCAGCCAGAAATCCTCAGTTCCGGGGGCTGCCCCATCAACTGATAGCGGCTGCAATTGGATACTGCACATCAGCCTCCTATTGATTTGAATTGGTAACAGACGTGCAGTACATGGTGATGGCTGCACCTGTTGGACCCTGGCTGATCAGATATTGATGACCTATCCTAAGCCATAAATGTAAAAGTAGAAGCCAACCTCTTTAAGAGAAATGTCCTTATGTATGTAAACTGTACATTCCTATCTTGCATTTTGTTGTTGCTTGGAAAAGTTATTAAACCACTGCCAGACTCTAGATATTAAACATGTAACTATGCTAGACCACCAAAGTAACTGCCATTAAACTACCACTATCCTAAAACTTCAAAGCAACTGCTATTAAATTCTTAACTATGAAACACAACCAATAAACAACTATGAACCTTCCCAATACTCTATACAACAAGCTATCTGCTGATACCTACTTTAAAATCAAATCTGTCACCAGGTTTTTGCTACCCCATCTGATAGCAGCAGAATGTAAGAGACAGAGACCCTGATTCCAGTGATGTGTCACTTTCTAAACTGTTTGCTGTAATTTTGATAAAATCAATGTTTTCTCTGCTGCAGATCTAGCACTTATACAGAGCTCATGAATATGCTGAATTACCTGGCTGCACGCAAAGTAGTTCTCCAATGATAATCTACTGCTGATTAGTGTTGAGCGGACCCGGATCCGCAAAATCCGGTTCCGCGCGGTTTGAGAGCCCGATCAGAGTCCGAACAGTACCCGGGAATCGGGGTGCACGATCCGGATCAGTGTTTTGTTTTCTTTTGTTGTTTTTCTCTCTCTCTCTCTCTCTCTCTCTCTCTCTCTCTCTCTCTTTTATAAAAGTTACTCTATGCAGTCCAGTAAGTGACAAATCCCGGGAATCAGAATGTCTGCCCCTACGTTATGCTCCTCTCACATTAGCTGGCAAAAACTTGGTGACAGATTCCCTTTAAACTCTGTACCACCAGAGCTGTCATTAGCCTTTTCAAAACTTTAGACTATTAGAGAAATGGGTATTGTGGTGCCCTTAAGGCTTCAGTCGCCACAGGGTACGTCACCTGATTTTAGGTGCTGTGCCCATCCCAGAATCCTGGGTGATCAGTGCCGGTTCAACACCAAACCACATACTACACTCTGCAGACTTCCCTCCCCAATGGGGACTGGGACCAGGGTTGGGTCACAAATGGGGTCGCCACAGTGCTTGGATCTTTGGGATGCCACTGCACTTAGGGACTCCCGACCCACTTTGAGTCCAGGACTCAGGGTCAGGGAGGAGGAGTCACTGGGGAGTGAGAAGAGTCTAGAAAACCGTTAGTGACAGTTTGAAAAGTCAGTCAGAGGGAGACTACTGTCGAGAGAGGAGCTCGCTTAGTAACTTCAGTGGGACAAAAGGAGTACGGTCGCCAGGGAGAGTACGGTGACAGTACTTACGGGATCGAGCACAGGCAGGGTGCAGAGACCTAGTACAGGAAGACGCTCTAGGCTCACTGTTAAATCTGCCCGGTGAGGGAATTGTCAAGGTTCGTCACAGACTTTAGTGTCTGGGGCACAGCAGCAAAGAGGGAACCCAGGAAAAGGGACAGAGGTCCAACTCATTGAGAGGTTCAAGCTGCCTGCCATACCGGCCAGGACTGTGAGATCAAGAGGGGACCACAAAATGCTTCAGGCTACGGTGACCCACCAATTACATCAAGGTGCATGGAGGAAGAACCCACAAGGTCACAACACTGGCACTTGGATTCGAGGAGTTCGGGATCGTCTGGAGCCAAACTTGGTGGAGACCGGCACCCCTCAGGCATAAAGAACAATTTGTTTATAAATAACAAGTTGAACCGCAGACCCTGTGTCGTCTGAATTCTTCCCGCACCTCTGCATCACCAACTTTCACTATACTACAACCATCATCATTCTTCCCTGGAGCTTAGCTCTCCTTGCGGAAGGCCATAACATCCGAGCTGCTCAATAACAACAGCCCCAGCCATGAGAGACTACACAGCTGCGGCTCCCTCTCATAGTCGCACACCGCAAGTGGCGTCATGTACTTTATTTAATATTGACTATGACTCCCACCATCATCTCCCCCTTCATTTATTAAAACACACCACCAGGGTCATGGAGCCAAGCACCGCCACCGCTGATATCCCCGGTTTAGTCTGGACCGGTTCCGAGTACCCCCTGGGGCGGGCGTGTAATTTATTACTCTCTCCAGTACCCTAGCTTATTAACCCTTCACGACCATGGACGGAAAGATCCGTCATGGTGCCCTGGGCCTTAAAGGCTAAGGACAGATCTTTCCATCATGGCGGAATCGCGGAACCGGAGCCCCCGGTGACTACGATCAGTTAACAGAAACCACAGATTCGGGGAGGAGGGGACCTGTACCTGACCTCAGGAGGGGTGGTGCCTCCTCCCCGGACCTACGGAGGCTGTGATTGGCTGACAAACACCGCTCAACCAATCACAGCCACTGTAATGTTCCAGCCATTTAAAGTGACTGAAACATTGAAATCCAGCCATGGTCACATCACGTGGGTGACAGGGAGGGAGCACACATCACCGGGGTGACAGGGGAGGGAGCACACATCACGGCGGAGACAGGGGAGGGAGCACAGATTACAGGGGTGACAGGAGAGAGATCACAGATCACGGGGGTGACAGGGGAGGGGGCGGGTAGCCGATAACGGGGGTGAGAGGTGGGGGGGGAGCGTGCAGCACATCACGGAGGGGAGGGGACGAGCAGCCGATCATGAGGAGGAGGGGCCGGGCAGCATATAACGGAGGAGAGGGAGCGCGCAGCACATAACAGAGGAGAGGGGGTGGGCACTGATCACGAGGGGGGGGGGCCGGACAGCAGATCGGGGGTAGCGGTGGCACTGTGGCAGATGGAGGATGGCGGCGGTGGATCGGGAGGTTTTCGCCAGTTTCATACAGTGCAATGGCAGCATGGGACCAGAGCTTGTCGCCCTGCCATTGCACTGTATACACTCACTGTGCTGGCGTGCTGCAGGGACTGACAAGTGAAGCTGATGGGGTCGGTCACTGGCAACAGGTCCACTGTGATTGGAGAGATTGGTCACAAGGCCAATCTCTCCAATCAGAGCTACTGGAGCTGGAGGAGGGTGATCCAGTGTAGCTGTAGCACTGTCCATTGGCTGGAGCTGGGTGACCTCACTGGATCACCCTCCTCCAGCTCCAGTAGCTCTGATTGGAGAGATCGGCCTTGTGACCAATCTCCTGTGATCCTGCTGCCTAGATCCATCCTGTAGGGTAACTATCCCCAATCTCACCTCCCACTCCCCCCATCCCCCTTCCCCCATCCTCTGCTGCTCCTGCATCCACTGCGCCCTCTCCCATCTGCCCTCACCCTATCCCAGCCACCACCGTCTCACATTCACAGATGCTCCCTTTGTATGCTGGTGCCCCCCATCTGCCACGCCCCACATCTGCCGCTGTTCTGATCCATCCTGTAAGTATTGTTCGTGGCTCTTTTCTAACTATCCCCAATCGCATCTCACTCCCTCTCCCCCCCCTTCCTCCCCCACCTGCTTGCCGCCAAGTGCTGATCAGCTACATGATTGGCTGATCAGGTACGTAATTGTTGCTCTAGTTTTTGCTTTTTTTTGTGCACTCCAAATAAAAAAAAACAAAACAAAACTTGAACAATTAGGTACCTGATCAGCAATCGTCCTGCAGTCATACTCAACTTTGGACAGGACTTTTTTCCATCCCACTTAGTCCCCCCCTTTTTTTCAGAACATTTGTGCGTGTGCCCTATTTTTTTTCTATGCCATGGGGGTCTAGTTTCCAAAATGGGGTCACATGTGGGGGAGCTCCACTGTTTCGGCACCTCAGGGGGTCTCCAAACACAACATGGAATACGCTAATTATCCCAGACAATTTTGCGTTTGAAACGTCAAATGACACTCCTGGCATTCTGAGCCCTGCTGTGCACCCAAACATTTGATTTCCACCACATATGAGGTGTCTGTGTACTCAGGAGAAATTGCACAATACATTTTATGGTGCAATTTTTCCTGATACCCTTGTGAAAAAAAAGCTACCTGGTTGAAGTAACAATTTTGTGGTAAAAACATTTTTTTGATTTTCATGGCTCAACTCTATTAACTTTTGTGAGCCTCCAGAGGTTCAAAGTGCTCAATAAACATCTAGATAAATTCCATGAGGGGTCTAGTTTCCAAAATGGGGTCACATGTGGGGAAGCTCTACTGTTTCGGCACCTCAGGGTCTCTCCAAACGCAACATGGTGCGGCTAACGATTTCAGCTAATTTTCTGTTCAAAAAGTCAAATGACGCTCCTTCCCTTATGAGTCCTGCCGTGCGCCCAAACAGTGGTTTTTTGCCACATATAAGGTATCTGCGTGCTCAGAAGAAATTTCCCAACAAATTTTGTGGGTTCATTTAATCCTGCTACCCTTGTAAATATGCAATATTTGAGGCTAAATTAACAGTTTTGTTGCAAAAAGTAAAATGTTCATTTTTTCCTTCCACATTGCTTTAGTTACTGTGAAGCACCTGAAGGGTTAATAACCTTCTTGAATGTGGTTCTGAGCAGCCTGAGAGGTGCCGTTCTTGGAATGGTGTCATTTTTGGGTGTTCTGTGTCATGTAGACCTTTCAAAATCGCTTCAAATGTGATGTGGTCCCTAAAAAAAGTGGCTTTTTAAATTTTGTTGTAAAAATGATAAATTGCTCATAAACTTTGAACGCCTATAACTTCCTTACATTTTTTTTTCCCAAAATTGTTCTGATGTAAAGTAGACATGTGGGAAATGTTATTTATTAACTATTTTGTGTCATATGTCTTGTTGGTTTTAGAGCATAAAAATTCAAAGTTTGAAAATTACAAAATTTTCGCAAAATTTCCACTTTTTTCACAAAGAAACGCAAAAAATATTGGCCTAAATTTACCATTAACATGAAGCCCAATATGACACGAGAAAACAATCTCAGAATCACCGGGATCCGTTGAAGCGTTACAGAGTTATTACCTCAAAGTGACACTGGTCAAAATTGCAAAAAATGTCCTGGTCTTTAAGGTCAAAATAGGCTTGGGGCTGAAGGGGTTAAGGAAGCAAACAATCTCTTTTCTGCCATAGATCATGAAGAAAACAGCTATTAATTTCAACCAGTCCAACAGTAAAGTACATAAATGTACTTCCCTATTACTTTATAATAACAGATTATTAGAAAAGGTAAAATTATTCTTGTCCTTTTAAGATTTGCATTTTAACTAATTGAAATTAATGATTATTTTCACGAAGAACACTTTTTAGATATTTG
The DNA here is from genome assembly GCF_048569485.1 of Anomaloglossus baeobatrachus. Lineage (NCBI taxonomy): Eukaryota > Metazoa > Chordata > Amphibia > Anura > Aromobatidae > Anomaloglossus > Anomaloglossus baeobatrachus. The sequence goes on along the minus strand of NC_134354.1, from coordinate 544,293,088 downwards.
CTTAGTTTGGTTCATTTTTTATGTTTTGTTTTGTCCTTTCCATTTATGTGCTGATAGAGGACTTGGGTATGAGAGCGGACATTTTCATTTCCTAATCGTTCGGTGATCATTTAGCATATTTCTACCTGTATTAGTTGTTTTATTCCTTTAAGTTTCCTTCTTTGCCATGCTGCATTTTGAGTTTCAAATCCTCTTTTTGTTCTTTGCCAGGTGGTATCTGTACACCTATTGGGGTCGCAGAGTATCCGATCCTTCTCAGCATGCATAGTCTTGCTGCTCTAGTGAAGTGCTTATTATGAACCAAAGAAGTAAGGTCATATTATAGTATTCTGAACTAGGGACACACAAGATTATGTTCGCCAGATCAGGTGCAAACTTCAAGCAATTTTTCAAAACAGGAGAACAAGAAGTGATGGTACCAGAAAGGATAAATAATGTAAACAAAAGTAGAAAAATATAAAAAAGTTTTATTGACAAAAATATCACAAAAACTTCCACAAAAGATTAGATAAATCAAACAGCAAAATAAATTAAAAGAAAGATGGGTACAGTGGTGTAGGGGTACAAATAGCACTATGCAAGGATTTAGAAGGGAGAGTATGTCCACCCCTGCCTCCAACAGAAGTAACATGCTGTAAACTGACGACCCTATATATTTACAATAGATAACACCCACCAAGGGTTAACAAGGGCCATAAAATCATAAATGTGCAATAACTATTGCTACTAAAGAGAAGTGTCCCAAGTTAATTACTAAAGCCTTTAAGGGGAGGATATCAAAGGGTCACAGCAGAGGTAAAAAAAAGCTCTCAAATGCAAAAATGCCCACAAGTCATTGCAACAAGTATACAATAAAGTGCATCAAAACTTCTACATTACCATAAATTAGCAGTTTTTTACGTGGGGTAGTATGACTAGGAATGTTTCTGGGAACCATTTTATACTGCAGGTACATGTGTGCCTGCTGGCAAATGATTGCTGTCTGCACGGTGCATACATGAGCTGCCAAGGCCAAGCATCAGAGGAGGAACCAAATACAACCATAGACAGCGCATGCATGGGAGCCATGGCTCATGCGCACATGGCAATGACTTGAGGCCTCCCCACCGCTCAGCTTCGGCAAGACATCTCATGCGCACAGCTGCAAAAACCACCATCTTTAAGGCCTCTTTCACACGTCTGTGAAAACCAGGTACGTTTTGCATGGACGTGCAAAAGGTGCACTAACACTAATGTTCTTTGTGTACTATCCATGATAATACATAGATAACAGGAATTTTATGCTCATCTGTTCCTGGCGTTGCTGTCTGTGGTGCTGATGTCTTCCGCTCTGCGGTTTCCGACCCTGATGACTCCCCACTGCTGCTGGTCCTCAGTGCAATGAATATGCGATAAGCATAATGAGCGGATGTCGGAAGCAAGTAGCAGAGACAGCAGCGCTGGAGAAGGTGAGTATAGAAATTCATTTTATTTCACAGAAATGTGTTTTTTTCCGGTATGTGTCACACTGATGTCACACGGATCACATCCGTGTGGTCCTTGTGACACTCATGTTGCCAGAGAAAAACGGACATGTCAACATGTAGAGCACACAGACTCATGTATGCTCCACACAGACACACGGTTCATGTGAAAACATGCACGTGTGAACAGACCCATTGATATTAATAGGTCTACGTGTGCCCGTGTCATGTGAAAACTGACCTCACACATACCGAAGACACGGATGTGTGAAGGGGGCCTAAGATGAAGCAGCGGTAAGAGTATCACATATGAAAAAAATGGAAAATATTTAAATTGTCAGATCTCATACTTTGCACCTAATGAGAGGAAATCACCCCAAAACACTGTGTCTGCAAATTGAAGTTTTGATCTGGCATAAATCCTAAGTCATATGAAAAGGCTTTTTAAAGAGTCACTTTTGACTTTTAGGATTGCTACTTCCAATAGGTGGCACTAGAGTTTGTCTCCTTCCTTTCTGAAGAGACAATTTAAATATTTCCCAAAGGAGCATTGTAGTTGTACTGAAAAGACCCTTATGTCTGTCATCACAATACTCATGTTAAAACAAGCCCATGACCAGCCTTCACAGGAGACTGATTTCCTCCATATACAGCAATCCCTAATGCGACTATTAAAAATATGAAAAAATATAAAAGGTTCACATCAACCCCCCTTTTACCATATTAAAAAATTAGGAAATTTAAAAAAAAAATACACATATTTAGTGTATGCATTTGTAGAAGTCTTATCTATTGAAATATAAAATAAATCAATCTGATCGATAAACGTGTAACAGAAAAAAAGCAAAATGCAAAAGTTGCAGTTTTTCATCCACTGCAACAACAGAAAACAACAATCAAAAAATCATATATACCCTCAAATAATGTAAATAAAAACATCACCTCTGGGTGCAAAAAACAAACCCTGAAACATCTCACTATCCCAAAAACTGAAAACTTTACGGATCTCTGAAAATCGCGACACAAGCAATTTTTTTTTTTTTTTTTTTTTAAATTCTGAATTATTTTTCCTACTTAAATTAAATAAAAGCTATTCATGTATGGTATCTACAGTATGTAATTATACTCACCTGGAGAATCACACTGCCAGGTCTGTTTTATGATAAAATAAACTCTGTAAATTAAAAAGAAACCTCAAAACATATGCAGATTTTCACTGTTTTTGATATTTAGCCACACATGGAATGTTTTTACTTCTTACCAATACCATTATTGCTAATGTGAACAGTGCTCTATGCAAGCCATCAGTGTGCAGTTTTACCATCCAGCAATCGCCTCCTCCATTTTTTTGGAAGTGTGTGTGTGATTTGTTCCTCCTGCACCTGTGATGCCTCCACTTAGTGGGGGTTTAGCTGTATTTTGCTGGAGTAGTAGTCTTTTGGCCTGAGCAATATGCAGATACAGTTCCATCTTTGCTGTAAGTAATGATATTTAGTCCTCTTTTTTGCTTTTTTATATTATATATAGTGTAGGGACCTACAAGCATAAGGTTCCTGTGACGAGAGTTGTAGGCTTCCGTCTTATGGCTATAACGCTAGCAAAAAAACTCATATTTTTTTGTACAGGATACAGCCAGGCCCCCTTTTGTTAGGTCTTGCTATCAGAGTTCCTGTCCCTATGTAGTGCACAGTTGGGGTACGGCTTGGCAGCCCGCCTGATCTAATAGTATGGGCGTCGCCTAATAGACTGCGGGCTTGTGACTGTGCATCTGCATGTGTGAACAGTGCTCTATGCAAGCCATCAATGTGCAGTTTTACCATCCAGCAATCGCCTCCTTTATGTTTGGAAGCGTGTGTGTGATTTGCTCCTCCTGCACCTGTGATGCCTCTATTTAGTGGGGGTTTAGCTGTATCCTGCTGGAGTTAGGCTATGTGCCCACGCTAGAATGTCCCTGCGGATTTTTCTGCCTGAAAATCCGCGACTTTCGCGGCAAATCCGCACCCGCGGATTTGCCGCGAATTTACCGCGGATTTACCGCGGATTTGCCGCGGATTTTGATGCGGATTTTATTTTTTTTTTTTTCCCCATTCAAAACCAAAAATCCGCACAAAATCTGCACCAAACAATTGACATGCTGCAGATTTTTCCGGATCAAAATCCGCGGCAAATCCGCCGCGGAAAAATCCGCAGCATGGGCACAGCATTTCCAAAATGCCATTGAAATGGCTTGGAAGTGCTGGTGCTGCAGATTTTCGGCAAATCCGCGGTAAATCCGCAGTAAATCCTGTAGCGTGGGCACATAGCCTAATAGTCCTGTGGCCTGGGCAATATACAGCTGCAGTTCCATCTGTGCTGTAAGTAATGATATTTAATCCTCTTTTTTGCCTTTTTATATTACCATTACATTATATGATAAAATGGATGATGTAATTCAAAAGTAAAACTTCTGCCGCAAAAAAAAAAAAACAAGCCTTTGTATGGCTATATCAACGTCAAAATAAAGTTATAAAGTTTTAGTTCTTGGAAAAAGGTGAGGAAAAAACAAAAGAGGGAAAATGAAAAAAATGCCTGTTCTTGAGGGGTTAAATCAATGTTAGTTTTGGACCAACCATTAAGACTGCTAATCAAACAGGCAGTTATAATTTTAGATGAATGGATTAGGCTAAATTTAAATTCATCAGATTGTCCTGATTTTCCAGAGAACATTTTGTCTGAAAAAATAAAGAAAAATGGCCACCCTACTGGTAATCCGTTACATGTATTATTGTACTTTGATCTGTAGATCACTGCACGAAGAACAGGTGGGAGCTTGGCATGTAGAATGAAGGAACAAAAAAGCACAGTCCAGCAGAAAGGTATTCTGTGATCCAACGTTTAGAAAATAAAAAACTAATATTTATTTTAACCATAAAAAAGCTACACCATAAAACTGTCAAGAAGAGAATGTACTGTTGTATTAGGGACTACGCATTCCCTTACACTTTCTTTATGGTCCGTTCACCACATAAAACCAAACAGTATATTTAACCCCTTCATGACCGGCCGATTTTTCGTTTTCCGTTTTTTTTTTTGCCATTCTTTTTCTGAGAGACGTAACTTTTTTATTTTTCAGTCAATATGGTCATGTGAGGGCTCATTTTTTGCAGAACGAGCTGTACTTTTAAATGAAACCATAAGTTTTACCATATAGTGTACTGGAAAACGGCAAAAAATTCCAAATGCAGAAAAATTGCAAAAAAGTGCGATAGCACTATTGTTTGTGAGATATTTTATTCACTGTGTTCACTATATGGTAAAACTGATATGTGGGTGTGATGCCTCAGGTCAGTGCAAGTTCGTAGACACCAAACATGTATAGGTTTACTTTTATATAAGGGGTTAAAAAAAAATTGGAAATTTGACCGAAAAAAGTGGCGCACGTTTTACGCCATATTCTGTGACCCGTAGCGTTCTCATTTTTCGAGATCTATGGCTCAGTGATGGCTTATTTTTTGCATCTCGAGCTGATGTTTTTAACGGTACCATTTTTGTGCAGATGCTACGTTTTGATTGCCTCTTATAGCATTTTGCGCAAAAGTTGTGGCGACAAAAAAATGTCATTTTGGCATTTGGAATTTTTTTGCCGCTACGCTGTATACTGACCAGATTAATTGATTTTATGTTTTGATAGATCGGGCGTTTCTGAACGCGGCGATACCAAATGTGTGTATATTTTTTGGTTTTTTTAACCCTTTAATTTTCAATGGGGCGAATGGGGGGTGATTTGAATTTTTTGGTTTTTTTGCTTTTTTTTAAATTTTTTAAAACTTTTCTTTTAACTTTTTTTTTTATTTTACTAGTCCCCCTAGGGGGCTATTGCGATCAGCATTCCGATCGCTCTGCACTATCTGCTGATCACAGCTATACAGCTGTAAACAGAAGATACGCTCTCTTTTGCTGTGCCGCTGGCACAGCGAAAGTGAAAGCAATTAATGTGTAGTACAGGAGTCATCACATGACCCTGTGCTACCATGACAACTATTGGAAGTCACGTGATCGCGTCACGTGACTTCCGGTATCGGGCGGTAAGTAAAAGTTTACCGCGATCACGCTTATAATGGCGCTTTCACATATTGACAGCGCCATTTAAGGGGTTAAACGGCACGAGCAGATAACGATTCTGCTCGTGCCTAGCAGGCACACATCTCAGCTGTGAAAATCAGCTGAGATGTGCGCCGATCGCGGCATGCTGCCGCCGGCAGACCGCGGGCAGTAACATTATGACCGCTAGGACGTAATTTTACGGCCCGCGGTCGTTAAGGGGTTAAATGGAAGAGTCACATGACAGGAGGTAAGTATTTCTTCATTATGTTTTTTAGAATATTAAGCTGCATTGTGTTGAAAAAGTGATTTTGGATGAGAGTTCATTATTTCTCTTGTTGCTATTGTAACTCCTTAGGCTCCAGCTCTTCAACAATGGATTTAACTCGAGCTAGAAACCATTTAGGACACCCCCTTTTTTTAGTCAATCTTCCACAGATTTTAACATCTTCATTATCATAAATATTATTAGAACTATTTTGTTTCATACGTATTAGTTCACCTACAGGTATACTTTTTATGACATGGGACAAGTGACGTGAGTCCATCGCTAATATATTGTTAGGCTTTCCAATAAGGCATAGTTATAACTTAATTGTTAGAATTAACCGATAATGTAATATCAAGGAAATTTTCAATTAAAATTGTTATTATTCATATATTGTACAAAATCATTGACTTCTTCCACTGTGTCCTTCCAGACAAATAGTAAATTATCTACAAATCTCAAAATCCAAGCTGGCTTGTTTGAAAAGGGTTTTCCTCCCACCTGACCATAACAATGATAGCCAGTAAAGGGGAAAATTTCGTCCCCATACTAACTCCTCTTCTCACAAGAAAAAACTGGTGTCGAACGAGAATTATTTATGTGTAGTGATGGGCGAACCCCCCAATGGTCGGCATCAGGGAGTCTCGCCCGATCGTTTTGTAAAGATCGTGATCAGAATCGAGATGACACAATCCTATCACCGATCTCGGGCTTTACAGTTCTGTGATGGGGGGCTGTAAAATGAAGAATATAGATAATAATAAACATTGTCATTATACTTACAGGTGCTGCGACGCATCCTGCAGACTCTGTCTCCCGTCGCTTCTCCTTCCGAGTCTGATCATTGCTGTGCCCTCCCGGTAACCACTGCTGACTAAAGGACCTTCCATGATGTCATAACCATGTGACCAGTCAGGTGTGAATGTTGTATTACCTCGTTGGTTATGGACTGGTTACATGGGTATGACGTCAAGCAAGGTCCTGTAGTGTCAGTGGATAGGGATGGGCGAGCATGCTCGGGCACATGCTTGGCTCCCCCTCCCTGCATGTTGGCGTGCTTTACAAAGTCAGCCCACATGAAGGGTTTTCACACACTGTAATGCCACAGTCAAGAATTAGCGGCGCCGGGAATCAGGTGATCGGAGATCACCGTTGTTATAGTAACCTGCTTGTTAGGTTACTATGGCAACGGTGGCAGCAGTGACGTCACCGCTTACCAACCTGCAGTCTCTGCTGACTTATTGAGTGATTAGACAGCACGGGGAGTAGAAGCATTCTTCCTCCCTCCCATGCTGTCTGATATAGCAGAGCTAGATCGGTGACAGAAGACCAGGTTCATGGAGTGGTGAGAGGTAGTTATAAAGATGGAATCCCTAAGTGTGTCTGTATTTATTTTGAATAAAGTATTTTTTATCTGTGTGGTGTCTTTTTTTTAACCTTTTATTGGAGATTGTTAATGGCCGGGTCAAACTTGGCCTGACATTAAGAATCTCGGACTTAATACCAGCTGGTAAAACAAAGCTAGTATTAACCCCTTATTACCCAGCATGCCACCCGGAACCTATGACAACCTGGACTCTATCAGTGCTTAGAAGGGGTTACATTTCTTAAAATTCAGCCAGACATGAAGATAGCTTGTTTATAGACAGGGGATAAGCTCTCATTGTTTTTACAAGACTCTTGTTGACTCACGTAATTGCCTTGGCTAATGACACACAGATAAATCAATTATGTAAACTTCCCATTGTATTACTAAGGGTACTGTCACACTTTAGAGATGCTCTAGCGATCCCACCAGCGATCTGACCTAGTCAGGATCGCTGGTGCGTCGCTACATGGTCGCTGGTGAGCTGTCAATCAAGCAGATCTCACCAGCGACCAGTGATCAGCCCCCAGCCAGCAGCGACGCGTGGAAGCGATGCTGCACTTGGTAACTAAGGTAAATATCGGGTAACCAAGCAAAGCACTTCCCTTGGTTACCCGATATTTACCTTGGTTACCAGCGCACATCGCTTAGCGCTGGCTCCCTGCACTCCTAGCCAGAGTACACATCGGGTTAATAAGCAAACCATTTTGCTTATGTACCCGATGTGTACTCCGGCTACGTGTGCTGGGAGCAGAGAGTCGGCACTGGCAGCCTGAGTGCGGCGGACGCTAGTAACCAAGGTAAATGTCGGGTAACCAAGCATAGGGCTTTGCTTGGTTACCCGATATTTACCTTGGTTACAGCTTACCGCAGGCTGCCAGAAGCCAGCTCCCTGCACATTCAGATAGTTGCTCTCCCGCTGTCAAACACAGCAATGTGTGCTTCACAGCGGGAGAGCAACGTTCAAAAAATGAACCAGCACTGTGTGTAACGAGCAGCGATTTCACAGCAAGGGCCAGATCGCTGCTCAGTGTCACACACAGCGAGATCGTTAATGAGGTCACTGGTGCGTCACAAAAACCATGATTCAGCAGCGATCTCGCTAGCAATCTCGCTATGTGAGAAATACTCCTAAGTGAATTGCTAGATGTGATGTAACTTGCCTGTCTCTCCCTTGTCTCTGGATATTTGAATATGGCTTGAAATCTAGCCAATCAGAGCTCAGTCTTTTCCACCAATCGTGAAGACCCCAATGGTCTGAATGGAGAGCTCAGGGGTATAAGAAGGAGGACTGTCCATTGCCCAGAGAGACTCTTGCTACATGCTACCAATCTAGGGTCTGCGGATCCGATTGGCCAGCTGAACCTGGATTATAATACTACATGGACCTCAGCATCGACTGCAAGGATTCGGCTTTGATATCAAGGACTACTTAAGGAAGGAATCCAGCTTGGGACAATCCAGTCATCTGACTACAGACTTTGCAGACCTCAGCCAGTTTCCTAAATCTGGCGTTATTCCATTCTCGGTGGGTGCCCGCCGAAAGTGGGGTGCTGCTGGATTTTTAGTAAGTAGCCCTGGTAGCTCTGAGGCAAGGACATTCTAAATCCCTGGTGAGCCAGCGGAAGGGTAAGAAACTGTTGCCTGTTACATTTGTGTGTTTTGCTGGTTATGTGCTATATGTCAATTGTTTGGGGATCCAATAAAGTCTTAATATTGTGAATCCCTCACCCTGTGCTGTCTGAGTAGTGTTCCACCCACGGTTAAGGAGGTTGGGCATTCAGTTGGGATGAGCCCTGGGCTATGCTGTCTTTCTAAAGGTGACTGGGCCAGCGGACGAGAGCACCCACTGATCCCCGTTTCCCCACACCCCTTATTACCCAGCATGCCACCCGGCACCAGGGCTACTGGAAGAGTTGGATACTGCACCAAAATATGGCACTTCTATGAAAGCGACATTTTCTGGGGAGGCTGCGGACTGCAATTTGCAGCGGGGGGGGCAGAAAGCTTGGGCCACCCTGCGATGAAGATTCCAATACCCAGCTGCCTAGATGTACCCGGCTGGACACAAAAATTGGGCGAAGCCCACATCAGTTTTTTTTTTTAAATTCTTTCATAAAATTCCCTATATTTTTGGTTCCCAGCCAGGTACAAATAGGCAGTTGGGGGTTGGGGACAGCCCGTACCTGCCTGCTGCACCTGGCTAGCATACAAAAATATGGCGAAGCCCATGTCATTTTTCTTTTAGTCTTTTGAAAGAAAAAAAAGGGCTTCCCTGGATTTTCCATTGCCAGTGAAAGTAACCCCAAGCAGTGAGGGTTAGCAGCCAGTAGCTGCTTGGATTACCCATAGCTAGCAATAGAAAGTTCAGTGGGAGCCCACACATTTTTTTAAATTATTTTTTTTAAATAACTAAAAAAATAAAAAATGGCCTTCCCTGTATTTTGATTGCCAGCCAAGGTAAAGCCAGGCAGATCGGGATGGAAGGTCGTAGCCGTCCGCATTATGTGCGCTCAGAATCAAAAATACCGCAAAGCACTACATCATTTTTTTTTAATTATTTATTTTTTTTCTACAACTATATACTGTGTACAATATATATATATATATATATATATATATATATATATTATATATATGTATGTGTGTGTATATATATATATGTATGTGTGTGTATATATATATTTATATGTATATATATATATATATATATATATATTTTCATGGTGTCATGGCAAATTAGACATGGCCATCATGAATTTCTAGTAAACAATAAAAGAACCACAACACAGAGAATTTTTTTTTTATTAGAAATAAAACAAAAAAAACATTTAGAGACGCCATCTTTAATTTAAAAACAATCCTTAGTCCAAAATAATCCACAGGGACATCAATGTCCGCTCTGCTTCATCACTGTGCACAGACACAGTCTATACAAAGTGAGAAGCACAGAGAGCCATGTCAGCTCTGCTACATCGCTATGTACAGAGCAAGAATCAGGCTGACAGTGGAGGGTATGACTCATGCAGTCTTGCATTGCATCACCCCGCACCTGACACTCTCAGGACAGGAGAAATTCAGCTGCATGGAAATACATGCAGTTAACACACTCCTGTCGGGAGATTGTGCGCTGAGATGCAATGTGACACTCGCACAGTGACAATGAAAGTTCAGTTACCAGAACCTTTGATGACGTCATAGTCATGTGACCTGTCTGTAGCCCATGAGGTAATACAACATTCACACCTGACTGGTCACATGGCTATGACATCAAGCAAGGTCCTTTTAGTCAGAGGTGATTACCGGGGGGCACATCAATGATCAGACGCAGAAGCAAAAGCAGCCGAGAGACAGAGTCTGCAGGACGCGTTGCGCGACCTGTAAGTATTATCATAATGTTTTTTAATGATGTGGGGTTTTTTACAGCCCTTGGACCCGATCTGGACCCGATCTGTAACACAAGCTTCTTAGGAAAGCTTGTGATCGGGATCATGTACACGATCACTATGTGATCGGTATGATCCCTGATCTTTACAGATCAAGATCACCCATCACTATTTATGTGACAAAAGAAACTTAATAGAGATGATCAAAAAGTCAATAACATAATTACTGAAATTTCCTTGATATTACATTATCAGTTAATTCTAACAAAGAAGTCATAATTACATCTTAGAGAAAGCCTACTTCTATGGAAAATTGGTATCGGCGCCATTTTGGGAATGTGAACATTAGTGAAGGTGCTGCCACTGGTGCTGTTGCCGGTGCTGCCAGACAGTTAGATTAGCTAAGGGTTTAATGATAGGCAGTTGAGATAGAAAGGAGAGCGATTGTGTATAATCGGGATGTGCAGTATAGGGAAAGGTGTGTGCTACAAATTGGCATTTCATGATAGAAATAGGGATTACCACTTGTGATTGCTTCCTAAAGAGTTGTCAGTGAAGGATCTAAATAGGTATATTGCCACTTGTTACTGCCTGCCCCAAATTAGGCAGTCAGCCACATTTCTAGGTATTCTTAGTTAGTACTGTCTGCTGTAAATTTGCTAGTGAAATAGCTAACAAAGTCTTGGAACTTTTCATTACCTGCTCAAAATTCTGCAGTCAACCACATTTTTAGGTATTGTTTGTTAGTACCACCTGCTGTAAATTTGCTAGTGACCTAGCTAAAAAGGTCTTGGCAGTTTTCATTGCCTGCTCAAAACTACCCAGTCAACAACATTTCTAAGTATTGCTAGTTAGTACTACCTGCTGTAAATTTGCTAGTGAACTATCTAAATACGCTTTGACACTTCTCATTTCCTTCTCAAAATTAAGAAGTCAACCATATTTCTAGGTTTTGCTAATGAAATGGCTGACAAGGTCTTGACACTTTTTCTTGCCTGCTCAAAAATACGCTGTTAACTAGATTTTTAGGTATTGTTAGTACTGCCTGCTGTAAATTTGCCAGTGACCTAGCTAAAAGGTCTTGGTAGTTTTCATTGCCTGCTCAAAATTACCCAGTCATCCACATTTCTAGGTATTGTTAGTTAGTACTGCCTGCTATGAATTTGCTCGTGAACTAGCTAAAAAGGTTTTCACACTTATCATTGCCTACTCATAATTACAAGGTCAACCGCATTTCTAGGTATTGTTAGTTAGTACTGCCTGCTGTAAATTTGCTAGTGAACTAGCAAAACAGGTCTTGGAACTTTTCAGTGTCTGCTCCAAATTACGCAGTGAACCACAATTCTAATTATTGGTACTTTTTAGTACCTTCATAACAATGCCAATTCAGGCAAGAAATAATTTATGTTTTGTTTTAGGTGTCTGACACGTGTGGGCGTAAGGTTGCAAAACATCTGTTTTGAAAAGGGAAGGCTATATAAACCATGAGTGGTAAATCATGATGAGGTTGTGTTTGATGGGTGAAGAGACGGGGTATTCGAGGTATATGTGTGGGAAGTTCTGTTAGTCAAAGCTCTAGTGAGCAAACACTGGATCATCTAATCTCAAGAGAAATGAGAACAAATTCCATTACTGGACAGCCTACTCCACTAAGTTTCTTTGGCAGCTGCAAATCAATTCAACTTTAAAATGAGCCTGATAAACCGCATGTGCTATAGTGAATGGCAGTCCATAGAAATACACTGCACATACTTTGTTTATGCTTTGTAAGTAAAAAAAAATTTGTTTTTATTTAAGTGAAATTATATAAGTTAACACGACCAATTTCTACGTTTCGACCCAAGGGGCTTTGTTCACGTAGTGGCTAGGAAAAGGAAAATATATAGGGACTAATCACATATATACAGATATATACATTATTTACAATATAATCTTTGCATACTTTTTTTTTCAAATTATGACCGTAATATCCTATGTGGGCATATTTTTTTAGATTCAAACAAATGGTTAAACCTTATGGTCTCAAAAGGGTCATATTGGTAAGGGGTATGATTTAACCCACCAGGATGTCCCAGAGACAGCACACTCCAAAAGACTGGTATACAAAGGCAGCAACTGGAGTATTTGCGTGTAAATAAATAATAATTTTAATATAAATAGTTACAAATACATGTAAATAACATTAAGAAGCATGGGTCAGGGAAAAAATACATACATAAAGTCCCCGTGGATCATCCTAACTGTTGGGATACACATTAACAGGAAAAAGTATCGGTATATAAAAGAGTTTGGCAAATGGCTGCGGCAAAATAAAGTGCGGTGCAAATGGGGATAGAGAATAAGGGGCTATATCATGAGGAATCGTAGATATGTGTATTAAGTCATGATAGCCACCTTTTCTACCAAATATGTATAAAACCGCCAGGGAGAAATACTATGAGTATAAATACAGAGCCACACTGGGCAATGGGTGTAAAGGAGGTAAACAAATTAGCCCCATACAGTTAAACCAAGGCTGACAAGGCCAGCAGGATTTGCTTTCCAGCAGGAACGTGGTTCAGGGGGACAGCCAGAGGGGATATATTTTTTTCTATTCTTTAGATATTGGAGAAAGCACATAGTTGTAGAAAGTTAGAAATATATATTATATGGCAAGAAATCCCACTTATTAAACCTGACAGGGCACACCTGTGAAGTGAAAACCATTTCCGGTGACTACCTCTTCAAGCTCATCAAGAAAATGCCAAGAGTGTGCAAAGCAAAAATCAAAGCAAAAGGTGGCTACTTTGAAGAACCTAGAATATAAGACATATTTTCAATTCTTTCACACTGTTTGTGAAATATTCCATTCCACATGTGTTAATTCATAGTTTTGATGCCTTAAATGTGAATCCACAATTTTCAGAGTCATGAAAATAAAGAAAATTCTTTGAATGAGAAGGTGTGTCCAAACATTTGGCCTGTACTATATCTATCTATCTATCCATCTATTATATATATATATATATATATTTATATATATATATATATATATATATATATATATATATATATTATACCCACTGTATATAACAACTAGAGATGAGCGAACCGGTCCCGGTTCGGCTCGAGGTCGGTTCGCCGAACGGAGGTCCCGTTCGAGTTCGGCTCGTCGAACGTTCGACGAACCGAACTCGAACTGCATAGGAAACAATGGCAGGCAATCACAAACACATAAAAACACCTAGAAAACACCCTCAAAGGTGTCCAAAAGGTGACAAACAACTCACAACACAACACAAACACATGGGAAAGTGACAAGGACATATACTCATGCGAAAACAAAACAGCTGGACAAGGAAAAAGAGGAGGACACACAGATATATGAGTATATGCAAGGAAACATCGATTCCATTATTGTGCAACTTGATCCCTGCTCATTTTAGGCTTCCAATCTTGATAAATTGCCTGAGCTCGCCACGTACGCCTTGGGGATCTTGTCGTGTCCTGCAGCCAGCGTTCTCTCGGAACCTGTCTTCAGTGCTGCTGGGGGTCTGCTGGCAGATAAGCACACGTGTCTGTCCACTGACAATGTGGACATGGCTCTCAGAGGACTTTTCTTCCCCTGGGTCAGCCAGGGGACGGGAAAGGCACGCGTATTTTTGAGAGTGCTTCATGCAAAGCATCTTTTTCTTTTTCAAAAGGGGGGTCAACTGATGCCAGTCAAGTGGGGTGTGTGTGGCCCAATTAGTGGCAATGAGGGAGACTGTGGTTGGAGTCCCCTCGCTGTGCTTCCGAAAATAACCAAGATGAACAAGTCATGGCTCTCAGAGGACGTTTCTTCCCCTGGGTCAGCCAGGGGACGGGAAAGGTACACGTATTTTTGAGAGTGCTTCATGCAAAGCATCTTTTTCATCTTGAAAATTGGGTCAACCGATGCCAGTCAAGTGGGGTGTGTGTGGCCCAGTTAGTGGCAACGAGGGAGACTGTGGTTGGAGTCCCCTCGCTGTGTTTCTAAAAGAACCAAGATGAACAAGTCATGGCTCTCAGAGGACTTTTCTTCCCCTGGGTCAGCCAGGGGACGGGAAAGGCACACGTATTTTTGAGAGTGCTTCATGCAAAGCATCTTTTTCTTTTTCAAAAGGGGGCTCAACCGATGCCAGTCAAGTGGGGTGTGTGTGGCCCAGTTAGTGGAAACGAGGGAGACTGTGGTTGGCGTCCCCTCGCTGTGTTTTACATGCTTTTAGAAGGGCATGACATGGCTTAGAGGTTGACTTTCAGCATCTGGAAACTGTTGGCTACCAAAATGCTGCCTTTCCAACCTTTTTAACCGAGGATTTTCGGGACCTTATGCCCATCGCAGTGCCCCAAGAGCCGATGCCCAGGCGCCACTCCTTCTCCAACAAAGGCGTGCACGCGCTTCACCAGCATGTCGCACTAAACATCACTGATTCCTTGAGAAACTCTGTGTGACAGGGTGCATTTCACCACAGATAATTGGCCCAGTAAGCATGGACAGGGGCGTTACATGTCGCTGACTGGGCAATGGGTTACTGTGGGGAGAGATGGAGAAGGGTCTGCTGTACAAGTCTTGCCGTCCCCACGAGTTGTTTCAATCCTTCTTCCGTATGTAGAAGTTAATACACTGCTTCTGCCTCTTCAACCTCGTGTGGGTCCTCCACCTTGGCGCAAACCCTGTGTGGTCAGGCCACCCTTCCTTGTAACTGCGCACAAGGACTACCACACACCTCCTTACTATGCTGGCAGCAGAGCTCAATGCCATCAGGCGGTCAAAGGTTTACTTTGAAATGTATGGGAAATGTGAGTCACACCGCTGAGAAGTTGTGGACGGTTAGCTCTGGAGACCGAGTTTCATCAATGGTTGTCTCCACTCAACCAGCAGCCAGGGAAGGCCGGGTGCGACAATGATGCAAACATGGGTGCGGCCCTTCGCTGTGACAATGTGACACACGTGCCTTGTGTGGTTCATGTGTTGAACCTGGTTGTCCAGCAATTTTTAAAGCACTATCCTGGCCCACATGGCCTTCTGCAGAGAGCACGGTGTAATGCCTTCCTTGATCCACACACTCAGATGGGCTGTAAATGATAGGCTAGAGGGAAGCCACTCACCAAGCAGGACCCCTAGAACCCTGAAACCCTTTAACCCCTATACAGGGATTAGGAATTGCACAGGGCCCAAGGTGATTAATACCTGTGGAAGGCTGCAGTTCCAGAGAATAGTAGTCAGGCAGGGTCAAAACATTAATTGAGGAACAGGAACAGAATGGGACGGCCAGGACTTAATCAGAAAACAAGCAGAGGTGAAATGCGGATCGGCCAACAAGGTACATAAACAGCAAGCAGGAAAAGTAGTCAGGTAACAAGCACACAAAATCATAAAACTGAACTGGGGGTAAAAGCAGAGCTATGTCTGGCAGTGGTCTGCAGACAGGATGGGCATAAAAAAGGGTGTGGTGTCTTCCCATTGGTTGTAGCTGAATGATGGTATTTCATCTGTGAGATACCCACCAGCTACATTCAGCCAGAGATTCTGCATCTGTCAAGGTAATGCAGCCCAGTGGGTGAGCATAACCTGCGTCCACCTGCGCCGCTGGCATCGACTCCTCTCCCATCATCAGCACTATGCATGAAAGGAACATGTTGTCACCTGGCGACCGGAGTACAAATTGACGGAGCGGACTCCGTTGGTGACTTAACAGCCGTGTGCGGCAATGATGCAAACCTGGCTGCGGGCCATCGTCAGGGCAATGTGACACACGTGCCTTGTATGGCTCACGTGTTGAACCTAATTCTCCAGCAATTTTTAAAACACCATCACGGCCTACATGGCCTTGTGCAGCGGGCACGCTCGCTATGTGCTCACTTCCATCGTGCGCACACAGCAGCTCAACAACTTTCGTCGCTACAGAAGTCTTTAGGTCTGGTGGTTAAACGCCTGAAATGCGATGTGCCCACACGCAGGAATTTGAATCTGCACATGTTGCAGCATTTGTGGCAGCACCGCCGAACCCTGCTGCAATACGTTATGACATATAGCCTGGGATAACTTGATCCAGAGGTGGTGCAGATCCCGCTGCTGGAGTGGTGTCAGATCAAGGACCTATGCACCCTGCTACACAGTTTACAAATGTCGACGAAGATGTTTAGCACTGGCAATGTCATTCTCAGCGTGACAGTTCTGGTCATCTACATGATGGAGCACACTGTAATTATTATTCGGAGTCAGGTGTAGGGACAAGAGGAAGGGGAGGAAGTACAGGAGGAGTCATATGCGGAAGGGATAACAAGATCTACGAGGTCCAGATGGTCAGCGGCACCTATGCGGCAGTCATGGTGAGGGAGAGGGATTAACAAGGGCGCAGAGTATCAGCAAAAAGTGTTGAGGAAGGTGCAGGAGCCCATGAAGAAATGGAGGACGAACTGGCGATGGGCATGGAAGACTCAGCAGATGAGTGAGAGCTTGCTCACATTTCGGTTGTGCGAGGTTGTGGGGAGAGGGCAGAGGAAGGAGGCACGATTCTCACCTCTCTGCCACCAACACACCAAGGACTTGGTCCTCCTGGATGCACAAGACACATGAGCGCCTTCTTGCTGCACTACCTACAACATGACCCTTGGATTGTACGAATTCAAAGTAATCCAGAATACTGGGTTGCCACACTGTTAGATCCCCGGTACAAGACAAAATTTGGCAAAATAATTCCTGCCATAGAAGTGGACGCACGTATACAGGAGTATCTGCAGAATGTGGTACGCAATCTTAGATCTGCTTTTCCACTAAACACCAGTGCTGCACAGAGTGAATCTCAATGCTTTGTCATGGATAGGAGGAAATGGTCTTTTACTTGTCCACATCTGAGGGACCGAGGGCTGGCTGCTGTGCTGAGATGGCGTTGAGTACGGTGTCCCTGCAGAGTTGCACTTTTGGTCATATACCAAAATGAGTTGAAAAAGGACAGATGCTGGTGGAAAGGGGAACAGGTGTGTTGGAAAGGGGGAAAAAAGTTTTGGTCCGTGGATTTGGTGGTTAAGCAACAGTAACATTTGCTGAAGAAACACCATCTGTTACAGTGGGACTGGCAGATTTGGATAAAGTGGTATATACTATGTTACCGCTATATAACGAAAATTAATAAGAAAAGAAAGAGAAAGGTATATATCCCCATCAGCAGTCAGTGTCCACCGTGCTCCCAGTTGGAAAAGGAGAGGTTGGCAACTGGAAGGTTTGGTGGAGGATACAGAGCTGTGTGGCTATGAAACTAATAGTAGCCTGAACCGAGTTAGACGCCATTCAGATCTGGAGACTGTGAGCCCTGTTAGCGTCACAGGGTCCACATGCCCACCCAGCCCAGGAACTCCCTGTTAACAACACAGGGGCCATTGAGTACGCTGACCGTGTGCGTAGGGGCACACCTGTGGACAGCAGGCGCATCAGCAGCAGCAGGCCTGTTAATGCCACTGGGCTGCACAAGCCAACTGTGGTGGTGGCCTGCATCGACACCCTATCCCTGCCTACCTCTGGCCTAAAGCCGCAATGGGTTCAACACATGGAGGTGTGCTCTTTCGGAGCATAATAGAAGACTGCGCACCTCCTTGTTGGCTCCAGCCCCTTTTATAACCTGGGTCCGCCCCAAACCAGGGTGAACCACAATGCACCTCCTGGAGACAAAAGTAGAGTGACACGTCATGAGTGGCATAACTAGCGTCCTATTTGGAACTTCAATAATGACCTCATGGCTGCCATGACCCAAACACCTCACCAGTCATCGTCTGACCATCAATAATGCGGTGACAAGTCATAGGGGTGGGCCTCTGCAAGCCATTTTGGAGGACACCTGATGCCCTGTGGTCTATATGGGACCCCCACATCAGGGGCAGGGCCAAAGAGTTTATTACCGGACCTAGTCTCTGATGCAGTAAGTGCCTGAGCATGCTCAGTAGCATTAAATACAGTCTCTGAAAAAAGACTATCAGCTTTAGCATGGTGTCTAGGCACAAAACAGGACTTAGACCCGGCACGGAATGCAAGTACCTGTGCAAAGAGGCTTTTCACACTTAGTGTGGGAGCATGCGCTGTATCCCGAAATGAAGACTTAGCGTCAGGAATGGCACAGTCAGGCTGAGCATACTCACTAGGTGAAACACTGTAATTAGGCTGCAGCTGGGGTAAATCGCCACACGCATGCGCACTAGCTGCCTCTCCACACTTAGACGTGGAGGAGAAATTGCTCTTGGAGATGCTGTCTATGAAAAGAAGGAAAAGCTAAAGGAAGCCTGACTTTCTATCCCTCCGAATTATCAAATGCAGCAATGAATTCCCTGCGTTTGCTATAACATTAGCGTAGCAAAATGTGCTTGAGGGTGTCATGTAGAGGTGCTATAAATAGCTTGGCACCAGTGGGGCACTAATGGAATACAACAGCCAGTTCTATGATGCCACTAAATGGCAGTATTTTTTGCTATCATTATAGCTTATTAAAAACAGAGCAGGAGGGTGTCATGCAGAGGTGATAGAAATAGCTTGGCACCAGTGGGGCACTAATGGAATACAACAGCCAGTTCTATGATGCCACTAAATGGCAGTATTTTTTGCTATCATTATAGCTCATTAAAAACAGAGCAGGAGGGTGTCATGCAGAGGTGCTGCACATAAATTTGCACCAGTGCGGCACTAATGGAGTACAACAGCCACTTCTTGTATGCCACTAGGTACACTGACTGTTTGCTAGTATAATGGCTTAGTTTAAAAGAGTTGGAGTGTGCAGAGGACAGGAGGGTACAGTGCCAGGATTGTGGGGCTCTGGGTAGAGGAATGGAAGCCTGCCTTTCTATTCCTTCCTAATGGTGAAATGCAGCGACGAAATCCCTGACCTTGGCTACACAGATGCTGTCTCTGTTTTCAGGACCTGTCACCTATGGCTCTGACCCTACCGGTTTGAGCCCTTAAAAGGACTGATAGAAAGTGCTCTCCCTAAGCTGTCTAGTGCTGTGTATGGAGCGCATACAGCTGTATCGGCGATAGGACAAAGGACGGAGCTGCGACAGTGATGTCTGACACCAATGACGCTGAAGAGATAATGGCGTCCTGGAGGAAAATGTCCGGTTTTATAATGCAGGGACATGTGACATGGACATCCTATCACACATGCAGTTGCTTCTCTGGCTAAAAGTCCACTTAGCTGTGTGTGTGTCTGGGATTGGCTGACATGCTGGCCCGCCCCACAAGACGCGCGCGCTTAGGGAAGGAAGACAAGGAAAAAAAAAAAAATGGCGATCGCCATTATACAAACAGCAGTGATCTGAAGGCGCTGTTCACGCACACTATACACTGAAATGTCATAATAGTGTGAGTCACAGAGTGACTTACACTATTACAGCGGAAAGGCAGCTAGGAATTAGCTGTTTTTTTGCTGCTAGAACCATTCTCGAACGTTTCTAGAACTATCGAGCTTTTGCAAAAAGCTCGAGTTCTGGTTCGATCTAGAACAGGCCCCAAAATCACTCGAGCCTAGAACTGGAGAACCTCGAACCGCGAACCGCGCTCAACTCTAATAACAACATAATGCTAGTCTATAACAAGTTTGCACACATAGTGGTTACAGTATTAGGATAAACTGTTTAATAAATACAAGCACAGTGCACATGATCTTATCACGTTCGGGTGGATGGCAAGTGCTGCATCAAGTGGCCTCTCCTCCTCTTCCTGCACCCCAACATCACACACAGTTTATTCCTCATAGGTGTCACCCCAATTACACTTTTTTCCGCCCATGTCACAAATCTCCAACTGGCAAACTGACTGTGGGGAACCACATATGGGCGAGTCTGTAGAGCTGTTAGCACCTTCTATCCCATGAGCATCAGAGGTCTGCTCCAAAGATTCCCAGACTCAAGAGCAGGAAAGCATCTGCACCAATGCCCAAAATCTTTGTATTTGTCCCAAATGACGTAGGGTCTGAGCAGGATCCCGACTCTCGTCAAATTGTCAACCTCTGCAGGTGAAGATGATATTAATGAGGCTCAGACACCTTAGGCAAATTTACAATTGAAGAAGAGAAACATGAGTGGCTCCATTCCAGTGTGCATAAAAGACTTCGGCTTTATTTTATGAAAAGGTGTGAATTAAAAAAGAG
Source organism: Anomaloglossus baeobatrachus (assembly GCF_048569485.1). Lineage (NCBI taxonomy): Eukaryota > Metazoa > Chordata > Amphibia > Anura > Aromobatidae > Anomaloglossus > Anomaloglossus baeobatrachus. Next base: position 544,272,392 of record NC_134354.1, on the reverse strand, counting down.
CGACAAACCCGTGTGCAGGCTCCCCAGGACAAAGGCCATTTCACACTGTCAAGTGCTTCTACAAGTCCCAACGGGTCAGATTCTATGGATCAGATACCTGAGGCACATGCATACTGTCCTGTGATGTCTGGTCAGGAATAGGAGGAGTGGCACAACATAGAGCATGACGATGAAGTTCCAGATCTGACAAGGTATGATCCCAGAGGCACACAGCTGAGTAGCTCAGCAGATGAGGAGGAGGAAGATGAGCATGTTACGTAGGTGTGGCGCCCCTGACTGTCAGGTGCCACAGGGTACTACATCTAACCCCAGATTCCTGGAAAATCAGTGCTGGTTAAACACCACAATACACACACAAACCACGCCCATTGCTCTCAGACTGGGTAATAGGCTAGAAATGGACTTGACTGGTGGTCACCTATAGGCTGGGATGCATCCAATCCACTAGTCAGAAACCTGGGAAGAGGAGGGGCTAGTCAGTGAAATGGATGGATAATGGTCATTTTGTAAGTTTTGAGTTAAGAAAGTAACCAGACACCAAGTCAGTCAGAAGTTGACGTGGTGATGGGAAAGTGTGCAGTGACCTACTGAGTAAAAAAAGTGTATGGTTGCCAGGAAGATTATGGTGAAGTACTCACTGGACCCAGCACCGACGGGGTACAGAGCCCTAGTTCAGGAGGATGCTTCAGGCTCGCCTGATAATAATCTGCCCGGTGAGGGGACCATCAAGGACCTTACCGACTTTAGTGTTCGGGGCACAGCAGCAGAGAGGGAACCTGGGAACGGGGACAGAGGTCCATCCCAAGAGAGGTTCAAGCTGCCTGCCATACGGGCCAAGACTGAGACAACAGGAGGGGACCCCACAAGCTCTCCAAGCCAATGGGACCCACCGACTACTACTACAGGATGCATGGAGGTAAAGCTCACCAGTTCACTACGTCGGCACTGGAACAAAGGGTATACCAGATTGGTAAAGACCAGCACGAACCGGGTGGCAACAGCTCAATGCCAGTGAGTAATGCACAAGTTAAAAGCAGCCCCTGTGTTATCTGAATTATTCCTACACCTTTGCACCCATAGACTACAACCACCATCATCATCCCCTGGGTCATAGCTCTACTTGCGGAAAGTCATTATATCTAAGCTGCCCAATACCACCAGCTCCAGCAGTGATAGACTTTGCAGCAGCGGTTCTCTCCATATAACTGCATACCGCAAGTGGCGTTACAAAAAACTATTTTTATTTTATTATTTTTCACTTATACAAATGCCCCTTTTAAGCTACCCCCAGGGTCACGGAACCGGGCAATAACCACTCAGTGAACTGTCCTAGTAAATATACTGCCGCGGACTGAGTACTCCAAAGCCCTGGGGTGCGACATAAGCGATTCCCACACAAACACATAAGTGATGCAACAATGAGAAGCACTGCATCCTTAGCCACAACTCTGGCTGTAGATAACAACAGTTGTGGGTCTGCAGTTCTCAGGATAGGTTGCCTAGCTTGGGCATTTGTTGAGACCACAAAGGCTGACCCAACTTTTTTTATCTGCCAACTTTGTAAACAACGACTCAGTAGAGGCAAAAATTTGAATAATTTCCAACATTTATTACTGGGAAATCTAACTGCGTTATAATGCAGACAACTGGGCCTACCCAAGCACTGCCCACCAAATCAACCACATCTGCTGCTGCTTCTTCCTCCTGTGTCACCAATGAAACTATTTTCACACGGGTCTCTGACCGCAGAACCTCCACTTGTTTAACCACTACAGTCAGGGTCAGTGAAAGCTTGTCAGCTGTTATGGAAGTGACCATGCCTGGTGTTTTGGACCCATGTGAGACACCAAGGCCACATCCTGTGAGTTGAATGGACTATACCTTTCGGTTGTACAAACACACTATGGGCAAATAGGGGGGGGGGAATTGATGTCACTGTCCTGCTTTCTGTATGAATTCTTTTTAAATGTCAAGACTCCAAGATGGGTCTCTAAGATGTCTCTTTCTGTACTGGCAGAGGTGTGGGAACAAAAGGCCTTATCCTGTCACTGATTCCCCTTTGATTCTTAAAATTTAAATGCATAGCCACATCCTGTGTGTTGCATGGACCATATCTCCCTGCTGTGCAAAGACACCATGGGGCAATGGAAGGGCAATTGATGCCATGGTCCTGCTGTATGCCTTCAATGTTTTTAAATATCAATACTCCAAAATGGGTCACCCATTTGAAATTTAAATGCCAGGCCACATCTTGTGTGTTGTATGGGCGATAGCTCCCTGATATGCAAAGACACTATGGGAAAATAGGGGGGCAATTGATGCCACTGTCCTTTTGTCCTGCTGTCTGCCTGAAAGGTTTTTAAATCCCAAAACTCCAAGGTGGGTCACCAAGTTGTTTTGTTTGCAGTGCCGGGGTTCTGGGAGCAAGAGATCTATGCCTGTCTGTCATCTTGCTGTCTCTGGTGAAGGTATAAATACTGGTTCAGGCCTTGTTACAGGGCCGGTCCCACTCATCCATGTTGCGGTCTTGGACTATTTGTCTGTGACAATTGTTGCCACTTTTCCTGTTGTCTGACCTTAATTTTTGGAAATGTGGAAACTGAAAGTAAGGTTTCTAAGTTGTTCTGGTCTATAGTGGTCTATATAGCACATAAAAAATGTAAATAAGATAAATGTAAAAGAACACTGATCAAATTTGGAGAACATTTTCAGATACCTAGTACTAATTTCTCAGTTATCTGACAAACCCTATTTAACCACATATGTAAGGATAGTTGACCTCGGGGAGATCAACATCCAACATCGCGGAGACACCATCACGTGTTTCTCAACGCAGTGACACTAGAACAAGGCCCCCTGGGAAAATATAGTGGTCTATAGTGGTCTATAGTTGGTCTATAGTGCCAGGGTTCTGGGAGCAAGAGGCCTACCCCTGTCACTCATGCATCTCTTGATTTTTAACACTAGAACTACTGGACTCGTGACACCTATATAGAAATACATAGTGCAAAGTAGTCAAAATGACTACCTCAGTAGTTCTAGTGTTAAAATGAACATGCTAGACATCCTGTGTGTAAGTCAACATAATCAGGCAGTTTGTAAATTAATATGGATTGGAGAAAGTCACACAGTTGCAGAGTTGTGGACCACTATTCAGGTCAAGTTTGATCAATAGTTGTTTCCACTGAACCTGGAGCCAGGGAAGGCCGTATGAGAAGACAGTGCAAGCCTGGTGGCGGCACTATATTTGCTACACCTGGTTAACATCGCATGTGCATTGCATGACTCATATGCTCAACCCTGGTTGTACAGAAATTTATAAGGCACTTTTCCTGCCTGGGTGCCCTGCTGCAGAAGGCATGGTTACTGTGTGCTCACTTTTTAAAATGGAAATGCCTCTGGTCTGGTGTGTAAACACACTATGGGGAAATGGGGGGGTGCAATTGATGCTGCTATCCTGCTGTCTTTCTGAAAGGTTTTTAAATGTCAAGACTCCAAGATGGGTCTTCAAGTTGGGTCTTGTCTGTAGTTGGGTCTTGTCTGTACTGGAAGATGTGTGGTAGCAAGAGGCCTAATCCTGTCACTCATCCCTTTTTTTATTTTTAAAATTGAAACGACAGGCAACATCCTGTGTGTTGGATGGACCATACCTACCTTCTGTGTAAATCCACTATAGAGAAATGGGGGAGGGAGCAATTCTTTCCACTATTCTGCTGTCTGACTGAAGTTTTTTTAAATCTCAAGTAGAGTTGAGCGCGGTTCGTGGTTCGTGGTTCTCCAGTTCTAGGCTCGAGTGATTTTTGGGCTGTTCGAGATCGAACTAGAACTCGAGCTTTTTGCTAAAAGCTCGATAGTTCTAGATACGTTCGAGAACGGTTCTAGCAGCAAAAAGCAGGGCTTTTTACAGCTACAGTGAGCAGGAGCCATCGCTGGCAGCCTGCCACAAGCTGGTAACCAAGATAAACATCGGGTATCCAAGCAAAGCGCTTTGGTTAGTAACCCGATGTTTATCTTAGTTACGTGCAGGAAGCCCACACTTTCCCGCTCAGCTCGCTCCACCCCCTCCTGCCCGCGGCATGTACACATACATACACATACACAAACACACACACACACACACATCCACCCCCCCCCCCCCCGACCGCCCGCCCGCCCGCTCGCTCGCTCGCTCGGCTTACCTGCGGTGATGAAGTCCCGCCATCCCGACCTCAGCGCTGTCACTGTCCTCCATGGCCGCCGCTTGTCACATCACCTATCGCTTCCGACCCGAGACTGACACTGGCGGTGACGTCACGGACCTCTCGCGATACTTGATGTGAAGGCGCCGGTCATTGACCTCAGTGACAGGGGCTGTCAGTGTGCTGGAGATCAGCGCAGGTAATGTACCTCACTGACAGCAGCACTTGTCACCCCCCTGCAGTGACCTGGGCTGACCCATTGATGTTAGCTCAGGTCACTGCACTGCTCTCCCAGCCAATGGGGAACATCCTGCTCTTCATTGACTGGGACAGTGTGCATCGTCATGGCAACCCCTTGGATTACACCAGACCTGGATTTGTTTTTCAATCTAATAAATTGGTTAAAGAGGGAATGTTTTGGGGAGTGTTTTTTCAAATAAAAATGTGTTTGTCGTGTATTTTTTTTTTATTACTGACTGGGTTGGTGATGTCGGGTATCTGATAGACGCCTGACCTCACCAACCCCAGGGCTTGATGCCAGGTGACATTACACATCTGGTATTAACCCCAAATATTACCCCGTTTGCCACCGCACCAGGGCGCGGGATGAGCTGGGGCGAAGCACCAGGATTGGCGCATCTAATGGATGCGCCACTTCTGGGGCGGCTGCGGCCTGCTATTTTTAGGCTGGGGAGATTCCAATAACCATGGACCTCCCTAGTCTGAGAATATCAGGCCCCAGCTGTCTGCTTTACCTTGGCTGGTGATCCAATTTTGGGGGACCCCTACGTGTTTTTTTTTTTAATTATTTATTTAATTTAAAATAACAGCGTGGGGTGCCCTCAGTTTTGGATTACCAGCCAAGGTGAGGTTGCCAGCTGTGGTCTGCAGGCTGCAGCCGTCTGCTTTACCCTAGCTGGCTACAAAACTAGGGGGAACCCTATGTCATTTTTTTTTCATTTTTTTGGCTAAATACAAAGCTAAGCACCCCTTAGTGCCACATGAAAGGTACCAAAGGGTGTTCCACTTTTTCTCCATATTTTTCTCCACTTTCTCTCCACTTTTTCTCCACTTTTTCTCCATTTTTTTCTCCACTTATTCTCCACTTTTTCTCCTCTTATTCTCCACTTTTTCTCCACTTTTTCTCCACTTTTTCTCCTCTTATTCTCCACTTTTTCTCCACTTTTTCTCCACTTTTTCTCCATTTTTTTCTCCACTTTCTCCACTTTTTCTCCACTTTTTTCTCCACTTTTTCTCCTCTTATGCTCCACTTTTTCTCCTCTTAATCTCCACTTTTTCTCCACTTTTTCTCCACTTTTTCTCCACTTTTTTCTCCACTTTTTCTCCTCTTATGCTCCACTTTTTCTCCACTTTTTCTCCACTTTTTCTCCACTTTTTCTCCACTTTTTCTCCTCTTAATCTCCACTTTTTCTCCTCTTATGCTCCACTTTTTCTCCACTTTTTCTCCACTTTTTCTCCACGTTTTCTCCACTTTTTTCTCCACTTTTTCTCCTCTTATGCTCCACTTTTTCTCCACTTTTTCTCCACTTTTTCTCCACGTTTTCTCCACGTTTTCTCCACTTTTTTCTCCACTTTTTCTCCTCTTATGCTCCACTTTTTCTCCACTTTTTCTCCTCTTAATCTCCACTTTTTCTCCACTTTTTCTCCACTTTTTCTCCACTTTTTCTCCACTTTTTTCTCCACTTTTTCTCCACTTTTTCTCCACTTTTTCTCCTCTTATGCTCCACTTTTTCTCCACTTTTTCTCCACTTTTTCTCCACTTTTTCTCCTCTTATGCTCCACTTTTTCTCCACTTTTTCTCCACTTTTTCTCCTCTTATGCTCCACTTTTTCTCCACTTTTTCTCCACTTTTTTCTCCACTTTTTCTCCTCTTATGCTCCACTTTTTCTCCACTTTTTCTCCACTTTTTCTCCACTTTTTCTCCTCTTATGCTCCACTTTTTCTCCACTTTTTCTCCACTTTTTCTCCATTTTTTTCTCCACTTATTCTCCACTTTTTCTCCTCTTATTCTCCACTTTTTCTCCACTTTTTCTCCACTTTTTCTCCTCTTATTCTCCACTTTTTCTCCACTTTTTCTCCACTTTTTCTCCATTTTTTTCTCCACTTTCTCCACTTTTTCTCCACTTTTTTCTCCACTTTTTCTCCTCTTATGCTCCACTTTTTCTCCTCTTAATCTCCACTTTTTCTCCACTTTTTCTCCACTTTTTCTCCACTTTTTCTCCTCTTAATCTCCACTTTTTCTCCTCTTATGCTCCACTTTTTCTCCACTTTTTCTCCAATTTTTCTCCACTTTTTCTCCACTTTTTCTCCACTTTTTCTCCTCTTAATCTCCACTTTTTCTCCTCTTATGCTCCACTTTTTCTCCACTTTTTCTCCACTTTTTCTCCACGTTTTCTCCACTTTTTTCTCCACTTTTTCTCCTCTTATGCTCCACTTTTTCTCCACTTTTTCTCCACTTTTTCTCCACGTTTTCTCCACGTTTTCTCCACTTTTTTCTCCACTTTTTCTCCTTTTATGCTCCACTTTTTTCTCCACTTTTTCTCCACTTTTTCTCCTCTTATGCTCCACTTTTTCTCCACTTTTTCTCCACGTTTTCTCCACGTTTTCTCCACTTTTTTCTCCACTTTTTCTCCTCTTATGCTCCACTTTTTCTCCACTTTTTCTCCACTTTTTCTCCTCTTAATCTCCACTTTTTCTCCACTTTTTCTCCACTTTTTCTCCACTTTTTCTCCACTTTTTTCTCCACTTTTTCTCCACTTTTTCTCCTCTTATGCTCCACTTTTTCTCCACTTTTTCTCCACTTTTTCTCCACTTTTTCTCCTCTTATGCTCCACTTTTTCTCCACTTTTTCTCCACTTTTTCTCCTCTTATGCTCCACTTTTTCTCCACTTTTTCTCCACTTTTTTCTCCACTTTTTCTCCTCTTATGCTCCACTTTTTCTCCACTTTTTCTCCACTTTTTCTCCACTTTTTCTCCTCTTATGCTCCACTTTTTCTCCACTTTTTCTCCACTTTTTCTCCATTTTTTTCTCCACTTATTCTCCACTTTTTCTCCTCTTATTCTCCACTTTTTCTCCACTTTTTCTCCACTTTTTCTCCTCTTATTCTCCACTTTTTCTCCACTTTTTCTCCACTTTTTCTCCATTTTTTTCTCCACTTTCTCCACTTTTTCTCCACTTTTTTCTCCACTTTTTCTCTTCTTATGCTCCACTTTTTCTCCACTTTTTCTCCACTTTTTCTCCACTTTTTTCTCCACTTTTTCTCCTCTTATGCTCCACTTTTTCTCCACTTTTTCTCCACTTTTTCTCCACTTTTTCTCCTCTTAATCTCCACTTTTTCTCCTCTTATGCTCCACTTTTTCTCCACTTTTTCTCCTCTTATGCTCCACTTTTTCTCCACTTTTTCTCCTCTTAATCTCCACTTTTTCTCCTCTTATGCTCCACTTTTTCTCCACTTTTTCTCCACTTTTTCTCCTCTTATGCTCCACTTTTTCTCCACTTTTTCTCCACTTTTTCTCCTCTTATGCTCCACTTTTTCTCCACTTTTTCTCCACTTTTTTCTCCACTTTTTCTCCTCTTATGCTCCACTTTTTCTCCACTTTTTCTCCACTTTTTCTCCACTTATGCTCCACTTTTTCTCCACTTTTTCTCCACTTTTTCTCCACTTTTTCTCCATTTTTTTCTCCACTTATTCTCCACTTTTTCTACTCTTATTCTCCACTTTTTCTCCACTTTTTCTCCACTTTTTCTCCTCTTATTCTCCACTTTTTCTCCACTTTTTCTCCACTTTTTCTCCATTTTTTTCTCCACTTTCTCCACTTTTTCTCCACTTTTTTCTCCACTTTTTCTCCTCTTATGCTCCACTTTTTCTCCTCTTAATCTCCACTTTTTCTCCACTTTTTCTCCACTTTTTCTCCACTTTTTTCTCCACTTTTTCTCCTCTTATGCTCCACTTTTTCTCCACTTTTTCTCCACTTTTTCTCCACTTTTTCTCCTCTTAATCTCCACTTTTTCTCCTCTTATGCTCCACTTTTTCTCCACTTTTTCTCCACTTTTTCTCCACTTTTTCTCCACTTTTTCTCCTCTTATGCTCCACTTTTTCTCCACTTTTTCTCCTCTTAATCTCCACTTTTTCTCCTCTTATGCTCCACTTTTTCTCCACTTTTTCTCCACTTTTTCTCCTCTTATGCTCCACTTTTTCTCCACTTTTTCTCCACTTTTTCTCCTCTTATGCTCCACTTTTTCTCCACTTTTTCTCCACTTTTTTCTCCACTTTTTCTCCTCTTATGCTCCACTTTTTCTCCACTTTTTCTCCACTTATGCTCCACTTTTTCTCCACTTTTTCTCCACTTTTTTCTCCACTTTTTCTCCTCTTAATCTCCACTTTTTCTCCACTTTTTCTCCACTTTTTCTCCACTTTTTCTCCACTTTTTTCTCCACTTTTTCTCCACTTTTTCTCCTCTTATGTTCCACTTATTCTCCACTTTTTCTCCACTTTTTCTCTACTTTTTCTATGGTCGGTCTACCCATTAGCTCTGCCATGCATAGTGTAGCTCTACACCTACTGCACATGTTACTTTATGATTGACATCTCTTTCGTACCAGAGCTGTCTAAGTCTACTCTGACCCCATATTTGTCATTACTATATTGTCCTTGTACTGTATTATGACATTTGTATCATGTGTTTCATTTCTTGCTGTGTTGCAATTTTTTTGCTGCATCCCAATTGTACCTCTACATTGTTCGAGTTTATGTTATTGTTCTCTCACTCTTATGTGATACTGATTATTGTCATTTTTCATGATTACATGCAGATAAGTCCAATCTGACGAAGGCTCAGGCCGAAACGTCATTTGTAACTTGTTTTGGACAAAAACATATATGCTTATGAAAAAAAAATTTTCTTAATACGGACCAATAAAGAGTGATTTTGCATTACTATCCGTTGTGACTTACTGACTTAGTCTGGGAGATATAGAGTGCCGAGGTTACTCACTAATTTTATCTATTATTACCTCTGAGCACCTATATACCAGTGAGCAGAGCTTCCTCTACAGTAGTTCTCCTGATTAGGCATGCCCTTACCTCATGAGCAGGGCATTGCAGCTTTGGTAGCAACCATTACGACATGGACTCTGCTGCTGTGGACCCGGGGAGAGTGAGTGCAGATTCATTGCACCCACACTCCTCACATGAAGGGTCCGCACTCCTAGAAAATGGGGGATACGTTCCCTGAGTGTCTCCCCCCCATATTCTAGACGGTCCAGAGTCGTCGTGGGACCCCTTTTTTTTTCTTACAATAAATTGGTGAAAGAGGAAATGTTTTGGGGACTGTTTTTTCAAATAAATTTCTTTTGTCGATTTTTTGTTTTTGTTAGTACTGACAGTTTATGATGTTGGGTATCTAATAGACGCCATGACATCACAAACTGCTGGGCTTGATCTCAGGTGACTTTACAGCTAGTATCAACCCGATTTATTACCCCGTTTGCCACTGCACCAGGGCACGGGATGAGCTGGGGTGAAGCGCCAGGATTGGCGCATCTAGTGGATGCGCCACGTCTGGGGTGCCTGCGGCCTGCTATTTTTAGGCTGTGAAGGCCCAATAACTATGGACCTTCCCACCCTGAGAATACCAGACCACAGCTGTCCGCTTTACCTTGGCTGGTGATCCAATTTGGGGGGTCCCCTACTTTTATTGTGTAATTATTAATATTTATAAAATAATTATAAAAAAGAGCCTGAGGGGACCTCCACATTGGATCCCCAACCACGGTAAAGCTGCCAGCTGTGGTTTTCAGGCTACAGCCGTCTGCTTTACCCTAGCTGGCTATCAAAAATGGGGGGACCCAACGTAATTTTTTTTTTTTAACTATTTTTTAAATAGAAAAAATTAATGGGCTTCCCTGTATTTTGATTGCCAACCAAGGTAACGGCAGGCAGATGGGGGTGGCAACCCATAGCTGTCTGCTTTATCTGCGCTGAGAATCAAAAATACCGCGGAGCGCTACGTCATTTTTTTAAAGATTTATTTTTACAGCACTGTGATGTCCAGCAATCAAAATACAGGGAAGCCCATTTTATTTTTAGTTATTTAAATAAATAATTAAAAAAAATATATGTTAGCTCCCACTGCATTTTTTGTATTGCTAGCTAAGGGTAATCCAAGCAGCTACTGGCTGCTAACCCCCACTGCTTGGTGTTACCTTCACTGGCAATGGAAAATCCAGGGAAGCATTTTTTTTTTTTTTTGCCAAAAAGCTACAAAAAAAGGACGTGAGCTTCGCCATATTTTTGTATGCTAGCCAGGTATAGCAGGCAGGTGCTGGAAGAGTTGGATACAGCGCCAGAAGATGGCGCTTCTATGAAAATGCCATTTTCTGAGGTGGCTGCAGACTGCAATTCGCAGCAGTGGGGCCCAGAAAGCTCACGCCAACCGGTGGTGCGGATTCCAATCCCAGCTGCCTAGTTGTACCTGGCTGGACACAAAAATGGGGCAAAGCCTACGTCATTTGTTTTCTAATTATTTCATGAAATTCATGAAATAATAAAAAAAGGGCTTCCCTTTATTTTTGGTTCCCAGCCGGGTACAAATAGGCAACTGGGGGTTGGGGGCAGCCGTACCTGCCTGCTGTACCTGGCTAGCATACAAAAATATGGCGAAGCCACATAATTTTTTCAGGGGGCAAAAAACTTCTGCATACAGTCCTGGATGGAGTATGCTGAGCCTTGTAGTTCTGCAGCTGCTGTGTGTCTGTATGGAGAAGAGCAGACAGCAGCTGCAGAACTACAAGGCATAGCATACTCCATCCAGGACTGTATGCAGACGTTTTTTGCCCACCAAAAAAATGACGTGGGCTTCGCCATATTTTTGTATGCTAGCCAGGTACAGCTGGCAGCCACGGGCTGCCTCCAACCCCCAGTTGCCTATTTGTACCCGGCTGGGAACCAAAAATATAGGGAAGCCCGTTTTTTTTAATTATTTCACTTATTTCATGAAATAATTAAAAAACAAATGACGTGGGCTTCGCCCTATTTTTGTGTCCAGCCGGGTACAACTAGGCAGCTGGGGATTGGAATCTGCAGCACAGGTTAGCCCGAGGTTTGTGGGCGCCTCTGCTGCGGATTTCAGTCCGCAGCCGTCCCAGAAAATGGCGCTCTCATAGAAGCGCCATCATCTGGCGCTGTATCCAACTCTTCCAACAGCCCTGGAGCCGGGTGGCTTGTTGGGTAATCATGAGTTAATACTGGCTTTGTTTTACCAGCCAGTATTAAGCCAGAGATTCTTAATGTCAGGCACGTTTGACCCGGCCATTAAGAATCTCCAATAAAGGGTTAAAAAAAGACACCACACAGAGAAAAAATACTTTAATAGAAATAAATACACAGACACATTAGAGACTCCATCTTTATTACCCCTGTCAGCCCTCCACGATCCTGCTCTTCTGTCTTCTTTCTTTCTAGTGTAGTAGTAGTGACGATTGTAGTGAGGGGCATCACTTGGGGCTGGGGAACCTCCATCCTAACTACAATGCTCACTACAATCGGGAAGCAGCGTGCAGCCTTCACTCCGTGAGTGATCACTGCTGGCTGCTAGCGGTAACGCTGACAGACGCGTTACCATAGCAACGGTGCTCCCGGAGCCGCGGTTAGCGGTGACGTCACCGCTAACTGCGTTGCTATGGCAACGGTGATCTCCGTTAATGACCGGCTGTGTCAGCCGGTCCCTAACGGAACGGGGAGTCGACCGTGTGCTAGAGCATGTCGCCGGTACACGGCGATACACATATGTGCACTGTGTACCGGAGAGATGCACTCGCAGGTCCTACATGACGTGTCATAGTCATGTGACCAGTCTGTAGCCAATGAGATAATAGCCACGTGACTGGTCACATGGCTATTTTGACGTCACGATAGGTCCTGCTTCTCTGCTGGCAGTGCAGGTCACCGGGAGGATTCAGCGATCATCGGATGGAATAGCGGCAGGAGACAGAGTGCAGAAGGGATCGCGAGGACCGGTAAGTGTTATGGCAATGTTTATTAACTGTTTGTGTACATTTATAATGCATTTTTATGTGTTTGTGATTGCCTCCCATTATAGCCTATACGTTCGAGTTCGGTTCGTCGAACGTTCGACGAACCGAACTCGAACGGGACCCCCGTTCGGCGAACCGGCCTCGAGCCGAACCGGGACCGGTTCGCTCATCTCTAATCTCAAGACTCCAAGTTGGGTCTCCAACTTGCGTCTTGTATGTACTGGCAGGAGTATGGGAATACCAGCACTACATCTGTCTCTCATCCACCTCTATATTTCTTATGTAAATAATCTAGGAAGCTAATGGCTATGCCAAAACAGTGGGGCTGCACTGTAAAACATATTTTTTACTGTTTTGGATACTTTTTGACCCCATTAAGGTGTCTTCTCTGCCTTAGGTTTGGTATCCCATTGAATACTATGAGGTTCAAAAGGTTCATCAAACGGTTAGATGAACAGTTATGCGAACGTAGCGTTTATTCGGTAAGGCTTGGTGAACTGAACTTTGAAACTTTCATGAAAGGTGACATGAGATTAGCCAGAATTCTTATTAATCAGATTGGGCTTAATATACTGAAAATTTGATTTTCCGCAAGGGTATTTTCCTCAAATTGAAGGTCTCTTATTATTCTCTGTGGTTTCAGTGGAGCCCAGAGGAAAATAAACGAAATACAGTTAGGTCCAGAATTTTAGACAGTGACACAAGTTTTGTCATTTTAGCTCTTTACCAAAATATATTCAAGATACAGCTATAAAATCAATATGGGATTAAAGTGCAGACTGGAGTAAGGGTTTAGGAATTAGTTCTTTATTATGTAGCTGCCTCTTTCCAAAGGCACCAAATGTAATTGTTATTAATAGGCGAGCTTGCTCTGCACTACTCAGTACTTGAACGAGCATTGAGATGCTCGAGACATTCGATACTTGATCGAGTGTCAGCTACTTAGTTGCCTTGCTCAAGATGCCACCCCACATTTCAAAGCTTTTTTCAGCCACTGAACATACGGGTATTGCTTGCCAATCTCGGTAATACCATAGCCCTTTTGACTACTGGCATTACTGTGATTGGCAACAAAGGGTCACCAGTAGAGTTGAGCGCGGTTCGCGGTTCGAGGTTCTCCAGTTCGCGGCTCGAGTGATTTTGGGGGCTTTTCTAGATCGAACTAGAACTCGAGCTTTTTGCTAAAGCTCGATAGTTCTAGATACGTTCAAGAACGGTTCTAGCAGCAAAAAGACCAGCTAATTACTAGCTGGCTTTCCGCTGTAATAGTGTAAGTCACTCTGTGACTTACACTATTATGAAATTTCAGTGTATAGTGTGCAGGAAAAGCGAATTCAGATCACTGCTGCTGGGATGATCACCATTTTTTTTTTCCTTGTCTTCCTTCCCTAAGCGCGGGCGTGTAGTGGGGTGGGCTAGCATGTCAGCCAATCCCAGGCACACACACAGCTAAGTGGACTTTTAGCCAGAGAAGCAACGGCATGTGTGATAGGATGTCCATGTCACATGTCCTTGCATTATAAAAACGAGTATCTGCCCATCCGGACGCCATTATCTCTTCTGCGTCTAGGTGTCAGTCACCGCTGGCGTAGCTCCTGTCTCCGATACTGATGTGTACGATCTATACACAGCGCTATACAGAATAGGGATAGAAGTTTCTATTAGTCCTTGTAGGGCTAATACCGGCAGGGTCAGAGCCGTAGGTGACAGTCAGGGCAGTGAAAACAGATTTTAACAGCTACACAAGATGACAGCGTCTGTGTAGCTAAAGTTAGGGATTTCCTCGCTGCAATTCCCCATTAGGAGGGATAGAAAGGGAGGCTTCCTTTCCTCTACCCAGACCCACAACCCTGGCACTGTACCCTCCTGCCGTTTGCACACTCAAACTCATTGTTACTAAGCCATTATACTAGCAAACACTGAGGAAACTTAGTGGCATCCTAAACGTGGCTGTTGGACTTCTGTATTGTCTCACTAGTGCAAGGATATTTGCAGCACGTCTGCCTGCATTGCACACTCAAACTCATTGTTAGGCCCGTTTCACATGTCAGTGAAAAACAGTGACGTTTTTCACTGGCGTGTAAAACACGCACATGTCCCTGCGTGTGCCGTGAATCACGGCACACGTGGGTTGTCTAAGTGCAATCCGGGCTCCGTTCTCCGTGGCCCGTGATTGCACTTAGAAATCAACTCACCTGTGCTCGCTCCCGCTCTCCGTGGTGCTGAATCTTCCCGCGGTGCAGCATCCGGCCGGCGCTGACCCCTGCAGCAGCTGCTTCCGGGTCGGCTGTGTCGCGCATAATGAATATGCGCGACAGTAATCAGCCGGCTTAGAAGCAGCAGGGAGGACGGGCTGCAGAGAGCGCGCCTGAAGCCGGGTGAGTTAAAATGTTTATTATTTTAAATGCACGTTTTTTCTGGCACGTGTTTCACGGACCACACCACTGCGTGGTCCGTGGAACATCAGAGATGCCAGAAAAAAATGGACATGTCTTCGTGCAGCAATCACGCACACGCGGGTAAGCTGCACGGAGACACGTGCAGTGAAAAATCACTGACGTGTGAGCAGACCCATTCATTCCACTATTCTGCTGTCTGACTGAAAGTTTTTTTAAATCTCAAGACTCCAAGTTATGTCTCCAACTTGTGTCTTGTATGTACTGGCAGGAGTATGGGAATACCAGCACTACATCTGTCTCTCATCCAACTCTATATTTCTTATGTAAATAATCTAGGAAGCTAATGGCTATGCCAAAACAGTGGGGCTGCACTGTAAAACATATTTTTTACTGTTTTGGATACTTTTTGACCCCATTAAGGTGTCTTCTCTGCCTTAGGTTTGGTATCCCATTGAATACTATGAGGTTCAAAAGGTTCATCAAACGGTTAGATGAACAGTTCTGCGAACGTAGCGTTTATTCGGTAAGGGTTAGTGAACTGAACTTTGAAACTTTCATGAAAGGTGACATGAGATTAGCCAGAATTCTTATTAATCAGATTGGGCTTAGTATACTGAAAATTTGATTTTCCGCAAGGGTATTTTCCTCAAATTGAAGGTCTCTTATTATTCTCTGTGGTTTCAGTGGAGCCCAGAGGAAAATAAACGTAATACAGTTAGGTCCAGAATTTTAGACCGTGACACAAGTTTTGTCATTTTAGCTCTTTACCAAAACATATTCAAGATACAGCTATAAAATCAATATAGGATTAAAGTGCAGACTGGAGTAAGGGTTTAGGAATTAGTTCTTTATTATGTAGCTGCCTCTTTCCAAAGGCACCAAATGTAATTGTTATTAAAACTCATTGTTACTAAGCCATTATACTAGCAAACACTGAGGAAACTTAGTGGCATCCTAAACGTGGCTGTTAGACTTCTGAATTGTCTCACTAGTGCAAAGATATTTGCAGCACGTCTGCTTGCATTGCACACTCAAACTCATTGTTACTAAGCCATTATACTAGCAAACACTGAGGAAACTTAGTGGCATCCTAAACGTGGCTGTTGGACTTCTGTATTGTCCCACTAGTGACAAGATATTTGCAGCACGTCTGCCTGCATTGCACACTCAAACTCATTGTTACTAAGCCATTATACTAGCAAACACTGCTGCCAGTTTAAGGGCCGTAGTTGCATTGTCAGGGATAATTATTGTTGTTTATTTTGCTGTTAATAAAGCTAGACCACCGCTGAAATCTACACCACCTCTCAATTTTTACTACCACATTTTAAGTGCACAATCTTGTCGCAATCAAAATGAGTGGCAAAATGACAGATGCTGGTGGAAAGGGGAAGAGGCGTGTTGGAAAAGGAAAAAAAGGGTTTGTCCGTGGGGAAGGTGGCAAAGCTCCATTAACATCTGCTGAAGATAGACCATCTTCCAGCAAAAGTAAGATGTCTACTACTTACCGTGGACAATCCGATGTGCTCCCTTTTTTACGGACACGAACAACTGGAACAAAGGTAGATGATGGCCAAAAAAGGAAAATGTTTGAATGGATCTCAAGTGGTCCAACAAGTGCCCTCTCCGCCACCTCAACTACCGCATTCAAAAAACACCAGTCCTCTAAGTTGTCAGCCCAATCACACTTGCATTCTCACAGCTCTTAAGTCCCCATCCGCCCTGCACAGTATGGTGGAACTGAGATGGCTGAGTCTGCAGAGCTGTTCAGTCACACTATAGCCTGGGAATCAGAGGTCTGCTCCCAAGCTACAGTGAGTACAGACCAGGAAATGGTCTGCAGTGATGCCCAGAACCTTTGTGACTCAGATTCAGGCCGTGATGTCCAAGTTTCTGAGCATAATGTTGACCCTTATTCACAAACTGAAACACCTGTGGTAATAGACAATGAGGAACATACTGATGACGATGAGAGGCAGATACCAGATTGGGATGACAACTTAAATATTCGGTCAGGGCAAGAAGAGGCTCGGTCTGAGGGTGAGGGGAGTGCAAACACAACAATTGATGAGGAAGTTCCAGATCCCACCTACTGTCAACCCACAGTCAGGCACTTGAGGAGGTCAACAGAGTCGGTGGGGGAGGATGCAACCGACGATGAAGTTACCTTTCGCCTTCCTGGACAAAGTCGGAGCACTGGTAGCACGTCTACAACTGCATCCTCAGCCACCACTCTGCCTCTGAGCACTAGTCGGGGGGGCTCAGCAGGTCGCATGCCCTCTAAGCCTTGCCTAGCCTGGTCCTTTTTTGACATAGCAAAAGATCGGCCAAATTATGTGATCTGTAAAATTTGTCGTGATTCTGTTAGTAGAGGGCAAAACCTCAGCAGTTTGACAACTTCTTCCATGAATCGTCACATGAATAAATATCATATGTCCCAGTGGGAATCTCACCGTGCTGCAATGCGGCCTAGCGGAGCGAACCATCCACCGCCTGCCCCTTCCAGTGCATCCGCGCGCTCTTCATCTTCTAGGACTGTGGGGAAAGCTGTCACACCTGGTTTTCCACGCACAACTTCCACCACTGTAACCGCAACAGGCAGTTTGCTTGGTAGGTCGTCAGTTGGTTTGGAAGGGGAAACAAATACGTGTGTACAGCTCTCTCAGACATCGATAGCACACACGTTGGATGAAGGCGACATCATGTTTCCGCCTGCACTTTCCTCACAAAGCTGCATTTTTCCAGGGACACCCTACTCAACACCGTCTACACACAGCAGCCAGATCTCTGTCCCTCAGATGTGGACAAATAAAAGGCCATTTCCTGCGACCCATGACAAAGCGAAGAGGTTGACTTTATCCCTCTGTAAGCTCTTGGCTACCAAAATGCTGCCTTTCCGCCTGGACACACAGGATTTTAGAGACCTTATGTCTGTCGCTGTGCCCCAGTACCAGATGCCCAGTCGCCACTACTTCTCTAAGAAAGGTGTGCCCGCGCTACACCAGCATGTTGCACACAACATCACTGCTTCCTTGAGAAACTCTGTGTGTCAACGGGTGCATTTCACCACCGATACTTGGACCAGTAAGCATGGACAGGGACGTTACATGTTGATGACTGGGCACTGGGTAACTATGGAGATAGATGGTGAAGGGTCTGCTGTACAAGTCTTGCCGTCCCCACGACTTGTGTGTCAATCCTCTGTCTGTCCAAGTTCCGCCACTGCTTCTGCCTCCTCCACCTCATCTGGGTCCTCCACCTCCGCCCCAAGCTTGCCTGGTCAGGCCACCAGCATTCGCACTGCGCAGAAGAAATCATGCACCCCTCATTACTATGCTGGCAGCAGAGCGCAACAGCATCAGGCGGTCTTTAGCTTGACATGTCTTGTAAATAGGAGTCACACAGCGGCTGAGTTGTGGGCAGCTCTGGAGACTGAGTTTAATAAATGGTTGTCTCCACTCAACCTGCAGCCTGGTAAGGCCGTGTGCGACAATGCTGCAAACCTGGGTGCGGCCCTTCGCCTGGGCAAGGTGACACACGTGCCTTGTATGGCTCACGTGTTGAACCTTGTTGTCCAGCAATTTTTAACACACTATCCCGGCCTAGATGGCCTTCTGACCAGGGCACGAAAACTGTCTGCTCACTTCCGCCATTCAACCGCCGCAGCTGTGCGAATTGCATCTCTCCAGAAGTCTTTCGGCCTGCCGGTTCATCGCCTGAAATGCGATGTGCCGACACGCTGGAATTCGACTCTCCACATGTTACAGTGACTGTGGCAGCACCGCCGAGCCCTGGTGCAATACGTCATGACGTATAGCCTGGGCCAACGAGATGCAGAGGTGGGGCACATCACCCTGATGGAGTGGTATCAGATCAAGAACCTATGCACCATGCACCCTTCTGCACAGTTTCGACATGGTGACGAATATGTTTAGCGCTGACAATGCCATTATCAGCATGACAATTCCAGTCATTTACATGCTGAAGCACCCGCTAAACACTATTCGGAGTCAGGGGGTGAGACAACAGGAAGGGGAGGAACTACAGGAGGATTCATATGCGCAAGACACAACAACATCACCAAGGTCCAGACGTTCATCATCACCAAGGCGGCAGACATGGGACCATGGGGGACAGGGATCAACAAGGGCGCATGGTAGCAGGCGAAATGTTGAGAAAGGTGCAGGAGAACATGGAGAAATGGAGGATGAACTGGCCATGGACATGGAAGACTCACCAGATGAGGGAGACCTTGGTCAAATTTCAGTTGAAAGAGGTTGGGGGGAGATGTCAGAGGAAGAAAGAACGGTTAGCACCTCTATGCCACAAACACAGCGTGGACTTGGTCCGCATGGCTGCGCAAGACACATGAGTGCCTTCTTGCTGCACTACCTCCAACATGACCTCGTATTGTCAAAATTAGAAGTGATGATGACTACTGGCTTGCCACACTATTAGATCCCCGGTACAAGTCCAAATTTTGTGACATAATTCCAGCCATAGAAAGGGACGCACGTATGCAGGAGTATCAGCAGAAGCTGTTACTCGATCTTAGCTCGGCTTTTCCAACAAACAACCGTGCAGGTGCAGGGAGTGAATCTCCCAGTTGTAACTTGACAAACATGGGACGGTCTCGTCATCTTCAACAGTCTACCCGTACCAGTAGGACCGTATCTGGTGCTGGTAACAGCAATTTTATGGAATCTTTTTATAATTTTTTAATTTTTTATAATTTTTTCTTTGCAAGGCCACCAGAGACACCAAGTCTGACACATAGTCAACGGCTGGAGAGGATGATACAGGAGTATCTCCAAATGAACATTGATGCCATGACTTTGCAAATGGAGCTCTCAACTTACGCCTTGGAGATTTTGTCGTGTCCAGCTGCCAGCGTTGTCTCTGAACGTCTTCTTCAGTGCTGCTGGGTGTGTGCTGACAGATAAGCACACGCGTCTGTCCAGTGGCAATGTGAACAGACTAACGTTCATCAAAATGAACAAGTCATGGATCCACAAGGAATTTATTACCCCTGTGTCATCCTGGGGAGAGTAAATGCTTCTGGATTTGGAATGTGCTTGATGCAAATCAAAACATCCTGTTTGCAACAAGGGCACAAGTGCTGCCACTGATGGGGTGTCTGTGTGGCCCAATTTTTGGAAAAAAGGGAGACTCCGCTTGGAGTAACCCTTGCTTACATTGTTTTTAAAAATGATCCAAGATGCACAGCGTTGGGATCAGGAAAGACTTTGCTACCTACCCCGGTGTCATGCTGGGGACGGTTAAGTATGGCATATTTTTGAATGTGCTTGATGCAAATCTAGCTGTGAAGTGTACAACTGGGGCACAAGTGCTGCCACTGAATGGGTGGGTGTGTATGGGGCCCAATTTTTGGGAAAAAAAGGAGACTCCGCTTGGAGTAACCCTTGCTTGCTGTGTTTTTTAAAAAGAGCCAAGATGAACAGAGCTGGGATCAGGAAAGACTTAGCTACCTACCCCGGAGTCCCTGCTGGTTCAAAATTTAACCAACGGTACTTTTCAGGGCTAATTTAAATAGATTCTATTCTCCAATAATACCGCTCTTATTCTGCATTTTGTGTAGAGTTAATTGCTAGAAAAAAGATAGCGTATTACAGACTTTGCTGCTACTACGTAAAAAAATGCATTCTATTCTATACTAATTCTGCTTTTATCTGCATTTAGTATAGGGCAAGCTGCTGGAGAAGGGATAGCGTATTAGAGGCATGTAGGAAGAGATTGTAGCCTTACAGACCTTTCTGCTGCTTTGTTAACCAAAAAGTGCTTTACAAGGCTAATTCAAATATATTACATTGTCTAATAATAGTGCTCTTAGCTTCAATTAGTGTAAAGGCTGCTTTACACGCAACGACATCGTTAACGAGATATTGTTGGGGTCATGGAATTCGTGACGCACATCCGGCGTCGTTAGCGACGTCCTTGCGTGTGACACCTATGAGCGACAACTAACGATTCAAAAAACTGCAAAAATCATTGATTGTTGACACATCGTTCCTTTCCCAAATATCGTTGCTCATTTTGGACGCAGGTTGTTTGTCGTTTCTGAGGCAGCACACATCGCTACGTGTGACACCCCGGGAACGACGAACAACAGCGTTCCCACATCCTCCGGCAACGAGGTTGACGTTAATGCAGCTGCTCTCCACCCCTCAGCTTCTATTGGTGGCCCGCTGTGTGACATCGCTGTGACGCCGCATGAACCTCCCCCTTAAAAAAGAGTTTGTTAGCTGGCCAGAGTGACGTCGTTAGGAAGGTATGTGCGTGTGACGAGTACTAGCGATATTGTTGGCCACGGGCAGCGATTTGCCCGAGACACACGCATGATGGGGGCGGGTGCGATCGCTAATGACATCACTAGCGATGTCACTACGTGTAAAGCGGCCTTAAGGCTAACTGCTGGAGAAGAGATAGTGTATTAGAGGCAATAAAGCAGGAATTCTAACTTTATAGACCTTGCTTCTACAATGAAAAAAAAATATTCTATCCTATAATAATATTGCTCTTATCTGAATTTAGTGTAGGATAAGCTACTAGAGAAGGGCAAGTGTATTAGAGCTATGTATGCAGGAATTCTAGCCTACAGACCTTGCTGCTGCTACGTTACAAATCTATTCTATTTGATAATAAAAATGCTCTTATCTACATTTAGTGTAGGATGAGCTGCTGGAGAATAGTGTATTAAGGCCACATCTAACTAAGTGACATCGCTAGCAACATCGCTGCTGAGTCATGGTTTTTCTGACACAACAGCGATTTTGCTAGCGATGTTGCTGTGTGTGACATCTAGCAACAACCTGGCCCCTACTGTGAGGTCACCGGTTGTTGCTCAATGTCCTGGACCATTTTTTGGTCGTTGCTCTCCCGCTGTGAAGCACACATCGCTGTGTTTGACAGCGAGAGAGCAACGATCTGAATGCTCCCTGCACACGCAGCCAAGGTACACATCGGGTAACTATAAGCAAAGCGCTTTGCTTAGTAACCCGATGTGTACCATGGTTACCAAACACAGGTCGCTGGTGGCTGGTGGCTGATCTCTGATTGCTGTGGAGATCTTCCTGTTTGACAGCACACCAGCGACCATGTAGCGATGTTCCAGCGATCCCTGCCAGGTCAGATCGCTGGTGTGATCGTTGGAGCGTCGCCAAGTGTGACGGTACCTTTAGAGGCATGAAGGCAGGAATTTTACAGACCTTGATACTACTACCTTAACCCAAAAGTCCTTTTCAGGACTAATTCAAATCTTTTGAATTCTATAATAATATCGCTCTTAGGGGCACTTTGCACACTATGACATTGCAAGCCGATGCTGCGATGCCATGCGCGATAGTCCCCACCCCCGTCGCAGCTGCGATATCATGGTGATAGCTGCCGTAGCGAACATTATCGCTACAGCAGCTTCATATGCACTCACCTGCCCTGCGACGTTGCTCTGGCCAGCGAACCGCCTCCTTATTAAGGGGGCGGGTCGTGCGGCATCATAGCGACGCCACACAGCAGGCAGCCAAGAGAAGCGGAGGGGCGGAGATGAGCGGTACGTAAACATCCCGCCCACCTCCTTCCTTCCGCATAGCCGGCGTGAGCCACAGGACGCAGGTAGGAGATGTTCCTCGCTCCTGTGGCTTCACACACGGTGATGTGTGCTACCGCAGGAACGAGGAACAACATCGTAACATCGGTATTTCCCAATTCATGGAAATGCCGGACCCTACACCGAAGATACGATAATGACGCTTTTGTGGTTGTTAATCGTATCAAAAAGGATTTATACACTACGATGTCGAGAGCAACGCCGGATGTGTGTCACTTTCAATTTGACCCCACCGACATCAAAGCTGCGATGTCGTAGTGTGCAAAGTGCCCCTTAGATTGTTATTAGTGTAGGGTTAGCTTCTGGAGTAGGAATTGTGTACTAGAGCATGAATACAGTGATTCTAGCCTTACACATCTCGCTTCTGCTACTTAAGAAAATATATTCTATTTTTTTTATAATACAGCTATTTTCTGCATTCAGTAAGGGGCAAGCGGCTGGAAAAGGGGTGGTGTATTAAAAGCTGGTGGGCAGGGATTCTAGCCTTAAATACCTTATTGCTGATACCATAAAAATCAGTTCTATTCTCTAATAATAACACTCTTGAATTTTATTTGCATCCATTAGTTGAAACGCTTCCCTCCTTTGTCAGAGACACCTCGGACGTCCTGAGGAGGATTGATGGTATCTCTTTGGACAATGGGGTGTTGCTGGTGACAGTTGATGTGGAGACCATATACTCGTGTATTCTGCACTGCGATGGGATGGCCGCCGCGAGATGCTTCCTGCGGATGAGCAATTGGGATGTTGAAATGCAGAACTTGTTCCTGGAATTGTTGGAGTTTATACTTACCCACAATTTTTTTTCTGTTCAAGGATCGGTTCTTCCTCCAGAAGCGCGGCACTGCAATGGGCGCGGCGTGCGCCCCGTCATGCGCGAACCTCTCTCTGGGGTCGTGGGAGAGGGAGGTTCTCGGTAACGGGGCCTGCGCCACCTCCCCAGTGCAGTGTTGGCTAAGATATATTGACGACATCCTCATCTTTTGGAGGGGAACCGACCTTGAACTACAGGAGTTTATCACATCCCTCAATTGCAATGATTTAAACATCAGGCTCACCTATAAGTGGGATCCAGTGGAGGTGGACTTTCTGGATATCAAGGTGATGACTTAACCTGATCGGACAATCCAGACTACCATCTTTAGAAAGGAAACCTCTGTAAATAGTCTCCTACACGCATCATCAGCCCATCTGCCCTCTACAATCAGGGCAGTACCAACAGGGCAGTTTTTACGTGCACGGAGAGTCTGTTCAACGGATCAATCCTTTGAACAGCAGGCCTTGAACCTCAAAAATCGTTTCAGAGATAGAGGCTATAGTCTCAGGGACATAAAACGAGGCTACAGCAGAGCCAAAAATACATCTAGAGACCAAATCCTGTCATGTAAAAAGAACAATAAACAGCAAGATACCACCATTCGGTTAATTTCGACCTACAATAATCAATGGGAGGATATCAGGGGAATACTCTGTAAACATTGGTCAATTTTGAAGACCGAACCATCATTGAGATCGGTGCTCCCCAGTTTCCCTGCATTGACAGCTCGGAAGAACCGTAACTTAAAAGACTATCTGGTGCATAGTGACTACGCCCCCAAAACCTCCTTTTCTTTCAATGTGGGACTACCTAGGTGGGGTTGTTTCCCTTGTGGAACATGCCTATCATGCCGTAACATTGAAAGGACAAAAACATTTGTGTCGGCAGATGGGAAGAGGAGCTTTGAGATCAGGCACTTCATTAATTGCAGTACTGAGTATGTGATTTACGCAGCCGGATGCGGATTGACATATGTTGGCCTAACGTCTAGGCAATTCCGCATCCGGCTGCGTGAGCATGTAAGAGACATCATCGCTGCAAAGGAGGTGTCTGATCTCGAGGCCCTCAAAACCATCCCCCGACACTTCAAATTACATCATGCCTGCGATCCCTCTTCCCTGAAAGTGAGAGGGATTGACAGGCTTAAACTGGGGATAAGAGGTGGTAACCACAAAAAAGCGCTGGCTAAACTTGAATGCCGCTGTATTGCAACATTAGGAACAATGACACCATCTGGCCTAAATGAAAAATTATCTTTCGCCCCTTTCTTGTAATATTCATATAAAAATATTGGCATTATTAATCTTCTTCTCCTCTGGTTTTAATGGTGTGTTTTTTTGTGTTTGGTTTTAACTCTTTTCTATTTTTATTTATTGGTAGTATTTTTATTTCATCCATGATCAAGAGGGATGTCTATTTCTTCTGGCTTTTTTCAAAACATCTCATTGGGATGGTATTTGGCACTGATTACAAGCATGAAATATGGGGACATCCTTCGTCTTGAGAAGCATGATATTCCTTCCACATGTGCCTCGGATGTCTCTTCTGTCCTAATAATAATTTATTTTCATATTGTTCTGCTTGGTTGGGATTCTGCCTGCTGTGGGCTTTGATCCTCCTTCCACATTAGTGGGGATGGATCGTGGCTTGCATCATGCCGGATCCCTACTAGTTTCTGCTCTCTAGTCCTATATATATGTAAGCTGACGTTATATATGATTATAATGTGGTGTTGTAATGATAATTCTAATTTTTTGTAAAAATCATGATATATTGTTGGTCTGACTAAGCTTCTCCATGGGTAAGTAGCTATGCCCCTTGCATTATCGGACATGTGTATTTCCACTAGGATTTGAACTTTTCATCACATGCCGGGGCTGGCTTTACCTTTATCCCCCATAATGATGGTACAGACCTAACTACCTTTTGCTCTGGATCTTTTATCTATTCACATGTCTTTACTAGAGATGAGCGAACCAGCCTCGGTTCAGCTCGAGTTCGGTTTGTCGAACGGAGGTCTCGTTTGAGTTCAGTTCGGCGAACGTTCGACGAACCGAACTCGAACCGCATAGGAAACAATGGCAGGCAATCACAAACACGTAAAAACACCTAGAAAACTCCCTCAAAGGTGTCCAAAAGGTGACAAACAACTCACAACACAACACAAACACATGGGAAAGTGACAAAGACATATACTCATGCGAAAACAAAAGAGCAGGAGAAGGAAAAAGAGGAGACACAGATATAGGCATGGCACGCCCTTCTAAAATCATGTAAAACACCGCAAGGTGACTCCAAGCGGAGTCTCCCTTTTTTCCAAAAATTGGGCCACACACACACCCACCCCTTCAGTGGCAGCATTTGTGCCCCAGTTGTAAACTTCACAGCTAGATTTGCATCAAGCACATTCAAAAATACGCCTTACTTAACCGTCCCCAGCATGACACCGGGGTAGGTAGCAAAGTCTTTCCTGATCCCAGCGCTGTGCATCTTGAATCATTTTTAAAAACAATGTAAGCAAGGGTTACTCCAAGCGGAGTCTCCCTTTTTTCCAAAAATTGGGCCACACAGACACCCCATCAGTGGCAGCACTTGTGCCCCAGTTGTACACTTCACAGCTAGATTTGCATCAAGCACATTCAAAAATACGCCATCCTTTTCCGTCCTCAGGATTGCACCGGGGTAGGTAGCTAAGTCTTTGCTGAACCATGACTTGTTCATCTTGGCTCCTATTAAAAAACACAGCAAGCAAGAGTTACTCCAAGCGGAGTCTCCCTTTTTTCCAAAAATTGGGCCACACACACACCCACCCTTTCAGTGGCCGCACTTGTGCCCCAGTTGTACACTTCACAGATAGATTTGCATCAAGCACATTCAAAAATATGCCTTACTTAACCGTCCCAGGATGACACCGGGGTAGGTAGCAAAGTCTTTCCTGATCCCAGCTCTGTTCATCTTGGATCATTTTTAAAAACACAGCAAGCAAGAGTTACTCCAAGCGGAGTCTCCCTTTTTTTCCAAAAATTGGGCCACACAGACACTCACCCCTTCAGTGGCAGCACTTGTGCCCTAGTTGCAAACAGGATGTTTTGATTTGCATCAAGCACATTCCAAATCCAGAAGCATTTACTCTCCCCAGGATGACACAGGGGTAGTAAATTCCTTGTGGATCCATGACTTGTTCATTTTGATGAACGTTAGTCTGTCCACATTGTCACTGGACAGACGCGTGCGCTTATCTGTCAGCACACACCCAGCAGCACTGAAGACACGTTCAGAGACAACACTGGCAGCTGGACACGACAAAATCTCCAAGGCGTAAGTTGAGAGCTCTGGCCATTTTTCAAGATTTGAAGCCCAAAATGAGCAAGGCTCCATTTGCAAAGTCATGGCATCAATGTTCATTTGGAGATACTCCTGTATCATCCTCTCCAGCCGTTGACTATGTGTCAGACTTGTTGTCTCTGGTGGCCTTGCAAAGGACGGTCTAAAAAAATTATGAAAAGATTCAAGAAAATTGCTGTTACCAGCACCAGACATGGTGCTACTGGTACGGGTAGACTGTTGAAGATGACGAGGCCGTCCCATGTTTGTCAAGTTACAACTGGGAGAATCACTCCCTGCACCTGCACGGTTGTTTGGTGGAAAAGCCGAGCTAAGATGGAGTAACAGCTTCTGCTGATACTCGTGCATACGTGCGTCCCTTTCTATGGCTGGAATTATGTCACAAAATTTGGACTTGTACCGGGGATCTATTAGTGTGGCAAGCCAGTAGTCATCATCACTTCTAATTTTGACAATACGAGTGTCATGTTGGAGGTAGTGCAGCAAGAAGGCACTCATGTGTCTTGCGCAGCCATGCGGACCAAGTCCACGCTGTGTTTGTGGCATAGAGGTGCTAACCGTTCTTTCTTCCTCTGACATCTCCCCCAACCTCTTTCAACTGAAATTTGACCAAGGTCTCCCTCATCTGGTGAGTCTTCCATGTCCATGGACAGTTCGTCCTCCATTTCATCATGTTCTCCTGCACCTTCCTCAACATTTCGCCTGCTACCATGCGCCCTGGTTGATCCCTGTCCCCCATGGTCCCATGCCTAGCGCCTTGTTGATGATGAACGCCTGGACCTTGGTGATGTTGTTGTGTCTTGCGCATATGAATCCTCCTGTAGTTCCTCCCCTTCCTGTTGTCCCACCCCCTGACTCCGAATAGTGTTTAGCGTGTGCTCCAGCATGTATATGACTGGAATTGTCATGCTGATAATGGCATTGTCAGCGCTAAACATATTCGTCGCCATGTCGAAACTGCAGAAGGGTACATAGGTTCTTGATCTGAGACCACTCCATCAGGGTGATCTGCCCCACCTCTGCATCTCGTTGGCCCAGGCTATACGTCATGACGTATTGCACCAGGGCTTGGCGGTGCTGCCACAGTCGCTGTAACATGTGGAGAGTCGAATTCCAGCGTGTCGGCACATCGCATTTCAGGCGATGAACCGGCAGGCCGAAAGACTTCTGGAGCGATGCAAGTCTCTCAGCTGCGGCGGTTGAACGGCGGAAGTGAGCAGACAGTTTTCGTGCCCTGGTCAGAAGGCCATCTAGGCCGGGATAGTGTGTTAAAAATTGCTGGACAACAAGGTTCAACACGTGAGCCATACAAGGCACGTGTGTCACCTTGCCCAGGCGAAGGGCCGCACCCAGGTTTGCAGATTGTTGCACACGGCCTTACCAGGCTGCAGGTTGAGTGGAGACAACCATTTATTAAACTCAGTCTCCAGAGCTGCCCACAACTCAGCCGCTGTGTGACTCCTATTTCCACGACATGTCAAGCTAAAGACCGCCTGATACCATTGCGTAATGATGGGTGTGTGATTCCTTCTGCGCAGTGAGAACGCTGGTGGCCTGACCAGGCAGGCTTGGGGCGGAGGTGGAGGACCCAGATGAGGTGGAGGAGGCAGAAGCAGTGGCGGAACTTGGACAGACAGAGGATTGACACACAAGTCGTGGGGACGGCAAGACTTGTGCAACAGACTCTTCACCATCTATCACCATAGTTACCCAGTGCCCAGTGAGCGACATGTAACGTCCCTGTCCATGCTTACTGGTCCAAGTATCGGTGGTGAAATGCACCCGTTGACACACAGAGTTTCTCAAGGAAGCGGTGATGTTGTGTGCGACATGCTGGTGTAGCGCGGGCACACCTTTCTTAGGCTGCTTTCACACTACGTCTTTTTAACATGCGTCCTGAACGTTTTTTTAACGCAGAAACGGATCCAGTGCAAATGCGTTTTCATTTCAATGCATTTACAATGGACTCGCGTTAACATGCGTTCACCTGCGTTTGCGTGCGTTATAGTGAGGATCCAGCGACTTGCAGTTTTTTAACATCTTTCAAAAACGCTACTTGTAGCGTTTTTGAGCTGCATCCAACTTCTGCAAATTGCTGGATCCTGACTAAACAGCACGCAAAAGCATGTGAACGCTGGCATGCTGATAGACAGGATCCTGCTTGCTCTTCTGAGCATGCCCAGAAGCCAGCCTCCGTGATCAGTCTATCTCTCTCCTCCCTCTGTCTCTCTCCTTCCTCTCTCTCCTCCCTCTCTCTCTGTCTCTCCCCCTCCCTCTCCTCCACCTGAGAGCTGCGGACACTCGTAACCAAGGTAAATATCGGGTAACCACTTATCTTAGTTACCCGATGTTTACGTTGGTAACGTGTGCAGGGAGCCCGGCTCCTAGCAGCTGCAGACGCTTGTAACCAAAGTAAATATCAGGTATCCAAGCAAGTATACCCGATGTTTACCTTGGTTACGAGCCTCGCAGCTGTCAGATGCCGGCTCCCAGTCTGGCACGTTTAGTTCCCCTCACTCCTGATTACATGACTCCAATGCCCGCCCCTAAACATCCAGTGACAGGATACTGCAAAATAAGACATGCGTTTGCATGCATTTTTTGCTGTAATAGCAGGATCCGCTTTTGCAGCAAAAAAAACGTTCAGGACGCATGTTGAAAAGATGTAGTGTGAAAGTAGCCTTAGAGAAGTAGTGGCAACTGGGCATCTTGTACTGGGGCACAGCGACAGACATAAGGTCTCTAAAATCCTGTGTGTCCACCAAGCGGAAAGGCAGCATTTCGGTAGCCAAGAGCTTACAGAGGGATAAAGTCAACCTCTTAGCTTTGTCATGGGTCGCAGGGAATGGCCTTTTATTTGTCCACATCTGAGGGACAGAGATCTGGCTGCTGTGTGTAGACGGTGTTGAGTAGGGTGTCCCTGGAAAAATGAAGCTTTGTGAGGAAAGTGCAGGCGTAGACATGATGTTGCCTTCATCCAACGTTGGTGCTATCGATGTCTGAGAGAGCTGTACACACGTACTTGTTTCCCCTTGCAAACCAACTGACGACCTACCAAGCAAACTGCCTGTTGCGGTTACAGTGGTGGAAGTTGTGCGTTGTAAAACCAGGTGTGACAGCTGTCCCCACAGTCCTAGAAGATGAAGAGCGTGTGGATGCACTGGAAGGGGCAGGCGGTGAATGGTTCGCTCCGCTAGGCCGCATTGCAGCACGGTGAGCTTCCCACTAGGACATATGATATTTATTCATGTGACGATTCATGGAAGAAGTTGTCAAACTGCTGAGGTTTTGCCCTCTACTAACAGAATCACGACAAATTTTACAGATCACATAATTTGGGCGATCGTTTGCTATGTCAAAAAAGGACCAGGGTAGGCAAGGCTTAGAGGGCATGCGACCTGCTGAGCCCCCCCGACTAGTGCTCAGAGGCAGAGTGCTGGCTGAGGATGCAGTTGTAGACATGCTACCAGTGCTCCGACTCTGTCCAGGAAGGCGCAAGGTAACTTCGTCGTCGGTTGCATCCTCCTCCACCGCCTCTGTTGACCTCCTCGAGTGCCTGACTGTGGGTTGACAGTAGGTGAGATCTACCCTCAGACCGAGCCTCTTCTTGCCCTGACCGAATATTTAAGTTATCATCCCAATCTGGTATCTGCGTCTCATCGTCATCAGTATGTTCCTCATTGTCTATAACAACAGGTGTTACAGTTTGTGAAAAAGGGTCAACATTATGCTCAGAAACTTGGTCCTCACGGCCTGAATCAGAGTCACAAAGGTTCTGGGCATCACTGCAGACCATTTCCTGGTCTGTACTCACTGTAGCTTGGGAGCAGACTTCTGATTCCCAGGCTATAGTGTGACTGAACACCTCTGCAGACTCAGCCATCTCAGTTCCACCATACTGTGCAGGGCAGATGGAGACTTCAGAGCTGGGAGAATGCAAGTTTGATTGGGCTGACAACTCCGAGGACTGGTGTTTTTTGGATGCGGTAGTTGAGGTGGCGGAGAGGGCACTTGTTGGACCACTTGAGATCCATTCAAGCATTTTCCTTTTTTAGCCATCATCTACCTTTGTTCCAGTTGTTCGTGTCCGTAAAAAGGGAGCACATCGGATTGTCCATGGTAAGTAGTAGACATCTTACTTTTGCTGGAAGATGGTCTATCTTCAGCAGATGTTAATGGAGCTTTGCCACCTTCTCCACGGACAAACCCTTTTTTTCCTTTTCCAACACGCCTCTTCCTCTTTCCACCAGCATCTGTCATTTTGCCACTCATTTTGATTGCGACAAGATTGTGCACTTAAAATGTGGTAGTAAAAATTGAGAGGTGGTGTAGATTTCAGCGGTGGTCTAGCTTTATTAATAGCAGAATAGACAACAATAATTATCCCTGACAATGCAACTACGGCCCTTAAACTGGCATCATAGTTTGCTAGTATAATGGCTTAGTAACAATGAGTTTGAGTGTGCAATGCAGGCAGACGTGCTGCAAATATCTTTGCACTAGTGGGACAATACAGAAGTCCAACAGCCACTTTTAGGATGCCACTAAGTTTCCTCAGTGTTTGCTAGTATAATGGCTTAGTAACAATGAGTTTGAGTGTGCAAAGGGCAGGAGGGTACAGTGGCAGGGTTGTGGGTCTGGGTAGAGGAAAGGAAGCCTCCCTTTCTATCCCTCCTAATGGGGAAATGCAGCGAGGAAATCTTTGACCTTAACTACACAGACGCTGTCATCTTGTGTAGCTGTTAAAATCTGTTTTCACGGCCCTGACTGTCACCTATGGCTCTGACCCTGCTGGTATTAGCCCTTACAAGGGCTGAAAGAAACTTCTATCCCTATTCTGTATAGCGCTGTTTATAGAGCGTACACAGCAGTATCGGAGACAGGAGCTACTGTCAGCAGTGACTGACACCCAGAAGCAGAAGAGAAAATGGCGTCCGGACGTGCAGATACTTGTTTTTATAATGCAGGGACATGTGACATGGACATCCTATCACACATGCCGTTGCTTCTCTGGCTAAAAGTCCACTTAGCTGTGTGTGTGTCTGGGATTGGCTGACATGCTGGCCCGCCCCACTACTCGCTTGCGCTTAGGGAAGGAAGACAAGGAAAAAAAAAAATGGCGATCGCCATTATCCAAACAGCAGGGATCTGAATGCGCTGTTCCCGCACACTATACACTGAAATTTAATAATAGTGTGAGTCACAGAGTGACTTACACTATTATAGCGGAAAGCCAGCTAGTAATTAGTTTGTCTTTTTGCTGCTAGAACTGTTCTCGAACGTATCTAGAACTATTGAGCTTTAGCAAAAAGCTTGAGTTCTAGTTCGATCTAGAACAGCCCCCAAAATCACTCGAGCCGCGAACTGGAGAACCTCGAACCGCGAACCGCGCTCAACTCTAGTCTTTACCTTAAAATATGTAATTTTTGGATCATGCTCTATGTGTATTTTAAATGTACTTATCTTTTGTACTAAATAAAGATTATAATATTGCATTTGAGCTGTCCTTGTTTGAATTAATCTTTTCAAACTTATGATAGTGGTTTATCTATTCCCTCCCTGTTCTCTTAAGCTTTCCATAATAACACTCTTAGTTGCATTTAGTATAGGGCAAGCTGCTGGAGAAAGGACAGTGTATTAGAGGCATGTATGTAGGCAGAACGTTTAGCCTTACAGACTTTGCTACTGCTACATTATCCCAAAAATCCTTTTCAGGACTAAAGGGGGCTTTACACACAACGAGATGTCGTTGGGGTAACGGAACTCGTGACGCATGTCCGCCCTCATTAGCAACATCATTGCATGTGAAACGCACGAATGACCGCTAACGATCAAAATTACACGTCGTTCTAATCCCAAATGTCGTTGCTGGTGCAGGACGCAGGTTGTTTGTTGTTCCTGGGGCAGCACACATCGCTACGTGTGACACCCCAGGAACAAGGAACAACACCATACCTGTGTCCTCCTGCAATGAGGTGGGCATCACTTTTTCAGCTGCTCTCCGCCCCTCCACTTCTATTGGATGGCGGCCATGTGATGTCGCTGTGACAACGCACAAACTGCCCCCTTAGAAAGGAGGCACTTCGCTAGGCAGGTAAGTACGTGTGATGGGTCCTAGCGATGTTGTGCGCCACGGGCAGCGATTTGCCTGTGACGCACAACCGATGGGGCGGGTGCTTTCACCAGCGACATTGCTAGCGATGTCGCTGCATGTAATCCAGCCTTTAGTCTGCAATCAGTGTAGGGAGTGATTCTAGCCTTACATAGCTTGCTGCTGCTACCTAAAAAAAATCTATTCAACTCAATTAATACATCTATTATGTGCATTTAGTATAGAGCAAGCTGCTCTAGAAGGGACATTGCATTAGAGGCCTGCAGGCAAGAATTCTAGCCATACAGATCTTGCTACTGTTACCAAAAAAAGTATTCAATTCTCTAGTAATACCCCTCTTAGCTACATTTAATGCAGTACAAGCTGCTTGAAAAGAGTGTATTCGAGAAGTATAGGTATGGATTCTATCCTTACAGACTTTGCAGCTGCTACCTAAAAAAATCTATTATAGCTTCTAATAATATTGCTCTTAACTGCAGTTGGTGTAGGGCAAGCTTCTGGATAAGGGACAGTGTATTAGAGGTATGTAGCTGGAGATTTTAGCCTTACAGACCCTGCTGCTGCTACATAAAAACTATATTCTCTAATAATATCACTCTTAGCTGTATGTAGTGTAGGGCAAGCTGCTGGAAAATGTATAGTGTATTAAACGCATGTAGGCAGGGATTCTAGCCTTACAGACCTTGTTGATACTAGTATTGCATTGGAAGCATATAGTCAGGGTATATCGCTTTACAGTCCTGTAGGTATAGTGCTGCAGTAACCTAGCTGCATTAGTCAAGGAATGGGTCATGCTATCAAACACCTGGAGCTGTGAGGCAGGGATGGCACAGCCGGGAATATATTGATGGCTGGGGATTTAGTTTTGCAGGACACTTTCCACAATCAGGTTGTGGAAAACTCCAAGTCCACATGCAAAAACATCAACCTTTCCAGGCCAAGCAGTGAGGATACGCAATTATGTATAACTCTGTGTACTTTATGCATCTCCACTAGTGATGAGCGAGTACTAAAAAGCTCGGGTGCTCGAAGCTCGGGCCGAGCCTCCCAAGATACTCGTGTACTCGGGCCGAGCAACGAGCCCAATGTTATCCTATGGGAGACCCGAGTATTTTTGTGAAATGACCCCCCGGCAGCATGGAGAAACCCTAAAAATGGCACAAAAGTCTCAGAAGAGTGCTCAAATGACATGGCAACAGCATGGGGAAGACCCCTTGAAGCATTTATCACTCAAAAGTCACAGCTGTGAACAATTTTGTCCGCGTTTTACGCCATTTTTACGGACTCACCAGAAAACCTTCCAAAATGACACCAAAATGATTTTTCATGGCGGAAATGTTAAGGGCACATACCCAATAGTGAGATAGAGCTGGTGTATGTTACTTTTTGAGATTAATACATGAAAGATTTTACGTGAAAACATTGTGTGGCACTCCGATGTCCCTGAGAAGAGACGTACATGAAGGCCTCTTGGGTCTAATGTGCCCATTTTGAGGAAGTGAGTCTTTGTAGTATTTTCCTTTGCCAGGGCAGTCCAAAATTGTGAGGTTCACCAATGCCCCTGCATACAGACGTGCATGAGGGCCTTTAAACATGAAGTGCCCATTGTAAGGAAGTGGGTCTATTTCAGTATAGCCCTTTGCCAGGGCAGCCAAAAATTGGGAGGCTCCACATTGTCCCTGGATAGAGACGTGCATGATGGCCTTTAAACCTGAAGTGCCCATTGTAAGGAAGTGGGTCTATTGTAGTATAGCCCTTAGGCAGGGCAGCCAAAAATTGGGAGGCTCCACATTGTCCCTGGATAGAGACGTGCATGATGGCCTTTAAACCTGAAGTGCCCATTGTAAGGAAGTGGGTCTATTGTAGTATAGCCCTTAGGCAGGGCAGCCAAAAATTGGGAGGCTCCACGTTGTCCCTGGGTAGAGACGTGCATGAGGGCCTCAAAACATTAAGTGTCCATTTTAAGGAAGTGGGTGTATTATAGTATAGCCCTTAGGCAGGGCAGCCAAAAATTGGGAGGCTCCACGTTGTCCCTGGGTAGAGACGTGCATGAGGGCCTCAAAACATTAAGTGTCCATTTTAAGGAAGTGGGTGTATTATAGTATAGCCCTTAGGCAGGGCAGCCAAAAATTGGGAGGCTCCACGTTGTCCCTGGGTAGAGACGTGCATGAGGGCCTCAAAACATTGTTCCCATTGCAAAGGAGCGGGTCTCCTGTCGTTGTAATGTCCATTCTGCAAAGAATGGGCGAAAAAATTTACCACTGGGGGTATACCTGAAACAAAGGCCTAAGTATTGCAATTTGTAACGGTCATCATCATGGTGGCGCATGAGGAGAAGGAGGAGCAGTCCAGCGATTATCCAAAGTCCAGAAGTGTGTACCCATGGGTGAGTGGAGGTACATGGCAAACTTTAAATTCCGCTCTCATTTGCTGGTGGTGTGGTGAAGTCTGGCCCAATCCAACCCTTGTTCATCTTGATCAGAGTCAGCCTGTCAGCATTTTCAGTTGACAGGCGGGTGCGTTTATCTGTAATGATTCCACCTGCGGCACTAAAAACACGCTCTGACAAAACGCTAGCAGCAGGGCAGGCCAGGACTTCCAAGGTGTAGAGAGCCAATTCATGCCACGTGTCCAGCTTGGATACCCAATAATTGTAAGGCACAGAGGAATGTCGGAGTACAGTTGTTCTATCTGCAAGGTACTCCTTCAGCATCTGGGCAAACTTAGGATTTCTTGTGGCACTACCCCGCACCTCAGGGGCTGTGGTACGTGAGGGGCTGAGAAAACTGTCCCACATCTTAAAGACTGTTCCCCTACCTCTGGCGGATTGGACTTGTGCCTCTCTCGGCTGTACGCCTCGGTTGTCCACTGATTCATGACCTATGCCGCTAGCGTTTTGTGAGGGGAATGCTTTGCCTACTTCCGTGAGTATGGCCTTCCGAAACTGCTGCATTTTGGTTGACCTCTCCTCCACGGGAATAAGAGACAAAAAGTTCTCCTTGTAGCGTGGGTCTAACCGTGTTACCAACCAGTAATGATTGTCGGCCAAGATGTTCTTAACGCGAGGGTCACGAGACAGGCAGCTTACCATAAAGTCAGCCATGTGCGCCAGACTCTTAACAGCCAGGACTTCAGTAGCCTGACCAACAAGATGACTGAACATGCTGTCCTCCTCCTCCTCCTCCTCCTCCTCATCTACCCTGTCCTCTGGCCAGCCACGCTGAACCGAGGATATGACTGGTGTGCATGTCATATCCTCAATTTGGCCGGAGAGTTGCTCCATGTCTTCATCCTCCTCCTCGTCATAGTCCTCCACTGCACGTTGTGATGAGACGAGGCTGGGCTGTGTGTTATCACCCACACCCACTACTGTTTCTTGCTGCAACTCATCGCGCTCCGCCTGCAATGCATCATGTTTGTTTTTCAGCAGAGACCGTTTTAGAAGGCAGAGTAGCGGTATGGTGATGCTAATAATGGCGTCATCACCACTCACCATCTTGGTGGAGTCCTCAAAGTTTTGGAGGATGGTACATAGGTCTGACATCCATCTCCACTCCTCAGGTGTTATGTGTGGAGTTTGACCCATTTCCCGACGGCTTAGGTGATGCAGGTACTCAACAACTGCCCTCTTCTGCTCACATATCCTGACCAACATGTGCAGAGTTGAATTCCAACGCGTGGGGACATCACACACCAGTCTGTGAGCCGGAAGATGCAAACGGCGCTGAAAGCCGGCAAGGCCGGCTGAAGCAGTAGGTGACTTTCGAAAATGTGCAGACAGGCGGCGAACTTTTACCAGCAGATCAGACAGCTCTGGGTATGACTTTATAAACCGCTGAACCACGAGGTTGAGCACATGGGCCACGCATGGAACATGTGTCAGCTGGCCTCGCCTCAAAGCCGCCACCAGGTTCCGGCCATTGTCACACACGACCTTTCCTGGCTTTAGGTTCAGAGGTGTGAGCCAGTGATCTGCCTGCTGTTTCAGAGCTGTCCACAGCTCTTCTGCATTGTGGGGTTTGTCACCTATGCAGATTAGCTTCAGCACAGCCTGTTGCCGCTTCGCCGAGGCAGTGCTGCAGTGCTTCCAGCTTGTGACTGGTGTGGAGGGCACAGTGGATGAGGATGCGCAGGAGGAGGAGGAGGCTGAAGAGCATGACATTCCGGAGCTGTAGAGTGTGGGTGAAACACTGACTGAGGTAGGGCCTGCAAACCTTGGTGTGGGAAGGACGTGTTCCGTCCCTCGCTCAGACTGGGTCCCAGCTTCCACAATATTAACCCAGTGTGCCGTCAACGAGATGTAGCGGCCTTGCCCACAAGCACTTGTCCACGTGTCTGTGGTTAGGTGGACCTTGGGTGAAACAGCGTTGTTCAGGGCACGTGTGATGTTTTGTGACACGTGGTTATGCAACGCGGGGACGGCACACCGGGAGAAATAGTGGCGGCTGGGGACCGAGTAACGTGGGACAGCTGCCGCCATCAGGTCACGGAATGCTTCTGTCTCCACCAGCCTAAAAGGCAACATTTCCAGTGCAAGCAGTCGCGAAATGTTAGCATTTAGAACTGTGGCATGTGGGGTGTTGGCAGTGTATTTGCGCCTGCGTTCAAAGGTTTGCTGAATGGATAACTGAACGCTGCGCTGGGACAAGGACGTGCTTGATGATGGTGTTCTTTCTGCGTAGGCAACTGCAGGTGCAGGAGTGGAGGAGGCTTGTTCGCAGGCAGCACGGACAGAGGATTGGCTCGCATGCACAACCAGCGAAGACGTAGCAGTGACATCAGCAAGCACTGCTCCTCGACTCTGTTGTACTTCCCACAAAGTCGGGTGCTTGGCTGACATGTGCCTGATCATGCTGGTGGTGGTCAGGCTGCTAGTTTTGGTACCCCTGCTGATGCTGGCACGGCAGGTGTTGCAAATGGCCTTTTTTGAATCATCTGGATCCAACTTAAAAAACTGCCAGACTCGGGAAGACCTAACATTTGTACAGGCACCTTGTGTCGTCGTGTTGTTCCGGGGAACGGTTGCCTGACTTCTGCCTGGGGCCACCACCCTGCTTCTTACTGCCTGTTGTGATGCTACGCCTCCCTCCCCCTGTGCACTGCTGTCCTCGCTCTGCATATCCTCCTGCCAGGTTGGGTCAGTTACTGGATCATCCACCACGTCGTCTTCCTCTTCCGCACCCTGCTCCTCCTCCTGACTTGCTGACAATTGTGTCTCATCATCGTCCACCACTTGTTGAGACACGTTGCCAACTTCGTGAGAACGTGGCTGCTCAAATATTTGGCCATCTGTACAGACGATCTCCTCATGACCCACTTCAACATGAGCTGGCGAGAGGCCAGAATGTGTGAATGGAAACGTGAACAGCTCTTCCGAGTGTCCAAGTGTGGGATCATTAATGTCCGAGGAGGACGTGTACTCAGCCTGGTGGTAGGAAGGAGGATCAGGTTCAGAAATGTGCGGTGCAGTATCACGGCTACTGACACTTGACCGTGTGGAAGACAGAGTGTTTGTGGTGGTGCCAATCTGACTGGAAGCATTATCTGCTATCCAACTAACAACCTGTTGACACTGGTCTTGGTTCAAGAGCGGTGTACTGCTGCGGTCCCCAAGAATTTGGGACAGGACGTGCGAGCGACTAGATGTGGCCCTTTGTTGTGGCGAAATTAGAGCTTGCCCACGACCTCGGCCTCTGCCTGCACCACCATCACGTCCACTTCCTTGTTCCTTGCCAATGCCCTTGCGCATTTTGCAATGCTGTGCACTGCTGACGTGTATATTCACTACTTGTGCGTTATATCAAAGTGTGTGGAAATTGCACACAAGTGCACCTGTACGCTGCCACCAACAGGCACACACGTGCGGTTTTAAAAACCAAGCACGGACGCAATAATAACCTAACAGGTTTTTTTGGGGAGCGACAATTACAGACAAGTCAGACACTATCTGGACTGTTTTACACTGTGTACACCAGCCCCAGATATGATGAAGGCTGGTATACGGTCACCACTACCCTGCCTGCCTGCCTGCCTGTATACTGGTACAATAGTCCTGACAAGGACTCTTTTGGTCACTAGCCTGTATTCAGACCTGGCTATACCCTGCCTGTATATAGCAACAATAGTCCTGAGAAGGACTCTGCTACTGTACTCCGACCTGGCTATCCCCTGCCTGCCTGTATACAACTAGAATAGTCCTGAGAAGGACTTTTGGTCACACTGTTTGCAGCCCTGCAACTGAAAAAGCTATAAAGGGCCGCAAAGCTTTCCCTGAATCAGCGACACTCTCCCTACACTGACTGTCTGAATAGCTGTGAGCAGAGCACAGCGTGCCGGCCGATATAAAGGCTCGGTCACGCTGTGCAGGCCGGCCAATCACTGCAATTCCACAACTAACAGGGCTGTGGCATTGCAGTGGTCTGCCAGCCAATCCCTGCATGAGGGCTGGCTCTCAAAAGAGCGCCAACATGCAGGGATGAAGACCACGAGTACAGCACGAGTATCGCGAGATTACTCGGTCCCCGCCGAGCAGCCCGAGTACAGCGATACTCGTGTGAGTACCGAGTAGTGACAAGCATGCTCGCTCATCACTAATCTCCACAAGATCCACATGCAAGCTTCTCTTTAATTTTGAGCAGGATGTGATCATCTTCCCAGGCCTTTAGAAGGCTCTTCAAGACACACAAACGTCTAAGAGTTTAGTGTTCGTAAGACTTGTCTATCAGCTGCTTCCAGTGCCTCAGCTACCTGTCCGCCTCTGGCTTCCAGATTCTCAGCTACCTTTTCACCTATAGCTTTCAATACTTCAGCTAACTGTTCGTCTTTTGGCTTCCAGTATCTCAACTACCTGTCCTACATTTGTTTTCAGTACATTAACTACCTGTCTGCCTGCGGCTTCAAAGTTGCTCAGCTTCCGGTCTGCTTCCAGCTTCCAGTACCACATCTCCCTGTCCACCTGGGGCTTTAGTAATGGTTTCCTGTATGCCTGAGGTTTCCAGTCCCTCAGTTGTGTGTGCCCTGCTTAACTAACCCTTCTACTGCACCAACGTCTATAGCCCATTTGCACACCCAGACCTTTGCTTTTGAGGATCCACCTCAACAGGTTAGCCAAACAGCAGTATAGATAGACAATGACCCAAAACATACCACAAAAGCAACCCAGGAGTTTTTTAAGGCAAAGAAGTAGAATATCCTGCATTGGCTTAAGCGGGCTTTACATGCTACAACATATCTAACGATGTGTCGGCGGGGTCACGTCGTAAGTGACGCACATCCAGCATCATCAGTGACGTAGTTGCGTGTGACATCTACGCGCGATTGCTATTAAACGTAAAACCGTTCATCGCATACACGTCGTTCATTTGCTAAAAATTGCACGTCGGGTTGTTCAATGTTCCCGAGGCAGCACACATCGCAGTGTGTGACACTCCGGGAACGTTGAACAGATCTTACCTGCGTCCCGCCTGCAATGCGGAAGGAAGGAGGTGGGCGGGATGTTTTTACGTCCCGCTCATCTCCACCCCTCCACTTCTATTGGCCGGCTGCTGTGTGACTTTGCTGTGACACCGAACGTCCCTCCCACTCCAGGAAGTGGATGTTCGCCGCCCACATCGAGGTCATATGGAAGGGTAAGTACGTGTGATGGCAAATAATTGTTTGTGCGACACGGTCAACAAATTGAACGTATCGCACATACGATGGAGGCGTGTAACATCGCATACGATATTGTATGCTTAATTGTAAGGTCTAAAGCAGGCTTTAGGGTATGACCGCACTTTGCTTTTTACCTGCTTTTTACCTGCTTTTTTGCTGCTTTTTCAACTGCAGCGTTTAATGCCAAAATGGATGTGTTCTGCTTTTCAAGCATAGTCTATAGGAATTTGGGTTTCTTGTCCGTACTATGCTGTTCAAAATGCTGCCGTTTTGTGGCAGAAATTTGGGCAAAAACTCTGCTTTTCAAAGAAGCAACATGTCAATTGTTTTTGCCATTTGCGTTTTGAACTGCAAAGCAGACTTTTTGCCCAAATAACTGCCACAAAAAGGCAGCATTTTGAACAGCATAGTGCGGACAAGAAACCCAAATTCCCATAGACTAAGCTTGAAAAGCAGAACACATCAATTTTGGCATTAAACGCTGCAGTTGAAAAAGCAGCAAAAAAGTAGGTAAAAAGCAGGTAAAAAGCAAAGTGCGGTCATACCCTTAGTCAATCACTAGAGCTCAACTCAATTGAGCATGCATTTCCCATGCTGAAGACAAAACGTAAGACAGAGAGACCCATAAACTGAAGCCAGCTGCAGTATAGACCCAGCAAAGCATCACAAAAGATGAAACCCAACGCTTGGTGCACACATGAGTTTCAGACCTCAAGTTATCAGTGCATACAAATGATTCTCTAAATAAATTAAAAATAAACATTGTATTTATAGTGAAGTATAGTGAAGTTATTTTGTCCAATTACTTTTGAGCCCCTGAAATGAGGAGGCTTTCTAGAAAAATGGTTGCATTTCCTAATGTTTCCAAGGATATTTCTTGTTCAACGCCTTTAATTAAACCTAAAAGTTACACTTCTCATTGTTTCATTTTAAATAAACTACTTGAAAGCAGTTGGCTCATGGCTCTGTGTTAAAAACATTGATTATATTCTTTTAAAAATGCATTACAACAAGATATTCATAACTTTCCTACACTTTTCAACCCATGAGTACTTCTTAATTATAGCAATGATTGGATATTGTCTGTTCTTCCTGGACATTTCTCGATACATCAGAAATAGCTGAAAATGCCACAGAGCCAATCAATTGTTGAATTAGGTCATTGCTAATTCAGGGTGTAGGTTTTTCTGGCCATTGTTGCAACAAAGAAAACAAGACCAAAAAGCAGACACCAGTAGGGAATCATTATGCTCCAAGGTGGGAACGTTGTGTGATTTTATAGGTTAATATGGTTTTGTTTACCTCTTTTAACTTAAGGGTGCTTTACACGCTGCGACATCGCTAGCAATCTCGTTATCGATGTAACACGCCAGATCGCACATACGATTTGCCGAGATCACACATGTGACCGGCGCTACAAAAATTGACCTATGTGCGATCTCAGCAAATCTTATCTGCGATCTGGTGTGTTACATCGCTAACGAGATCGCTAGCGATGTCGCAGCGTGTAAAGCACCCTTTACTGAAGTTCTTTTATGAATTCTCTGACTAGAAATCAAAATTAGAGAACAACACACAATTTCCTAAATTTTAAGGTCATTGTGTAGTCCTATGTGATTATGTCCTATGCGACTATGTAAACTAGCAGTATTTTAAGTTTATTTCATACATTTATTTTTTTCAAAAGCACATAAAAAATGTAAATGGGATAAATGTAAAAGAACACTGATCAAATTTGGAGAACATTTTCAGATACCTGGTGCTAATTTCTCAGTTATCTGACAAACGCTATTTAACTAGATATGTAAGGATGGTTGACCTCGGGGAGATCAACATTCAACACCGTGGAGACACCATCACATGTTTCTCAACGCTGGCAGGAAACTAGCCAAGTCTTTCACCGTGAAGGAACAACCATGGGAAGGGCAGTCTCCAGTCAAGGAGACCACCTGTGCCAAACATGGTATCCATCCACAGACAGCTGTTTCAGGGTATTTGCCCCTAATCAGTGTGGAGTAGGAAACTGGCTAGTGGAAGCAAGTGGGATGGTGTCTCCGCGGTGTTGGATGTTGATCTCCCCGAGGTCAACCATCCTTACATATGTAGTCTTCTACTAGGCATTGCTCCCACTAGCCAGTTTCCTACTCCACACTGATGAGGGGCAAATACCCCGAAACAGCTGTCTGTGGATGGATACCATGTTTAGCATATGTGGTCTCCTTGACTGGAGACTGCCCTTCCCGTGGTTGTTCCTTCCTGGTGAAAGACCTGACTAGTTTCCTGCCAAAGTTGATTAACAGGTGATGGTGTCTCCGCGGCATTCTTGTTTTGCAAACCCTATTTAACTGGCAGCCTAACCTTCCAGTTTGCACTGACTTTGTAAAAATGGTGGTGCCATTCCAAAGTGACTGAAACCCTTTGGGGTTGTACAGATGAAAGCCAAAGAGATGACCCTATCAGCCATAATAAAAGAAGTTGGCAGTTCCAAGTCTGTGATTTCAAGAATATTGCTTCTTCACAACATCAAAAGCTCTTTCAAGTCCCCCAAGAAGGCTGGTCACCCTCAAAAGACAAATGAAAAAGAGGACATGATAAATCTTGATGGGTAATCGTTTCAACACTGCAACTGGAATTGCTCGCCAGTTCAGCACTGAGCAGGGTAAGAATCTGTCTCATCATACAGTGTCACAATGTTTAAGGGCATTTGCACTGAAAGCCCACTCTGCAGTGACCAAACATCTCATTAGCAGAAAAAATCAAAAGGAGTATGTTGTGTGGGCAGAGGGAATGTTGTTCACAGTTCATTTTAGTGATGAAAGCAAGTGTCATTTATTTGGGTCTGATTGGAAATATTATGTTCATCGACAAACTGGGGAAACACTGAACCCAAAGTGTTTGAATAAATCAATGAAAAGTGGTGGAGGAAGTGTCATGGTTCGAGGAATGTTTTCTGCAGCAGGAGTTGGACCTCTCATACAGCTACATGGCAGAGTGTATGCAAGTGTGTATCAGAACCTTCTTCAACAACACATGGTTTCTTACTTGCATTCATCACTCAATTAGCCAGCAATTTTCATGCAGGACAATGCCCACTGTCACACGGAAAAATGGGTAAAGCAGTTCCTTGAAACAGAAAACATTGAAAAAAATGAAATGGCCAGCCCAGAGTCCTGATCTAAACCCAATAGTAAACCCCTGGAAAATCCTTGGTGACAAAGTTATGGTCAAAAAACCCACAACAGTCAAAGAAGTATGGAAGAGATGGAAGAAGAGTGGACCAAAATCACACCAGACCAGTGTGAGAGACAAGTGATGTCCTGTGACCGCAGATGTGCTGAAGTCATTCAAAGCAAAGGCCTGTACACTTCCTACTGATTATTGACTGTTGTTACCTTCAGAAAATGTAGTTATAATCTTTTTCTCTGTGCTGTTCTCCAATTATGATCATCACGTTTTGGGCAAAATAAAGGTTTTATGTTGATCAAACTTTGGATCTTTTGTAAAACACTGTTCTAGTGGCATGGTGTAACCCTTACAAGACACCTTCAAATGTTGATCAATGTAGATGACATTTTTTCTGAAAAAAAGCAAGAGGTCATACATTGTTCTCTAATTTTGATCTCCAGTGTATATGATTTACCCAAAACAGACATTTAATATCTACTTGTATTATTTTTGCTTACCAGTATATTTCTAAGGGATGATAGAAAGTCAATTCCTTTTCTTGTAGTGGTACTTTTTTGTTATCTTTATTCTAGTGCTGCCTGTTTTCTTTATAGAAAATATTTTTACCTTTTTTAAACACTCAACCTGGACACCAGTAGCTGACCAATTAAAGGAGTGACAAAGATTATAATAAAATAACAATCTTTATTAATATTCATTCAAACATTAAAAGGTTTTAGCAAAAAGGTACCAAGTAGATAGAGAGACAGACAGTTAAATCCATCAAGTCCCACTTAATAGTCACAAAATTATTGTATCCGGGACATATACATCAGAAACAACATCAGGCGAGTGTATATAACCTAAGCCAAATGGACATTCATTATAGACAGGTGGAGTTCTATGGTTCTGTTTGCGCTGATATTGAATGCACAAAACATATAAGTGTCTTATCCACAATTAGTATCCATATACATAAGAGCAACCAGGTGAATATATATGAGATTACTGTATACAGATGCACAAGGTATAAATACCTACGTTTATTATAAGTACAGCGCAAAGAGAAAGCAGAGAAAAGCACACGTCCTTTAATAGTCATAGTATGCAGAAGGCTAATAGAAA
This sequence comes from Anomaloglossus baeobatrachus, assembly GCF_048569485.1. NCBI lineage: Eukaryota > Metazoa > Chordata > Amphibia > Anura > Aromobatidae > Anomaloglossus > Anomaloglossus baeobatrachus. Next base: position 544,227,918 of record NC_134354.1, on the reverse strand, counting down.
AATATATGCAGCCTGAACCACAGAGGCATTCATTATGGACAGGTGGATTTCTATGGTTCTATTGGCGCTGATATTACATGCATATTATACATAAGCATCTCATCCACACTTCATACCCATTGACAGCAAAAGTAAGCCGAATAAATGGATATGATGTTGTTCATATAAATACGAGGGCACAAAACCCTGCAATACAGTGCATATACAGCGCAAAGAGAAAGCAGAGAAAAACACATGTCATTTGACAATCACAGTATACAAAAGGCAAATAGGAAAATGTAACACTCGTTCAAATTACATCACCTGAGGACTGATGAACTGCCGTGACCCTCACACTCCGATACGTGTTTCGCAATGGCTTTTTCGAGGAGCGTGTCTGAGGTGAGGGGCGGGCTGGTTTAAAAGGATATCGTGGCCAATGCGAGGAATTAACTCCGATCACGTGTTTGAGTAAGAACAGGAAGCAGAATTGGTCCAATGAACGGCGCATGGCAACAGTTGCCACCACTGTTAAATGAAAAAAGCCTCCACAACGCCGCGATCACGTGACCATGACGTCATGACCCACGTATTAGTTAGTCATGGCAACCACGGGACGCTCTCTGACGCGGCGTGAGGGAGCCAGCAGTAAGCACCGCAGTCATGCACACTGGACCTTTTACTGCACTTAGAAGAAGAACTAGTAAAGGCAGAAAAGAATGCTTTAACCGTTTCATACCCAAAGAGGGACAATTCTAGAAACACAGGTTCAGAGGCCATTATACCGATCAAAACTGTAGATATAGATATGCACAATCAAATATTGTGGTCTGCACTAAAATATAGAATACATTACAGGCATAGATATATAGCATACAAATAGCTCTCATAATATATCCTATATAAAATAATTTAATAAGAGTAATTATGGATGAATCCCTCCTTATACACCCTAAAAAAGAGAACTACTTCAGCTATTTTATGCCTGTCATACAAACCACCACATACACAGGCACTAAAATTGCAGCACTCGTTCAAGATCATAAATGTAGATATAACATATATAAGCAAGTACTGCAATAGCCATGAACTGCAATGAATATAGCAGACCACCACATAGTCGTATATTATCATTAAAGAAAAACAGATTTGCAAAATATATCAAAAATGGAGTGAAATAATATTTTTCAAATTCTATAATCGATTTCTTCCTTATGGCCATCGGAACAAACGTCTCAAGTGGATATCCTCGTAGATGTCGAAGGAAGACACACTCTATCGACGCTGTGAAACCAAGAATGGTGACCTAATATACTGAAAGAGATACAAAATTAAAAACATATAAAACAAAACCCACCACACCCACCAAACTAAAACCAGGTCAATCACAAAAAAAGAGAAAAAGCATAGAGATAGCTCGAGACTCAATATAGATCCAGAACGATACAAACACATAATGACAATAAAGTCATAAGAAGGCTGAAAACCCCATATTCTCATTAAGACCATTAGGGGTCAACGTGCCCAACCGATATATCCATTTACTCTCAACTTGGGCAAGAAGCCTCCCAAGGTCACCCCCCCTAGAACCCATAGATATCAAATCAATACCTATTCCCTTCAAAAAGGTGGAATTACACCCATGATGTTTTTTAAAATGTCTGGGAATGGTTTTTAGCAAACTCTCATCTGTGATACTTTTAGCTTTATCAATATCCAAACAGTGTTCTCGGATTCTAATTTTTAGCTCCCTCGTTGTTAAACCAATATACACTTTCTTACATGGGCACTCAACCCTGTAGATAACACCTTTTGAGGAGCACGTGATTCGATGTCTAATATCGAACTCACGTGATCCATCATAGTTGTAAAATTTCTTGGCTTTGACAAGATTGGCGCATGCCTTGCACAACCCACAGGGAAAGAAGCCCACTGGTGATGGCTGACCAGGCGCGCCAGACCGAGACGGCTCATAGTGACTATGCACCAGCACGTCTCTTAGGTTTTTGGCACGCTTGGCCACCATAGATGGTCGAGGTGGGAGAATTTTCTTCAAAACAGAATCCGTCAACAAGATGTTCCAATGTTTTTGGATAATGGCTTTCATTTTATCCCACTTGTTGTTATAAGTGGAGATGAAGCGCACTGTTTGATCATTTTTTGGTTTCACAATGTTAGAGAAAAGAAGGGAGTTCCTGGATGACTTTGCCGCTCTCTTAAAACCATGTTTTATTATTCGGCGGCTATAACCCCTAGATTCAAATCTGTGCGACAGATCCTCAGAAGAAGCCAGGAAACCGCTGTCATCAGAACAAATCCTCCTGACCCTGAGGAACTGGCCGACACGAATTTCTTTGATAGTACTCTTGGGGTGGGCAGAAGATGCCAGCAGAAGAGAGTTTGTGGCAGTGGGCTTACGGAAGATTTGTGTAGAAAGGAGGCCATCCGGTAAAGCAGTAATCCTAAGATCCAGAAAATTAATTCTACGGCCATACTCAAAGGTAAGCTTGATGTTAAGATCATTGCAATTCAGACCTTGCATAAATTCCTGTAAACCTCCAACATCACCCTCCCAAATAAACCACACATCATCAATATTTCTAATCCAATTTAGAACCTGATGTGTGCATAAGTTGTTATCACTTACAAAGATCTGCCGTTCCCATGCCCCCAAAAAAAGATTGGCATAGGAAGGCGCACAACACGCCCCCATGGCAGTACCCTGGGTTTGTAGGTACACCTTCCCATTGAACGTAAAGATATTGTGTGTCAGGATAAATTCCAATAATATCAGAATTAGATCTGCCTTTGGTCGCGCAATATTGCTCGATTCCAGGTACCACGACACTGCTCTCAGACCATCGGGGTGTCTAATGGAGGTATACAGGGATTCGATGTCAGCGGACACCATCAACATGTTATCCTCCAGATGGATGCCATCCAGACGTCTCAGAGCGGCCGTGGTATCCTGGATATACGACGGCAACTCACGTACCAACGGTTTCAAGTAGTGATCAAAAACCTGACACACCAGCTCAATGAGGCTACCATTTCCTGATATTATGGGTCTGCCAGGGGGGTTAGTTGGATCCTTGTGTATTTTGGGGATTAGATATAATGCTGGAAGGCGCGGATGGAGTTTTTTGATGTTATCCAGGAATTTTTTTGGTACAATACCTTTTTCATAGGCCTGTTCAAGAATCAAGATTAAGGAAATATGAAAGGATGAGGTAGGATTATATGGCAATTTCCGGTAGCAATTCACGTCTCCCAATAATTTGTTAGCCTGTTCTTCATATTTGTCACATGGCCAAATAACGAGGTTGCCGCCTTTATCGGCTGGCTTAATTAATATATCATGCCAAGATTGCAACTCTTTTAAACCAGCCCACTCAGCTTTACTGAGATTCTGGGCTGGTGAAGGTAAGGCGGCTAAATCCTCAATCTCCTTGGAGACAAGTTTAGTAAATACTTCCAAGGCCGGACAAATATTCAGGCTTGGAAACTTTTTTGACTTATTCATAAGCTGCAACGGGAAATTACCAACCTCATATCCTGAATTCTCCTCCTCCAGTGACTGCAATACTGAAAGTGCCTCCTGTTCCTCCCTAGTGGTAAAAATATCCGAAGCTTGTGTCTTGTGATGTAATTTTTGAAGAAGTATTTTTCTAGAAAAGAGGTGAACATCCTTCACCGCCGTGAACGCGTCTAGGGGATTGGAAGGGGAAAAAGTTAGACCCTTCTCCAATAAACAAATTTGAGTATCCGAAAGCTTATGTTGTGAGAGATTTATTACCTGTGGCCCATCCTTACGTTTATCCCTAGGATTAAAAATGTCATATCCTTTGCGTTTTCCTTTATATCCGCCAAACGAGGACTCTCTAGGGCCCTCCGAGCCACTGGTAGATCCCATGCTCTCTGATGCAGAATTAAGAGATTGGTTGGATGTAGAATGGATATTCCTAGATCTACATCCAACCAATCTCATGTTATGCTCCGCTTCTGTTCCCGCTGGTCGTTCCTCACTCAGAAATACCTAATCTACAACTATGTCACTGGTATACCTGTATGGTTGGTTTAGTGACTGCCACCTTGGGACTGTGACATATGGACATAATGCGCATTTTGCCAGCAATTTTTCCTAATGTATACCCCTGGTCCTGATACTTGCAACACTATGTATCCGTTATTTACTCGGGCAGTCTGGAACTGCTTTATCTAATTTTGCTTTGTAAAGTATGGCCCTTCCTTATAGGTGGTCATCTTTTCTATACAAATATCAATAGTGTTTATGTGGACGGGTCTATATTGTACCATTACTATGATACAAATGCTGCCGTCATAGCTATATATACCCACCATGTTTTGATGTGAGTAACCAACAAACATGGTTTTTCTATATATTGATGTTCTGCAGGCAGAACCGGAGCTGTTGGGCGTTGCTATGGGAACGCGCTCCGTGCTCTGGTTGGTGTTTTCCAGCAGGCATCACTCTCCAGGATATGACATTACCTGGTGAGGCCGCGCCCGCCCTGTTGCGATGCGGCAGCCGATGGCGCGTGTTTCCGGTCCTAATGCCTCCTGGGAACGCGCGTCATCGGCCGGGACGATGCTACTGCGCATGCGCCTCTTTATAAAAGGGAGCCCGCTTCCGGAGACGGAGCGCGGCACTTTTGAAGAGGCTTATGACTGACGCACGCACGAGTGGGGTGAGTACATGATTTATGGGGCAGAGGAAACAGGCCTCTATTCTTGTCTACGTATATGAGGGTTTATTGTGAACTTTCTGTTTCTATTTAGAATTTCTTTGGGCATAATAAAATGGCCACATAGGATGGTATGGGCCATATTTGATTTAACTCACCAGACTCCCCTGATGATTGTCTTCCATGAAACGCGTTGGAGGGGGTATCTGCCCTAGTATGGAAGTGACCCTCCGGCATTATTACTGTGGGATTTGACGAGCTGGTGGACAGCCTCCCTGGAAAAGCCGTTTTTGGTGGTCCTCCCATATGTCGCCCTTCCTTTATATCAGCTGGACCGGGTAAGATCGTTCCCTTATGGGACATTTATATATGACTCCCTGTGGTCCACTTTTCTGATACTTGAGACACATGCCCTTATGCTGTTATCATATTCAGCTGTATAAATTAGTAGGGCTGTGTATCAGTACAATTGTCAATATATACCGTGGTGGGTGGTTTTTGGTAGCATCCTCAACCTAGTTTTGAGGCCCGTTGTTTGCCGTACCCTATCACCAAGGGCCAAGATTTAATTGGTCTGTTCTTTATGTCCCTGTGTTTAACAGGATTTTAAACACGTTTATGGTTTGTTTTTACTCACCCCTAGTGAGCCTAGGTTCACTTTTTATTAAGCACGTGAAATAAAAGTTATATTTTAGGTCTCCTTTTCTAAGCACCTATCTTTGCCTGGATTCAGCTATTTGCCTAGGTTGATACTGTGGATCCTTTGGGTATTCTGCTATTGGTTCTTTGATCTAATTTCTGCTTGATGGCAGGTTTTCTTTCATCAGATATAGACACCAGACAATGGGCCACTGAGGCCAAGGATGTATTCTCAGAGAAGAATTTAGTATTGAAAAGATACACACCTACTCTTAGTGGGGCATTTAAAGACCTTACAAAGGTCTATAAGGACCGTATAACATCTTGGTGGGAGGTCCAGTCACTGGAAAGCTATCTTAAAGAAAGGATTGTCCCACGACACCTTAGGATCACACTACAACCTGGTTTCCGCCATAAAAACGGTGATTTTATGAACCTCTGGGAAAAAGAGGCAACTGAAAGCTCCCTCAGATTTATGAGGTTATTATTGGAAGAGGAAAAAAAGAATCTCACTAGCCTGGAGGACTCCCTCAAGGAGCATATAGATATCACTCGCAAATTCAACAGCGAAGGTGACTTTGCCAACAAAGAATTGGTCTTGCAAGGAGTTATAGAGAAGTTTCAATATAAACTAAAAGAACGTAAACATAAATTTTATATTAGGGACCTGCAAGACTTCAAGGAGAATAGAGTATATTTTCCTGTGAATAACCGTAATATCAGGCAAAGTGAGACTGATATCTCCTCCACGGACGCTGAGCTTTCGGACTCTGAGACCAGGAGTAATCCTTTTAGACCCCCACAACAATCCAAAAAGCAGAGAGGTAGGGGAAGATTCCAACACAGGGGAGCCCCACAATATTTTGGGAACAGGGGGGGTTTTTTAGACAACCAATATCACCTGAGGAGCAAAGGACAACTAAACCCGTAGCTACAAGCGGGGCTCCTCAGGTGATAAACTTGTCTTCTAGATCCCTCTCTGAGGTGGATTTGTCTATTCTAAACAATGGTTTGTCCTTTGTCCCTACAACGGACTTTGACGAGTTTGAGGCGATTAAGGATCTGCATCTTTTTGCCAGACGCCTTAAATGGAAAAAATTCTTTGATAAACAAAAAGAAAAAATCTCGGCTGAATTGGGGATTCCAGGAGAACTCCTTGAGGATGTGAAATTACTCTTCCACCTTGGAGATATGAACCCGAATGACTTTGGTGAAGGCCCCTTCACCAATTTGAAAAATAAGAGTGTCAGGATGCCTCCCGTCATGACGGAGATAGATGCTGTCGATATTTTTGTTAATTTGGTGATGGAGGATGTGAGGAACAGCAGGGGTTTTTGCGGAAGTCAATATAATTTGACCAAAAATGAGATGCTCAGTCTTAAAAATCTAGAGAGAGACTCCAGTATCACCATAAAGCCTTCTGACAAAGGGGGGAATGTGGTGATACTCCACTCTAGCGCCTATAAAGAGATTTGTTTAAAGATCCTTAGTGACAAACTTTGTTACGCGAAGTTGGACTCCAACCCTATTCCGGGGTATAAAGAAGAACTAAAAACCCTGTTGGGGGAGGCTTTGGAGTCTAACATTATTGATAAAAATGAATATGAATTCCTTTTACCCACTTTTCCAGTGGTGGCGACCTTTTATACTTTACCTAAAGTGCACAAGGGTTTAAATCCCTTAAAGGGTCGCCCCATTGTTTCGGGTATAGGTGGCATAACGGAGAAACTGAGCATATACATTGACAAAATCCTGCGACCCTTTGTGCTGTCTCTCAATTCGTACCTCAGAGACACGACAGACTTCTTACGCCGCATAGAGGACATTTTCTTGGAGGATGGCATGCTCCTATGCAGCATCGACGTAGAGGCGCTGTATTCCTCCATCCCATATACAGCAGGAATGGGAGCTGTCAAATACTACCTAGAATCAAGAGGAAGTCAATTCCGCCAACACAATGACTTTGTCATGAAGGCACTTAAATTCTGCCTGACAAAAAACGTCTTCACCTTTGGAGGGAGATTCTATCACCAGCTCAGGGGGACTGCGATGGGGAGTTGTTGTGCCCCGTCGTATGCGAACCTCCTCCTGGGCTGGTGGGAGGAGACTGTGGTGTTTGGCGGCCTCCTGGACACCGAAGACGTCGTCCTATGGCTTAGATACATCGACGACGTCTTCGTTGTCTGGAAGGGTCAGGTATGTGATTTCCATCAGTTTATGGCTAAACTAAATGACAATGGGATTGGCTTGAGATTCACCAGTGAGATTGGTGGGGAAAGACTGTCTTTCCTTGATGTGATGGTGGAAAGAGGGCCGGGTGGTCGTTTGGTCACCACCACCTTTAGAAAAGCTACATCTTCGAATTCCCTGCTGAAGTGGGAGAGTGCTCACCCTGTCCCCCTAAAAAGAGGAATTCCAAAGGGGCAATTTATAAGGATGCGGCGTAACTGCTCGGAGGAAGTGGGTTTTAACAAACAGGCAGTTGATCTGATGGGACGCCTAAAAGAAAGAGGCTACCCCGAAGGCATTATCCACAAGGCCTACAATGAGGTATGCAATGTGGATCGTACCAAGCTTCTTAACCCCAATCAAAAGAAAGAGGAATCTGTTGATATCCTTAGATTCATTACTACTTTCAACAATGGGGCGGGAGCCTTCAGGGGAATCCTCTCGAAGTATTGGCATGTCCTACAGATGGATCCTCTAATTGACAAACATCTTTTGACGTATCCTTCTATTACCTATAGGAGGGCCAAGTCCCTGGGTGATAGACTTGTCCATAGCCATTTCAGTGAGGATGGACCAGTGGGAACAACGAATGCGGTCTATGGATGTTTTAAATGTCATGACTGTGTCAACTGTAAATACATCGAGGAAGGAAGGGAGTTCGCCAATTACAACAACAAAAAGAGTTTTTCCATAAGATCCCTGATCACTTGCAAATCAAGGGGAGTCATATACAGGGTTAAGTGTATGTGTGGAAAACTCTATATTGGAAAAACCATTAGAGAGTTGCGAAGACGTGTGGGCGAACATAAAAATGATATCCTCAAGAAGAATGACACACCGGTTGCTAGACATGTCAACAATTTTCATGATGGCGATCTGAAAAGTTTCACGATTATGGGGATTGACCTCATTCGCCCCCCTGTCAGGGGAGGCAATTGGGATAAGACGATACTCCGGAAGGAATGTTACTGGATCTACAGCCTCAACACCATGACACCGTTGGGCCTAAATGAGTCCCTGTCCTTCACCCCCTTCCTTTAGGAGCACTGCAGTGTTTAGGGTAAGTGTAGGAGGGAAAGACGACGGCTGAGTGGGGGCACCGTGGGCGTGGGGTATTTTAGGGTGCCGACCCCCACATGATAGGTAGGGTCAGAGGGTTCGTTAGGTTAACATCATAGTGGGCACCCTATATACACCCTAAACCAAAGCCCCCCCCCTCTCCCCTTCCCCCCCTCCTCCTTTTCCAGTCTTGGTCTGCCCCCCTTTTTGCACCCCCTTTTGTATAGCTTGTTATGCTCCGCTTCTGTTCCCGCTGGTCGTTCCTCACTCAGAAATACCTAATCTACAACTATGTCACTGGTATACCTGTATGGTTGGTTTAGTGACTGCCACCTTGGGACTGTGACATATGGACATAATGCGCATTTTGCCAGCAATTTTTCCTAATGTATACCCCTGGTCCTGATACTTGCAACACTATGTATCCGTTATTTACTCGGGCAGTCTGGAACTGCTTTATCAAATTTTGCTTTGTAAAGTATGGCCCTTCCTTATAGGTGGTCATCTTTTCTATACAAATATCAATAGGGTTTATGTGGACGGGTCTATATTGTACCATTACTATGATACAAATGCTGCCGTCATACCTATATATACCCACCATGTTTTGATGTGAGTAACCAACAAACATGGTTTTTCTATATATTGATGTTCTGCAGGCAGAACCGGAGCTGTTGGGCGTTGCTATGGGAACGCGCTCCGTGCTCTGGTTGGTGTTTTCCAGCAGGCATCACTCTCCAGGATATGACGTTACCTGGTGAGGCCGCGCCCGCCCTGTTGCGATGCGGCAGCCGATGGCGCGTGTTTCCGGTCCTAATGCCTCCTGGGAACGCGCGTCATCGGCCGGGACGATGCTACTGCGCATGCGCCTCTTTATAAAAGGGAGCCCGCTTCCGGAGACAGAGCGCGGCACTTTTGAAGAGGCTTATGACTGACGCACGCACGGGTGCGGTGAGTACATGATTTATGGGGCAGAGGAAACAGGCCTCTATTCTTGTCTACGTATATGAGGGTTTATTGTGAACTTTCTGTTTCTATTTAGAATTTCTTTGGGCATAATAAAATGGCCACATAGGATGGTATGGGCCATATTTGATTTAACTCACCAGACTCCCCTGATGATTGTCTTCCATGAAACGCGTTGGGAGTGAGTATCTGCCCTAGTATGGAAGTGACCCTCCGGCATTATTACTGTGGGATTTGACGAGCTGGTGGACAGCCTCCCTGGAAAAGCCGTTTTTGGTGGTCCTCCCATATGTCGCCCTTCCTTTATATCAGCTGGACCGGGTAAGATCGTTCCCTTATGGGACATTTATATATGACTCCCTGTGGTCCACTTTTCTGATACTTGAGACACATGCCCTTATGCTGTTATCATATTCAGCTGTATAAATTAGTAGGGCTGTGTATCAGTACAATTGTCAATATATACCGTGGTGGGTGGTTTTTGGTAGCATCCTCAACCTAGTTTTGAGGCCCGTTTTTTGCCGTACCCTATCACCAAGGGCCAAGATTTAATTGGTCTGTTCTTTATGTCCCTGTGTTTAACAGGATTTTAAACACGTTTATGGTTTGTTTTTACTCACCCCTAGTGAGCCTAGGTTCTCTTTTTATTAAGCACGTGAAATAAAAGTTATATTTTAGGTCTCCTTTTCTAAGCACCTATCTTTGCCTGGATTCAGCTATTTGCCTGTATGAAAAGAGAGATTAGATCCCGTGATCCCAACGTATTGTTACCCCTCTATAAATCACTTGTAAGGCCACATCTGCCACATCTGGAATACGGGATCCAGTTTTGGGCTCCACATTTTAAAAAGGACATGCAGAAGTTAGAGTCAGTTCAGAGGCGGGCAACTAGACTATTACAAGGAATGGAAGGCCTCCCATATGATGACAGGTTGAAAAAGTTAGATATGTTTAGCTTAGAAAAAAAGACGTCTCAGAGGAGATCTCATTTATATGTATAAATACATGTGTGGTCAATATAAAGGACTGGCACATGACTTATTTCTTCCAAAGACAGTACTAAGGACCAGGGGGCACTCACTGCGAGTGGAAGAAAAGCGATTCCGACACCTAAATAGGAAAGGGTTCTTTACAGTTAGAGCGGTCAGACTGTGGAATACACTACCACAAGAGGTAGTAATGGCAGATACTATAACAGCTTTTAAAAAAGGGCTGGATGATTTCCTCAGTACACAAAACATTGTTGGTTATAAATGACTTAGTGACTAAATGTAGAACTGGTGGAGGAAGGTTGAACTAGATGGACCTAGGTCTTTTTTCAACCTAAGTAACTATGTAACTATGTAACTATGTAATAAAGATTATTTTATTATAATCTTTGTCACTCCTTTAATTGGTCATCTACTGGTGTCCAGGTTGTGTATAAATCATGCTGTTGTGGAGTGCTATATGCCAAATATTTTTGGGACATGTGGTTGTTAACTTTTTTAAACACTTCAGGTCTAATATTGGAAGTGGTGTCATAGTAGTCTTTCAAATGAGAGCAAATATATCAGCACTTTAGTGCATATATAAGACTGAATTTTAAGTCTAAATAATATTTTTTGGGATCTATATTAACCTCTTCACGAGACATGACATATTGGGTTTTTCATGAATCGTGTTAGGGTAATTCACACCAGCTGCCGTATGGGAACAGCTGACATGTGCGCCTCCCAGGCACAAGTGGATCCGTGTTCCATCCACGCTTGTTAACCCCTTACAACAGGCTGTCAAACTGTGACAGCCCACTATAAATGCCCAGTGTGGTAAGCTTGTTCTCACAGGCTGCCATCGGAAGTCACATGTTGTGATCACGTGGAGTCGATGGTTACCATGGTAGCACAGGGTCATGTGATAACTCCTCCAGCTATCATGAGTCATTTCCTTTCACTGCCAGCAAAGCACCACGTGTGCGAGGAGAGCAGCATTTCTGCAGATGTCAGCTGTGTAGCTGTGATCTACTGAAATGAATGAGCGATCAGACTGATGATCCTTATAGTCCCCTGGGGGGGGGGTCTAGTAAAATAAAAAAATGTTAAAAAAGTTTTAACAAATTAATTAAAAACATAAATGTTCAAATCACCCCCCCATTCGCCCATTGAAAATTAAAGGGTTAAAAAATAAAAAAAATATGCACATATTTGGTATCACCGGGTTCAGAAACGCCCAGTATATCAAAATATGAACTAAATTAACCTGATTGATAAACTGCGTAGCCCCAAAAAATTCCAACCGCTAAATTTACAATTTTTGGTCGCCATAAATTTTGCACAAAATGCAATAACAGGCAATCAAAATGTAGCCTCTGCGCAAAAATGGTAAAGTTAAAAACATTAGATCAAGATGCAAAAGATAAGTAATCACTGAGCTTCAGATCCTGAAGAATGAGAACACTACGGGTTTCAGAAAATGGTGCCACTTTTTTGGACAAACTTGTGAATTTTTCAGATAAAAGAAAACCTATACATGTTAGGTGTCTACAAACTCTTCCCGAACTGAGGCATCACACTGACACATCAGTTTTACCATATAGTGAACACAGTGAATAAAATATCCCAAAAACAATTGTGCGATTGCACTTTTTAAAATTTTTCCGCACTTGAATTTTTTTTGCCATTCTCCAGTACATTATATGGTAAAACTCATGATTTCATTTACAAGTACAACTCATCCCACACAAAAAAAGCCATTATGGTATCTCCTCTACTAAAGAGTGCTTTCTATTAAATTTTGGAAGTCCTGTCCTTTCAACTTTTAGGAAAAATCCTATATTCTTGTGTAGGACGGATTATTTTTTTGCATTTTTTGATCATAAAATAATTTTCATTTCCAAGGATCCATATTTAAAAGCTTTCTTTTTGCAATTACCATAAAGCAAGATTGCCGAAAAAATAAAAATGTTATGGATCTCGGAACAAGGGGAGCAAAAAAAAAAACAAAATCAAAAACAGAAAAGCGAAAATCGCCTGGGGTGAAGGGGTTAATTTTACTGTCAGGTCTGCGATATGAGTTTATTTCTGTTTATGCATAGGCTGGAGATTACTGCCAAAGCGAAAGCATAAAGATAGCTTAGCAGCAAATTCTGCACAGTCATCAGTAAAACTCCCAACAGGGGCGTGGGTGGGCCAAATATAGAATATAAGAAAATAGAACATTTACAATCAGAGTAAGACATCACCTGTGAGTCATTGGATTTGTGACATTATACATTTATGTGTCATTCCTCCAAAAAAATATCTGAACAAAGTTGGTTTACATGGAGAATTTCTGTGACACATGCTGATTTTAACTATGGCGTCACAGCTGCATTCATACATGAGTTGCATACAATAGCGTGCACTGCAGATGTCACTCGACAGTTAAAATCAATCAGAAACACTTTCGAAAATCTTTGTGTGGCCCAGACCTAATTGACAACTGTCTGTTACCATTCCTCTTATCAAGAGTAGCTGTCCCTATACAGTGAGATACTGTCAGCAATAGGTAAAGAGAACAGTATGAGACTACGTAATTTAGAGTCCTTTTACATGAGGAATGAAAACAATGCGTTGCCAAATTTTTGTACATTTCCAGTAGATGTAATAGAGGAACAGGCCAAAGCAGAGTAAAAACAGAAAGAAGATGTTCAAGCATTGATATTTTATGGGTAATATAAGTATTTACTAAAACAATTATCAAGAGAACTGGTTGATTTTCTAATTATTATGTATTCTTCCTATGGATGTGTCTGAACAGCACTGTATTCTCCTGTATAGTCTACAGCCTCATTATACTCTGCAGAGTTCCTGTTTATACCTGTCTATCACCACTACTGTTGGCTATATGTTTGGTATTATTGGTTAACTTGGTAGCTAAGGGAAAAAGTGAGTTTACATTTGCCCTTTAATGTGTGATTAGTAGTGATGAGCGAGCACTAAAATGCTGAAGTGCTTGTTACTCAAATTGAGCTGGTTGGAAGCTGGGACGGGCTCGACTTCACTAATCAGTATAATGCAACTCAAAGGGAAATTCGAGCATTTTTCAGGCAGACCCTCCCAGAAGGCCTGGGGGAGTAGGAAAATAGCTGAAATGAATTAAAACAGTGCTCAAATGGAATTGGAACAGCATTGGGGAGATACCTGGATGCATCTCTGACTCCTAGGTCCCTGCTAGGAACAATGTTGTCAGAGTATTTTGTCACTTTTACAGACTAACAATAAAGCATCTAAGCTAGAGATGAGCGAGGTTCGAGGTTCGCCAATTTCATGTTCGAGTGATTTTTGAGTGTGCTCGAGATTGAACTCGAATGCGAGCTTTTTGCTAAAAGCTCGACAGTTCGAGTTACGTTCGAGAACGGTTCGATCACCAAAAAGCTTAGCTAGTTACTAGCTGGCTTTTCACTGTAATAGTGTGAGTCACTGTGATTCACGCTATTATCAAATTTCAGCTTATAGTGTGCGGGGGGGACGCGGTTTAGAATGCCAATCGTCATTTTTATTTTTTTTCCTAAGCGCGTATGCGTGCAGTGGGGCAGGCCAGGATGTCAGCCAATCACAGACACACACACAGCTAAGTGCATTTTTGCCAGACAAGCAAGGGCATGTCTCATAGGCTGTGAATGTCACATGTCCTTGCCTTATAAAATACGGCCATTTCCCCTGTCACCGCCATTATCTCCTTTGTGCGTGTGGGTGACAGACACCGCTCACGCTGCTGCCGCCAATCCTGCTGTGTGCGTTATAGACATAGTGCAAGCTACACAGCGCTCTAGGGATTAGGGACTGTTGGTTATTTCAGACTTTTCATAGCTGATTTCCAGGCGTTCATAGCCATAGCTGCTGGGCAGGTCCGTGCAAACACTGTGTACAGCTTTAAATAACAGCGTCTGTGTACCTCAGCTCAGGAAATTCCTTGCTGCATTTCATCATTAGGAGGGATAGAAAGTGAGGCTTCCTTTCCTGCCCTGGTACCCACAGAACAGGGGCACTGTACCCACCTGCCCACTTTTGCCCCGCAATTTTATTTGCCCAAAGAGCTGACACTTTTGCTGGTATCCTAAAAGTGTCTGGAATGCTAAGTTACTGTTCCTTTCCTGTCCACTGACCCACAGAACCCGGACACTGTACCCACCTGCCCACTTTTGCCACGCAATTTTATTTGACCAAAGAGCTGACACTTTTGGTGCCATCCTAAAAGTGTCTGGAATAGTAACTTAGTTTTCCTTTCCTGTCCTTGTACCCACAGAACCCGGGCACTGTACCCACCTGCCCACTTCTGCCACGCAATTTTATTTGCCGAAAGAGCTGACACTTTTTCTGCCATCCTAAAAGTGTCTGGAATACTAAGTTACTGTTCCTTTCCTGTTCACTGACTCACAGAACCCGGACACTGTACCCACCTGCCCACTTTTGCCACTCAATTTCATTTGCCCAAAGAGCTGACACTTTTGGTGCCATCCTAAAAGTGTCTGTAATAGTAACTTGGTTTTCCTTTCCTGTCCACTGACCCACAGAACCCAGACATTGTATCCACCTGCCCACTTTTGCCACGCAATTTTATTTGCCAAAAGAGCTGACACTTTTTCTGCCATCCTAAAAGTGTCTGGAATAGTAACTTAGTTTTCCTTTCCTGTCCTGGTACCCACAGAACCCGGGCACTGTACCCACCTGTCCACTTTTGCCACGCAATTTTATTTGCCCAAAGAGCTGACATTTTTGCTGCCATCCTAAAAGTGTCTGGAATGCTAAGTTACTGTTCCTTTCCTGTCCACTGACCCACAGCACCCTGGCATTGTACCCACCTGCCCACTTTTGCCACGCAATTTCATTTGCCCAAAGAGCTGACACTTTTTCTGCCATCCTAAAAGTGTCTGGAATAGTAACTTAGTTTTCCTTTCCTGTCCTGGTACCTACAGAACCCGGGCACTGTACCCACCTGCCCACTTTTGCCATGCAATTTTACTTGCCCAAAGAGCTGACACTTTTGCTGCCATCCGAAAAATGTCTGGAATACTAAGTTACTGTTCCTTTCCTGTCCACTGACCCACGGAACCCGGGCACTATACACACTTGTCCGTTTTTGATACGCAATTCTAATTGCAAACTGTGCTGCCACTGTTAGGCGCATACAAAAATTGTCTGCGATAGTCAGTGTTGGTTGTTCAGCTGTCTACAAAGCTAGACCACCTCTACATTGTACACACCTGTCCATTTTTGATACACAATTCTAATTTCAAACTGTGCTGCCACTGTTAGAGGCATACAAAATTGTCTGTGATAGTCAGTGTTGGTTTTTCAGCTATCAATAAAGCTAGACCACCTCTGCAATCTACACCAACTCTCAATTTTTGCATCCACATTTTAAGTGGCCAATCTTGTTGCTCACAAAGTGAGTGGCAAAAGGACAGATGCTGGTGGAAAGGGGAACAGGCGTGTTGGAAAAGGAAAAAAAGTTTGTGTCCTTGGGGAAGGTGGGAAAGCTACATTAACATCTGCTGAAGATAGGCCATCTTCCAGCAAAAGTAAGATGTCTACTACTTTCCCTGGACAATCCGATGTGCTCCCTTTTTTACGAACCCGAACAACTGTAACAAAGGTAGATGATGCACAATAAAAGAACATGCTTGAATGGATCTTAAGTGCTCCAACAAGTGCCCTCTCTTCCACCTCAACTTCAAAATACAAAAAACAACAGTCCTCTGAGTTGTCATCCCAATCACTCTTGCTTTCTTCCAGCTCTGAAGTCTCCACCCGCCCTGCAGAGTATGGTGTAACAGAGATGGCATAGTCTGCAGAGCTGTTCAGTCACACTATAGCCTGGTAATCAGAGGTCTGCTCCCAAGCTACAGTGAGTACAGACCAGGAAATGGTCTGCAGTGATGCCCAGAAGACTAGTGACTCAGATTCTGGCCATGATGACCACGTTTCTGAGCATATAGTACACCCTCATTCCCAAACTGTAACACCTGTTGGTGGAGACAATGAGGAACATACTGATAATGATGAGACGCAGATACCTGATTGGGATGACAACTTAAATATTCGGTCAGGGCAGGACGAGATTAGGTCTGAGGGCGAGGGGAGTGCAAACACAATGATTGATGGTGAAGTTCTAGATCCCACTTACTGTCAACCCACAGTCATGCACTCGAGGAGGTCACCAGAGGCGGTGGAGGAGGATGTAACTGACGACGAAGTTACCTTGTGCCTTCCTGGACAGAGTCGAAGTACTGGAAGCATGTCTACAACTGCATCCTCAGCCACAACTCTGCCTCTGAGCACAAGTCAGGGTGGCTTTGCAGGTCGCATAGCCTCTAAGCCTTGCCTAGCCTGGTCCTTTTTTCACCTTGCAAAGGATCTCCCAAATCATGTGATCTGTAAAATTTGTCGGCAATCTATAAGTAGAGGCCAAAAACTCACCAGTTTGACAACTTCTTCCATGAATTGTCACATGAATAACAAGCATAAGTCCCAGTGGGAAGCTCACCGTGCTTTAATGCAGCCTAGCGGAGCGGGCCAAACACCAACTGCCCCTTCAAGTTCCTCCACGCGATATTCATCTTCTATAACTGTGGGGACAGCTGTCACTACTGGTTTTCCACTCAGACCTTTCACCACTTTAACCGCAACAGGCAGTTTGCTTGGTAGTTCGTCAGTTGGTTTGGAAGGGGAAACAAGTGCTGGTGTACAGCTCTCTCAGACATCGAGAGCACTAACTTTGGATGAAGGCAACATCATGTCTCCACCTGCACTTTCCTCACAGACCTGCATTTTTCCAGAGACACCCTACTCACTACCGTCTCCACACAGCAGCCAGATCTCTGTCCCTCAGATGTGGACAAATAAAAAGCCATTTCCTCCGAGCCATGACAAACCTAAGAGGTTGACTTTATCCCTCTGTAAGCTCTTGGCTACCGAAATGCTGCCTTTCCACCTGGTGGACACAGAGGATTTTCGAGACCTTATGTCCGTCGCAGTGCCCCAGTACCAGATGCCCACTTGCCACTACTTCTCCAAGAAAGGTGTGCCTGCGCTACACCAGCATGTCGCACACAACATCACCGCTTCCTTGAGAAACTCTGTGTGTGACCGGGTGCATTTCACCGCCGATACGTGGACCAGTAAGCATGGACAGGGGCGTTACATGTTGCTGACTGGGCACTGGGTAACTATGGTGAGAGATGCAGAAGGGTCTGCTGAACAAGTCTTGCCGTCCCCACGACTTGTACGTCAATCCTCTGTATGTAGAAGTTCCTCCACTGCTTCTGCCTCCTCAACCTCGTATGTGTCCTCCACCTCCGACACAAGCCTGCCTGATCAGGCCACCCATGTTGTAACTGCGCACAAGGAATCCCGCACACCTCCTTACTATGCTGGAAGCAGACCTCAACAACATCAGTCTTTACCTTGAAATGTCTTGGAAATAAGCGTCACACAGAGGCTGAGTTGTAGTCAGCTCTTGCGAGTGAGTTTCGTAAATGGTTGTCTCCATTCAACCAGCAGCCAGGGAAGGCTGTGTGCGACAATGCTGCAAACCTGGGTGCGTCCTTCGCCAGGGCAAGGTGACACACGTGCCTTGTATGGCTCACGTGTTGAACCTTGTTGTCCAGCAATTTTAACCCACTATCCCGGCCCAGATGGGCTTCTGCACAGGGCACGGTCACTCACTGCTCACTTCTGCCGTTCAACCGGTGCAGCTGACCGACTTGCATCGCTTCAGAAGTCTTTCGGCCTGCCGATTCATCGCCTGAAATGCGATGTGCCGACACGCTGGAATTCGACTCTCCACATGTTGCAGCGACTGTGGCAGCACCACCGAGCCCTGCTGCAATACATTATGACGTATAGACTGAGCCAACGAGATGCAGAGGTGGGGCAGATCACGCTGCTGGAGTGGTCTCAGATCAAGGACCTATGCAACCTTCTGCACAGTTTCGACATGGAGACGAATATGTTTAGCGCTGACAATTCCATTATCAGCATGACAATTCTAGTCATTTACTAGAGATGAGCGAACCGGTTGCGGTTCGGCTCGAGGTCGGTTCGCCGAAAGGGGGTCCCGTTCGAGTTCGGCTCGTCAAACATTCGACGAACCGAACTCTAACCTATAGGCTATAATGGGAGGCAATCACAAACACATAAAAATGCATTATAAATGTACACAAACAGTTAATAAACATTGCCATAACACTTACCGGTCCCCGCGATCCCTTCTGCACTCTGTCTCCTGCCGCTATTCCATCCGATGATCGCTGAATCCTCCCGGTGACCGGCACTGCCAGCAGAGATGAAGGACCTATCGTGACGTCAAAATAGCCATGTGACCAGTCACGTGGCTATTATCTCATTGGCTACAGACTGGTCACATGACTATGACGCGTCATGTAGGACCTGCAAGTGCATCTCTCCGGTACACGGTGCACATATGTGTATCGCCGTGTACCGGCGACATGCTCTAGCACACGGTCGACTCCCCGTTCCGTTAGGGACCGGCTGACACAGCCGGTCATTAACGGAGATCACCGTTGCCATAGCAACGCAGTTAGCGGTGACGTCACCGCTAACCACGGCTCCGAGAGCACCGTTGCTATAGTAACGCGTCTGTCAGCTTTACCGCTGTTACCGCTGACAGCCAGCACTGATCACTCACGGAGTGAAGGCTGCACGCTGCTTCCCGATTGTAGTGAGGATTATAGTGAGGATGAGGTTCCCCAGCCCCAAGTGATGAGCTGGTGAACCTCATCCTCACTACATTCGTCACTACTACTACACTAGAAAGAAAGAAGACAGAAGAGCAGGATCGTGGAGGGCTGACAGGGGGTAATAAAGATGGAGACTCTAATGTGTCTGTGTATTTATTTCTATTAAAGTATTTTTTCTCTGTGTGGTGTTTTTTTTAACCCTTTATTGGAGATTCTTAATGGCCGGGTCAAACGTGCCTGACATTAAGAATCTCTGGCATAATACTGGCTAGTAAAACAAAGCCAGTATTAACTCACGATTACCCAACAAGCCACCCGGCTCCAGGGCTGTTGGAAGAGTTGGATACAGCGCCAGATGATGGCGCTTCTATGAGAGCGCCATTTTCTGGGACGGCTGCGGACTGAAATCCGCAGCAGAGGCGCCCAGAAACCTTGGGCTAACCTGTGCTGCGGATTACAATCCCCAGCTCCCTAGTTGTACCCGGCTGGACACAAAAATGGGGCGAAGCCCACGTCATTTGTTTTTTAATTATTTCATGAAATAAGTGAAATAATTAAAAAAAAACGGGCTTCCCTATATTTTTGGTTCCCAGCCGGCTACAAATAGGCAACTGGGGGTCGGAGGCAGCCCGTGGCTGCCTGCTGTACCTGGCTAGCATACAAAAATATGGCGAAGCCCACGTCATTTTTTTGGTGGGCAAAAAAATTCTGCATACAGTCCTGGATGGAGTATGCTGAGCCTTGTAGTTCTGCAGCTGCTGTCTGCTCTTCTCCATACAGACAGACAGCAGCTGCAGAACTACAAGGCTCAACATACTCCATCCAGGACTAAGAAGGAGGGGAGCCAGCACTGCTTGTGAATGGCTTGCAACAAAGATGAAATAAAAAGTGTAATATTCACAAATTCATTCCTACTGTAACAATTCAATGAGATTTTTTGCAAATGATTGATCAATGATTTGAGCCCCCCTGCCCCGTCACGGCAAATCTCTATAGGGGGGTCCCTAACGCTATATTATAAATGATTATGTACCATAAGGTCTCATATAATGCGCAGGACCATATAAAGACACCACTTACCTGAGACATGTCTGAACCGCTCCCATGCTACTAGGACTGACAACCGCGAATAAAGGCAGCCCAGGTGCCAGTGTGTGTGGCAGAACCACACACACCAGCACAATGTCAGGACTGGCCCTCACAGTGCCAGACCAGCAAACATGGATGAGGGCGGAACAAGGTTCAGGCAGGTGGTGTTTAAATAATGATGCCTTGGAGCAGGAGGCGGTGGCTGTGTGTGAACAAGCACCAGACTGAATTTTAATGGCGACAGAAGGAATTTGCAAAACAACACTGGGCGTGCACGGCATGGTGGCGGTCGACCACCTGACCAGTAAACAAAGAAGGAGGGGAGCCAGCACTGCTTGTGAATGGCTTGCAACAATGATGAAATAAAAAGTGTAATATTCACAAATTCATTCCTACTGTAACAATTCAATGAGATTTTTTGCAAATGATTGATCAATGATTTGAGCCCCCCTGCCCCGTCACGGCAAATCTCTATAGGGGGGTCCCTAACGCTATATTATAAATGATTATGTACCATAAGGTCTCATATAATGCGCAGGACCATATAAAGACACCACTTACCTGAGACATGTCTGAACCGCTCCCATGCTACTAGGACTGACAACCGCGAATAAAGGCAGCCCAGGTGCCAGTGTGTGTGGCAGAACCACACACACCAGCACAATGTCAGGACTGGCCCTCACAGTGCCAGACCAGCAAACATGAACAAGCACCAGACTGAATTTTAATGGCGACAGAAGGAATTTGCAAAACCACACTGGGCGTGCACGGCATGGTGGCGGTCGACCACCTGACCAGTAAACAAAGAAGGAGGGGAGCCAGCACTGCTTGTGAATGGCTTGCAACAATGATGAAATAAAAAGTGTAATATTCACAAATTCATTCCTACTGTAACAATTCAATGAGATTTTTTGCAAATGATTGATTCACAAGCAGTGCTGGCTCCCCTCCTTCTTTGTTTACTGGTCAGGTGGTCGACCGCCACCATGCCGTGCACGCCCAGTGTGGTTTTGCAAATTCCTTCTGTCGCCATTAAAATTCAGTCTGGTGCTTGTTCACACACAGCCACCGCCTCCTGCTCCAAGGCATCATTATTTAAACACCACCTGCCTGAACCTTGTTCCGCCCTCATCCATGTTTGCTGGTCTGGCACTGTGAGGGCCAGTCCTGACATTGTGCTGGTGTGTGTGGTTCTGCCACACACACTGGCACCTGGGCTGCCTTTATTCGCGGTTGTCAGTCCTAGTAGCATGGGAGCGGTTCAGACATGTCTCAGGTAAGTGGTGTCTTTATATGGTCCTGCGCATTATATGAGACCTTATGGTACATAATCATTTATAATATAGCGTTAGGGACCCCCCTATAGAGATTTGCCGTGACGGGGCAGGGGGGCTCAAATCATTGATCAATCATTTGCAAAAAATCTCATTGAATTGTTACAGTAGGAATGAATTTGTGAATATTACACTTTTTATTTCATCATTGTTGCAAGCCATTCACAAGCAGTGCTGGCTCCCCTCCTTCTTTCCATCCAGGACTGTATGCAGAAGTTTTTTGCCCCCTGAAAAAATTATGTGGGCTTCGCCATATTTTTGTATGCTAGCCAAGTACAGCAGGCAGGTACGGCTGCCCCCAACCCCCAGTTGCCTATTTGTACCCGGCTGGGAACCAAAAATAAAGGGAAGCCCTTTTTTTATTATTTCATGAATTTCATGAAATAATTAGAAAACAAATGACGTAGGCTTCGCCCCATTTTTGTGTCCAGCCAGGTACAACTAGGCAGCTGGGGATTGGAATCTGCAGCACAGGTTGGCCTGAGTTTTCTGGGCCCCACTGCTGCGAATTGCAGTCTGCAGCCGCCTCTGAAAATGGCATTTTCATAGAAGCTCCATCTTCTGGCGCTGTATCCAACTCTTCCAGCACATGCCTGCTATACCTGGCTAGCATACAAAAATATGGCGAAGCTCACGTCCTTTTTTTGTAGTTTTTTGGCAAAAAAAATAAAAAATGCTTCCCTGGATTTTCCATTGCCAGTGAAGGTAACACCAAGCAGTGGGGGTTAGCAGCCAGTAGCTGCTTGGATTACCCTTAGCTAGCAATACAAAAAATGCAGCGGGAGCCCATATATATTTTTTTAATTATTTATTTAAATAACTAAAAATAAAATGGGCTTCCCTGTATTTTGATTGCTGGACATCACAGTGCTGTAAAAATAAATCTTTAAAAAAATGACATAGCGCTCTGCGGTATTTTTGATTCTCAGCGCAGATAAAGCAGACAGCTATGGGTTGCCACCCCCATCTGCCTGCCGTTACCTTGGTTGGCAATCAAAATACAGGGAAGCCCATTAATTTTTTCTATTTAAAAAATAGTTAAAAAAAAAAATGAAGTTGGGTCCCCCCATTTTTGATAGCCAGCTAGGGTAAAACAGACGGCTGTAGCCTGAAAACCACAGCTGGCAGCTTTACCGTGGTTGGGGATTCAATGTGGAGGTCCCCTCAGGCTCTTTTTTATAATTATTTTATAAATATTAATAATTACACAATAAAAGTAGGGTCCCCCCTAAATTGGATCACCAGCCAAGGTAAAGCGGACAGCTGTGGTCTGGTATTCTCAGGGTGGGAAGGTCCATAGTTATTAGGCCTTCACAGCCTAAAAATAGCAGGCCGCAGGCACCCCAGACGTGGCGCATCCACTAGATGCGCCAATCCTGGCGCTTCACCCCAGCTCATCCCGTGCCCTGGTGCAGTGGCAAACGGGGTAATAAATCGGGTTGATACTAGCTGTAAAGTCACCTGAGATCAAGCCCAGCAGTTTGTGATGTCATGGCGTCTATTAGATACCCAACATTATAAACTGTCAGTACTAACAAAAAAAAAAAAATCGACAAAAGAAATTTATTTGAAAAAACAGTCCCCAAAACATTTCCTCTTTCACCAATTTATTGTAAGAAAAAAAATAAAGGGGTCCCATGACGACTCTGGACCGTCTAGAATATGGGGGGAGACACTCAGGGAACGTATCCCCCATTTTCTAGGAGTGCGGACCCTTCATGTGAGGAGTGTGGGTGCAATGAATCTGCACTCACTCTTCTCGGGTCCACAGCAGCAGAGTCCATGTCGTAATGGTTGCTACCAAAGCTGCAATGCCCTGCTCATGAGGTAAGGGCATGCCTAATCAGGAGAACTACTGTAGAGGAAGCTCTGCTCACTGGTATATAGGTGCTCAGAGGTAATAATAGATAAAATTAGTGAGTAACCTTGGCACTCTAAATCTCCCAGACTAAGTCAGTAAGTCACAACGGATAGTAATGCAAAATCACTCTTTATTGGTCCGTATTAAGAAAAAAAAAATTTTCATAAGCATATATGTTTTTGTCCAAAACAAGTTACAAATGACGTTTCGGCCTGAGCCTTCGTCAGATTGGACTTATCTGCATGTAATCATGAAAAATGACAATAATCAGTATCACATAAGAGTGAGAGAACAATAACATAAACTCGAACAATGTAGAGGTACAATTGGGATGCAGCAAAAAAATTGCAACACAGCAAGAAATGAAACACATGATACAAATGTCATAATACAGTACAAGGACAATATAGTAATGACAAATATGGCGTCAGAGTAGGCTTAGACAGCTCTGGTACGAAAGAGATGTCAATCATAAAGTAACATGTGCAGTAGGTGTAGAGCTACAGTATGCATGGCAGAGCTAATGGGTAGACCGACCATAGAAAAAGAACGGAGAAAAAGTGGAGGAAAAGTGGAGAAAATATGGAGAAAAAGTGGAGAAAAAGTGGAGAAAAAGTGGAGAAAAAGTGGAGGAAAAAGTGGAGAAAAAGTGGAGAAAAAAATGTAGAAAAAGTGGAGAAAAAGTGGAGCACCCTTTCGTGCCTTTCATGTGGCACTAAAGGGTGCTTAGCTTTGTATTTAGCCAAAAAAATGAAAAAAAAAATGACGTAGGGTTCCCCCTAGTTTTGTAGCCAGCTAGGGTAAAGCAGACGGCTGCAGCCTGCAGACCACAGCTGGCAACCTTACCTTGGCTGGTAATCCAAAACTGAGGGCACCCCACGCTGTTATTTTAAATTAAATAAATAATTAAAAAAAAAAACACGTAGGGGTCCCCCAAAATTGGATCACCAGCCAAGGTAAAGCAGACAGCTGGGTCCTGATATTCTCAGACTAGGGAGGTCCATGGTTATTGGACTCTCCCCAGCCTAAAAATAGCAGGCCGCAGCCGCCCCAGAAGTGGCGCATCCATTAGATGCGCCAATCTTGGTGCTTCGCCCCAGCTCATCCCGCGCCCTGGTGCGGTGGCAAACGGGGTAATATATGGGGTTAATACCAGATGTGCAATGTCACCTGGCATCAAGCCCTGGGGTTGGTGAGGTCAGGTGTCTATCAGATACCCGACATCACCAACCCAGTCAGTAATAAAAAAAAATAGACAACAAACACATTTTTATTTGAAAAAGCACTCCCCAAAACATTCCCTCTTTAACCAATTTATTAGAATGAAAAACAAATCCAGGTCTGGTGTAATCCAAGGGGTTGCCATGACGATCCACACTGTCCCAGTCAATGAAGAGCAGGATGTTCCCCATTGGCTGGGAGAGCAGTGCAGTGACCTGAGCTAACATCAATGGGTCAGCCCAGGTCACTGCAGGGGATGACAAGTGCTGCTGTCAGCGAGGTACATTACCTGCGCTGATCTCCAGCACACTGACAGCACCTGTCACTGAGCTCAATGACCGCCGCCTTCACAGCCAAGTATCGCGAGAGGCCCGTGACGTCACCGCTAGTCAGTCTCGGGTCAGAAGCGAGAGAAGGTGATGTGACAAGCGGCGGCCATGGAGGACAGTGACAGCGCTGAGGTCGGGATGGCGGGACTTCATCACCGCAGGTAAGCCGAGCGGGACCATGTGTGTGTGTGTGTGTGTGTGTATGTGTGTATGTGTACGTGTGTACAATACATGCCGCGGGCAGGAGGGGGCGGAGCGAGCTGAGCGGGGAAGTGTGGGCTTCCTCCATGTAACTAGGATAAACATCGGGTTACTAACCAAAGCGCTTTGGTTGGATACCCGATGTTTATCTTGGTTACCAGCTTGTGGCAGGCTGCCAGCGATGGCTCCTGCACACTGTAGCTGTAAAAACCCCTGCTTTTTGCTGCTAGAACCGTTCTCGAACGTATCTCGAACTATCGAGCTTTTGCAAAAAGCTCGAGTTCTAGTTCGATCTCGAACAGCCCTCAAAATCACTCGAGCCTAGAACTGGAGAACCTCGAACCTCGAACCGCGCTAAACTCTATCATTTACATGCTGGAGCACACGCTAAACACTATTCGGAGTCAGGGGGTGGGACAAGAGAAAGGGGAGGAAGTACAGGAGGATTCATATGCGCAAGGGATACCAACATCTACAAGATCCAGACGTTCATCATCACCAAGGCGGCAGGCATGGGACGGTGGGGGAGAGGGATTAACAAGGGCACATGGTAGCAGCCAAAATGCTGAGGAAGGTACAGGAGACCATGAAGAAATGGAGGACGAACTCTCGATAGACATGGAAGACTCAGCAGATGAGGGAGACCTTGGTCAAATTTCGGTTAAACGAGGTTGAGGGGAGATGTCAACGGAAGAAAGCACGGTTATCACCTCTATGCCACAAACACAGCAAGGACTTGTTCCACATGGATGCGCAAGACACATGAGCGCCTTCTTGCTGCACTACCTCCAACATGACATTCGGATTGTGAAAATTAGAAGTGATGATGACTACTGGGTTGCCACACTATTAGATCCCCGGTACAAGTCCAAATTTGGTGAAATAATTCCAGCCATAGAAAGGGACGCACGTATGCAGGAGTATCAGCAGACACTGTTACTCAATTTTAGCTCAGCTTTTCCACTAAACGCCAGTGGTGCACAGAGTGAATCTACCAGTTGTCACTTGCCAAATATGGGACTGTCTCGTCATTATCAGTCAAACTGTACCAGCAACACTGTATCTGGTGCTGGTAACAGCAATTTTATAGAATCGTTTCATAATTTTTTTAGACCATCCAATGCAAGGCTACAAGAGACAAGAAGTCTGACACATAGTCAACGGCTGGAGAAGATGATACAGGAGTTTCTCCAAATGAACATCGATGCTATGACTTTGCAACTGGAGCCTTGCTCATTTTGGGCTTCAGATCTTGAAAAATGGCTTGAGCTCGCCACCTACACCTTGGAGATCTTGTCGTGTCCTACAGCCAGCGTTGTCTCTGAACGTGTTTTCAGCGCTGCTGGGTGTGTGCTGACAAATAAGCGCACGCATCTGTCCACTGACAATGTGGACAGACTAACGTTCATCAAGATCAACAAGTCATGGATCCGCATGGACTTTCCTACCCCGGTGTCATCCTGGGGACAGTTAAGGCTGGCGTATTTTTGAATGTGCTTGATACAAATCAACCTGTCCAGTTTGCAACTGGGGCACAAGTGCTGCCACTGAAGTGGTGTCTGTGGGGCCCAATTTTTGGAAAAAAGGGAGACTCTGCTTGGAGTCCGCTTGCTGTGTTTTACATGATTTTAGAAGGGCATGCCATGTCTATGTCTGTGCCTCGTCCTCTTTTCCTCATCCAGCTGTTTTGTTTTCACAGGAGTATTTGTCCTTGTCACTTTCCCATGTGTTTGTTTTGTCTTGGGAGTTGTTTGTCACCTTTTGGACACCTTTGAAGGTGTTTTCTATGTCTTTTTATGTGTTTGTGATTGCCTCCTATTGGTTTCAATGGGATTCGATAGGTTCGTCGAATGGCTCGCCAAACCGAACTTGAACGCGGCCTCCGTTCGACGAACCGAACCGAGCTTGAGCCTCTAGAGGGTGGCTCATCTCTAATAAAAACAGATAAATTCAATTTAACAGAAAAAAGTGTTTGCAAACGTTATTTCCTGTATAATGACTTCTATAAGGAGAATTAAAAAAAGAGAAAAAAAAAAGCCTCATCCACTCCTTACACTATGTTCACACAGCTTTTCTGCACTTTCACAGTGCTTTCACTAGTGAAAAAAACATTCACCAGTACATGTAATTTTAACAATTTACCACCTTATCTGGGCATGTGGTGTGATCACACACATCCTATTTAATTTCTGAAAGTGGGGCTCTGAAACTCACAAAACCTATGCAAACAGTGCAAAAAGTGTCAAAAATTAGAAGGAAGAGGGACTACAATGCACCCTGTATTAGTCATAAAGGGAGGCCTCATACACATTAATTTAAAATTGTTAGGTAGTGGACTGCTACACTCATTAAACCTATGCACTGAGTGCAAGAGCTGCCAAAAATTTTAAGGAGGGACTGCAATACAACATGGAAGAAACATAGAGAATGGCTTCAGAATAAATGTTTTGACAAATTTAAAAATATTACAACTTCTACACTGGTAATTATGCACTATGTACAGACCTAGCAAAAATTGAAAGGAGGGATTGCAGATTGCAAAACAACATGGAAGATATGTAAAGGAGGGCCATAGAATACATTTTGGGATAATTTTAAAAACAGTGGGATGCATACAGTTGTAAAGCCTAAGTGCAAGCCTAGAAATAATAATTTAAAGGAGGGATTGCAATACACCCCAGAAGATATGTAGAGGAGGGTCTCAGAATAAATTTTGGGACAATTTTACAAACTGGGACTCCTACAGTGGTAAAACATATGCACTTAGTGCAAGGACTAGTAAATATTGAAAGGAGGGATTGCAATACACCCTGGAAGATATGTAGAGGAGGGTCTCAGAATAAATTTTGGGACAATTTTACAAACTGGGACTCCTACAGTGGTAAAACATATGCACTTAGTGCAAGGCCTAGTAAATATTGAAAGGAGATATTTCAATACATCCTGGAAGACATGTAGAGGAGGGCCTCAGAATAAATTTTGCAACAATTTTAAAAACAGTGAGACTCCTACAGTGGTAAAGCCTATGCAAGTGCAAGGCTTAAGAAACATTTAAAGGAGACATTGCAATACACCCTGGAAGACACAAAGAGGAAGGACTCAATAAATATTGGGACAATATTAATAACAGTGGGACTTCTAGAGTGGTAACGCCTATGCACTAAGTGCAAGGTCAATCAAAAATTTAAAGGAGGGACTCCTACAAAAGTAAAACCTATGCGCTATATGCATGGGTTGCCAAAAATTAGAAGGAGGTACTCCAATATACCCTGGAATACACTAAAGTGGGCTTTACACATTACGATATACAGTTAGGTCCAGAAATATTTGGACAGTGACACAATTTTCGCGAGTTGGGCTCTGCATGCCACCACATTGGATTTGAAATGAAACCTCTACAACAGAATTCAAGTGCAGATTGTAACGTTTAATTTGAAGGTTTGAACAAAAATATCTGATAGAAATTGTAGGAATTGTACACATTTCTTTACAAACACTCCACATTTTAGGAGGTCAAAAGTAATTGGACAAATAAACCAAACCCAAACAAAATATTTTTATTTTCAATATTTTGTTGCGAATCCTTTGGAGGCAATCACTGCCTTAAGTCTGGAACCCATGGACATCACCAAACGCTGGGTTTCCTCCTTCTTAATGCTTTGCCAGGCCTTTACAGCCGCAGCCTTCAGGTCTTGCTTGTTTGTGGGTCTTTCCGTCTTAAGTCTGGATTTGAGCAAGTGAAATGCATGCTCAATTGGGTTAAGATCTGGTGATTGACTTGGCCATTGCAGAATGTTCCACTTTTTTGCACTCATGAACTCCTGGGTAGCTTTGGCTGTATGCTTGGGGTCATTGTCCATCTGTACTATGAAGCGCCGTCCGATCAACTTTGCGGCATTTGGCTGAATCTGGGCTGAAAGTATATCCGGCTACTCTTGTCTGCTGTTATGTCATCAATAAACACAAGTGACCCAGTGCCATTGAAAGCCATGCATGCCCATGCCATCACGTTGCCTCCACCATGTTTTACAGAGGATGTGGTGTGCCTTGGATCATGTGCCGTTCCCTTTCTTCTCCAAACTTTTTTCTTCCCATCATTCTGGTACAGGTTGATCTTTGTCTCATCTGTCCATAGAATACTTTTCCAGAACTGAGCTGGCTTCATGAGGTGTTTTTCAGCAAATTTAACTTTGGCCTGTCTATTTTTGGAATTGATAAATGGTTTGCATCTAGATGTGAACCCTTTGT
The DNA here is from genome assembly GCF_048569485.1 of Anomaloglossus baeobatrachus. Taxonomy (NCBI): domain Eukaryota; kingdom Metazoa; phylum Chordata; class Amphibia; order Anura; family Aromobatidae; genus Anomaloglossus; species Anomaloglossus baeobatrachus. The sequence goes on along the minus strand of NC_134354.1, from coordinate 544,198,336 downwards.
ATTTACTTTCATGGAGTCTTCTCTTTACTGTTGACTTAGAGACAGATACACCTACTTCACTGAGAGTGTTCTGGACTTCAGTTGATGTTGTGAACGGGTTCTTCTTCACCAAAGAAAGTATGCGGCGATCATCCACCACTGTTGTCATCCGTGGACGCCCAGACCTTTTTGAGTTCCCAAGCTCACCAGTCAATTCCTTTTTTCTCAGAATGTACCCGACTGTTGATTTTGCTACTCCAAGCATGTCTGCTATCTCTCTGATGGATTTTTTCTTTTTTTTCAGCCTCAGGATGTTCTGCTTCACCTCAATTGAGAGTTCCTTAGACCGCATGTTGTCTGGTCACAGCAACAGCTTCCAAATGCAAAACCACACACCTGTAATCAACCCCAGACCTTTTAACTACTTCATTGATTACAGGTTAACGAGGGAGACGCCTTCAGAGTTAATTGCAGCCCTTAGAGTCCCTTGTCCAATTACTTTTGGTCCCTTGAAAAAGAGGAGGCTATGCATTACAGAGCTATGATTCCTAAACCCTTTCTCCGATTTGGATGTGAAAACTCTCATATTGCAGCTGGGAGTGTGCACTTTCAGCCCATATTATATATATATATATAATTGTATTTCTGAACATGTTTTTGTAAACAGCTAAAATAACAAAACTTGTGTCACTGTCCAAATATTTCTGGACCTAACTGTATCAAACGATATGTCGTCAGAGTCACGTCGTTAGTGACGCACATCCGGCCTCGTTTGACATATCGTAGCGTGTAAAACAAATGAGCGACTGTGAATGAGCAAAAATACTCACCTTATCGTTGCTCGTTGACACGTTGCTCATTTTCAAAAAATCAAACGTCCTTCTGTGCTCCGGTTGTTCATCATTCCCGAGGCAGCACACGTCGTGTGACACCCCGGGAACGATGAACTGCAGCTTACGTCCCTCTCCCTTCAGGAAGAGGATGTTCGCCGCCCACAGCGAGGTCGTTCAGGAGGTAAGTACGTGTGACGGGGGGTTACGAGTTTGTGTGACACGGGCAAGAAATTGCCCGTGCCACACAAACGACGGGGGCAGGTGCAATCGCATATGCGATCGCACGAGAAATTGCAGCATGTAAAGCAGGCTTAAGAACAAGGTCTCAGAAAAACATTTTGTTCCCATTATTAAGGAGTTGGTCGGGAAAGTCTATGCACTAAGTGCAAGGGCTGAAAATGATTTACCTCTGAGCGGTATATGTACATGTAAGAGAATTTGCAAGGTAAGTCTCTAAAAATTATGAAGAATGGCATCATACACACCCATGAAAAATAAATAGCGAAGGTCGTTTGATCACCCTGCGGATATGGTGGAGGACACTAAAAAGAAGAAATCATGAAACGTATACAATTGTTTGAGTAGGAAGTGGTGCATGGGTATTCCATCCCAGAAAAATAAATATTAGATTTGGCTTTATGTTCCACTGCTGTCAACCAATGGGGTTGATATGACTGGGCTTATCCAGGCCTTGTTTATTTCGATAAGGGTCAGCCTTTCAGTATTTTCAGTTCACAAATGGATGCACCTATCAGTTAGTATGCCCCCGGCAGCACTATAAAACCCGCTCTGACAAATTGCTAGTGATAGGTGAGCCCAGCACCTTCACGGCATAGAAGGACAGTTCATCGTACGCGGCAGTGCTGTGCCATCAGGTCGTCCTGAGGCTTCAAATATACTGAAGGAGGGGTTTAAACATATCTTCATCTATCTCCTGAGAGACATTTGTGAATGAAAAGTTCAATTCTTAACCATGTGGTTAAACTTCTCCAACCCATCCTGGGGCACAAGAGATGCATTTTGTCAATCCTCATCCATTGGAAAAATGCAACTTTACTGATATTAGCTTTAGTACTGCTAAGGGGCAGACATATTATCTGTGCAACCTGTGCGGCAGCATAGCGAGCATCATGCATACCCTGGTAAAATTTAAGAGCAAACATTGCATCATGACCCTATTGATATGGTGGATGAGGAGGACACAAAAAGCTAATACAAAAACTGTGTACCTTTGTTTGGCTGGAAAGGGGTGCATGGGAGTACACTAGATAAAAAAGATAATTTGTGTTATGTTGTTGTCATTAGGTGGGATTGAGAAGCTTTTGATAAGAATCAACCTGTCAACATTTATCCCACACATTTATCCTACATGATGAGGGACTTGTAGAGATGATCGATCTTGCCAAGGATCAGATCGATTTAGGATCACCAACCTGTCTGAGATGACTGATCGGTACATCGATCCTAGCCTATCCGATCGTCAATCCTAGCTGAACCCATTAAATTCAATGGGGGCAAAAGGGAAGTGTTGAAAAATGGTGTAAGGGGGCTGTAAAAGAAAGAAAATAAAAAAATATTGGCATTGCTGTGATTGGCCACTGTAAAAAAGGAATCAAAAATGTTAAAGCAGCACATTAATATCGAGTTTCCCCGCAGCTACAGCGCTACTTCCAGGAATGATAAGTATCCCTCATACATATTCATTGCTTTCCCATTCCAGCAGCACCTCTGATTGGCTGGCATTGGACCATGCCCCCACCCTCAGACAGCGTCTGTGATTGGTTGGAATAACACATTCTGTCTGTGTCCTTATACTGATGATCAATAGATAAAGAAAAAAAATTGGTGTCGGGTCCCCCACTGTATTGACACCAGCACAAATAAACCCACGGCTACAGGCTGCAACCCCAGCCGTGTGCTTATCTTGGCTGTGTATCAACATAAGAGGAATCTCATGGAGTTTTAAAAAAATAAATCAGTAAATAAATTAATTAATAAATAATTTAAAACAAATGGTGTGCTATTCCCCCCAATTTTAATACCCAGTCAAGATAAATCCTAACAGCTGGGGGCTGGGGAGACCATGCTTATTGCCCCCAAGCCTAAAAATAGCAGCCTGTAGCTGCCCAGGATTGTTGCACCCATTAGATGGCAATCAGGGTAATAAGAGGTTAATGACAGCTGTGAGCTGCCACTAAATCCTGGATTAGTAACGGGTAAGGGTCTGTTAGACCCACCACCACTAACTATATAAGTACAATTAAATAAACACAAACACACAGAAAAATCCTGTATTTTAAAAAAATAAAAGACACCGTCTTATACCAATTTATTAACCCTCCAAAACACCCAGATCCGACCTAATCCACACTACGAGGTCCCATGACGATTCTAGCTCTGCTACATCGGAAGACACAGTGCATGGCTATAAAACATGACCGCCCACTATGCGCTTCAGGCAGAGACTGAGCCACCGCAATGAATGATGACGTCAGTCAGGTTAGTTGCGATCACAGCTGGAGGTTCCCATGGCCCTTCACCTGTAACAGTAGGTAACCTGACTTCAGGGGATCACAATGAACTCAGTGACCTCACCTCAAAAGGTCCCCTGAGATCAGGTTACCTGCGGTCACAGGTGGAGGGCCGTAGGAACCCCCAGCTGTAACTGCAACTAACCCAAGTGACATGACCGCAGATTACATGGCTCATTCTTTGCCTCAAGTTACAGCATGTGGTCATGTTCTATGGCCTCATGCTGTCAATTTAGATGTATCACAGCTGGAATCGTTGTGGGATGTCATGTGGATAATATCAGACCTGAGTCTTTTGGGGGGGTTAATAAAGTGGTGAAAGAGGTTGGATGTTTTGTATTTTATTTCAAACAAAGGATTTTTCAGTGTTCGTGTTTATTTCTTTTCACTTACAAACTACTAATGTGGAGGGGTCTCATAGACCCTCCCTATTACTAATCTAGGACTTAGTGGCAACTGTGGGCTGCCATTAAATCCTTATTACCCCAATTGCCACTGCACCAGGGCAATTTGGAAGTACTTAGTAAAGTTCCTGGATTGTCGCATCGAATGGATGCGCCAGTCCTGGGCAGGTGCAGGCTGCTATTTTTAGGCTAAGGGGCCCAATAACCATGGGTCTCCCCAGCCAAATAGAAGATATAGAAGACAAATGATACATTTATTTTAACAAAACCATGATGAAAAAATAATTTCTAACCAAAAATGTGTGCATTAAGAAAGACAGTGCCCTTTAGAGTTCGATCACCCTAGTGTATACATTGAATGAGTGCTATCTGATGTTTTATTTTATTGGATAGCAATCAGTCTAATGTTGTTCAATGGAGCAGTGCTGATTTAGCTTTTTCTTCATACCAATTCAGCATGAGAAAAAAAAATTGTAGCATGCTGTGATTGCTGCCCAAATCGAAAAGGCACTCACTCATTCAAGTCTATGGGTGCGTTGAAATCATTGGTCTGATATTGGGTGGCATCCAAAGTGTAGTCCGATTTCCAAAGAAGATGGAGAAAATGGAGAAATATTGCTCTCCATCATCTCCTGACAATCTGCTACTATTATTAACACTTTGCATTATGCACTAATTACCATGTCATCAATATGGTTGTTACATCTGTTTACTCTGTAAATATTCATTCATTGACAATAATTGGTTTTACAATGATATAGTAAGAAATCATTTGTCTCTTCTACCTGGGTTTCCCCTGGAATATGTGTCCTACCTTGTTGGTTTGTGCCACATGTCACCAACTCACATGTTTAAATAAAGTTTTTTCACATTTATAAATTGGGCTTTGATTACATTTTTTCATTTGGTTCTGTTCAATCTGCTACTATTGTCTCATGCGTGAGAATCAGATCACACTAAGCTGACACTCTGATCAAATTCTGATCATAGCGTCATTACCATAATCAATCAGATTTTCTCTCATGAGAGAAACAACGTTCGTGTGACCCCAGCCTCATGGGGCATACATCTTTTAAGTATTGCTAATATTTTTATCTTAAAATTTTGAAACAAAGCTGGAAATATATTCTAGACATAGTTTGTGGCATGAGCACCACATTTTTTTGTTAAATATTCTAGTGGTCACTTTCTTACTGATCTAGCTACTGTAATGAGTATTCACATATACAGTATAGTATTATTATTTATTATATATGTGTGTACACCTGATTTAGTATCTGTATAGTCTTTTGTAGAAATGTATACACAGTTAATATGCACATATGGATGTATGTTTTTCTGTGTAAATACTGTTTGAGATTTCCTTACCTAAATTAAATTAGAATTATATAATTAATTTATGCTAAAAAACTGTCTTAGGTCCCTTTCCCACAGCCGTGTAAAAAACACAAGTGTTAAAGAGTCCATTTTGGACATCCATATGTCCGTGTGACATATCTGTGTGACATCTGTTTGACATCCGTGTGACTGGATGTATTGTAAAAAAAACATGTTACTGAAATTAATGTTTATTTGTCAAAGATATGCAAAGCCAGAAAAATGATTGTATAGCTATTTAGCAGAGTTAATAAATAATTTATGAAAAAAATCACTTGGGGTTCCCCCTAATTTTCATTACTAGCACATAAACAGCAGCAGCTATGGACTGCAACCCTCAGATGTGAGCTATACCTAGGCTGGTTTTGAAAAATAGAGGCGATCTTATGCTGATCTTTTAAATTATTTGAAAACATAATTTAAAAATATGGATTAGGGTACCCCCATTTCTTCAAAACCAGCCAAGGGACATCAGTCAGCTGGGGGCTGATATTATTAGGGTGGGAAGGGTCATCGTTATTTGGCCCTTCCCAGCCTCAAAATAGCACCCCACAGCTACCCCAGAAGTGGCGCATCAATTAGCTGCACCAAATCTGACTCTGTATTTGGCTCTTCCCATTCCCCTGGTGTGGTAGAAAATGGTGTAATGTATGGGGTTTACATCAGATGTGAATTGACAGCTGGCATCAAGCCCTGGTATTAGTAATGGGTGGGCGTCTAGCAGGCACGCATATTACTAATCCAGTAGTTGGAAATAGAAAAAAAAATTTGATAAAACACCCCTTGACTACAGCCTTCATTCCCAAATTTATACAAAATTGTAGCAAAAAAAGGTCCTCCTTAATCCTTATGGCGGTCCCACGAATTCACCAAAAGCCGATTCACCAATTTATTTCCCTGCTAAATCCCTAATCCAGATTTGCCATAATCCATAGGGATGTCCCACAATGTTCCCAGACTCTGTGTCCCAGACAATGAAGAACAGAATGTTCCCCATTGTCTGGGACAGCAGCCATTGGTCTGTTGCCCCCTGTGTGCCTGTGACACTCACAATACCCTGAAGACCCCTATAACAATAATTGTTGCTAAATGTCCACTTAACATTTAATAATGTCCCCCATTGACAGCTCGTCTATACACAGTATGAAGCCCCTATACACAGTATGATGCTCCCATAGCTTCCCTATACATAGTATGATACCTCTACACCTCCCCTATACACAGTATGATGCCTCTACACCTCCCCTATACACAGTATGATACCGCTACACCTCCCCTATACACAGTATGATGGGCCTACAGCTCCCCCAAAACAATGGCTCTCACACTGTATTATAGCCACCACAGTAGCCGAAACTAGTTAATTGTTCCCACAGCAGCCCCCACATTGTATAAGTAAATCTTCCGTGTCATCATTTACTTTCCCTGAGGAAGGAGGCAGAGACCCCTGAAACGCGTAGACTTATACTTCTTCAATAAATGACCTGAAAACTATTCATTGGATTCAATGGTGACAAGCGCGGCGATGATCCCTGATTTTCTTTAGAAGTTTCCTGTTCTTATCTGACGGGTTCGCAGGTGTCTCTACCAGCCTCAATGCTCCATCAGGTGTTGTGACTGTCTCACAACATCCATAGGTGAGTGCACCTTACAAACCCTCTACTGTTGTTTATCGGTTAAAACCCTATGTGCCTGTCTTTCTCCCACTACTACTTTGTCCTGCAGGGAATGCGGCCCCCCTCAATTTTTTTTTCTATGTGCGGCCCATACACCCAGCTGAGTTTGAGAGCCCTTATCTAGAGGGCACAAATGAGGCATTTTACTATGTAAAGGGCACATTGGTGGCATTAATATGTGTTGGGTACAGTGGTGGCATTATTATGTGGAGGCACAGTAGTGGTATTATGTTGGAGGCAGAGTGGTGGCATTATTACCATGTGGGGCCACAGTGGTGGCATTAATATGTGAGGCAGTAAGAGGAGCACGGTTTTTGTGCCACACAGCAGGTGCAGTAATAGGGGCACATACAACAGCAGCAGCGGCTCAGTATTGGGGTGATGGTGGATGAGGAGTTTGTGCAGGTTGGGATTAGATGGGGATGGTGCCGGAAATGTGAGAAGTCAAATGTGTCTTTGTTGTAATCTCTGTAGACGAGTTGTGGCTGGAAGAAGTTGTCATGTCGGTTTGGGCCATATGGAAAAGATGAAAAATGTGAACAATTTAATCCGAAAGAACGTCAGCTGTAAGTCACCATCTATAACTGTACTGTAATCACTTGTGTGTGCTGCAGGACTGATATCTATCACTATATAGTCACCATATAGTGGTAATATCAGTGTCGTCTGCTGAGGCTCCACTATACCCGCCTTTTGCCTGCGCCACCATAGTTATCATAGTTACCTGGTTAGGGGCCCACTCAGAGGCCCCCCCCCTTCCCCGAACTGAAACCCTAGCTACGCCTTTGGTTTTCAAAGGAAAATTGCTAAAAATCCAGTGAAATATATGATGTGTTAGTCCTGTACACATTCATTTGACAAACAGATTGTACTTGTAGTACAGATAAATAGGGAGAAAAAGAAAGACAGCATGGTATGAAAGCACCATTCATTCTGGCGACAATTCTCACTTGTAATAGGGTGTCATATATCTGACTCTTGCTACTTACTCCATGTGCCCAATGAAGGTCTAAAGGACCAAAACATCCTACACTGTGTTTTATTTTTTTATTACACTTTTAAGAATTTCCTTTGAAAACTCATGAGTTTTCTGCTTTTACCAAAATTTTGCCAATAGTTTGTGATGCAAACAATACCAACTAATAGCAGGAGTAAACGTATTCAAAAGAACAATGTAAATGTTAACAAAATGTATCACCCAGATTTAGCCAGTTTGATAAATTTAGCACAATTTTAGAAAATGAATCTGTAAATTAGACAGGATTAGTCACTCTGCTTCAATGTATGTTTGCTATTACCATTATGATTTGAGTATTGTATGGCGCTATGTGTTTTTTATTAATTTTTGTGATAATGAGCCAATATTTCTATTTTGAATCTGAAACCTATAGGTAAACATTCTACTGCATGTGCATGTGAAGCTAGCCATATATGTATCTGTCATATAAGCAATTGCTTGGCCTAAAAGTAATTTTTCCACAGTCATCTATGTCTGAGTAACTCTGCCAGTGGTCATATTGGAGTGGAACAAAAATATTTTTTAAATCTATTATCTCCAAGTTTTGATATTCCTTGTTCTTCCCAGGCTTTTCCTAAATCTAGCCACCCAGGTAGTTGGAGATTTACAGTTGTGCTCAAAATTTTACATACCCCAGCAGATTTTTTGCATTGTTGGCCTTTTTTCAGAGAATATGTAGGATAACACAAAAACTTTTTTTCCACTCATGGTTAGTGGTTGGGTGAAGCCATTTATTGTCAAAATACTGTGTTTTCTCTTTTTACATCATAATGACAAGCAAAAACATACAAATAACCCTGATCAAAAGTTCACATACCCTGTTGATTTTGGCCTGATAACATGCACAGAAGTTGACACAAATGGGTTTGAATGGCTAATAAAGGTAACATCCTCACCTGTGACCTGTTTGTGATTAGTGTGTGTGCATAAAATCTGAGTGAGTTTTTGGGATCCAGACAGAATCTTACATCTTTCATCCAGCCACTGACATTTATGGATTGGGAGTCATGGGAAAAGCAAAAGAATTGTCAATGGATCTACGGGAAAAGATAGTTGAACTGTATAAAACAGGAAAGGGATACAAAAAGATATGCAAAGAATTGATAATGGCAGTCACCAGTGTTCAAACTGTGATTAACAAAATCAGGGGCTCTGTTAAAATCAAACCACGATCTTGTTCAGGATACAAAGAAAAACCCACAAATAACATCAGATGAAATACAGGACTCACTGAAAACTAGCGGTGTGGCTGTTTCAAGAGGCACAATAAGGAGGCACTTGAAGAAAAATGGGCTGCATGGTTGAGTCACCAGAAAAAAGTCATTACTGCACAAATGCCACAAAATATCTCACCTACAATATGCCAAACAGCACAGAGACAGGCCTCCAAACCTCTGGAACAAGGTAATTTGGATTGATCAGACCAAAATCAAATGTTTAGGCCACAACCATAAACGTTACAATTGGATAGGTCTCAACAAGGTCTATGATGAAAGAAACACCAATCCTACTGTAAAGAACAGAGGTGGATCGCTGATGATGTGGAGATGTGCTGGCTACAAAGGCACAGGAAACTTGGTCAAAGGGGAAGGAGAGATGAATAATGCATGTTATCAGCAAATACTGGAGGCAAATTTGCACTCATCAGCTCGGAAATTGTGCATGGGACGTACTTAAACGTTCCAACATGACAACGATCAACAAGACCAAGTAGACCTGTCATTGGCTACAGCAGAACAAAGTCAATTCTGGAGTGGCCATCTCAGTTCCCTGACCTCAATATCATTGAGCCACTCTGGGGAGATCTCAAATGCGCAGTTCATGCAGGAAAACCCAGGAATTTACAGGAACAGGAGGCTTTTTACCAAGAAGAATGGGCAGCTTTACCATATGAGAAAATAAAGTGCCTCATCCACAACTACCACAAAACACTTCAAGCTGTCATTGATGTTAGAGGGTACAATACACAGTATTACTGGGGTATGTGAACTTTTGATCAGGGTCACTTGGATGTTTTTGGTTGTCATTATAATTTAAAAAGAGAAAACACAGTAGTTTGACAATACATGGCTTCACCCAACCACTAACCATGAGTGGATAAAGATTTTCTGTTATTATTATTATTATTTATTATAGCAACATTTATTCCCTGAAGCTTTACAAATGAAAAGGGTATACATAAAAAACAAGTACAACAATCATGAACATTACAAAAACAAACTGGTACAGGAGGAGAGAGGACCTTGCCCGCGAGGGCTATGAGTGTACAGGGAATTGGTGAGGGTACAATAGCTGAGGTAGAGCATTACAGAGTATGGGGGAGGTATGGGAGAAATCTTGCATGCAATTGTGGAAAGAGGAGATTAGAGGGGAGTAGAGAAAGACATCTTGTGAGGATCTGAGGTTGCGTGCAGGTAGGTATCGGGAGACTAGGTCACATATTTAAGGAGGAGACCGGGTGTGGATGGCTTTGTATGTCATTGTTAGTGTTTTGAACTGGAGTCTTTGGGCAATGGGAAGCCAGTGAAGGGATTGGCAGAGTGGCGAGGCAGGCAATAGCAAGGGGACAGGTGGATTAATCGGGCCGCATAGTTTAGGATAGATTGGAGGGGTGCAAGAGCATTGGAAGGGAGGCCACAGAGCAGGAGATTGCAGTAGTCGAGTTGGGATATGATGAGGGCATGCACCAATGTTTTTGCTGATTCTTGGTTAAGGAAAGCACGAATCTGGAAGATTTTTGAGTTGTAGTCGGCATAAGGTGAAAAGGGCTTGGATGTGTGGCTTGAAGGATGGAGCAGAGTCGAGGGTTACTCCGAAGCAATGAGCTTGTGAGACTGGGGAGAGTGAACAGTCATCAACTTTGATGGATAGGCTTGTTGGATAGGTTGAGTGAGGAGGAGGAAAGATAATGAATTCTGTTTTCTCCATGTTAAGCTTTAGGAATTGTGCAGAGAAGAAGGATGAAATAGCAGACAGACATTGTGGATTTTGGTTAGTAAAGAGGTGATGACAGGTCCAGAGAGGTAAATCTGCTTATGATCGACATAGATATGATACTGAAAGCAGTGGGACTCTATGAGCTGTCCCAAGCAAAAGGGGTATATGGAGAACAGCAGAGGTCCAAGAACTGAACCTTGGGGGAAACCGAAAAATTGAGGGCTAGATGAGGAGGTGGTATGAGAATGGGAGATGCTGAAAGGTCGTTCGGTTAGGTATGAAGAGATCCAAGATAGGGCCAAGTCTGTGATGGCCAGAGTAGAGAGAATCTATAATAGGAGGAAGTGGTCCACTGTGTTGAAGGCAGAGGACATGTCCAAGAGAAGGCAGGACAGAGTAGTTTCGCTTGGCTTTGGCGGGTTAGTAGGTCATTGGTGACTTTTGTTAGGGCAGTTTCGGTGGACTAATGCAGTCAGAAGCTAGATTGTAACCAGTCAAAGAGGGAGCAGGAGGAGAGGTGGGATATTATGATTTAAGAAAGCAAAAAAATCTTCAGGAGTATGTACTTTTGAGCACAACTGTACAATTCCCTTTCTCAGATCAATAGAATAGAGTGCTGTAGTGATAAAAAATAACTTTTAAGCAGGTATAATAAAATACTATCAATATTACCTAAACCAAGGTTACTGAGTGCTACTGGTACAGGTGCATAACAATGTAATAACATATAAAGTGCATAAAATAGAGTAGATCTTACGTTTGTTGATAGAGGGGAATTACTATACAGTGTGTCCACCCATATGCTGTCCACCGCCATTAACTTGAGAACGGCGGCAGCTATAGGCATAGAAGTGGTGTCTAGGTATAGTAAAGTATCCATGCGCTACGTAATGAAACCACCTATAGCGTCACCTGGTGGAAAACAACGGAGTTAGCATTTTTATCTCGAAAATGAAACGAGATAGAGAAAAAAAAATGAATTACAAAGTTGTAGGGCATCATCAATTCAATACGAATCGACACCTTGCGAACAAAATAAAATTGTGTACACACTATGGATGGCTAAACGCATACTATTTGCAGGCTAGCCATTACTAATGCTACACACACACATATATATATATATATATATATATATATATATATATAAATATATATATATATATATATATGATTAATGGTTTAAATTGTTAATGGATAGCTGTGATCAATATATTTGACAGCTTGCACTAATTAGTCATCCATTAACTATCTATAACCAATAGTCTCTCATATAAAAAAGTGAATGTTTAACAGGAAAAATTGTTTGGCTAAAGACAATTCAGTAAAACATTCTGGGGAGACACATCTGTAACAAATGTAAATATAAAGCATGAATGTTAATGTTCTTGTGCGGTTCTATAAAAAATTAAAAGTCAGAGCTAGTTTGCTCAACTTTAATAAGGGTGCTACTTATTTTTACATTATTAATATGACTCACTATGAATGATGCTTTGATTGAAAGCTGAGCTTTAACATGTCAAAAGTTAAAAGGGCAATATCTATCGGCTTATGTTTAACATCTTGCTAGATGCTTAATTATGTGATAATCAAAGAGGTCTAAAATCTGAATTTGTACATATTTAATAATAATAGTTGAATTTTGACAAAATTTGAATTCAGCAGTTTGACTCATATAATTTGAATTAAATAATGCACATTGTTATTTTTTGAGGACTTTCCAGACACTAAAGCACAATAAAGACATGTTAAAAAAACGATGTTCATTTGGCCCTCAAATGTCCTGTCATACAGTCTTGTTCAGTTCATCTTCTTTGGTCTAGTTATCACTTGGCTGTCTTCAGTTTCTTCCTGTGCCGAGCATCTTCAGCATTTTTTAAGATCCGGCCAGCCTCCTGCTCTAAGAACACAAAAGTTTGATGTTTCGCAACGCATTGTGGTTTTGTCAGCATAAGAGCGTCAAAGATGGCAAGTGCCTAAAGGAGACGCCCAATGAAGACTGCACCCATGACTTAACTAAAATTGATGTAAAATTGACACCTGAGGACAGGGTGAGTATGTATTTTCTTTTTAAATTTTTGGGTTTGAAAATGGCCGGACACCTCTATGCTGGATTCCTGACAAGCAAATTAAGAAAAATTAACAGGAAAAATTGTTTGGCTAAAGACAATTCAGGAAAACGTTCTGGGGAGACACATCTGTAACAAATGTAAATATAAAGCATGAATGGTAATGTTCTTGTGCGGTTCTATAAAAAATTAAAAGTCAGAGCTAGTTTGCTCAACTTTAATAAGGGTGCTACTTATTTTTACATTATTAATATGACTCACTATGAATGATGCTTTGATTGAAAGCTGAGCTTTAACATGTCAAAAGTTAAAAGGGCAATATCTATCGGCTTATGTTTAACACTGAAGTAGAATGACAACAATCATGTTTCTGTGTCAGTTCTCTTGGGAACACTTGACACCATAAACTTTCTACGCTGTCAAAGACAGAGATGTAAGAAAGATGATTATTTAATGACATTGTAAAAATGTTTTGATTATACTTTCTACAAATTTGTACTATCTTAGTTTGAAATTTCTAGTAGTTTCCTTATCATGAAGACATCTAGAGAGTGACATTATATTAATGTAGGTAAAGATAATTTTGGTAAAACATTTCCAATTGTAATAATATTTTAATGTGTACAAAATATTAAAAATATGAATAGTAAGTAGAACAAACCATTAATGTGCAATGGTTTTCATTTTCAATTATTTATAGTATACTTACAAAAATGTATTTTTTTTAAACATATAAAGATCATCTATGTAATACACTTGCTAGATGCTTAATTATGTGATAATCAAAGAGGTCTAAAATCTGAATTTGTACATATTTAATAATAATAGTTGAATTTTGACAAAATTTGAATTCAGCAGTTTGACTCATATAATTTGAATTAAATAATGCACATTGTTATTTTTTGAGGACTTTCCAGACACTAAAGCACAATAAAGACATGTTAAAAAAACGATGTTCATTTGGCCCTCAAATGTCCTGTCATACAGTCTTGTTCAGTTCATCTTCTTTGGTCTAGTTATCACTTGGCTGTCTTCAGTTTCTTCCTGTGCCGAGCATCTTAAGCATTTTTTAAGATCCGGCCAGCCTCCTGCTCTAAGAACACAAAAGTTTGATGTTTCGCAACGCATTGTGGTTTTGTCAGCATAAGAGCGTCAAAGATGGCAAGTGCCTAAAGGAGACGCCCAATGAAGACTGCACCCATGACTTAACTAAAATTGATGTAAAATTGACACCTGAGGACAGGGTGAGTATGTATTTTCTTTTTAAATTTTTGGGTTTGAAAATGGCCGGACACCTCTATGCTGGATTCCTGACAAGCAAATTAAGAAAAATTTGGATCCTGATGAATCCGAATTTTCTTTTTAAATGCAAGATAAAATTGATTACCCTCAAAGTGATTTTCTCATCTCTACTTCATACACAACTGAATTAGTTCATAGCTAGTCTACCTTGCATTTCTTATTATTTAGCCCCTCCATGACTTTTGAAAAAGCTGTATAGAAAAAGGTATTTCTGATTTAGCTGGCAAATCTAGTAAAGAGTTAGATATAGACGCCACAGGTGGAACAAGACACAGTTTTCTTCCCCCTAGTGAAGAGCTATATTGCATATTTTTTTCCAGAAATCTGTGGACTTAGAATCCTACAACAAAAAGCATTTTTTTCTACCAGACTTTGATGTAAACCTCTGTCCTGCATGTAAAGCCACATCATTGCTAAGAATCTCTGTTTAACAGTCACAGAAGTCTTTTGAGAATGCTTACTATGGCTCTTTAGTTGATTTACAAAAGCTTAGTAAGCTCAATAGCATCCTGCAACAATGGCTGTAGGGTCTGCCACATACCAATACATACCAGTATCATTTTAGCACTGCCTATTTGTCAAAAGTTACCTAAAGTAATAAAAAAAATATTTTGTACCCAAAAAAATACAATCTATCCACTTTTCCATTGACATGCGAGATTCTCTGGTCTCCCATTCTCTTAATTGGTGATGATCCAGGAGGTGAGACCTATGAGATCAACCAACTATCACCTATCCTATCTGTTTAAGCAATGGTCATGGCACAACCCCTTTAACCCCAAACACTAATGCATCACTAAGGCTTTAAAATAAATGTAGTTTATACTACTATACTTACTTGCTATGCAAATTCAAAATCTAAGACAAGAAAAGGTAGCATTTTAAGAGGGTTTCTTCAGTGTGACTGCCAGAGGGTTAACTTATTTTCTAAATATTCCAGAAGATTGATTGTATACCATTTATGACTTATAACCCTAACAATTTATTACTATCCCTATCATTATTATATAGATTCTAATGCAGTCTAGTGTTGTACATTACATTCTTCCAATACATATATGTGGAAAGGCTACTTTCAATTCAGATAACAGGCAACATCTTCTACATCTTATTCAGTTGCAATTAAAATTCAAGAAAAGAAACTAGGAGTAGGATTGCTGTAATGCAGGCAGGTTTGAGGCTAGCTGAATAATTATGAAAAAATATGTAAATTAGGAAATGACACAGTGAAGTGTAATTGAATAGCAAAGTGCTCCCAAGTGGATTGTGTCTTGAAGTGTAGTTTCCAGAAATAAAGAAATGTATATTGAATTTTTTTCTCTTTTTTTTTTTTTTACAGAGGGATTATAGGTAACTAAGAAAAAATGCAATACAAGAATATCACCTACATTATTCTATATATACTGTATTATTCAAGAGATTGCTGCATTCAAATTCTAAAATACAAATTTGTGTACACAAAGCTTTACATGAACTTGAAATCCAGTTTCTTTATTTTAGTTTTTGAAAAAAAACGTAAACCTTAAAATATAATTAACACATTGATTTAATTTATCTAATTCTATGTTAAATAATTTATAAAAAAAAATTGTTGAACAAAATAAGAAATAAAAATAAACCAAAAGACCTATGTGTCTGTAAATCCCCATTGAAAACTACAACTTGTAAAGCTAAGCTCTCATATAAGCTTCTTTGCCAGTAAAAAGTAATAGCTATGGCACTTAGAAGTGTTTTATTGAGCAATAGTCATAAAATATAAAAAAGCAACAACAATTTGGTATGAATTGGTATATGAGCCACAGAATATTATTTATATATAATTTATGCAACACTGCGAAATCCTTAAAACTAAAGTCAGCAAAGATGACAAAAAGTATTGCAGTTTATAGATATGTCTCGTATATAGTCTTGTTTTTTTTCTGTGTTAACTTATGGATGTGAAACCTAAATGATAAAGGAATAAGACAGTAGAAGAATCAACGCCTTTTTAATTTGGTGTTGGAAAAGAATGTTTTCAATACCATGGATCACAAGAAGAACAAACAAATCAATATTGGAAGAATCAAGCCAGACATATCTCTTGGAGCAAAGATCACCAAGTTACGACTTTCCTACTTTGGACACAACATACGAAGAGAGCAATCACTGGAGAAGGGTATCATGATTGGAAGAATAGAATGAACAAACTAAAGAAGAATATCAGCAACTCGATAGCTTGGTACTATCAAGATAATGGCAGAGAAGAACCTGGTAGACTATTAAGACTTGCACAAGATCAATCTTCTTATAGAGCGTTCATTCATCAAGTCACCATGGCAAGAAATTGAGCTGAAGGAAATTCTAAAAAAGATTATTTGACAAAGTTTGGCAAATAAGCTCAAATTAAGTTGCAAAATTTGATTTATATCAAATACATTTTATGTGAATTGAATCTGCTGGGCAAGGTAAAAAAAAACAAGCAGTTATACTTATTTATCCTCTGTTCCTCTGTTTTCTATTTGCCTTTGTTTCTGGCACTGTTTTTCTGGGACATTACACCCATACGTGATAGCGCTTAGCTGGATATCAACAAAAAACAATGGTTCTAGATCATGGTTGGTATACTGAAGAAAGTGATAGTTTGAAAATGTTTTACTGTTATTTTTGAGATGATATATTATTAGGTGAATAATGCATCTGTTACACTCGTTTTAGTATAAAAAAAAGTTCTTGCATCCTTATCATTCACATTGTAGCTTCTTAACCTATCCATGCTTCATGATGTTCTTTAATTGCATTGATGGGATTTACATCTTACATACATCTACTAATGTATGGATTTGATATGTACAAACACAGAAATAACTCTGATCTTGGCTATTTAACTTCTTAGCTGCAACAGCAGTTTCTAAATGAGTAGATAAAGAAAGGTCACCAAGTTTTACATATGTGCCAGTTGACATTCTAGAGAGGTATAGATGGGTTGCAATAACTAGAGATGAGCGAACCGGCCGTGGTTCGGCTCGAGTTCGGTTTGTCGAACGGAGGTCTCGTTCGAGTTCAGTTCGGCGAACGTTCGACGAACCGAACTCGAACCAATAGGAAATAATGGGAGGCAATCACAAACACATAAAAACGCATTATAAATGTACACATACAGTTGATAAACATTGCCATAACACTTACCGGTCCCTGCGATCCCTCCTGCACTCTGTCTCCTGCCGCTATTCCATCCGATGATCGCTGAATCTTCCCGGTGACCAGCACTGCCAGCAGTGATGCAGGACCTATCGTGACATCAAAATAGCCATGTGACCAGTCACGTGGCTATTATCTCATTGGCTACAGACTGGTCACATGGCTTTGACGTCATGTCCTGTCCTAGGTCCTGTCATTGCACTCTCCGGTACACGGTGCACATTTGTGTATCGCCGTGTACCGTCGACATGCTCTAGCACATGGTCGACTCCCCGTTCCATTAGGGACCGGCTGACACAGCCGGTCATTAACGGAGATCACCGTTGCCATAGCAACGCAGTTAGCGGTGACGTCACCGCTAACCGCGTCTCCGGGAATTACATGATCGGAGCACCGTTGCTATGGTAACGCGTCTGTCAGTGTTACCGCTGTTACCACTAACAGCCAGCAGCACTGATCTCTCACGGAGTGAAGACTGCACGCTGCTTCCCGTGCAACCTTCACGGAGTGAAGGCTGCACGGGAAGCAACGTCTTCCCCCATGCAGCAGTGATGGAGCAGAGCTGCATTTGTTGAACGAGAAAGACAGAAGACCATGGATCGTGGAGGACTGACAGGGGGTAATAAAGATGCCGTCTCTAATGTGTCTGTGTATTTATTTCTATTAAAGTATTTTTTCTCTGTGTGGTGTCTCATTTTTAACCCTTTATTGGAGATTCTTAATGGCCGGGTCAAACGTGCCTGACATTAAGAATCTCTGGCATAATACTAGCTAGTAAAACAAAGCTAGTATTAACTCATTATTACCCAACAAGCCACCCGGCTTCAGGGCTGTTGGAAGAGTTGAATACAGCGCCAGATGATGGCGCTTCTGTGAGAGCGCCATTTAATGGGGCGGCTGCGGACTGCAATTCGCAGCAGAGGCGCCCAGAAACCTCGGGCTAACCTGTGCTGCGGATTCCAATCCCCAGCTGCCTAGTTGTACCTGGCTGGACACAAAAATGGGGCGAAGCCAACGTCATTTGTTTTTTAATTATTTCATGAAATAAGTGAAATAATTAAAAAAAACGGGCTTCCCTATATTTTTGGTTCCCAGCTGGGTACAAATAGGCAACTGGGGGTTGGAGGCAGCCCGTGGCTGCCAGCTGTACCTGGCTAGCATACAAAAATATGGCGAAGCCCACGTCATTTTTTTGGTGGGCAAAAAACTTCTGCAAACAGTCCTGGATGGAGTATGCTGAGCCTTGTAGTTCTGCAACTGCTGTCTGCTCTTCTCCATACAGTCAGACAGCAGCTGCAGAACTACAAGGCTCAGCATACTCCATCCAGGACTGTATGCAGATGTTTTTTGCCCCCTGAAAAAATTATGTGGGCTTCGCCATATTTTTGTATGCTAGCCAGGTACAGCAGGCAGGTATGGCTGCCCCCAACCCCCAGTTGCCTATTTGTACCCGGCTGGAAACCAAAAATAAAGAGAAGCCCTTTTTTTATTATTTCATGAATTTCATGAAATAATTAGAAAACAAATGACGTAGGCTTCGCCCCATTTTTGTGTCCAGCCAGGTACAACTAGGCAGCTGGGGATTGGAATCCGCAGCACAGGTTGGCCTGAGCTTTCTGGGCCCCACTGCTGCGAATTGCAGTCTGCAGCCACCTTAGAAAATGGCACTTTCATAGAAGTGCCATCTTCTGGTGCTGTATCCAACTCTAGCACCTGCCTGCTATACCTGGCTAGCATACAAAAATATGGTGAAGCTCACGTCCTTTTTTTGTAGTTTTTTGGCAAAAAAAATAAAAAATGCTTCCCTGGATTTTCCATTGCCAGTGAAGGTAACACCAAGCAGTGGGGGTTAGCAGCTAGTAGCTGCTTGGATTACCCTTAGCTAGCAATACAAAAAATGCAGCGGGAGCCCATATATATTTTTTTTAATTATTTATTTAAATAACTAAAAACAAAATGGGCTTCCCTGTATTTTGATTGCTGGACATCACAGTGCTGTAAAAATAAATCTTTAAAAAAAATGACGTAGCGCTCCGCGGTATTTTTGATTCTCAGTGCAGATAAAGCAGACAGCTATGGGTTGCCACCCCCATCTGCCTGCCGTTACCTTGGTTGGCAATCAAAATACAGGGAAGCCCATTAATTTTTTCTATTTAAAAAATAGTTAAAAAAAAATGACGTTGAGTCCCCCCATTTTTGATAGAAAGCTAGGGTAAAGCAGACGGCTGTAGCCTGAAAACCACAGCTGGCAGCTTTACCGTGGTTGGGGATCCAATGTGGAGGTCCCCCCAGGCTCTTTTTTTTATAATTATTTTATAAATAATAATTACACAAAAAAAGTAGGGTCCCCCCCAAATTGGATCACCAGCCAAGGTAAAGCGGACAGCTGTGGTCTGGTATTCTCAGGGTGGGAAGGTCCATAGTTATTGGGCCTTCACAGCCTAAAAATAGCAGGCCGCAGGCACCCCAGACGTGGCGCATCCACTAGATGCGCCAATCCTGGCGCTTCACCCCAGCTCATCCCGTGCCCTGGTGCAGTGGCAAACGGGGTAATAAATCGGGTTGATACTAGCTGTAAAGTAACCTGAGCTCAAGCCCAGCAGTTTGTGATGTCATGGCGTCTATTAGATACCCAACATCATAAACTGTCAGTACTAACAAAAAAAAATCGACAAAAGAAATTTATTTGAAAAAACAGTCCCCAAAACATTTCCTCTTTCACCAATTTATTGTAAGAAAAAAAATAAAGGGGTCCCACGACGACTCTGGACCATCTAGAATATGGGGGGGAGACACTCAGGGAACGTATCCCCCATTTTCTAGGAGTGCAGACCCTTCATGTGAGGAGTGTGGATGCAATGAATCTGCACTCACTCTCCCCGGGTCCACAGCAGCAGAGTCCATGTCGTAATGGTTGCTACCAAAGCTGCAATGCCCTGCTCATGAGGTAAGGGCATGCCTAATCAGGAGAACTATTCTACATTTCCAAATATTGGTATTTGCTGATATTATTGCTATTCCACCTACTATATATTGGGGATAGGATCTTGGAGATGGAATACCCCTTTAAGTCCAGTTATCCAGCTGAATGAATACTTAACAACAGAGCTCGCTATTTAGATGTGTTTTCTTGTGGCGTATAACGGACTCTCATGTTTGGTAGTCGTTCAGCAGGGAAACTATAAAAGCAAATCCCTCCATTTGGAAATGTAGTATATAGCTCTCCTGATCAATTATGTTCCTTACCTCATGAGCAGGGCATTGCAGTAATAATAATAATTTATTCATTTATACAGCATTATTAATTCCATAGCGCTGTATGTCTTTGGAGTGTGGGAGGAAACCGGAGTACCCGGAGGAAACCCACGCAAACACGGGGAGAACATACAAACTCCTTGCAGATGGTGTCCTTGGTGAGAATTGAACCCAGGACCTCAGCGCTGCAAGACTGCAGTGCTAACAACTGAGCCACCGTGCCGCCCATTTAGCTTACAGATGCATAACCACCACTCACTGTGTCTGAACACAGGAAGCTGAGCTGACAGCCGCTCTGTGCATGCGGCAGTGTCTATTGTGAAGGAGAGGGCCGTGGGGGAATCAACGCTGCACAGGTACCGTGGGACACCGGGGAACACCGGTGGGGTTATAGGGGGTGACCTGGCAGGGCCTGGGGAGGAGTTTTCTGTCGCATGTGTCATGGCACATGCGACAGAAATCAGAGGAGTAGGGTGAATGCGGCAGGCGCGCTGCTGTGCGTGCGGCCATCTTGGATTTCTGGGAGGTCATCGGGGGGGTACTTTGGCGACACCGGGGGACCGGAGGGGACCGGGGAGGAGATTTATCATGTTTGATCATGCCAGATGGGACATAAATAATTTTTTACCGGCGCTGTCATTTACTGTAACGTGATCATCGGTGTATGGTGTATACCTGTGATCACGTGAGCGGGGACCGGAAAAACCGTCCTGAATCATGATCTCCATGGTCTCAGCTAGCCCTGAAACCCCGGATATTTTCTGACGCTGGGGGGCGTTATTCACTTATTTCTGCCTGCTGTTTATAAACGGCAGATCAGAATATGGCTACATTAACATGACCGATCCATTTTTGCGGTCTGCAAAAAACAGTCCGTTTTTTTTCACGGGTGCATTCGTGTGGCATCCGTTTCCATTCCGTAGACGGTCCGTATGTCATCTGTTTGTCATCCATGTGCCTTCCGTTTTTTTTATGTACTGCAAAAAAACTGAAGGAGGGAAAATACATAAATTTACCCAGGATCCATAGCTTCATCCTACATGAGGCGGTCACTTGTTCACTCCAGTGCCATTTTCTACTGCTTTTCACAGCGTAGAGCGCTCTGGTGATTTTCTTGTGCTTACGCACTTCATATCAGTCTTTTCTGTCATTATAATGGCAGAAAGACACATAATGTCCCACTCTCCTGCATTTTGTAACTTTGCACCCTTTGGTGCCTTTCATGTGGCACTAAGGGGTGCTTAGCTTTGTATTTAGCCAAAAAAATGAAAAAAAAAAATGACGTAGGGTTCCCCCTAGTTTTGTAGCCAGCTAGGGTAAAGCAGACGGCTGCAGCCTGCAGACCACAGCTGGCAGCCTCACCTTGGCTGGTAATCCAAAACTGAGGGCACCCCACGCTGTTATTTTAAATTAAATAAATAATTAAAAAAAAACCACGTATGGGTCCTCCCAAAATTGGATCACCAGCCAAGGTAAAGCAGACAGCCGGGGTCTGATATTCTCAGACTAGGGAGGTCCATGGTTATTGGACTCTCCCCAGCCTAATAATAGCAGGCCGCAGCCGCCCCAGAAGTGGCGCATCCATTAGATGTGCCAATCCTGGTGCTTCGCCCCAGCTCATCCCGTGCCCTGGTGCGGTGGCAAATGGGGTAATATATGGGGTTAATACCAGATGTGTAATGTCACCTGGCATCAAGCCCTGGGGTTGGTGAGGTCAGGCGTCTATCAGATACCCGACATCACCAACCCAGTGAGTAATAAAAAAAAATAGACGACAAACACATTTTTATTTGAAAAAACACTCCCCAATACATTCCCTCTTTAACCAATTTATTAGAAAGAAAAACAAATCCAGGTCTGGTGTAATCCAAGGGGTTGCCATGACGATCCACACTGTCCCAGTCAATGAAGACCAGGATGTTCCCCATTGGCTGGGAGAGCAGTGCAGTGACCTGAGCTAACATCAATGGGTCAGCCCAGGTCACTGCAGGGGATGACAAGTGCTGCTGTCAGCGAGGTACATTACCTGCGCTGATCTCCTGCACTGCTGACAGCACCTGTCACTGAGTTCAATGACCGCCGCCTTCACAGCCAAGTATCGCGAGTGGCCCGTGACGTCACCGCTAGTCAGTCTCGGATCGGAAGCGAGAGAAGGTGATGTGACAAGCGGCGGCCATGGAGGACAGTGACAGCGCTGAGGTCGGGACTTCATCACCGCAGGTAAGCCGAGTGGGACCATGTGTGCTGAGTGCAGGTGGGCGGAGCCATGTGTGCTGGCGGCGGAGTGCGAAGTGGGTGGCGCTGAGGACGTCAGTGTCGTGGACTGCTTGGCTGGGGACAGGTGAATGTGTGTGTGTGTACATTCCGCGTGCAGGAGGGGGCGGAGTGAGCTGAGCGGGGAAGTGTGGGCTTCCTGCACGTAACTAGGATAAACATCGTGTTACTAACCAAAGCGCTTTGCTTGGATACCCAATGTTTATCTTGGTTACCAGCTTCTGGCAGGTTGCCAGCGATGGCTCCTGCACACTGTAGCTGTAAAAAGCCCTGCTTTTTGCTGCTAGAACCGTTCTCGAACGTATCTAGAACTATCGAGCGTTAGCAAAAAGCTCGAGTTCTAGTTCGATCTAGAACAGCCCCCAAAATCACTCGAGCCGCGAACTGGAGAACCTCGAACCGCGAACAGCGCTCAACTCTAGCAATAACAGCTTAGTATTTACTGAAGGCCCTCAGGTCGGCCACACAGATTTATTGCAGTGTATTAAAGAGGTGATCAAAAGATTGTATATTTTAAGTCCTATCTGAGGGCAACAAAAATCTAAAAAGTTAAAGCAATGGAAAAAGCTATGGGTCTCAAATTATGGTCATAGAAAAACAGTCATATTTCAAAAAGTGTTTTTATTGCACAAAGATAGTAAAATATAAACCTAACTCAAAATTGATATTACTATTATCACAACACTGCTCCAAATCATGTTGTCTTCTCATTTATACTGCAAAATTAATACAATAAAAATAAATTCAAAAACAATGGGGATATTACAAGGAACCTGTCACCAGATTTGGTGACTATAAGCTGCGGCCACCACCAGTGAGCTCTTATATACAACTGTGTAGAACATAAAAAAATCACACTTTGATCTGCACTGAGCAGGGCAGATCAAAATATTGCAGTGCGCCTGTGCAGGACCTCATTGCCAGCTAGTGTGCATGACATGGGACGCGTCATGCACCAAGGCGTCAGAAGAAGGAGGACAAAGATGGCCAAAAGAGGAGGCACCGGTACCGAAGAATGGAGACACCCATCCGATCAGTCTCACCGCACCCCCCGTTTGGTCAGTATTATAAAGTGATTGTGATTGTTAGAGGGCTGTATATAATAGCCCACTGGTGGTGGCTGCAGCTTATAGTCGCCACATCTGGTGACAGGTTCCCTTTAACCCCTTCAGACCCAGAGCCTTTTCCATTTTTGCGTTTTTGTTTTTTGCTCCCCTTCTTCCGAGAGCCGTAACTTTTTTATTTTTCCAACAATCTTGCCATATGAGGGCTTGTTTTTTGCGGGACAAGTTGTAATTTTAAATAAAATCATAAGTTTTACCATATAGTGTACTGGAAAACAGCAAAAAAATTCCAAGTGTGGAAAAACTGCAAAAAAAGTGTGATGGCACAATAGTTTTTGGGATCTTTTATTCACCGTGTTCACTTTATGGTAAAACTGATGTGTGGGTATGATGCCTGAGGTCGGTGCGAGTTTGTAGACACTAAACATGTATAGGTTTACTTGCATCTAAGGGGTTAAAAAAATTCACAAGCTTGTCCAATAAAAGTGGGGTACATTTTTTGCGCCATTTTCCGAAACCCGTAGCGTTCTCATTTTTTGGGATCTATGGCTTAGTGATGGCTTATTTTTTGTCTCTCGAGCTGACATTTCTAATGGTACCAATTTTGCGCAGATGCTACGTTTTGCTCGCTTGTTATTGCATTTTGCGTAAAACTTGCGGCTACCAAAAAACGTAATTTTGGCGTTTGGAATTTTTTTGCCACTACGCCGTTTACCAATCAGATTAATTGATTTTATATTTTGATAGATCGGGCACTTCTGAATGCGACGATACCAAATATGTGTATATCTTTTTTTAACCCTTTAATTTTCAATGGGGTGAAAGGGGGGTGATTTGAACTTTTAGGTTTTTTTTTATTTTTTAAAACTTTTTTTAACTTTTTTTTTATTTTACTAGTCCCCCTAGGGGGCTATAGCGATCAGCAATCCGATCGCTCTGCACTATCAGCTATACAGCTGTAAACAGCAGATACGGTCACTTCCTGCTTCACTGGCCTCCGATCCGAGTGAAAACAAAAGTGACTCGTCATAGCTGCAGGCATCATCACATGACCCTGTGCTACCATGGCAACCACCAAAAGTCACGTGATCACTCACGTAACTTCCGGTGGGGGCGGCGGTAAGTGAAAATCATGACCGCGCGTATATACATCTATGACAGACTTTGGCAGCGAGATGTAAGGGGTTAATGTTACGGGTAGAATGCGATTCCACTCGTAACATGCAGGCACACATGTCAGCTGTTGAAAACAGCTGATATGTGCATGGATCGCCGCATCCTGCCCGCGGCAGGGGGCGAGGCTTAACGTGACACGCTCCATGACGGATAGCTCCGTCCATGGTCGTGAAGGGGTTAATGATATTCAATTTTAGCCACTAAGTACAAATTATTCAGTACACTATATGTGCCCTAAAATCATGGCCAAAATTGCCAACTTATTGCGCAAAATACATATCCTAATAATCCTATGCTGCCAAAAATAAATAAATATTGCTCCTAGAATGCAGTGTTGAAGAAAAACTGAGCTGTGTCTTTTGTAACTTAAAGTAATAAACTCTAGCAATAGAAGATAACTGCTGTCATTTTACTAATGCTTCATGTCCATGCATACTTGGCATCGTGAAGTATTCAGTTTCATAATTGGGTCACAAAATGATAGGGGAGTAAGTAATGAGGTAATGGAAAAAAAGCAGTTTTAAAAAACATTTTCTCTTGAAGAAAAATTTGATTAAAAGCATCGGATCAACATAGAAACAATACATTACTTAGCACTTATAATCATTTTAGCCGTAAAAAGTTGTATAAAGGCGCAGAAAGGGCACATAGATGAATTCTATTCTGTCTCTTAAGTCAAGTGCACTTGTTTAAATGAAAAATATCAGACATGATGTTTTGCTCTTTTGCATAGTAATCTAAAGTATGCTTATTTTAAATGAATAGGATCTCTATTGTTGGGCTGTTGTTTTTGTTTACTTATCATGGCTTTAGCTTTAGGGTTAGATCATTCAGTATATGAAGATGGGTTTCTAGACAAAAGAAAAAATGAGTGGTAAGTAGGTAGGCAGCAAGGAATATTTCATAAATTATTAATGTTATGTAGCTTATGGTTGTGATGTGAACTTTTGTGTTACAATTTAAAATGTTCAGATACAAGTTACATATTTTATCATAACCTAACTACAAACTTTGCTTTTAATTCTGTTATTCAAATTGCATTTTTATGTGATTGAATGATTTATTGAAGTTTGGTTGTACTATACTGTAGAGTGAATTAGTTCTACTGGAGCATCTAATTCTACAGGAAAAACCCAGTATCATAAACATTACTGTGTGGAATGAGTGCCTTTATTCATATCTCTCTTCGCAGCCTACTTCACATATTTTATCACATTTGATAAAAAAAAATGTTCTATTTGTTTCTGCTAAAACCTTGACTTAACTTGTCATATCATATTATACGTCAGTGGGGTCTGTTATGCTAAGGATCACAAACTACGTTGATTTTTTTTCCATTGTAAACAAATGATAATGTAGATGTTGCAGTATGTAAGCCCTGTTATATGTATTCTCATCCATCCCACTGGGTACCTCCTTCGTTTACAATATCCAGTTCTCCCCTCTGGACATTAAAATGATAGGCCATTGGTGCAGTAGGGTTCATCAGAGCAAACATTAAGTGCTGTAATTGCATTGTTGCTAATGAGGGTGACAAACCTTGCAGAAAAAAAAATATGTATTTATGGGGTGGGAAAGAGGACAGCATAACTGGGCATAATAAAATACCAGTTGAGGGTGGAAGGAGTTGAAAACTGAAAAAGTACCTCTCATAAAACAGGAGCTGAAATCAGATTAAACCAGAGCATTTGCAAGATACATATTTTAAATCAATATTAAAATCTGAGTTACTATATAATAGATAAATGAAAAAAAAAATCCTCAGGATCTCAAAAAACACTTGAAGGAGTTTGAACTGTTTTGCCATGAAAAATTGAGGGATGCACAAATAAATAAGATAATGTTCCACCTACTCAGACTCCAGCTGTAATTTCTTCTCATGATACTGCTACTAAATATTAACTTACGGAGGATGAATACTTATTTATTCAATTATTCTTAGAATTACCAATGATTGATTGTAATGACTAAATATACATTATTGGGTACAGATTTGTTCTCGCGTTCATACTGCCTTGTTCAGTTCCTTAGTATAAAGTCTACTTCGAATTACCTTGTTTTTCCGGCGTATAAGATGACTGGCGTATAAGATGACCCCCAACTTTTCCTGTTAAAATATAGAGTTTGGGATATACTGTATATAATCGAGTATAAGCCGACCCGAGTAATGTGCCCATTGTTTAGTAATGTTCCCTGCAGTAATGTGGCCATTGTTTAGTAATGCCCTCCTACAGGTCCCCTTCTTGTCCCATATTATGTCGTTGTTTACATACAATAAACATTATTCTCACCTCTCCTCCATTCCCAAGGTGACCTCAGCTGCTTCTTGTAGACTGCAAGGCACATAGACCCCTCCGTGATAGCATCTGATGCACGGGGCTGCTGTCTGTCATCATTGCTTTACTGCATTTGAATACTTTGCGGTGCCATAAAGCATTCAACTGCACTAAAGCGCTGACAGCAGCGACCCCGTGTATGGGATGTAATCATGGAGGTGTGCTTCTTTTGGACCGCAGGCCCGTAGACCCGTCCATGATCGTGTCCTGTACACATGGCCGCCGTCGTCGCTGCTGTCAGCACTTTACTGCAGTTGAATGCTTTACGGCACCACAAAGCATTCAACTGCAGTAAAACCATGATAACAGTGGCGACGGCCCTGTGTACAGGACGCTATCGAGGAGGGGTCTATGGGCCTGCAGTCTGCCAGAAGAAGCTGAAGGCACCGCGGGAATGGAGGACAGATGAGAATAATATTTATTGTGTGTAAACAATGGCATAATAGAAGACAAGAAGGGGACCGGTAGGAGGGCATTACTAAACAATGGGCTCATGCAGCACCGTGCACCGAAGAATAAGACGACACCCGGCATATAAAATGACCCTCATCTTTTGAGAAGATTTTCAGGGTTTAAAAAGTTGTCTTATATGCTGGAAAGTATGGTAATGCTTATACATAAATGGCAAAATAAGGAGTGGTACTTAAACTTTGGATGAGCGGACTCATGGGCGTTCAGGTTTGCGGGGTTCGACAGGACTTTAGTTAAAATTTCAGGTCGGTTCTTGAACCCGGACCCCAAATCAAATACAAATCATTGGAGACCCGAACTTCTGTGCTGTAAAATGGCTGTAACATGGTCGCAGTAAAGGCTAGGGAACTGCAAAAGGAACCAAACTGGGGGAAAGCGCAGGGCGATTGCCCTGCAAACATATGTGAATAGGGAAATTATTTAAAGAGGTTCTGTCACCATACCAATCATGGTTACATAGGAAGTAAAGTAATAAACTAAAAATTTTAAGAGTGCCCCCAGAGAAACTAATTTCAGAGATCCCCCACAGAGCAATAATTTTTTTAAAAAGTCCACTACAGAGCCTGTTTTCATAGTTAATCTCCAAAATCAAGATTGGAAGAGTTCCCCAACAGAGTAGCAATTGTAAAAAATGTCCATTGAGAGCTTGTTTTCACAGTTGACCCACACAGCCAAAATTGTAAGAGTGCCGCCACAGAATAGTTTTCATAGTTTCCCCTATAGAGCCTAAATTTCAGCTCCAGTAGTGTACAATACAGATGCTGCACTTAAGAAGCTCATAGTTGGATTTGGTATTGTGGTAATGGTCCACCAGCTAGCCTTGCTACTGATGGTCAATAGCATCGGGGAGGCATGCAAGGCAAAGAGACTGGGAATGAGTGTGCCGAGGACCCAAAGCGTTTAGTATTACTGTTCACAGTATACAGACATGCCTGAATATTACAGCTAGGAATAATGGAATAGGACTAGGTTTCTATTTTAAAAAATGTAGAAAAAAGCACACTAAGTATGAAGTATTGTGCCCGAGAAAAGGATAAAGTTCCCAATGGCAGAAAATAGAACCTCAGCACCAATTAAGACAAAATAAGTTAACGCTGCAAAAAGTGAAAATTTATTCCAATTCCACAGAAAAATACAACGTTTCCACCTCCTTGAGGTCTTTATCAAAGTCATCTGTAGTGTATAAGAATATGATTTTAGAACATGTCCAATTTATACAATATTTACAAGAATACATTATAATATAGAATTATAAAAAAACAGGGAAAACGTAAATAATAAGGCAAATATGTGGAAAATGAAAAATAAATAGAGCAATGAACATGAATATAATTGGTAAATAAATGCACCTTCATACATACAATAGTAAAAAGGTAGGGAATGAAGAATTTACTTAGGTAATGGAAAGGGGAGGAAGGAGAGGAGGGGAGTGGAGAATGGATAGAGAGAGGAGGAGAGGAAGAACAAATAATGGAGAACGGGAGATGCTGCAAAAGAAAAACAAGAGAAAAGTGTCAATTGAGTAGCTGAAGGGACTATCCAGAGAGGACCGTTGGAGAGTCACAAGGTCCAGACGAATATAGGCAAGTGTTTAGAGTATAAGGTTCTAAGAGATACATGGTTGCAGTATATGGGTATTTAATTTATATATGTATGTGTACAAAAGGTACGTGTGTGCGCATACTGAGCAGAAAATGAAAATACGAGGAATGAGGCACTTATCTATACATTGTTGTGTAGTACCATATGGCTCATGAGGGAAAAAAAAAAAAAAAGAAGATAACGTAAAAATAGGTAAAGGTGGAGTATAAAGGGGATGCAGATGGCCTAGATAAAGTGGAAGGAGACAAAATACGACTTTATGGACATAGAACATATATCCAATGGAGAAGGAGAGTAAGTAAATATGGAAGACTAACCTGTGTAGAGAGTGCCAGGCTATTGGCATGTCCAATTAGGGGTTAATGTATTCAGCGCCTGGTGGGATATGGCAGCTATGCTGTAGATAATGGAAGGAGAGTGAGAAGCATCGCAATAAAAGCATTTTGAGATGAGGGGTATACAGTCCTACCTGCAGGGAATCCACCACATGTCTAGAGCACTAGGTGTGGGGGGATGGTGGATACAGGCTGATATAAATAGGGTGCTATAATGTGAAGAGGGAAGGTCATGCTCATGCCATCAGCGAAAGTAATGAGACAATTGCTGGGAGACGTTAAACTATGTGAGATGAGTTACAAGATGTGACCTAAGGGTTTCTATGGTGATGATGATGCTGGCCACACATCATAGCAGGAAGTGATACAATGGAGCAGCTCATTGAAAAGCAGGCAGGGTAATGGAATTTAGAGTCATGGTTGTCATGACGATGTGTGCATCTGAATACAGGGTACTATGCAGCCGGCGGTGTCTCTGGGAAAGCAGTATGATGTGAATGACATATGAGAAGGGGAACACTAGGAGATGAGGGGCCTGGGATATATAGTAGACAAAGAAGTAAGTAAGAAATGTGCTAGAACTCTATAGGAACTGGATGAGGAAAACTATCGGAGTTGGATAATGTCTTGTAGGAAAGGAAAATCACTAAGTGCATGGATGAATGAGTAAATAGCAGGGGAGAACTGTGAAGGTGGGGATGAAAAGAAAGATGTACTTATGGGAAAGAAAAACAAGGGGTGTGGGAATGGGGTTGTGTAAGGCAGAGGGAGATAGTGTACAAAAGAGAAGAGATGAGTAGGGTGTAGGTTATAAAACTAGAAATAAAAGTAGGAGTGAAATTGGAATGAAAACAGAACAGTAAGAATTAAATGGAAGAATGAAGGTGACGGATAATTGGGAGTGGGATAATACCTGTGGGCTCTGAGAGAGAAGGGTCTGGGCTGAAATTGATTGAGGAAACCTAAAGGAGAAAAAGGTATGTGAGTAAAAATTCCATATAATAGAACACTTGACAGTAAGGGTCAATGTTTCTATTTTGTTTGTTGTCGATACTGGGATCATGATTAAGACGGGACCACGTGGAAGATAAAGCGAATGAACTGGAACTAAATAAGGCATACCCATTACTTGGTACATGGAGACATCTGGACACATACTCTTCCACAATGTTGTTGAAAGGCTGCTTCCTACTAAAATGGAGCACATCATATGGTGGTACTGGATGTTGTGGCATGCTAAGAAAATGTCCTGTCGCTTGCGTGCACCAGAGGAAGGTGTTTCATTTGGGTTTGTAGAAGGCACAGATCAACCACTTACTCTCCCTGCAGCAACTCTACTACCACCACCAGTAACAGCACTATGGCCACGTCCCCTATTTGATGCTCTCCACATTCTGTGCACCTCATAAAAGTGCAGAGTATTACATGGCCTGTATACAGGGAGAGAGTGCCCATCAGATTATTACACTGCCTGTTTTCACAGTTCCACTACAGAACCAAAAGTTTAGCTGCAGTACTGTACAGTATAGCTGTTGGAGTTGAATTGCTTGTCATTGGATTTGGATTCAAGCTGGCTGTCTGCTGCAACGCTTGGAAGAGTTCCCTCAAAGAACAATTTGAAAAAAGGCTCCTACAGAGCTTGTTTTCATAGTTGACCCACACAGCAAAAATTGGCAGAGTTCCCACAAAGAGCAACAAGTTTTGAAAAGGCTACTCACAGCCTGTTTTTACAGTTGACCCACACAGACAAGATTGGTAGTGTTCCCCCAAAGAGAAATAATTTTTAAAATAGGCCCTACATAACCTTTTTATCAGTTGATCCCCACAGCCAAAATTGGTAGAGTTCCCCTACACATCAGCAATTTTAAAAAAGGTCCCTATGGAGCTTGTTTTCACAGTTGATCCACACAGCCAAGATTGGCAGAGTTTCTCTGCATAGCAAAAATTTGCCCCTACAGAGCCTGTTTCAGCACTTCTTTCTGGTCTATACACTGCTGAAAGCTGAAGCAGTTGGGACATGTGTTCCACCATCCTCAGAGATGTGCTTCAGTGATCCTTTGACCATGTGTATTATCCCTCTCATATACTCATCCTCCAACATAACAAGTGGTTAGCCATAAGTTCACTAAGTCTTTTCCACTTCTGGGGCAGGGCCAGTTGGATGGGCCACTGAACCCCAGCCAGCGGAGTCATCAAATAGGAGAAGTGATTGCTGCAGAAATTGAGGCTATCACTGCTTGGAAAGATAGAGTGGATCCACTGGACCACAGGGTCTACACTTGGGAGGGGCTTGACTAAGTGCCCACCACGAGGCTGATGCTAGGTGCTACTCCCAGGGCAGGGACTGGAACTGTGGCAGCTGACCCCCAGGGCAAGGATGGGCACAAGAGCAGACAGGCAGTAGCAGGTGGCACAGACAGGATGGACAGGCAGTCACTGATGTGGCTAGGACCACTGGGCAGCTGAGGCTCAAGGCACAGCCAGGGCAGATAAGCACAGTTTCTGGTATAGCAAGGACTATTGTGGTAGCTGAGGCTCGAGGTATGGCCAGGTAGTATAAGCACAGTCTCTTGCATAGCAAGCCACTGGGGTAGCTGAGGCTGGAGGCACAGCCGAGGTGGACATGCACAGTCTATGTTGTAGCTGGGGTAGCTGAGGCTTGAGGCATGGCTGGAGCGGACAGGATCAGTCCTTGGTGTGGTGTAAGCCACCAGGGTAGCTGAGGATAAAAAAGTATGGCTGGAGTGGACAGGCACAGTCACTGGTGTGGCGTAAACCACCGGGGTAGCTCAAGGAAATAGTACCCTGTAAGGCACAGCAGACTAGAGGATCTGACAACTGGCTGGCTAGGGCAGAGGAACTCTAGTTAATTAAACACATTGATCAGGGAACTCCCCTAGTGGGAGCTGGCTTTATGTACCCAGTGCCTCCAAGCGATAGACTGGGAGGCACTTCCTGGAAGCAACGCGCTGGCTCTTTAAGAAAGGAGCAGTGACGCACGCGCGTGCCCCAGGAACACTCCAGGAGGACCTGTGCTGCATGCACAGGCCTTGGGAGAGAAAAGCAAATAGGGCATAAATGGAGGAGGAAGAAACCAAGACATATCTGCGCACTAACTGCGGCGGTGAGTGACAAGTGTTCCCACGGTAGGAGAAAAGTGGGAAGCGCAGGGATCCTGGGACACTTGTGCGTGCTGGTGGTGGCAGTGAGTGGTGTGCATCCCTGTGGGAGGAGGAGAGCAAGGAGCATAGAGATGCCAGCGCTACACATGTGAGGTGGAATAAACATGCCCATGATCCTCAGGTGCCAACACTACGCTGTCAGCAGGGAACCGGGTGGAAGACATTGCAAAGGAACTGGAGGCACTGCCAGCCATCCAATCTAAAACTGTCTATACATGTTCTGGCTTCACCATTTGTCTGGCGGTACTCAGCCCTTAGAAATCATACAGAATGTCCTGTAACCTGTAGCCAGAGTAAGGTTTTTCATTTGGAAATGTAGCAGGCACAGATCGACTACGCCCTCTCCCTGCAGTAACTACACCACTAACACCAGCAGCACCACGGCCACATCAAAGCCATCTATTTGATGCTCTCCTCATGTTTTTGCCACCCCCAAAAATTGCAAGTAGAGAAGTGACTATGTTAAGGCTGGATGAACCACGGTGGGTTACAGCAGCCTGCACAAGGTTGTATTATGGCTATATGCACAAGACTTTATTAGGGCAGTCTACACTAGACTGCAGTCTAGACTATTACAGCTGTATGCACTAAGCTATATTATGCCTGTATGGAATAAACTGTATTAGGGCTGGATGCATGAGACTGGATTAGGCCTGTATGGGCCAGTCTGTATTAGGGTTGGATGCATGAGGCTGGATTAGGCCTGTATGGACTAGACTGTATTTGGGCTGGATGTATGAGGCTGGATTAGGCCTGTATGCAGCAGGCTGTCTTAGGGTTGGATGAATCAGGTTGGATTACAGCAGTATTGACCAGTCTGTCTTAGGGCTGGATGCAAGAGGCTGAATTAGGCCTGTATGGACCAATCAGTCTTGGGGCTGGATGCACCAGGCTGGATTACATGGAACAGGCTGTATTAGGGCTTTACGATGAGGCTGGATTAAGGAAGTCAGCACCAGGCTGTATGCACAAGGCTGTATTGGGCCTCTTTTCACCAACCTGTATTAGGGCTGGATACACCACGCTGGACTAGAACCTATACCAGGCTCGAAAGTACTCAGAAAGGTGGAGCAACCTGTGATATGGTTTTTATACAGGCAGGGTCACGTCTTACGTCATCCAATCACAGCCATGCCAGTACTCAGCATGGCTGTAATGGGTCCAGAAGTGCCCACAGCTGAAGAGCTTGTTGATTGGCTGCTGTGCAGCCTTTAAACAAGTTGTTTTCGCCTGATGAACACAAACAGTAAAAAGGACTTTTGTTTAGATGTCAGTGATCGGAGTTCGGCGATACAGACCCCAAACGTTACCATTTGGATTCTCTCATCCTTAACTATGAACAATCTCCATTGCCATACCTAGGAGGTAGCAGAAAGTAGGATGCCTATTATATAACAAATGGTATTCTTTACGAGACCTTGTCCCACAATGTGATCCAGTTTTATGTTGTTATTTATTGTTTTGCTATCCAACAAAGATACTTTTATATCTGTACTTTGTGTCAGATTAGCCTTATGTTTGTAGGTTATATGAATTAATGGTCCTACACAATAGCATTTGAAAAAAGTACTGTAAAAAGCACCATAACGTTTTACAGATCAGTAGTATCATTTAGCTTGAAATAGTGTAAGTGGTCACAAAACATGTTAGGTTAAGAATAGAATGAAAATTGATACAGGAAAATGTTTTTTTTTATTTGTTACATTCATCTTTTTTTGTTCCAAAGCCATATGTATTGTATGCATTGTAATGATTTACTGGTAAATAAATGCCATCCATCAGAATGTGCAACTTTCAGTGAAGATGATTTTGTTATTGACTGCCTTTGCAATTGTACAAATTATTGTTAAATCATACTTATTGAAAACAGTAATATGTCTTATGGCAACTATACATAGTAGAAATAAGATTTTTAAAGGTAGAAAAAATATTTTACACATTAATTTTTAAATCTTTGACTAAACATTAATAGAATGTCAATCACACCATGCTTGTGATTTACATTCATCTTATAATATGCCCCAATCTATGAAAGTTCGAAGCCGATTAGTGATCCGATAAAGAATGTTTTTTGGCAAATACTTGGCTAGTAAATGTGCACAATAAGTTAAGTAGAAGATATATTCAAATGTACATCATAAAATAGCATACAGCAAGCTGGATGTATACAGCAAGTGGTTTTCCCAGCTTTTAAGCTGAACGTGATCCAGTTATCTATCGTGATGCGAGCTCACGCTATATAGACAGTCTGCTCTTCAACTGCCTTATTATCATAAAGGTTAGTTTAACCAAATCTCTATTGTTGTTTTTCAGTTTGGGGCTTAGTTAATACAGAATAATATATAACCTATTATATATAATACAGTGGATCAGTGGTTAGCACTGCTGTCTTGCAGCACTGGGTTCTGTCTTGCTAAATTCTACTAAAAAGGGGGCTGAAAGCCCGTACTTACGAAGCGCTCACTGATATCCTAATCAGGCACGAATACTAATATTCTTTATAGCAAGATACTATTTATTTTAATAGCACATGAATATAATCAATGGTACATAGGCATTTAGAACTATAGTCATAGAATCTTATACAATAACAGAAATATGCATCAACATTACCGTTATGTTGTAGCAATCCTTTCACATCGGAGGGAACTCGAGTTAATGATAAGGAATCAACATGGCATCTTGCATCACAGGAACAGTGCGTACGTACACTTCAATGTCCTGGAAGGTTTCCCTAACATTAAGCGAGTCCGGTGTATTTTTATAGGAAAACTTTGCCAAAGGACATCTCTTTGATACTGAATTATTGATAGGTCAAATAATATCTGGGATCACTCCTATCTTTTGATTATGATTCCTATCTAATCACACATTCTTTCAGTCATATCACATTGGTATCACAATCGGTCCTTGATCCCAGGGATTATTTTCCATCATCAGTATTCCACTAGAAGAAGATCACTCGGAATATACCATACCATGACCAAGAAATATTGTTTGCCACAAATTTTGTTTTTTTGGTTTGTTTAGATAATCGTTGCACTTTCACTACTTTTGTACAGTATATTAAAACTAAAAGCAATGTTATCTGAAAAGCTCCCTTGAATATCATGTGTTTTGGCATTTGCTCGATATTCAAAGGAATCATTACACATTACATTTCCCGATATGGTACTAGAAGTTTCACTAGTCCCATTTATGAACATATTGGCATAAGGCCATAACATATCATGAATTGTCCTTTCCACTAAGCTGGGTTTAAAAGCATCTACAGTATTTATAGCTGTCCCAAAACTTATTTTTATATTCCCCATAGGGATGAATCCCAGGTTAGTCAGTCCAGTCTTATATCTTAGTACCCAAATTCCTCCCTTAAAAGCCAGATATTGCAAATTGGTGACTGTTGCATTCAAATTGCCTTGCCAATATGGAAGATTGATCCATCCCACTATGGAAATGGGTATTGTAGTATTCTATAGACGAACACTTCGAGTGTCTTTATCAGCAAGATGATCAGAACAACCTTTCTACTTTAAGATTTCCTCCATCGATACCGGGACATCCAGATAAGGGATACTGGTGGCTGTAAGCGAAGAATGTGTACAGATCCAACAATCTGTGTGTTGAAAATGTGATGGTGCATCAGAAATTTATTCGCCATAGGTTCCTCCTGATGTAGACTTGTCCATCCAACGACCAAAGAGGCAAACATCAAACACAGGAATTTCTCCATCTCATCCCTATCGAGCTCTTCCCAGTAACCGATACCATGGATTCCGCTTATTTACAACACCTTCTGCAAATAAAGATACACTATTATTCTCGTAAATAACATTTTTCTTGTGGGACATATTCCCACTTCCCCACTCCTGGTCTCATTATCAGGAGAGTACGATCTTTTCCGACCGCTATTACCTCTGTCTCTGAGGGCGGTCCTTGGAGGTTTTGAATCCATATTTTTGCTCCTACATTTTTAATATTGGAGGATCCAAAACCTTTAGTACCCCGTATTGTTAATTCTGCCGGGGCAGTTCCTTCTCTTATCTCAGAAAAGTTTATTGGAATTATTAACATCTGAGCCACCTTCTGGTGTTTCATCAATATCAAATTTTCATTTCCCAAATTTAGCATCAGTACCTTGATTTCTCCCTGATGATCTGCCTCTATTACCCCTCCCACCACTATGGCTCCTTTTAACGCTAAACTAGAACGAGTGGCTATTTGACCATAATGATCGTTTGGTGTATGGCAACCCAATCCTGTTGAAATTGGTTTTACCTTACCTGGGGGTACCACGACAGTTTCCAATGTACTGAGGTCTAAACCTGCTGAATAAGGTGTCGCTCTTTCTGGTGTGCCCAAACAGCTGTACCTTGCCTTGTCAACTGTTGGACTGACTTGTCTGATGGTTGCTGCTTTATCTGCTTCTGAATTAAACAAACGTTCAAGTGAGTTAGTAGGGACATGAGCATCAACATGAAATACAGTGGTCTTGGTAGATTGAATAATCCCTTCAATGTCTTGCCACACTTCCCTGACCATCTCAAACACATTTTGCTGTTCCTCTCCCCAGTGGAACTCATATTTTTTCCTCGTTACTTTGTACAAATGAGCCAACATTTGTCCCAAATGAGGGATATGTTGTCTCCAAAAATCAAGCAATCCAATATAAGACTGAGTCTCCTGTTTGGATTTAGGGACCAGAAAATTAATAATTTTCTGTCTGGCATTGGGCAAGATCTCTCTGTGCCCCTTGTTCCACTGAATCCCTAGACATGTTACCACCTGAGACGGTCCTTGAACCTTGGCATCATTGATTTCCCATCCTTTACTCCTCATATGAGCAACCAGTTTTGTCAATTGATCTTTCACACTTTGCTCATCTTGTCCTTGTATCATTATATCATTGATATAATGTGAGATCTGCATTTCCTTATGACAAGACATAACCCCAAAGGAGAATTTTCCTTCGGTTAGATTAAGAGTCATCCCTTTTAGGACATCAATTCCCAAAATACATTCTGGTATAGGAACTACCAGCACCGTATACTGCTTGATAGGTAAATTACCTATCTTCAAAGCTACCTGTGTCTGAACCCCGGTGATCAATTGACCACCTAGTCCAGCAATTTTTACTAGAGGTCCTTTTATTTTTTCTGGGTTTCCATGAATTAAAGTAGCCTCCGCCCCTTGTCAATCAAAGCTGGGACTCTTTGAACATTTCCCCCTTTACAATGTATGCTAAGATTGACGTAGGGACGTTCGTCCCTTTTTATCAATAGGGGGGCTTGGCTGGCTACCTATGGTAAATCACTTCCTTCTGAACTTTCATTTACACAGACTTTAGTCTGTGTATTAGCCCTTCCTTGCGTGACCTTTGTGGCCACGGCTGCAGCCAGTTCTTCCCATGGATAAACTGACTGAAAATCTCCCAAGACACATTCTTTGGGGGGTTTTCCCCTTTTCCCTCTGATTTCTTTACCTTGGGGGTTTTTGAACCCCCTTCCACATTTATAGTGGTCACTTTCTTTGTGGATAGAACTTTCTGTTTGTACAACTTCCATAATTCTCCTGTCTCCTTTCCATCAATCCTTTCCTTATTGATCCCGGCTTTGAGCAAAGCCTGGAACATGTCTTTGCGAGACACTCGTGGGGCCTTTCTTACTGATTTCTCTTTCCAATCAGGATTGTTTGGCTTACTGTTACCAACATGGCCTCCAGGGGATGATTTATCCCACACTTCCATATCCTGTAACTCCCTCATCCTCCCTAGAACTACACCGATTGATTCTCCAATCAGCGCTATAGTTAAGTCTAAAATAACTGTTTTGTATGCAGGAGGAGCATGTTTAACCAGCCTATTTCTTATGCTGGCTGTCAATGGGTACTGGAGATAATCATCCTCCATTCCCAAAAGAGGAAGAGCATTCCTCATTGCTTCTTCCTTCAGCCGTTCCATACCATCTTTTAAGGTATACCAAGGTTTATCATTGATAGGAAAGTCTGCTTCTGATGGGTATTTGTCCAGAAAAGCATGGGCTAAGATCATGATTAAGTTTTGAGTACCATGCTCATTATGATCAACAAAATAATTGTTTATTGATCTCTGAATTTCTGGGTCACGAGACATGGTGACAAATTTTGCCACGTCTCCGGCGTCAAAGTGCACTCCACCTCCTCCGAGATCGTGCACCCTGACCAACCAGGGAATTTCTCCTTCTCCTGGTTTTTGTCTAAACTGTGTTAAAATGCTATCAACTTCTCCCTGAGAGTAATCTTCAATGGTTACTCGATTTTTTTACATGAGGAATCGTTCTCTCATTTATGATGGCATTACCATCTTCGTCATATTGCAGATTCCCCTGACCATCCCGGACATGTTCCCGGATGATCTCATTCTCTGTCCTCTCTAGGCGCCTCCTTACGGGATTAGCCTGAATCTTCCCTTTATGGTAATCCTCCTCATCAGATGATGAAGATGAATCCCACACATCCCCATCCCAAGTATCGGGATCCCAGTTTATAGAAGCTGAGGCGATACTTTTATGTACTTTGGTTTTATTTACTTTTCCTCTTATTTTCTTGTACTTATTTTGAGCAATTTTTATGGCAGCTTTTTCTGCCACATTCTGATAATGTTCCAATTTATCCTTTAACAGTCTGGTATTACATTCCATAACTGTTTTCAGGCAACCTAATTCTATCATCTTTTGTTCCATCCGGGAACTTTTCTTCTGCATCTTTAGATTACGCTCATGCATTACACTATATGCACTTGCCAAAATCCAGATGCGCCGTCCTAAAGACACTACATCACCTGCTTTCACAGGGACACCACTGACTACATTCACAACATCAGTAGCTTCACTACCCTTAAGCTTATCCTGCCATTGTTTGCGCCGTGCTAAAGACACTACATCACCTGCTTTCACAGGGACACTACCGAATACATTCACAACATCAGTAGCTTCACTACCCTTAAGCTTGTCCTGCCATTGTTCTGCCAATCCACAAGACACTACATCACCTGTTTTCACAGGGGCACCACTGAGTACATTCACAACATCAGTAGGTACACAACCCTTAAGCTTATTCTGCCATTGTTCTGCCAATCCACAATTGACCAATTCATGTGCTATAAGATTGTAGGGAGCCTCAGTCCAGCTGGGGATCTCCACAACAACCTCCTTAACATTATCCTTACGTTTTCTGAACATTTTGACACTATGCAAAAAGATTTAAAAAAAATATCTGGAAATTTGCCAAATATATGTTTTTAACTTCTAAATTACAAAAATTCGTTAATTACTTCTTAAAGAAGTAATCCTGCCGACTACGCCAATTTATGTATCCTGCCGACTACGCCAATTTATGTCTTGCTAAATTCTACTAAAAAGGGGGCTGAAAGCCCGTACTTACGAAGCGCTCACTGATATCCTAATCAGGCACGAATATTAATATTCTTTATAGCAAGATACTATTTATTTTAATAGCACATGAATATAATCAATGGTACATAGGCATTTAGAACTATAGTCATAGAATCTTATGCAATAACAGAAATATGCATCAACATTACCGTTATGTTGTAGCAATCCTTTCACATCGGAGGGAACTCGAGTTAATGATAAGGAATCAACATGGCATCTTGCATCACAGGAACAGTGCGTATGTACACTTCAATGTCCTGGAAGGTTTCCCTAACATTAAGCGAGTCCGGTGTATTTTTATAGGAAAACTTTGTAGGTTGTGTTTAAATGGTCACCAGCATGTGACAGCTGAGTCATGTTCATGTAACTTGACCACAAACTGCTGTGGGCACCAGCAACTTCCTGCACATTTACTTGTACATCCTGCCAGTTGACAACTGACCGACCACAGTTGACCATAGTTAGTGAAATATTGCAATGAGCCGTAAATTTCATATGCAAGCTTCCTTAAACCTGTCTTTAAGCCAACCACAAGTTTCCGGTAAGTGGAACTGTAAATGTGACTTCCTCATTATCTTATTCCTTGGTCATAGTGAAATTGGTTATCCAAAGGACATCTCTTTGATACTGAATTATTGATAGGTTAAATAATATCTGGGATCACTCCTATCTTTTGTTTATGATTCCTATCTAATCACACATTCTTTCAGTCATATCACATTGGTATCACAGGTTCAAATCCCACCAAGGACAACATCTGCAAGGAGTTTGTATGTTCTCGTGTTTGCGTGGGATTCCTCCCACACTCTAAAGACATATTGATAGGTACCTTAGATTGTGAGCCCCAATGGGGACAGTATTTCTGATGTATGTAAAGCGCTATGGAATTAATAGCGCTATATAAGTGAAAAAATATTATTATATAAAAATGTAAAAAAAAAATGTAAACTTGCATCTACATGATGTGATGATGATAAGAATAGTAACAATAGTGATAATAGTATTGTAGATTAAGAAATATTCATTATCAAATCTTCGATCACATATAATATAAAAAAAGAAAAAAAAGCCAGTAAGCACAAACAACATTCTGGATAAAGTTAAAGTAGAACATAGGGGGGTTCTTAATGGTGAGCCCTTTAAAGAATAAATATTGTTTCCTGGAAAAAGCTCTTCAATAAGTACATTACATGGAAGATCCAAAAATGTACAGTTATATTTTTAGATTTATTCTTAATGGTGTACCATAGAAATGATACTTTCCCTTAGCAAAGTTTATGAAGTTTATTCAACAGAGTGTAAGCTTTTAAACGAATCTATCCTTGGTGAGCAGCAGCATTAAAGCCAATTCAGACCTTGAGGATTTTTTGAACACTCTTCTAGATATCAAATTATAAAAAAAG
This sequence comes from Anomaloglossus baeobatrachus, assembly GCF_048569485.1. Taxonomy (NCBI): domain Eukaryota; kingdom Metazoa; phylum Chordata; class Amphibia; order Anura; family Aromobatidae; genus Anomaloglossus; species Anomaloglossus baeobatrachus. Next base: position 544,156,505 of record NC_134354.1, on the reverse strand, counting down.
CCAGGAGATACAGTATATGGCTGGTTGGCTATGCAATGGTAGTGACAGCGGCACAATGTAAAAAAAAAGTCCAGCCCAAAAAGTAGACGTCCGTTTAGTGTCAACAATGGCAGTCACAAATGTAGAAGTACAGTATACCACTACAAAACACTGTGGGCAGCTACAATATGTGTGCAGTTGCAGCAGCAGAAGCCACCTAGTAGAAAAATATGATGGCAGCTATACAGTATAGCTAACATGATAAACAGGAAGTAGATGTAGGATTGAGCAAGGCCCATAAGAGCTCTTGGCACAACTTTGTGGTTTCCACGTCTTGTCCACCACAGAATAATCCTTATTTTTCAACCTTGACTCAGATGTCAATGGACTCTGAGTGGAAAATGGCTTAATGGGAACCAATCACCAGGATTTTCATATATAACCTAAAGCCAGTGCTATACTGGCACTATCAGGCTGATTCTCTACATACCTGTAGTGGTCAGCTCTGATGTTTAGGTTTTGTAATCCAAAAAAGTAAACTATAAAATTAGCTGCTTGTTGAGTGACAATTGCACTGGAGCAGATAATATATTCATAGTTATCCCCTCCCCCTGTTAGAATTAGCATAAACATTATAGAAATGATTCATTATAGAAATTCACTTTGTCTGTGGAAGGATCTATGGGAGGTCATACCCATGTCCCATCATCGTGGGACTTTGTGCATTAAGTCAGACTAAGGGTATTTTTGTGACACCTGCCTGGAGCCACGGGCTCAGGATCGGTGAAACAGGTGAATAGAGGCAACTGTCCAGAAAGCAGGAATCCAGACCATGCAACCCTTTAACCCCTATATAGGGATTTGGAATTACAGTCATATGAAAAAGTTTGGGCGCCCCTATTAATGTTAACCTTTTTTCTTAATAACAATTTGGATTTTTGCAACAGCTATTTCAGTTTCATATATCTAATTACTGATGGACTGAGTAATATTTCTGGATTGAAATGAGGTTTATTGAACTAACAGAAAATGTGCAATCCGCATTTAAACAAAATTTGACCGGTGCAAAAGTATGGGCACCTCAACATAAAAGTGACATTAATATTTTGTAGATCCTCCTTTTGCAAAAATCAAAGCCTCTAGTCGCTTCCTGTAGCTTTTAATGAGTTCCTGGATCCTGGATGAAAGTATATTTGACCATTCCTGTTTACACAACAATTCCAGTTCAGTTAAGTTTGATGGTCGCCGAGCATGGACAGCACGCTTCAAATCATCCCACAGATTTTCAATGATATTCAGGTCTGGGGACTGGGATGGCCATTACAGAACATTGTAATTGTTCCTCTGCATGAATGCCTGGGTAGATTTGGAGCGGTGTTTTGGATCATTGTCTTGCTGAAATACCCATCCCCTGCGTAACTTCAACTTCGTCACTGATTCTTGCACATTATTGTCAAGAATCTGCTGATACTGAGTCGAATCCATGCGACCCTCAACTTTAACAAGATTCCCGGTGCCGGCATTGGCCACACAGCCCCAAAGCATGATGGAACCTCCACCAAATTTTACTGTGGTTAGCAAGTGCTTTTCTTGGAATGCTGTGTTTTTTTGCCTCCATGCATAGCGCCTTTTTGCATGACCAAACAACTTAATCTTTGTTTCATCAGTCCACAGGACCTTCTTCCAAAATGTAACTCGCTTGTCCAAATGTGCTTTTGCATAGCTAAGGCGACTCTGTTTGTGGCATGCTTTCAGAAACGGCTTCTTTCACATCACTTTCCCATACAGCTTCTCCTTGGGCAACGTGCGCTGTATTGTTGACCGATGCACATTGACACCATCTGCAGCAAGATAATGCTGCAGGTCTTTGGAGGTGGTCTGTGGATTGTCCTTGACTGTTCTCACCATTCTTCTTTTCTGCCTTTCTGATATTTTTCTTGGTCTGCAACTTCTGGGCTTAACAAGAACTGTACCTATGTTCTTCCATTTCCTTACTATGTTCCTCACAGTGGAAACTGACAGATTAAATCTCTGAGACAACTTTTTGTATCCTTCCCCTGAACAACTATGTTGAATAATCTTTGTTTTCAGATCATTTGAGAGTTGTTTTGAGGAGCCCATGATGCCACTCTTTATAGGAGATTCAAATAGGAGAACAACTTGCAAGTGGCCACCTTAAATACCTTTTCTCATGATTGGATACACCTGCCTATGAAGTTCAAAGCTCAATGAGGTTACAGAACCAAATTAGTGCTTTAGTAAGTCAGTAAAAAGTAGTTAGGAGTGTTCAAATCAAGAAATTGATAAGGGTGCCCATTCTTTTGCACCGGTCAAATTTTGTTTAAATGCGGATTGCACATTTTCTGTTAGTACAATAAACCTCATTTCAATCCAGAAATATTACTCAGTCCATCAGTTATTAGATATATGAAACTGAAATAGCTGCTGCAAAAACCCAAATTGTTATAAAGAAAAAAGGTTAACATTAATAGGGGTGCCCAAACTTTTTCATATGACTGTAGATTGCAGGCCTTCGTTTCATAATAGTCAAGCTTCACCTTTGTGACGCAAAAGTGACTTCTTTGCATATGTAGCAGAAAACTACACTTTTTGTTAATGCAAGAATGAGGCATATCTGAAAAAAACATATAGAAAACTGTCTCAGAAACTAAGATAAGAAATCCTAAAATGTTATACCTTACACAGAAAGCATTTATACATCTTTATAAAAGGGATGCAACTATACTTATGATTATGTCATGGGAGCAGAGTTGGCATTTTTTGATTGGTCACCATAAGATAATAGAATACTGAAGGCTCAATAGACTAAATAGATGATGTAATAGACTAGCTACTAAGAATGCAATAATAATGATGAAATAATAAAGACACCATTTATCTATAAACCTGCATGAAAGGTGTCATAAGTAATTACAATCTCCTCTGGATATTGAAATTAAAGTCAGTAAGCAAATTTAAGCATCCTATTTATTTTCAGCACCACAAAATTAGTGATGTTCAAGTGTTTTCATCTATGAACGAATGTGACTTATAATAGTGTAATTTGACACATACAGTGGGTAAAAAGAGTATTTGATAGTGAGTCAAAATCTCTTCTGCAGTGTATCCAAACTTAGTCAAGAACTACAGGAAATGTCTGACCTTTGTAATTGAAAACAATGGCTGCTGTACTAAATATTAAGTTCTGGTTTTATATCGCATCAAATACTTATTTCATGCAATAAAATGCAAATTATTTATTTAAAAATCATACACTGTGACCTATTTCAGAACTCCCAGGCCCCCCCTTTCCCGACGCATGTTTTTTTCACAGACAACTACGGAGCTATATTAGCTCTCTCCATCCACAGGGAAATATTTTTAGATCATTGTTGCCCTTCGAGTTGCTCTGCTGTATAACAGGGCCCAGATGATCGCTGCCCGTGGAAGACTGCAGTCCTTAGAAGAGCAGTAACCAGGCAAGGTAAAATCCAGAAGGTAGAACAGGGACAAACATCTTCAGGCGGGAGAGTGGTCAGATATCAGGCTAAGGGTCAAAACCGGAACTAGCAGCAAAGTACAGAAACAGCAGGCAGAAGAGTGGTCAGGTAGTCAAGCTAAGGTCAATACACGGGAATACAAACAACAGCAAGGAACCAGAGTCTAGCAGGGAAATACAGAACTGTATCTGGCACCTGCCAATAGAAGGGAGAAAGCAGAGGGGTGTGGTGCCTTCACATTTTCCCCAGCTGAAAGTTAACTACTCAGCTGGAAGGCACACACCCCCACAGTCAACCAGTGGTACTGCAGGTCCTAGTGAAACCCAGCCTAATAGATGAGCAGAGCCTGCGCCCAGCAAAGCCACTGACTACTCCCCCATCCCCAGCGCCGCCCAAATTGGTGACGAGGCGGTGTCTGGTGATTGAAGCAGAAATTGACTCTGGTGTAGACGTGACAATTTTGGGGGCTAATAATGAGGTCAAAAAGGTTTTTTTTGTCTTTTATTTCAAATAAAATGTTTTTTGGTGTTTGTGTTTATTTCTTTTCACTTACAGATTAGTAATGGGGGAATCTCATAGAAACCCCGAATATTTTATCTAGGGCTTAGTGGCAGCTGGGAGCTGATATTAACCTTTGATTACCCCGATTGCCACCGCACCAAGATAATAAGGAAGAGGTGAGTAAAGTGCTGTGATTGCTGCAACTAATGGATGCTGCAATCCTGGGTGGCTGTAGGCTGATATTTTTAGGTTGGGGGACCCAATAAGTATGTATGCTTTATCAGTGCTAGGTATCATAATATGAGACCCTGATCTTTTCATACCTAGTTCACTAGCAACTTTACAGCAGGCAGTACTAACTTAGTACTGCCTGCTGCAGAGTTGCAAGTGAACTAGGTAAAAAGGTCTTGACAGTTTTCATTGACTGCTCAAAATTACACAGTCAATTATATTTTTAGGTTTTGTTAGTACTGCCTGCTGTAAAGTTGCTAGTGAACTATGTAAAAATGTCTTGACAGCTTTCATTCACTGCTCAAAATTACACAGTCAATCACATTTCTAGATATTGTTAAGGGTGCTTTACACGCTGCAATATCGGTACCGATATCAATAGCGAGCGTACCCGCCCCATCGGTTGTGCGTCACAGGCAAATCGCTGCCCGTGGCGCACAACATCGCTAACACCCGTCACACGGACTTACCTTCCCTGTGACGTCGCTCTGGCTCGGCGATCTGCCTCCTTTCTAAGGCAGCGGTTCGTGCGGCATCACAGCGATGTCACATGGCAGCCATCCAATAGCAGAGGAGGGGTGGAGATGAGCGGCCGGAACATGCCGCCCACCTACTTCCTTCCTCATTGCCAGTGGACGCAGGTAATGTTTGTCGTTCCTGTGGTGTCAAACATAGCGATGTGTGCTGCCGCAGGAATGACAAACAACATCGTACCTGCAGCATCAACGATATTTTGAAAAGGAGCGATGGGTCAACGAGCAATGATTTTTCACGTTTTTGCGCTCGTTGATCGCTGCTCCTTGGTGTCACACGCTGCAATGTTGCTAACGGTGCCGGATGTGCGTCACTAACGACGTGACCCCGACGATATATCATTAGCGATGTTGCAGCGTGTAAAGCATGCTGCTAGTCTTGCCTGCTGTAAATTTGCTCGGGAACTAGCTAACAAGGTCTTGGCAGTTTTCATCACCTGCTCAAACTAACATAGTCAATCACATTTGTAGGTATTGTTCATTAGTACTGCCTGCTGTCAATTTTCTAGAGAACCAGGTAAAAAGTTCTTGTCATCTTTCATTGACTGCTCAAAATTACAGTCAATCACATTAAGTGTCACGGGGTTCTTCTCACATATCACACGATCAACAGAGCGAGAGATGGCTGTACAATCCAAAGAGCATTTATTCCAAGTAAATCAAATGGTCCATAACATAAGCTACAAAACAGAGGGTAAAATTGTCCATTAGTGGCATAAATGTCCCCGTCTCTCTGAGAAGTCCCAGCTTCTCCAAGAGGATCAATCCTTCTTCCTTCAAGTTCTCAAACATACTGACTTCCACAGATAAGCATAAGGGTCTCTAGGCCCACCTACCCCGAACTCAGGGACAGAAATGCCTCAAGAGGCTATAACCTTGCACTATAGGAGGTGATTACTTACAAACAATACAATGTATAAGAAAATCTGTGGAAAGAGAAGCGCAATAGGGTCTTACCCCATTATAGGAGGGGTCTAGGATGAGCAAACCTACTCACCAAAAGGGGTTGTGAAAGTCACAACTCCTATGCAAGCATGTAACTCCAGGTCACGGCAGCAGTCCCCAAATGGCAGATAACGGTAGAGAAGGGTTTCAACACCGCGCCAATGACCGACAGATCCAGAAGTGTCAGATTAATGTTTCTTTATTTCACGCACAGGTCAGGTCAACGCGTTTCAAGAGACTCGGCTCTCTTCATCAGTACAAACTGGCAAAGAACATCAAATAGAGATTTGATGTTCTTTGCCAGCTTGTCCTGATGAAGAGAGCTGAGTCTCTTGAAACGCGTTGACCTGACCTGTGCGTGAAATAAAGAAACATTAATCTGACACTTCTGGATCTGTCGGTCATTGGCGCGGTGTTGAAACCCTTCTCTACTGTTCTCTGTTATCAAACAATACAATGTACACAGAAGCAGTACAAATAAGACAGTGAACCAAGCTTAAAATAGGACTCTGTACAGCAAGATACACCTTCCCCATATCCCCCCATCACAACCTCTCTATCTTTCTGAATAAGTGAGTATGCCATGAGGTCTACACAGACCTCTGGCCACCTCACTTAAGTCCATGTTGCTCAGCTGTGAATAGTCTATGGTTCTTCTTGCCGGGACAGTCCATCAGCGCTCTGGTGTTGACTTCCACGCTTGTATTGGATGGAGAAGCTATGGAAGGACAAGCTTCCCTTTGAGTCCTCCTTCACTTACTGTGTTTTCTGCACCCACAAATCGACATTGTAGATCTCCCACATCATTTCCTATTAGAATATCTGCAGGCAGGCCACTCATCACCCCAACCACACATTGCTTGATCCCAAAGCCAAAGTCCATATCTAGAGTCGCCTTTGGGATATTCCTCCTTTGTCCTCCAGCCAGTTCAATAACAATCCCTGTTCCATGATGTATCGCCTCTCGCCAAACCACTTGGGGATCAGCTATTGTGAGAAATTCCCCGGAGTCACAAAATCCAATGACTCTCTGTCCATCCAGCACAACCTCCTGTAAGTGCTTCCTTTGATGATAGTTCAGCTGTAGAGAATGAACAGATCGATTTGGTGCAAGGTCATTCCTCAATCAACCAGCAGGGCATGTTTTTTGCAAATGCCCAGGTTGACCACATTGATAACATCTCCTCTGCGTCGTGCTCCTTCCAATGTGCACTCTGGAGAAGGCAGTAGGAGAACCTGGTGATAAAGGCCAGAGGCCATACACTCCAACAGGGACATCTATGGTGCAGGGATCCGCGGTACACTCCGGTAGACGTGGTGGTAACTCTTCCTCAGGCGGAATGGAATGCACAAAATGCACTGGACGAGATAGAGGTGCGTGGGGGTCCCTCCGAATCCCTGTGGGACAACTGGATTGCAGGTGCCCAGGTTGTCCACACCCATAACATCTCCTCTCTGTAATTCTCCCAAGGGGTGGTCGGAACTGTTGGGGCCCAGGATTGGGAGCCGTGGTTGTAATTGGCCTGCTGCTGGGTGAAGGTGCAGATATAACTGGAGAGGGCAGGGGTGCAGGAGCAGGCTGTGTCTTATTGTCCAGAAGCCCCCTCCATTTCGGTCGGATAGTAAGGGCCTCATCCGCCAGGGCTGCAGCTCCATCCAAGGTGCACGCTGTGCGCTCTCTCACCCATTCCTGTATTTATGAGGGACATTGTACAGAAATTGTTCTATAAGAAATACCTGTATAACGTCTTCCACAGTGAAAGCGTCTTCCGTTTCCAGCCATCTCCGACATGCCTGGGACATCTTATGGTCATACATCCTAAACGATCCCCCCGTGGTGCATGGGAGGTCTCGGAACTGTGACCTATGTGAGTCTGGGGTGATGGCATGGTAATCCAAGATAGTCTGCTTTACAATGCTGTAATCCCGGTTCTGCTGTGAGTTAATGGTGCGATAAGCCTCTGCCAAGCTTCCGTTAAGGAGTCCCACTAACAAACGCATCCAGCCAGAGTGGGGAACCTCCATCATGACACACTGTTGCTCAAAGTCGTTGAAGAACCCTTCCACATTTCCGGAAACCTCATCAAATGGCTTGAAGTCCGCCCGGGTGATCCGTGCAGGCTCCTGGATCACTGGGTTTACACTCCAACTCACATTACTCCCTCTGTTGGACTCCATTGCTTCTTGTCTCCTCTGTGCTCGGTGAGCAGCCTGCTTCTTATATTCCTGAGATACACCGGTGCCAAGAGCTGCCATTTCTTTTTCAAACCACATCAACCACTGGCTTTTTGGGGCAGGGATCCCCGTCCCCAGTGCTTCTCCGTCAGACATCTGGGAGGAGGTGGATTGGCTCGCATCCACTCATGCCCAGATATCTGGCTCTCTCCTGTAGACTGGATATGGTCCAGTCTCTGTACTCACTCGGTGGGTGGATCTCCATTGGATTGTACTCTGTTGATCCCACTACTGCCACCAGTTGTCACGGGGTTCTTCTCCCATATCACACAATCAACAGAGCGAGAGATGGCTGTACAATCCAAAAAGCATTTATTCCAAGCAAATCAAATGGTCCATATTATATTCCACAAAATAGAGGGTAAAATTGTCCAGCAGTGGCATAAATGTCCCCGTCTCTCTGAGAAGTACCAGCTTCTCCCAGAGGATCAATCCTTCTTCCTTCAAATTCTCAAACAGACTGACTGCCACAGGTAAGCAAAAGGGTCTCTAGGCCCACCTACTCCGACACCCAGGGACGGAAGCGCCTCAAGAGGCTATAACCTTGCACTATAGGGGGTGATTACTTACAAACAATACAATGTACACAGAAGCAGTACAAATAAGACAGTGAACCAAGCTTAAAATAGGACTCTGTACAGCAAGATACACCTCCCCCATATCCCACCATCACAACCTCTCTCTCTTTCTGAATAAGTGAGTATGCCATGAGGTCTACACAGACCTCTGGCCACCTCACTTAAGTCCATGTTGCTCAGCTGTGAATAGTCTATGGTTCTTCTTGCCGGGACAGTCCATCAGCGCTCTGGTGTTGACTTCCACGCTTGTATTGGATGGAGAAGCTATAGAAGGACAAGCTTCCCTTTGTGTCCTCCTTCACTTAAACTGTGTTTTCTGCACCCACAAATCGACATTGTAGATCTCCCACATCATTTCCTATTAGAATATCTGCAGGCAGGCCACTCATCACCCCAACCACACATTGCTTGATCCCAAAGCCAAAGTCCATATCTAGAGTCGCCTTTGGGATATTCCTCCTTTGTCCTCCAGCCAGTTCAATAACAATCCCTGTTCCATGATGTATCGCCTCTCGCCAAACCACTTGGGGATCAGCTATTGTGAGAAATTCCCCGGAGTCACAAAATCCAATGACTCTCTGTCCATCCAGCACAACCTCCTGTAAGTGCTTCCTTTGATGATAGTTCAGCTGTAGAGAATGAACAGATCGATTTGGTGCAAGGTCATTCCTCAATCAACCAGCAGGGCATGTTTTTTGCAAATGCCCAGGTTGACCACATTGATAACATCTCCTCTGCGTCGTGCTCCTTCCAATGTGCACTCTGGAGAAGGCAGTAAGAGAACCTGGTGATAAAGGCCAGAGGCCATACACTCCAACAGGGACATCTATGGTGCAGGGATCCGCGGTACACTCCGGTAGACGTGGTGGTAACTCTTCCTCAGGCGGAATGGAATGCACAAAATGCACTGGACGAGATAGAGGTGCGTGGGGGTCCCTCCGAATCCCTGTGGGACAACTGGATTGCAGGTGCCCAGGTTGTCCACACCCATAACATCTCCTCTCTGTAATTCTCCCAAGGGGTGGTCGGAACTGTTGGGGCCCAGGATTGGGAGCCGTGGTTGTAATTGGCCTGCTGCTGGGTGAAGGTGCAGATATAACTGGAGAGGGCAGGGGTGCAGGAGCAGGCTGTGTCTTATTGTCCAGAAGCCCCCTCCATTTCGGTCGGATAGTAAGGGCCTCATCCGCCAGGGCTGCAGCTCCATCCAAGGTGCACGCTGTGCGCTCTCTCACCCATTCCTGTATTTATGAGGGACATTGTACAGAAATTGTTCTATAAGAAATACCTGTATAACGTCTTCCACAGTGAAAGCGTCTTCCGTTTCCAGCCATCTCCGACATGCCTGGGACATCTTATGGTCATACATCCTAAACGATCCCCCCGTGGTGCATGGGAGGTCTCGGAACTGTGACCTATGTGAGTCTGGGGTGATGGCATGGTAATCCAAGATAGTCTGCTTTACAATGCTGTAATCCCGGTTCTGCTGTGAGTTAATGGTGCGATAAGCCTCTGCCAAGCTTCCGTTAAGGAGTCCCACTAACAAACGCATCCAGCCAGAGTGGGGAACCTCCATCATGACACACTGTTGCTCAAAGTCGTTGAAGAACCCTTCCACATTTCCGGAAACCTCATCAAATGGCTTGAAGTCCGCCCGGGTGATCCGTGCAGGCTCCTGGATCACTGGGTTTACACTCCAACTCACATTACTCCCTCTGTTGGACTCCATTGCTTCTTGTCTCCTCTGTGCTCGGTGAGCAGCCTGCTTCTTATATTCCTGAGATACACCGGTGCCAAGAGCTGCCATTTCTTTTTCAAACCACATCAACCACTGGCTTTTTGGGGCAGGGATCCCCGTCCCCAGTGCTTCTCCGTCAGACATCTGGGAGGAGGTGGATTGGCTCGCATCCACTCATGCCCAGATATCTGGCTCTCTCCTGTAGACTGGATATGGTCCAGTCTCTGTACTCACTCGGTGGGTGGATCTCCATTGGATTGTACTCTGTTGATCCCACTACTGCCACCAGTTGTCACGGGGTTCTTCTCCCATATCACACAATCAACAGAGCGAGAGATGGCTGTACAATCCAAAAAGCATTTATTCCAAGCAAATCAAATGGTCCATATTATATTCCACAAAATAGAGGGTAAAATTGTCCAGCAGTGGCATAAATGTCCCCGTCTCTCTGAGAAGTACCAGCTTCTCCCAGAGGATCAATCCTTCTTCCTTCAAATTCTCAAACAGACTGACTGCCACAGGTAAGCAAAAGGGTCTCTAGGCCCACCTACTCCGACACCCAGGGACGGAAGCGCCTCAAGAGGCTATAACCTTGCACTATAGGGGGTGATTACTTACAAACAATACAATGTACACAGAAGCAGTACAAATAAGACAGTGAACCAAGCTTAAAATAGGACTCTGTACAGCAAGATACACCTCCCCCATATCCCACCATCACAACCTCTCTCTCTTTCTGAATAAGTGAGTATGCCATGAGGTCTACACAGACCTCTGGCCACCTCACTTAAGTCCATGTTGCTCAGCTGTGAATAGTCTATGGTTCTTCTTGCCGGGACAGTCCATCAGCGCTCTGGTGTTGACTTCCACGCTTGTATTGGATGGAGAAGCTATAGAAGGACAAGCTTCCCTTTGTGTCCTCCTTCACTTAAACTGTGTTTCTTGCACCCACAAATCGACATTGTAGATCTCCCACATCATTTCCTATTAGAATATCTGCAGGCAGGCCACTCATCACCCCAACCACACATTGCTTGATCCCAAAGCCAAAGTCCATATCTAGAGTCGCCTTTGGGATATTCCTCCTTTGTCCTCCAGCCAGTTCAATAACAATCCCTGTTCCATGATGTATCGCCTCTCGCCAAACCACTCGGGGATCAGCTATTGTGAGAAATTCCCCGGAGTCACAAAATCCAATGACTCTCTGTCCATCCAGCACAACCTCCTTTAAGTGCTTCCTTTGATGATAGTTCGGCTGTAGAGAATGAACAGGTCGATTTGGTGCAAGGTCATTCCTCAATCGACCAGCAGGGCATGTTTTTGCAAATACCCAGGTTGCCCACATCGATAACATCTTCTCTGCGTCATGCTCCTTCCAATGTGCACTCTGGAGAAGGCAGTAGGAGAACCTGGTGACAAAGACCGGAGGCCATACACTCCAACAGGGACATCTATGCTGAAGGGGTCCGCGTTACACTCCGGTAGAGGTGGTGGTAACTCTTCCTCAGGCGGGATGGAATGCACAAAATGCACCGGACAAGATAGAGGTGCATGGGGGTCCCTCCGAATCCTTGTGGGACAACTCAATTGCAGGTGCCCAGGTTGTCCACACCCATAACTTCTCCTCTCTGTGATTCTCCCAGGGCGTGGTCGGAACTGTTGGGGCCCAGGATTGGGAGCCGTGGTTGTAATTGGCCTGCTGCTGGGTGAAGGGGCAGATATAACTCGAGAGGGCAGGGGTGCAGGAGCAGGCTGTGTCTTATTGTCCAGAAGCCCCCTCCATTTCGGTCGGATAGTAAGGGCCTCATCCGCCAGGGCTGCAGCTCCATCCAAGGTGCACGTCGTGCGCTCTCTGACCCATTCCTGTATTTATGAGGGACATTGTACAGAAATTGTTCTATAAGAAATACCTGTATAACGTCTTCCACAGTGAAAGCGTCTTCCGCTTCCAGCCATCTCCGACATGCCTGGGACATCTTATGGACATACATCCTAAACGATCCCCCCGTGGTGCATGGGAGGTCTCGGAACTGTGTCCTATGCGAGTCTGGGGTGATGGCATGGTAATCCAAGATAGTCCGCTTTACAATGCTGTAATCCCGGTTCTGCTGTGAGTTAATGGTGCGATAAGCCTCTGCCAAGCTTCCGTTAAGGAGTCCCACTAACAAACGCATCCAGCCAGAGTGGGGAACCTCCATCATGACACACTGTTGCTCAAAGTCGTTGAAGAACCCTTCCACATTTCCGGAAACCTCATCAAATGGCTTGAAGTCCACCCGGGTGATCCGTGCAGGCTCCCGGATCACTGGGTTTACACTCCAACTCACATTACTCCCTCTGTCGGACTCCATTGCTTCTTGTCTCCTCTGTGCTCGGTGAGCAGCCTGCTTCTTATATTCCTGAGATACACCGGGGCCAAGAGCTGCCATTTCTTCTTCAAACCCCACTAACAACTGGCTTTTTGGGGCAGGGATCCCCGTCCTCAGTGCTTCTCCGTCAGACATCTGGGAGGAGGTGGATTGGTTCACATCCACTCAGGCCCAGATATCTGGCTCCCTCCTGTAGACTGGATATGGTCCAGTCTCTGTACTCACTCTGTGGGTGGATCTCCATTGGACTGTGCTCTGTTGATCCCACTGCTGCCACCAGTTGTCACGGGGTTCTTCTCCCATATCACACAATCAACAGAGCGAGAGATGGCTGTACAATCCAAAGAGCATTTATTCCAAGCAAATCAAATGGTCCATATTATATTCCACAAAACAGAGGGTAAAATTGTCCAGTAGTGGCATAAATGTCCCCGTCTCTCTGAGAAGTACCAGCTTCTCCCAGAGGATCAATCCTTCTTCCTTCAAATTCTCAAACAGACTGACTGCGCCAGGTAAGCCAAAAGGTCTCTAGGCCCACCTCCCCCGACACCCAGGGACGGAAGCGCCTCAAGAGGCTATAACCTTGCACTATAGGGGGTGATTACTTACACACAATACAATGTACACAGAAGCAGTACAAATAAGACAGTGAACCAAGCTTAAAATAGGACTCTGTATAGCAAGATACACCTCTCCCCATATCCCACCATCACATTAAGTATTGTTAGTTAGTACTGCCTGCTGTTGATTTGCTTGTGAACTAACTGAAAAGGTCTTAGCACTGTCCATTGCCTGCTCAAAATTCTTCTGTCAACCACATTTTCGGTATTGTTAGTGAGTACTGGCTGATGTAAATTTGCTACTGCACTAACTAGAAAGGTCTTGGCACTTTTCAGTGTCTGCTCAAAATTACATAGTGAACCACATTTCTAATTATTGATAATTTTTAGTGCCTTGGCAATATTAGCAACTCAGGCAGGAAATAAATAATTTATCATTTGTGTTATGTGTCTGATAGGTGTGGCCTTAGGGTTGCGAAACATGTATTTGAAAGGGGAAGTGTAAATCAACCATGAGTGGTACATCACAATGAGGTTGTGGTGGAAGAGTGAGTAGGTGAGGTGTTGTAGGTGTATGTGTGGGAAGTTGTGTTAGTCAAAGCTCTAGTGAGCAAATACAGGATCACCTATCCCAAGAGAAATGAGAACAACTTCTGTTACTGGACAGCCTACTTCACTAGATTTCTTTGGCAGCCGCACATCGCTTGAATTTCCAAATAAGGCTGATAAACACCATGTGCTAGAGTGGATGGCAAGCGCTGCATCAAGTGGCCTCACCTCCTCTTCATGCACCTCAACATCACAAACAGTTCCTTACTCAGAGGTGCCACCCAAATTACACTTGTTTCATCCCGTGTCACATATCTCCATCCGGCAGACTTACCGTGGGGATTCACACATTGGCGAGTCTGCAGAGCTGTTCCCATATTCTATCCCATGTGCATCAGAGGTTTGTTTCAAAGATTCCCAGACTCAAGAGGAGGAAAGCATGTGCACCGATTCCCAAAAGCTTTGTCAGTTGGATCCTGGCCTGGACGATGTAGAGTCTGAGAAGGATCCAGTCCCTCGTCAACTGACATTAACCCCCAGGGATGGAGCTGATGATGATGAGACTCAGATACCTGAGGTGCATGCATAGTGTTATGTGATGTCAGGTCAGGAAGAGGAGCAGTGGGACAATTTAGAGTGATGAAGTTGTAGATCCCACTTGGTGTGAAACCAGAGGCACACAGCTGTGTATTTCAGCAGAAGAGGAGGAGGAATTCAATGAGGTTACACTGGCAATTCCCATACAAACACATAGTGATGCAACCATGAAAAGCACTGCATCCTCACCCACAACTCTGGCTGTGGCTAGCAGTGGTCACGGGTCTGCAGTTCACAGGAAGGGTTTCCTAGCCTGGATCTTTTTTGAGACCACAAAGGATGACACAACTTTCGTTATCTGGCAACATTGTAAACAATGTCTCAGTAGAGGTAAAAATTCAAATTATTTGACTTCTACATACATGAGCGGGCACATGCGCAAACAACATACATTACTGTGGGAATCTTACCACACTATAAAGCAGACCACCGAGCCTACCCAGCCACTGGTTGCCAAATAAACCACGTCTGCTGCTTCTTCCCCCTCCTGCAGCACCATCAAAAATATTCTCACACAGGTCTCCAACTGCATAACTCCCACTTCTTTAACAGCTACATTTAGGGTGAGTGAAAGCCCGTCAGCTGTTATGGAAGTGACCATGCCTGGTGATTTTGAGCCATGTCAGACACCGAGGCCACATCCTATCTGTTGCATGGACCATACCTCCCTGCTGTGCAAACACATTATGGGGAAATAAGGATGAGCAATTGATGCCACTGTCCTGCTGTGTGCCTGACTCCAAGACGGGTCTCCAAATTGTCTTTTGTCTGTATTGCCAGGGGTCTGAAAGCAAGAGGCCTACACCTGTCACTCATGCATCTCTTGATTTTTAAAATTGAAATGCCAGCACACAGCATGGACCATATGCCCATGGTGTGCAAATACAATATCGGGAAATGGGGGGGAATTGATGCCACTGTCCTTCTGTCTGCCTGAATGGTTTTTAAATATCAAGATACCAAGATGGGTCTCCAAGTTATGTATTGTCTGTACTGCCAGGGTTCTAGGAGCAAGAGGCCTACATCTGTCACGTATGCATCTTTTTATTTTTCAAAATGAAAGTGCCAGGCCACATCCTGTGTGTAAGTCAATGCACTCAGATAGTGCTTAAATTAATATGCATTGGAGAACGCAGTCACACAGCTGCAGAGTTGTGGACCACTATACAAGCCCAGTTTGATCAAAGGCTGTGTCCACTGAACCTGGAGCAAGGAAAAACATGTGCAATAATGGTGCAAACCCGGTGGCGGCAATACACCTGAGTGGCATCACATGTGCATTTCATGCACAACCTGGTTGCACAGAAATTTCTAGGCCACTATTCTAACCTGGATGCCCTGCTGCAGAAGGCATGGTCACTGTTTTCTAATTTTTTTAAAAATCCTGTGTGTACCTCCCTGCTGTGCAAACACACAATGGAGAAATTGGGGGAAGGGGTGTAATTGATGCCCCTGTGCTGCTTTATACATGAAATGTATTTAAATTTCAAGACTCCAAGATGGGTTTCCAAGTTGTGTCTTGTACTGGCAGGGGTATGGGAGCACCAGGCCTACACCTGTCTCTAATCCACCTCTATAATTCTTATGTGAATAGTCTAGGAAGCTAATGGCTATGCTAAAACAGTGGTGCTGCACTGTAAAATGTATTTTTGCCGTTTTGGAAGCTTTTTGACCCCCCCAAAGGTGTTTTCTCTTCCTTACATCTTGCCTCTTAATGAATTTAATGGGGTTCGAAAATGTTCAAAATGGTTCGGAGTTCAGTTTGTCAAATGTAGGATTTGTTCAGTAAGTCTCGGCCAAACAAACTTTGAAAGGTTCACTCATCTCTACAGAACACCTCCACCTCCCCCACAGTCCCTCAGTTTGTCGTGTACACCCTACTCCACCCTCTGTTAACACAGCAGCTAGCCCTTGGTCGCTCAGTTATAGTTACGTAAAAGATAATTTCCTCCTATACTATGCCAAAGCTACAAGCTTGAACTTAATCATATCTGAACTGTCGGCCACTGAAGTGCTGCCTGTCTGCCTTTTGGATGCAGATGGTTTCCAAAACCTGATTCCTGAGGCAGTCCCACAGAATCAATTGCCCAGTCACCATTACTTCCATAATAAAGCTTTGTTTGTGCTACACCAGCATTTTGAAGACACTATTATTCATTCCTTGAAAAGCTCTGTGCCTGACAAGGTGCATTTCACCACTGACACCTGGATGGGCAAGCATGACCATGGGCATTACATCTTGCTCACTGGGCACTGGGTGACTCTGTTTGTTGCAGGGGCAGGCGGGCAAATGGGGTGCTCCACAAGTCTTGGAATCTCCAAGACTTGCGGGACAAACTTCTGTATTTATCACTTCTTCCATTGTTTCTGCCTCCTCCACCCCCTGTAGGGCATCCACGTGCGCCCTCAACTTCTCCCTTAATGTAACCCATTCCAACAGTGCAGTGAGAATCCCACCACCTTTGTGCTGACAGGGCTTAATGCAATAAGGCAGTGTTGAAATTAAAATCCATGGGAGAATGCAGTCACACAGCTGTAGAGTTGTGGACTGCTATCCACACCGAGTTTGAGCAATGGGAATGGCTGTCTCCACTGAACCTGGAGGCAAGGAAGACCATGTGTGACAAAGGTGTGAACTTGGTGGAGGCCCTACACTTGGGCAGCCTCCCACACGTGCCTTGCATGGCTCACATCCTCAACCTGCTTGTACCACAATGGCCACTGTCCCGGCATGGAAGAGCTACTGCATAAAGGCCGGTCACTGTGTGCTCACTTCCACCATTTGCACCCCACAGCTTATCGACTTTCATTGCTGCAGAGGTCTTTTGGACAAACAGTTAACCGGTTGATATGTGATGTGCCGACATAATGGAATTCCGCTCTGCACATGTTGCAGCGACTGTGGCAGAAGTGACAAGCCGTGGTGCAGTATGCCATGAGGTATACACTGGGCTAATGTGATGCTGTTCAAAACAACATTCCTGATGTTTATTAACGCTTCAGGTGCTTGACAGGAACTAAAGAAATGTGAAAGGAAAAAAAATACTTTTTCTAACAAATAGGCTACTTTAGCCCCAAATTTTGCATTTTCACATGGGTAACAGGAGAAAATGGGCCATAGTTTGTTAATCAATTTTTCCTGAGTAGAGAGAGTACAGATATACTCCATATCTATTGGAAAACTGCTGTATGGTCGCACGGTAGAGCTCAGAATGGAAGGAGCATCATTTGACTTTGCAAAGCAAAATTACCTGGAATGAATTGTGGACTTCATGAAGCGTTTGCAGAGCCTGTGATGTGCCTAAAAAGTGAGAACCCCTCCAAGTGACCCTATTTTGGAAACAAAACTCCTCACGGAACTTATCTAGCTGTGTGGTGTGCACCTTGAACCCTCAGGTGGTCCACAGAATGTTATAGCACTGAGCCATGAAAATAAAAAATCATATTTTTCCCAGAAAAATATTGTTTTAGCCCCAAGTTTTGCGTTTTTTCATGGGTAGCAGAAGAATTTGTAACATGCAATTTATTCTTCAATTTTTCCTGAGTATCCCGATACCCCATTTGTGGTAGAAAACAACTGTTTGGGTGCACGGCAGGACTCAGGAGGGAAAGAGCACCATTTTGACTGGATTAGATTGTGGACACAATGTCACATTTGAAGAGCCCCTGACACGCCAAAACAGCAAACACCCCTACAAGTGATCCCATTTTTGATACTACACCTTTAAGTGAATGTATCTAGGGGATTAATGAGCATTTTTAATCCTGAAGTCATTCATTGTATAACATTAGGCTGAGTAAATGAAAATTATACATTTTTTACCTTAAAATGTTACTTTGGTTCCAAGTTTTTAATTTAAAAAGTATAATGGGAGAAAACAAATGATGTAATTTGTAACACAATTTTCCCAGACTATGGCACAACCCCATATGTGATCAAAAACAACTTTTGAGGCACAGTGCACAGTTCAGAAGGGAAGGAGTACCATATTATACTGCAGATTTTGCTTTTATGGTTTGTGGATGCCATGCCATATTGGCAGAGTACCTGAGGTGCCAGAGCACTCCATAAGAGACCTCACTTTACAAACTACAGCTTTAAATTAAATCATCAATGGGTGCAGTGGTCATATTGACACCACAGAATTTTGCAGCATTGAGTGGTGAAGAAAAAATAATTATATTTTTACTACAAAAATTTTGTTTAACCCAAGATTTTACATCTTCACAGAGGAAAATGGATAAAAATGGCACCAAAATGTGTCACAATTTCTGCTCAATGTGGCAATACCCCATTTGTGACTGTACAGTACTGCTTAGCCACACGGCAAGACTCAGGAGGGAAGGACCACTATTTGACTTTTGGAGTACAAATCTTACAATAGTTTGTGAATTCCATATACAGAGTCTCTAAGTGGCAGAAGAGCAGAATATCCGTACAGTGATCTCATTTTGGAAATTAGTCCCCTCTAAAAATGTATCTACAGTGATTTTTACTCTATGGGTTTGTTGTAAAAACAAGCAGCAATGGATGTTGATGAGAGAAAATTGCAAATCTGCCATTGTAGTGTCCAGTACATCATAGTGCTCAATACGTTATAGTGCCC
Organism: Anomaloglossus baeobatrachus; assembly: GCF_048569485.1. Lineage (NCBI taxonomy): Eukaryota > Metazoa > Chordata > Amphibia > Anura > Aromobatidae > Anomaloglossus > Anomaloglossus baeobatrachus. The sequence continues at coordinate 544,137,586 of NC_134354.1, read as the reverse complement.
ATGGATTGAGTCAAGTTAGTGCTTCTGGAGACACACACCCTGTAAATTAAATTGGCTCTGCTCACTACAGCAATGCAAAACATGTAACTGCTAAATGTGGTTTAGACACATTATGGAACTGAGAAAAGAATGGGCCATTTGGATTGGGGAGTACAGATTTTGTTCAAATTATTTTTTTGGTGGAGCCATATTGTTTTTCCAGAGCCTTTGTGTTACTGGTAAAGTGGTATCCCCCTATATTTTTATTAACAGATGATGGACCTCGGTGGGGACTTGTGTTTTTGTGGGTTGAGTTGAATGATTTTGGTGGCAATTTGAGGTTCAGAACATTTGGGATCAGTTTCCATTTATCTTTGCTCTATGCTGAGCACTTACAGTAGGATTTCTATCTACATTACTGACATATGGGATTCATGTGAAACCTCCAATAGATCTAATCACTAACGAGGCAGAAGAATTACTCCGAACTCCATTTGGCTCTTTTCAGCAGTGTTCATCCTTTCAAAGGTGAACAAAACTGTTGTTGTGCATGCCTAACAAGGCACATAAATGAATGGACACCGCTGAAGCAAATATAGCAAGAAGAGAATGGCACTTCCTATATATGCGTCGGAGATATTGGGGTGCACTTCAGGTTCCAAAGCCAAACAGTGAGAAGTATACAAGGCACTCCCAAGATGATTTGAAGAAAAATTTATTCATGTGCGTAACAAAAACGTTTTCGGTCCTATGTGGACCTTCCTCAGTAGCACATGTGTGAGGGAACACGCTGTGTGGGCTGTCAGATGTGGAATCCACCTAACCTATCCAACTAACCTGCTCCTTTTCATACTCAAGACCTTGTAAAACTAATGAGTCACATAACTCCAGGGAGGGAAAATAGCTAACAGAGCACAATTTAGCCATTTTCATTTATGGGTGTACTCAGTTTTGTTGACTGTAGTTTACACAATGGCTGTGTGTTGCGTTATTTAGCGGGCACACCAAACTTACACTGTTATACAAGCTGTACGCTGACTACTTTATATTGTTTCAAAGTGTCATATCTTCAGCATTTTCCCATGAAAAGTTATAATAAAATATTTAGATACAAGTAAAATATATCTTTGTACCGTGTTAGCTAGTAGAGATAAAAAATTGTTTAAAAGAACAGAGAGTCCTCAGTGGTTGATACCTTTTAATGGCTAACTGAAAAGATGGTACCATCTTTTCAGTTAGCCATTAAAAGGTATCAGCCACTGAGGACTCTCTGTTCTTTTAAACAATTTTTTTAATAAAATATTTACAAATATATGAGGGGTGTACTCACTTTTGTGAGATGCTGTATGTGAAGCACCAAATGGTTTCCGATCTTAATGCAAAATGTAAGTAACATGAAGAGAACTTTACACAATCTATCACTCTAATCAGCAAATAAAAAAAGGAGGAAAAATATAATGACCTGGTTGTTGTCACCTAAACCAGGCTAAAATTCATCAATAAAAATGGCACACATTGATATCAAAATATGGAAAGCTTGGTTGTAATTCTGAATGGTAAAATAGCAGAAACAATTATTAAGTCATCAAATTACTCAACGTAACCGATACATAAAATAATATTTTTCATATGTCTGATTGGGCTGGTATACTTACTTGGCAAACGGTCCATGCAGCTGGTTTTGAATCCTCTATTAAATCGATGGCTGGACCGTATATGACAAGCTTTTCTCCCCCCATTCACCCTTTGTGCCTCCCCTATTTCCTCATAGACTGTTAGCTTATGAGCAGGGCCCTCACTCCTCTTGGTATCTGAATTTTGTTATTTTGTAATGTCTGATGTTATCTGTACATATCCCCTCTGAATTGTAAAGCTCAGCCGAATATGTTGGCGCTATATAAATAAAAATTATTATTATTATTTCTTTGAAAATTCATGTCGGAGGTGTTGTTTAGTCCTATCTGAAAGACATTTTCTAAGTTATAAAATGTCAATTTTAAAATTAGGCAACAAATGATTATAAAACCATGCAAATGTGAATTTTCAAATGAAATACACTAGACTCATCAGGTCTAAGAAATGTATTTAATATTATTATTAATAATTATTATTAAAATTATTATTATTATTTATTTATTTATAGAGCACCATTGATTCCATGGTGCTGTACATGAGAAGGGGGTTACATACAAAATACATATACAAGTTTCAATAGACAGACTAGTACAGAGGGAAGAGGGCCCTTGCGGGCTTACATTCTAAAGGATTTTGGGGAGGAGACAGTAGGTGGGGTGTAGATTGGGCGGCATCTTCGCACGGTGGTGAGGCGGCAGCATCATATTGGATGTAGCTTGTATTGTAATATCTAGTCACGGATCAGATGTCGATTCAAGGCATCTATAACTTTTTCTCGTGCATGATGTTTTAAATGAGGGCTACTTTCTCTGATATTCTATTTTGCATACAAGATCATTTTATTATCACTATATGCAACTTATTCAATTAAATAGAATATATGCAGAAGCACAGAAATATTTGTTTTTTCACAGCAACTCAAAAATAACAAATACCAAAAAATTTAATATCAAGTGTTATAAAAAAAAGTTCTAATCAAGAACTTTTTTAATTATTTATGGGTTGGTTAATCAATCAATCAATCAATAAATATTAAGCTATATCTAAGAACCTATGCTATAAAAATGACAAAAATGACAAATACCAAAAAAATTAATATCAAGAGTTATAAAAAAAAGTTCCAATCAAGAACTTTTTCAATTATTTAGGTGTTGATTAATCAATCAATATTAAGCTATATCTGAGAACGTATTCTATAAAAATGAATAAAATGACAAATACCAAAAATTTTAATATTAAGAGTTATAAAAAAAGTTCTAATCAAGAACTTTTTCAATTATTTAGGTGTTGGTTAATCAATCAATCAATATTAAGCTATATCTAAGAACCTATTCTATAAAAATGAATAAAATGGCAAATACCAAAAATTTTAATATTAAGAGTTATAAAAAAAGTTCTAATCAAGAACTTTTTCAATTATTTAAGCGTTGATTAATCAATCAATATTAAGCTATATCTGAGAACCTAATCTATAAAAATGAATAAAATGACAAATAACAAACATTTTAATATCAAGAGTTATAAAAAAATGTTATAATCAAGAACTTGTTCAACAATTTAGGAGTTGAATAATCGATCAATATTAAGCTATATCTGAGAACATAATCATTAATATAGATATGTAAGTGATGGAATAAAAATAGCCAGTTTATCTAAGATGCCATATGTTTGCTGTTTGCTGTTATATTCTATATTTCTATTTTACCTAGCACTGTGTGTGAATAAGCTGTCCGGTTATTGTAGAACGTTTCCTAATGTGTCCTTTATTTTCATTGTTTTGTATATAATTCATCTTCACAAATTCTAAAATGGAAATATAACATAAACAATAAGTGTTTTGTGATTGAGCTAATCTAGTAGCTTGCCACATGGCTATCTGTCTAGTTCTCAAAACATATTGTGAAGCAAAGCAGCAATATGGACGCAGCGTAAAACAGCATCTGTAAGAGAATGGGCAATAAACTGTTATGTAAATGATTCATTTTACTGTAAATCGCACTAACCAAGGCAGTCTGGGTCCACCTAGTCTTTGTTTGCAATGAATATGTGCTTGATGATTCTTAAAAATATACTTTGTTCCTGAGCAATGCTTATGATATGTAATCAGTTGCTGTTGCCATATGAATACATTTAAAAAATGTGAGTTAACAGATTAAGATGTGGCACCATAAATGCTTTTTTTCAGTTTTCGGGTCTGGTAGTAGGCTTTGCCAAGGGGGGACAACAAATTTCTGGTTGATATAAAGGTGCACAGTGTTAACTAGTTGACATATGGGTGGATGAAACATTACTGATTGTCCACTGCAGCCGGGGAGGCCCGAGTTTCCATAGAGATAAGAAGGAAAAGTGCTCCATGCAACCTAATTGGTATGCATCTCCAGATCAGGTTCATTGTGCTTTTGCTAATGACAGGGTTGTCTCAGTAATAAGGATGGTGCACTGGAGAAATTTGCTGCCTTGGTATATTTTTCCCTGGCAGAAAACTACTTAGAGACTGTAGTCAGTAAGAAGAGTGACTGGCAGACTGAAGAGGCTGCTTAGCAGCATATGGGGGAAGGCTGGCGCTCTGTGCCACATGCATATGGCTGCCATTAAACTCCAGCTTTGCGCTTTGTGTATTTCTGGTCCCATGCCAGTAAGCCCACCTGCTGCAAGAATACTTGTAAAGCACAACTCAAAAGTGATTGAAAAGCTACTAGAATAAACTGTAATAACACACTGCTTCACAGATGGGACATAATTGCAAGCTAAAGTGTACAGCCTCTGCAGTAATGAAAACATGAGCCATTAAATTAAAATCATAAGGGGAAAAATAAAAAACGTCTGTTGATTTTTTTGATAGTTTCATTGCAAAAACTTCAGATTTCCTGCCCTCATTAATCAAATATCATAAAAGTATAGTGCTACTTTGTTCCATTTGACAAAAAAAATGTAAAGCATGCTGATTAAAATGATGTAACCCTTTTTATTACAGCTTCCTTTAATGGCAATGAATATGGGAATTAATTGATCACTTTTGAGGGGGTAAAAGTGCTTTCTCAGCGAGTGTTTTATACTTTAAGTTTGTTTACGAAGCATTTTCTTCTAAAACACTCTGAGTGTAAGACAATAAAATATAACACAATGACTTCCCTACTATCTGGTAAAGATGATTTTCGCCATGTAAAATGAAATAACCATGTAAATAAATAAAAGTACTTGAGGAATATTCAATGCAATTTTAATTAGTGGTGGTGCCGTAATAAAGAAATTGCTAATCTGACATGTAATTAGTTGTACGGTGTGTATGAGTTGTTATGTGAAGTTGAATGAGCTCAGCGGGGCTCTAATACATTCTGGCCTCTCAAGGCGTTTTTTCTAGTGCTAAGAGGCCTGACAGAACCATCTTTGTTCTGTTCCCGTACTGTGGGTGGGCGATGCCAGGAGAAAGAAACATTTGTTTCCCAGTAGTCATTGAAGTAAACAGGGTTTAAAAGCCTTTTCTAAGTTTTAATTATGCATTACTCTATAGCAATCCACGGTAAATGTCGTAGGACAAACAATGCATGAATCCTGCTTGGTTAAATGACATCCTATCTATCTATCTATCTATCTATCTAACTATGTATCTATCTATCTATCTATTTCTCTATCTATTTCTCTATCTATCTATCTAACTATTTATCTATTATGTTTCTATATAACTATTTATCTATCTATCTATGTTACTATATCTAGCTATCTATCCTCTATCTATTTATCTATTATCTATATATTTATCCATATCTACCTATCTATCTATTATCCATCTATCATCTATCTATTTATCTATTATCTATCTGTCTACCATGTTAGCTAGCTATCAAATATCTATCTCTATTACCTATCTATCGTTTCATCTACCATGTAATATATCTATTATCTATCTATTCATCTATTATGTTATCTATTTATCTATTTGCCTATCTACAAACTTATCTATCTATCTATCTATCTCTATCTATATATCCATCTATTTATCTATCTACTATCTATCTATTATCTCTAATCTATCGTCTGTCTATTATCTGTCAATTTACTTGACACAATTCTCATTTTTTTTATTACAGAAGTAGAAAGAGTTTTTTTCTACTGCCTCATATCTCTGAGAAAGCAATGTAAAATCTGAATAAACATTATTATTATTATTATTAAAAATGTACAATATTCCATTCTAAAGCCTGTTAAATAGGACATTTTTTTTAAATTAATAAAATAATATATATATTAATGTTTATCACTGAATGGAAAGATGACAATGAACAGGGGGGGTCACAAACATATATGACCCACTGATATGTAACAGTAGGTCGCAGTACCCTTTGGCTGTAAATGTGAACTACAGTGCCCTTTGAATATAATGCTGACTCATGTTAGAAGTCTTGCTTCCTTCCATGCCAGCCTTGTGTCGCTCCCTGTACAGTCACAATAATTGAATTGTTCTACAGACGAGATGAAAGAAATTCATTCTGATGCTATTGTACATTCTAAAATTGCTTTGTTAGATTGATACATATATTATCTTTCAGAAATGAAAGTTGAAAAAGCCCCTGTGATTGTGTTTTTCGTCTTGTATATTTATTAATATTTTGTGTAAAAGAAGCACACTGAAATCCCAATGTACATAAAGGGAAATTTACCATTTTCTCTATGCCAAAAAAGGGACATAACAAAGTGCCTAACTTTGTTACAAATTATTTTTTGTGTGCAAAATGTTATGACTTTTTGTCCTTTGCCCTAAGAGTGGACAGGGCATCGGAAAAGGGGACATCGCCTGCAGTGGTCCGACACATACTATCCTCCAAAACACTGGCATAAAGTGTAGCTAAAATCTGCACCTACTAATAAATTTGGCACACCTTATGCCAGTTAACTAACAGTTCAAGACTGGGATACAAAACTTCAATCTTGATCAATTTCCCCATAAGTGACTGGGGAAAGAAATGCTTTTAATAATATTGTGCATACATAACTGCACCATAGATAAGAGTGGCCTTTATTTTCATTACTGGAATACTTACATACATTGTGTCCACCCATATCCTGTCCACCGCCATTAACGTGAGAACGGCGGCAGCTAAAGAAATAGAACTGGTGTCTAGGTATAGTAAAGTAGCCATGCGATACGCAATGAAACCACCTATAGCGCCACCTGGTGGAAAACAACAGAGTAAGCATTATTATCTTGAAAACGGAACGAGATAGGGAGAAAAAGTTGATTAAATAATTGTAGGGCATCATCAATTCAATACGAATCGACACCTTGCATACAGAAATGCTATGATATGAAACCCATGACCCCCCCAGAACATTGAATTTTGGTCACGCATATGGCGCTCATTTAACTTTGATGCTCATAGTGGCCACCGTCAGCTGCAATGCACATCTGGACTCTGGACATACTGTATCTTGCTGCACGTTGTGCAATATGGTAGGTGACACATTTGCACAAGCATCTGTGATACGTCGTCGTAGGTCCTGCAATGTTGGTGGAGGGGTCGCATACATCTGCTGTTTGATGTGACCTCACAGAAAGAAGTCCAATGGGGTCAGGTCAGGTGTGCGTGGAGGCCACTCCACGCAGCCACCATACTTAATGACTTGTAGGAAGGTCTCCATGAGGTATCGATCCACGTCCGCAGCCTTGTGAGTTTTACATGTTCTTATCATAGCATTTCTGTATGCAATGTGTCGATTTGTATTGAATTGATGATGTCCTATAATTTTTTTAATTCACTTTTTTTCTATCTCGTTCCGTTTTCGAGATAAAAATGCTAACTCCGTTGTTTTGCACCAGGTGGTGCTATAGGTGGTTTCATTGCATAGCGCATGACTACTTTACTATACCTAGACACCACTTCTATTCCTATAGCTGCCACCATTCTCAAGTTAATGGCGGTGGACAGGATATGGGTGGACACACTGTATACTGATCTGTTTCTTAGTCTATCAAGTGCTCGCACCTGCTTGGAAATATTGTTCTAATCATAGGAAATGCATATCTGTCCTTTTTCAGCTAATAAATTCATGAACTAAGCAATAAAACATATTTTTACTCTTTTTTTCTATTTTTTTTTAGTTTATGCATGCTTTTTCAGCAGTAATTCTTAGTTCATTTTCATCTACACTGTGTGCAAAATTATTAGGCAAGTTGTATTTTAAAATTTTAGAGGATTTTTTTTTATTATTGATCAACAACTATGTTCTCAATCAACCCAAAAGACTCATAAATATCAAAGCTTAATATTTTTGGAAGTCGGAGTGTTTTTTTTTTAGATTTGGCTATCTTAGGAGGATATCTGTTTTTGCAGGTAACTATTATTGTGCAGAATTATTAGGCAACTTAATAAAAAACAAATATATTCCCATCTCACTTGTTTATTTTCACCAGGTAAACCAATATAACTGCACAAAATTTAGAAATAAACATTTCTGACATGCAAAAACAAAACCCCAAAAAATTAGTGACCAATGTAGCCACCTTTCTTTATGATGACACTCAACAGCCTACCAGCCATAGATTCTGTCAGTTGCTTGATCTTTTTACGATCAACATTGCGTGCAGCAGCGACCACAGCCTCCCAGACACTGTTCTGAGAGGTGTACTGTTTTGCCTCCCTGGGAATCTTAAATTTTATGAGGGACCACAGGCTCTCTATGCAGTTCAGATCAGGTGAACAAGGGGGCCATGTCATTATTTTTTCATCTTTTAGACCTTTACTGGCCAGCCACGCTGTAGAGTAGTTGCATGCATGTGATGGAGCATTGTCCTGCATAAAAATCATTTTCTTTTTGAACGATACCGACTTCTTGCTGTACCACTGCTTGAAGAAGTTTTCTTCTAGAAACTGGCAGTAGGTCTGGGAGTTCAGCTTCACTCCATCCTCTAGCCGAAAAGGTCCCACAAGTTCATCTTTGATGATACCAGCCCATACCAGTACCCCACCTCCACCTTGCTGGCGTCTGAGTCGGAGTGGAGTTCTCTGCCTTTTACTGATCCAGCCTCTGGCCCATTCATCTGGCCCATCAAGAGTCACTCTCATTTCATCAGTCCATAAAACCTTTGAAAAATCAGTCTTAAGATATTTCTTGGCCCAGTCTTTACGTTTTATCTTATGTTTTTTGTTCAAAGGTGGTCATTTTTCAGCCTTCCTTACCTTGGCCATGTCCCTGAGTATGGCAAACCTTGTGCTTTTTGATACTCCAGTAACGTTACAGCTCTGCAATATGGCCAAACTGGTGGCAAATTGCATCTTGGCAGCTTCACGCTTGATTGTTCAATAATCACGCTTCAAAAGTTTGGCAATTTCAGGACTGCTGCATCCCTCTGCAAGACATCTCACAATTTTGGGCTTTTCAGAGCCCATCAAATCTCTCTTCTGACCCATTTTGCCAAAGGAAAAGAAGTTGCCTAATAATTAAGCACACTTTATATAGGGTGTTGATGTAATTACATCACACCCCTCCTCATTACAGAGATGCACATCACCTGATTTACTTAATTGGTAGTTGGCTCTCAAGCCTATACAGCTTGGAGTAGGACAACATGTATAAAAATTATCATGTGATCAAAATACTCATTTCCCTAATAATTCTGCACACAGTGTATTTGTTGCCTGTTTATTTTTATTATTATATTTCCATTTGGGTTTGGCACAAATTTAATTTTTTTAGCAATATAACTCTCCATTAGGGCTCACTCACATTAACTTGTAAATCAGATGAGTGCCATGTGAGGAAATCTCGCATTGCACTCAAACCAAAGTTAGGCAATGATACAGATCAGATCTGTGAGTTTTTCCTCAGCGCTAATCAATGTGAGGAAAAAAATCACAGCATGCTGCATTTGGCAGCGTATCTTGGCTTACTTACACTCATACAAGTCTGTGGGTGCAAGTAAAACATCGGACTGCACTGATGACTAGAGTTGAGCGCGGTTCGTGGTTCGTGGTTCTCCAGTTCTAGGCTCGAGTGATTTTGGGGCATGTTCTAGATCGAACTAGAACTCGAGCTTTTTGCAAAAGCTCGATAGTTCTAGAAACGTTCGAGAACGGTTCTAGCAGCCAAAAAACAGCTAAATCTTAGCTTGGTTTCTGCTGTAATAGTGTAAGTCACTCTGTGAATCAAACTATTATCACATTTCAGTGTATAGTGTGCGTGAACAGCGCCTTCAGATCACTGCTGTTTCTATAATGGCGATCGCCATTTTTTGTTTTTTTTTTCTTGTCTTCCTTCCCTAAGCGCGCGCGTCTTGTGGGGCTGGCCAGCATGTCAGCCAATCACAGACACACACACACCTAAGTGGACTTTGAGGCAGAGAAGCAACGGCATGTGTGATAGGATCTGCATGTCACATGTCCCTGCATTATAAAACCGGACATTTTCTTCACGATCGCCATTATCTGCCTTCTGCGTCTTTGGTGTCAGACATCACTGTCGCAGTTCCGTCCT